>NC_090809.1:28520133-29720133 GCF_036512215.1 Solanum lycopersicum
GTGCTTTAATCTTGTACACCATCTATTTATGCAAAACAAAGATATCGAATGCATGTTATGTTGTATGCCGGTTTATATAGTGTTCAAAAGTTAATGGTGAAAAAACTTTTCAAATTCTATAATTAAGTGAAGGAATAAAATGTCTTTTATATTGTAATTAAGTGACGCATATACAAAAATATATTTGAAAATATTTATAAAAAATAAAGAACTGATTACCGGAGATTTCATGTTTATATATATATATATATATATATATTGCTTTTTCAACTCCGTTACTTTTACTTTTACTGTTCTATAGTAGATAAGACTTAGTCAATTAATTGTTATCCATCTATTACTATTATATCAAAGTAAGTTAGTGAGCTAGGAGTATGCTAGTAGTGGGTTTACTGCTTTCTGCTTACCATTCCAAGTCTTATAAATGTAATATGAAGACATTTAATTCTTATAAATGTAACATGAACACATCAACAAAAATGATCTTCTACTAATATTCTTCTAGAGTTCTCTGTATTCTAATAAATCATACTACTAAAATTTATTAAAAAATTGGTATCTAAAGGTTTTTTATCTTGAGGGATCTGTGGTATTTCTAATTAGTGATTGTTTCAAGTGACTCAAAAACGACAACCAAAAATAGCAAAAGATTAAAAATGAAAGAAAGCTCAAGTTTCTCGGTATTGGCACCTCCTGTCTTCTATGGTGAAAATTTTCACATATGGGCAATGAGGATGGAAGCTTATCTCAAAACGTTAGATCTTTAGGAGGCAATCGAGGAAGACTATGAAGTTCTTCCGAAATCCAACAATGGCTCAACTCGGACAAGAAAACCAGAACATCTAATGCAAAGACATGTCTATTTTCAACAATCTCTTCAAAAAAATTCACTCGTATCATGTCTCTAAGATCACTCCAACTCACCTCTATTTTACTCTCTATTCTCTATATTTGGAGAGTAAAATAAGAGAATGGACACTCCAATCCATTTCTATATTACTCTATATTCTTCAAGTAAAGAGAGCTGAATAGTAGTTCTCCAAATTTGGAGAATTACTATTCACACTCTCTATTCTACTTTTTGACAATTTTTTTATTATTTCTATTACTTACTAATTAACACATTATTTTCCAAATAATGCCATTAATTCAATATAGAATGTTCATATTAGTTTTTAAATGTAATATAATATTTTAAAAAATATATTATTGAATATAAAGTATTTTCATCCCAAATTAATGGTATTTTAATTTTTTCTAATTTTCATCAATGATATAATTTGATTTTATTATTAATTTTCACTATAAAGAATAAACACAATCAAAATGAGAAGACAAATTTTTTATTAAAAATAAAATAAATTATATGATAATTTAAATACAACATAATAAGATAATACATAATATTATAATTTAAATACAAGATAAAATACAATGCATAACATTATAATTTAAATACAAGATAAAATACAATGCATAACAAAATAATTAATTCGGAATGAAGTGCACTCAGAGTTTTACAATCACGTTTTGCAATTATTATAAGACTGTCATGTATTTTTGAGGAAATGAATTACTACATGAATAATAGCTACATGTATTATACTCACAACATGATAATTGAGAGTGAGCATGATATTAATGGATCAATTCAGATGTCGTAGAGGTTCCAACTCCAATGACGAAATTGGTGGTAGATTAAAATCTACGATTTGAACAATTTTTAGCTATACATAGAAAAAATTAAGGAAGATAATGCTCATTTTGAACTCCAAAAGCATTTATAGAGCATTTACAAAATCAACATAATAATTGAAAAATTAAGTGCTTATGTAATTGTATTTCAATCTTATTAGAATTCGTCCATTAATTTGTATATTATAACGTATTTTTTTTGAAATTCATGTTATATAAAAATTTAAAATAAAGTATCATTTTATATTAAAGGAATAATGCACAAGTACCCCCTTAACCTATGCCCGAAATCTCAGACACACACTTATACTATACTAAGGTCATATTACCCCCTAAACTTATTTTATTAAAAATTTTCTATCCCTTTTTGCCTACGTGACACTATCTTGTGGGCCCAACGCTGGTTGACTTTTTCTTTCAAGCTAGTGCCACGTAGACCGGAAAGGGGTAGAAAATTACTTATAAAATAAGTTTAGGGGTTAATAGGACATTAATATAGTATAAGTGTGTCTCTGGGACTTCGGGCATAGGTTGAGGGGGAACTTGTGCATTTTCCCTATATTAAATAAAAATTTTGAAAAAAAAATGTTATTATCACATGAAAATTATTATATTATGAAATAAGAAAATAAAAATAAAATAGAAATAATAATATAATATTGACGAGAGAAAAAAAGATTCCTTTTTAGAGACTAAAATAGAGAATTGAGTTGCAGTTGGTTGTCTGCAAAATTAGATAACTCTATATTTGGAGAGTAAAATAAGGGGTAGGGTTGGAGATGCCCTAAAAACTGAAAAATCCATCTGGGATTATCTCAAGGAAGAATATAAAGTATATGATTGAATCAAATGTATGCAAGTGTTGAATCTCGTTAGAGACTTTGAGTTACAGAAGATAAAAGAATCGAAAACCATCAAAGAATACTATGACAGGCTTATGAGCATAGCAAACAAAGTAAGATTACTTGGTTTCGAATTATTGAATTCCTTGCAGGTCAAGAACAAAGAAGGGTTATGAGAGAAAATTGAATTATAGAGGGAGAATTGGCGGACAAACATGAAGAGAGTGGAAGATACAAAACAAAAAACAATAAGAAGAACCAGCCAACAAATGGAGAAGGAGCAGCTCGCTACAACGACAAAAGCAAAACACTTATCGTTAAAGACAACTATTTTCCTAGTCAGCATTATGGAAAGAATAAAAATGTGTCATATAAGTGTTGGGAATGGCTGGATGATTATTTGCAAGAGTAAATTGTAGCAGCATGAGCAGATGCCCAAGTTGTTAATGAACAGGGAGAGGATCAACTTTTTGTGTCATCGTGTTTTGCAAGAAATGTTTCAAGTGAGTCTTGGATGATTGATAGCGGATGCACTAACCATATGACTCATTACAAAGATCTCTTTAAATAACTGACACCTATAGGAGTTACAAAAGTTAGAATAGGCCAAGGCTGTTATATTCTAGCAAAATGAATTGGAATTACTACAATTGAAACACAATCAGGTACAACAGAAAATTTTGATGTTCTTTATTACCAACTTTAGATCAGAACTTGTTAAGTGTTGGTAAATTGTTAGAAAAAGGTTCCAAATTGTATTTCGAAGATAAATATTTCTTGATCAAGGAAGCTTCAAGACACGACTTGTTAAAGTCAAAATGAGAGGTAGAATTTTCTCATTAAATCCATTGGAGGAGGAACAAGTGGTGTGTTCGGCAAGAGAAAATGCTTTTGAGTTATGGAATAAGATGTCACGCTCCGATACTACACCTTGGATGTGGTCGGCATAAGAATATCATTTCTCACCTCGAGTGGACCCTTGACCTAACTTAACTCAGCAAAATACATAACTCACTAAAAATAAAAGATTTGCAATACAAAGATAAGAGATTCAAACTAAACTGTCTGACTAACTATGAAGCCTCTATAATACAAAAATGGATGTTGGGACAGACCCCACAACATCCGATAAAGCAAAACTGAAAAGCGAATAAATGTGTCGCACTGACTACAAGTACTTGGTTGGACCAACGAGACGATGGATGATACTGATCCTTGTTATCTATGTCTGAATCATGATACGATGCAGAACAACTTACATCAGTACATTGACTGTATAAGTATGCAAATTGGAATGCTAACAATAACTTAAGCTTTAAAAGAGTAAGAAAGAACACTTACCTTGGCTCTGCTCAACTCATGATAACTTGACTTAATAATAAGCAATAAGATACATGCAATATTTAAGACCTTGTAAAACAATATAAACACTTAGCTCGTTAAAGAAATACAATAACAATCTTACTTTACTTATATATGAATTAATATAGTTTATATGGGAGATTCACTAACCGACAACAACCACTATGAGCCTAAGTGGTGATACAACTTCTTCCTCATGCTTCCAGAACTGTCCTATACTTTGCCGTCATATAGAAATACTTAACTTAGTGGATACACTATCTTAACTTATGTGATTATCTAAAAAGTATGAGCCACTAATACACATGTGTCTACATGGTTAAGTGATCATAAACTCGCATCCCCATATCGGTGCTCAATACTATTCCCAAAATATACTTAGCTCATTTGTTTTAAAAACAACTTCCTTCTTTAGATTGATATAATTGCTCAACACTTAGCTTTAGAAAGTTCTCTTACAATCAATGTTCTTTTCTTGCTCAAAAATCTTTTGGAAATCTTAGTTTCCTTTTATCTGAAATGTGAAAACATTTATTACCTCGTAGGGAATACTTAGTTCCCTTATAATTTTTGAGAAACGAACTCAACTCTTTACTCTTTTCTTAGCTTAAAACTTGAGTCTTTGATAAAAATTTAGGGAACACTTAGTTCCCTTATAACTTTTTAGAAATAAACTCAACTCTTTACTTGTTACTTAACTTGAAACTTGAGTCTTAAAAACGAAGTTAAATATTTCTAATGACTCTTGAACACGTTTAAGAACTTTGCTTTGGACTTGCTTTTTAAATTTAGACTTGACTCTGAATTCTTTGACTTTGATATTAGCTTATCTTCAATGAAACAACGGATTCAAGGTTATGATTCGCGTTTTTGGTGATTCCTAGGTGTTTAAAAATCATTTGAAGTATTTAGAATCAATGGAGACTGTAAATACACCTTAGAAGGAGTTAATTAGAATAAACTACGAAAACTGCATGAAACGCAGATTCGGGCGCATTCAGCGCGCGCCGCGCCTGACCTCGAGTTCAAAGGCCTTATCTTGGTGTACTGCAGGTGATATACCGTGGTTTCACGGTATTATTAATACTTTTTCCTTAAGTTTAGTGTGTCCAAAAGCCTTTTTGTGCTAATTTTTATATAAGTTTCTCTTTGTTTTGTAGGAAATCTGTCCAAAGCTGAATGCGGAGATTTTGAGCAAAGAATTGCAGAAGAGACCACCTATGGAGCTTATGAAGGTCCGTCGTGCTTGTGACGGTCCGTGGGTGGCAGCGTAGTGCAGTTGCTGAAGGAATATGGGGAAGTCTGACCAAGTGTGGGATTACGAAGCTTGTGACGGTCTGTGGTGGCTATGACGGTCCGTCCTGCAGGTTCGTCGTGAAGATCAGAGAAGTGAATAACTTTGTGGCACTACCAGGACAGTCAGTTAATAGTTCTTGGGAGAGATTCACCTCATTCTTGAGAAGTGTTCCAAATCACCGTATAGATGATGAGTCACTGAAGGAATACTTCTATCGGGGACAGGATGATAACAACAAAGCGGTGTTGGAAACTATAGCAGGTGGTTCTTATGGAGAATGCCCTTATGCTGAGATTGCTGAAAAATTAGAGAAAATCTCCCAAAATAACAAAGCTTGGAGTACTAGGAAGTCTGATACAGGGAGAAACACCTTCGCAGTGCAGTCCACTCACAACCCAGCCACAGATGAGATTCGGGAAGAAATGGCTCTGATGGGAACTGAGCTTGGGTTGGTACTAAAACATGTCACAGGGGGTGCAGAAAAGATAAATGTAGTCAACTACTTGACTAAACCACAACCTCCTAATGATGAGTGCTATTATGCGGAGGACACTTATGCAGTAAATGAACAGATGGGGGTTTCCGACCAAGCGCCCAAGGTTCAAATCAGGATAATTGGCGCCAAAGTCAAGGGAACCAAGGTCGGAAATACGGTAACTACAACCGTGAGGGTCATTATGTCCGAGATGGAAACTAAAACCGCGACAACAACTTTAACAGGGGTAACTATGCTAATAGAAACGACAGGAATGGGCCCTATGTCCCTCTTCAAAATCGTGAAGTTACTCCTAGGGATGGTGGAGATAGTATTGCGCGAGTTGAGGATATGTTGCACAAAATTATGAGGAGGTTCGACACTAGTGATGAACACATTAAAGAGTTGAGGTGTGATTTAGCTGGTATTGGGCAAAAAGTTTACACACATGCAATTTCGATTAAACAGATCGAATTGCAAGTGGCCCAATTATCTGCGACAGTGAACACACGGCAACTGGGCACTCTTCCTAGCAACACTGTCCAAAATCCAAAGAATGATGCACACTGTATGACAATCACTACTCGGGGTGGTAGTCAAACCAATGACCCACCTATGCCATCTTTTGAGGAAAATGTGAGAAAGGATAATGATAATATGGTACAGGGTAGTGGTGAAGAAGAGATAAGTAATGGAAAAAATGCAGAAGTACCTATCAAGGTAATTCCCATGCCTAGGCCACCACCACCTTTCCCTCAGAGATTAGTGAAAAAGACCGAGGATGGTAAATACCGACGCTTCATAACAATGTTGAAGCAGCTCTCTATCAATGTCCCTTTGGTAGAAGCTCTAGAACAAATGCCCGGTTATGCAACATTTATGAAAGATCTGGTCACCAAGAAAAGATCGGTCACTTTTGAGGATGATAATAGACTGCAGCATTGTAGTGCTATTGCTACAAGATCCCTTGTACAAAAGAAAGAAGATCCTGGTGCATTCACTATTCCTTGTACAGTTGGGTCATTACATTTTGTGAAAGCATTATGTGATCTGGGGGCAAGCATAAATCTCATGCCCCTCTCAATCTACAAGAAGTTGGATTTGGGGGATCCAAAACCCACTGCGATGCGGCTACTGATGGTTGATCAGACAGTGAAACGCCCTATATGAGGTTTATGCACATATTTTTGGTGTATATTATTCCGACACTTTTGCTCCAGTGTCTAGTCTTGACACAATCATATTGCTTATAATTGTTTCTGCACAATGTGGCTGAAAAGTGCATCTAATATATGTCAAATAACCATTCCTTAATGGCATTCTTGAGAAGAAAATTATATTGAGCAACCTGAAGGGTTTGTTATAGATGGAATGGAAGATAAAATCTATCGACTAAATAAAATTCTTTATGGATTAAAACAGGCATCAAGAGCTTGGTATAGTCTAATAGATGATTATTTGCTCGGTCTCGATTTTGAAAAGAGTCTTTTAGAATTCATATTGTATGTTAAACATAATAATAGCGAGATTCTTGTTGTTTATCTTTATGTTGATGACCTTTGATTGCAGGGAGCAGTGAAAAGCTAATTGATGAGTTCAAGGAAGATATGGTACAAGCTTTTGCAATGTCTGATCTTGGTCTTATGACATATTTCCTTGGAATAGAGATTACACAAGGAAAAGATGAGTTTTTCATTTGTCTGAAAATGTACGCAATGGAAATTCTCAAGAAATTTAAAATGGAAAATTGCAAAGAGATTAGTACTCCCATGAACAAAAAATAGGAACTATGTAAAGATGATGTAGCCAAAAAGGTGGATGAGACATACTGTAGAAGTTTCATTGGGTTTTTAATGTATCTTACAGTAAAAAGACCCGATATATTGTATGTTTTATGTGTTTTATAAAGATTCATGCATTGTCCTAGTGAAATAGATTTTCAGGCACCCAAAAAAGATGTGCGATACATAAAATTCAACGATGAATTTTTGTGTCGGAAAACTTTTTCATACTTGAAATTTCCTAACCTAGTTTAGATTTGAACAAAATCAGAATCTTTAAGGTGTAGGGAAATATGGTAAAAATTTGGTGAGTTAATTATGATTTTGATTACATGAGTAGTTAGATACTCGTTGTCTAGTCTGTACGACCATACGAAATTGATTTTTGGTGAATAAAACTACTAAAATCAATCTTAGCATGAACATGTGCTTTCTATGTGTCATGGGATGATGGTGTGTTGTGAAATGGGGCTTTGGAATTCTTTATTTAGCTTTTTATATCCCTATAGTATGACAGAGCTGGATTGGTGCTGCTAGAGAGAGGCCGCTATAGCGGCACAGACGCGACTTAAGTCAGAAATAAAAATCCAAAAACATTTTATTCTGCACTTTTCGACTTTGAGAGCTAAAGAATTAACCCAGGAGTCTTCTTGACTGTTTCCACCATTTTTTATGCTAAAGGTAAGATTTTCAATCCGCGAATCCATTTTTTGATCAGTAAAACCTATATCATGCATAAATATCGAGAAGGAAGGGTTTTGATATGAAATTTATGATGGAAAAGACCCAAATCTGTGTATGAGGGATGATGGGTTTGATCTAGGCTTATTGAGTTTATTAGAATCCAAATAATTAGACCATTGATTCTTAATCTTTGTATATATTAGCGAAAATATTTCAGAAAGGGAAAATTCAAGTTTCGTAGGAATCCAAGCTTGGATTAGAGGTAGGTGATGGTTGTTATTTTATGATTGTGTTATATATGTTTGTTCTTGCTTCATTATGGTACATATATCACTCCTCGATCCTACACCACGGACGTAGCCGTAACCCAATGACCATTGCAGACCTTGAGAGGACCCTTGGCCTGGCCTACTCTACTCAACTCAGCAGAATAATTGACTTAACTCAAAAAACAATAAAAACATTTTTAAGGGAAATACTTAAACTATAATAGTCTGGCCAAATTGGCATTTAAGTCTCATCATTTATAATTGAAATGAAAAGACTCGGAACTAACACTATCTGCCTATGAAGCATCTAAAAATACTAAGATAAATGTTGGGACAGACCCCACAACATTATGAAATAGGAAGACTGGAAAGCATTACAAAAGGATCTTCCGGAATGCAAGGAGGCTCACTACTAACTCTGAGTGCTAAAATTGGATCAACGATGCATTGGATGCTGATCCTGGTACCTGCATCTGTATCATAAGACGATGCAGACCAACTGTCATCAGTACATTGAATATATGAGTATGCGAGTTGGAATGCTAATAACAACTTCACCTTGATGAGAATAAGATGAATTTACCTTGGCTTTTCTCAACTTAATGAATGCATATAAAGCAATTTAAAACACATAAGCAATTTAAAACACATGCGATATATATGAATCTTTGAAAACAATAAAAACAACGTAGTTAGTTAAAGAAACGCAATCACAAACTCAACTTTACTTGTATATGAAAATAATATAGTTTCCTTGGGAGGTTATCTAACAAATAACTACCAATATGAGCCTAAGTGGTGATACATCGTCTTGCTCACGCTGCCAGAACTGTCCTATACTTTATCGTCGCATAGAACTTCTCAACTTAGTGGATCGACTAGCTTACTTACGTGATCATGTAAAAAGTATGACACATTAATACCCATGATGACAACATGGTTTACATGGAGACTTGAGTTAACATGAACTCTAATCCCCACATTGGTACACCAATACAACTCCCAAAGTATATTTTAGCTAATGCTTTTAAAATAACTTCCTTAGTTTGGGTTGAGATAATTTGCACAAAACATTTAACTTGAAAGAGCCCTAATGGAAATATTCCATTTTCTTATTCAGAACTCTATTGGGAATTCTTAGTCTCCTATAAACTCAAATGTAAAAAAATTAACAAACTTTCTAGGTAATACTTAGTTCCCTTATATCTTTTGAGAAATGAACTTGATTCTTTTCTCTTTGCTTGACTTGAAACTTTTGATCTTAATCAACTCCTTAGGAAATACTTAGTTCCCTTATACTTCTTTGAAGGAAAGACTTCAAATTTTACTCTTTATTAAACTTGAAACTTTAGCCTTATAACGAAGTTAAAACGTTTAAATAAGACTCTTGAAAACTTTAAGAAACTTTACTTTAACTTACTTCATAGATTTAAACTTGAATTTTTAACTTTCTAAACTTTTATCTTGACTTTTATTGAATTGAACTATTGATTTAAGGTTCATGACTCATGTTTATGGATGATTTAATGATGTTAAGATGTACCTTAGAGTGTTGGAATCAACTAAGAAATGTGGGTACATCTCTTGGGAACTCTAACGAAAAGGTGGGACAAAAATAAGATTTCCAGGAAGCCCTGACACTCTGAGAGGTTGGGGCACCAGAGCTTGACGGACAGAAGATTTTTTGCAAGGCTCTGGCTGGCGGGGCGTGCTAGGCTCTGGCAGGCGCAGTGCCCCAGGGTCTGTCAGATGGGAATTCCGACTTTTCTTCCCTGTTTTTTGTCTCTAAACCTTCTAATATTCAATGGATTTACCCCTTAACACTTAGGATCACTAATACCCTCAATACCCTATAGATTTAATTCAAAATACAACCCTGAAACACGAATCAAATCAACTAAAGGAATATTACACTCAACTGACAAGAATTCTACTATTGTCGTCAATAACTTTAATTTTTCATATTCAATCTATTAAAAACTCGCTGAATTAAACAAGTTGGTGGGTGGGTGAAATAACCCAATATAGAAAGATCTCACATACCTTTGTAGGGATCACCCACGACGAATTCCTGTCGACAATCTTAGCGTTCTTGATGAATTATTGGTCTTTCCCCTTCTCTTTCTTTTCTTCTCTTTTTCTCCCAACCTAGGCGTAAATAATATTTTCTAAAACTAATTTAAGGCTTAGTTTTACCCCTAGTAAACCCTTATAATGAATTAGAAAATAGTTGGGTGAAAAGATCGCTTTACCCTTATTACAATTGGGATTGGGACCTCCCTCAATCAGACAACCCAACTTCCAATAGGAATATATCCCTCATACAATATCAAAAATGCACAAACACAGCGCATTGAAAAGATCTCATAAAGGGCTTTCCAACCCTATAAATAAAAAACTCTAACTCAAACTGATCTAAAAGTTATGGTAATTTGAAAATGATTGAAACCTCACTTTTTACACTTGGTAATTTTCTAGATTATTCCTATCCTCTCCAAAAATAATAAATTTTAGTTTCTTAATTTATTCTTGGCTATTACGAGTTACGAGATGTTACAAGTATCTCCCAATTGGGAACATTCTTCCTTAATTGAGATTTCTTTCACTATGCTAAGGATAGTAACATTAAGTACTAAGGAAAGAATTAGTACCTTGATCTGCATTATCTACAGATTCAAAGAGTAGTGGATATATCTTTTTCGGTTTCCCAAGTTTCTTTTTCAACAAATTGGTTCTTTCAAAGACCTTCACTGATGTAACTTCCTTTGTCCTCAACTTGCGAACTTGACGATATAAAATTTGAACCAGAATCTCTTCATAGGATAAGATATCCTCAATCCCAGCATTCTCAGGTTGTACGATCAGTGAAAGATTACAATACACTACTTCAACATAGAAATATGGAATACCGGATGAACCAATCCTAACTCTTCTGATAGCTCAAAATCATAAGCTACATTGTAAACTCTCGTAGATATCCTCTAGGGTATACGAGGGACTAAGTTTCCCACTCTTACAAAACTTCATAACACCCTTCATGGGTGAAACCTTAAGATATACCCAATCATCCACCTCAAACTCTAACGGCATCATCCTAACATCTTTGTAGGACTTTTGGCGACTTTATGTCGGCTTCAACCTCTCTTGGATCACTTTCACTTTCCCCATGGATAGGTTAACTAGATCTGGTCCTATCAACCCTGCTTTACAAATTTTGAACCACCCAATCGTAGATCTGCATCTTCTCCCATATAGAGCTTTGTATGAAGCCATTTGGATGCTCGAATGGTGGCTATTATTGTAACCAAACTCTATGAGTGGTATGTGATCATCCCAATTCCCTTTAAAATCAATCAAAAATCCCTCAACACATATTCTAAGGTATGTATAGTACGCTCTGCTTGTCCATCCTTTTGAGGATGAAAAGAAGTGCATAAGTTAACCTTCGAGCCCAAACCTTTCTTGAAAGATTTCCAGAATTCAAGAGTAAATTGTGCACTTCTATCTGAAATAATGGAGATCAAGACTGCATGAAGTCATAACACTTCTTGAATGTACAACTTAGCATAATCCTCAAACGAATGGGTAGTCGTCACCGGCAAAAGTGGGCTGATTTTGTCATTCTATCGACAATTACCCAAATAGAGTCATGTTGTCAGCGAGACTTTGGCAAGACTGTGATAAAGTAAATATTCATCATCTACCACTTCTATTTCGGAAGTTCCATCTTCTGACCCAACCATCCAGGCCTTTGGTGTTTCATTTCACCTACTAGCACTTCGGGCACTTGGCAACAAACTCACAATATCTTTCTGCATACTTTCCCACAAATATACCTCTCTCAAAACATTTTACATCATGGTGGAACCCGAATGAATGGAATATCTAGAGCTATGGCCTCCTCCATGATCCTCTCTTGGAGTCCATCCACCCTAGGTACACACAATCTACCTTGGTACTTCAGCACAATCTACCTCTTGTTCAAAAGCCAATACTTTTTGCTTATGAACATTCCCCTTCAAATCAAGAAAATGGGGTCTTGGTCTTGTTTTTTTTTCACCTCTGACACTAGTGAGGATTCAGCCCCATTTGTCACTAATATCCCTCCTTCTGTGGAATCCATAAGTTTAACTCCGAAGCATGCAATTCTGTGCACATCTCTAGATAACTCCCTCTTTTATTCCTAAACATGGAAAATTCTTCCCATGGATAACCTGCTTAAGGAATCAACAAACACATTATCCTTACATGGGTGGTAAAGAATATTCATGTCATAATCCTTCAGTAGTTCTCACCACCTCTTTTGTCAAATATTGAGCTCTTTCTAGGTGAACATATATTGTAGGCTCTTGTGGTCAGTGAATATATCCACATGAGCGCCGTAAAAATAGTGACGCTATATTTTAAAGGAAAAAAACACAACAACCAATTCCAAGTCATGGGTTGGGTAGTTCTTCCCACTAACTTTCAACTTGTCTTGAAGCGTAACCTATGACCTTGCCTTTTTGCATTAACACACAACCCAAACCAACTCTTGATGCATCACAGTATACCACAAAACCTTGAGTACCCTCTGGTAAGGTAAAAATAGGGGACGTAGTCAACCTCATAACAAACTTCATGGTCGAAACCTTCAAGTATACCCAATCATCCACCTCGAACATCAACGGCCTTATCCAAACATCTGTGTAGGATTTTTTGAAAACTCTGTGCCTTTTTCAATCTCTCTTGAATCACCTTCACCTTCTCCATAGCTTCGTTAACTAAATCTTATCCAATCAGCCCTGCTTCACCAACTTTAAACTACCTAATAGGAGATTTGTATCTTCTCCAATAAAGAGCTTTCTACGGAGCCAGTAAGATGCTCAAATGATAATTGTTCTTGTAATAGAACTCAATGAAAGGTAGGTGATCATCCCAATTACTCTTTAAATCAATTACTCAGCCCCTACACATATTTTCTAAGGTTTGGATAGTACGCTTTGCTTGCCCATCCGCCTGAGGATGAAAAACAATGCTTAAGTTCACCTTTAAACCCAAACCTTTCAGGAAAGATTTCCAAAACTGTGCAGAAAATTGTGCACCTTTATCTAAAATAATTCAAATTGGGACTCCATGATGTCTTACAACCTCCTAAATGTATAACTTTTCCTATCCTCTGCCGAATTAATGGTGTTTACTGGCAAAAAGTAGGCTGATTTTATCATGATATCGATAATCACCGAAATTGAATCATGCTGCATTCAAGACCTTAACAACCCTATGATGAAGTCCATATTAATCATCTCCCACTTCCATTTCAGAAGTTCTATATTTTGAGTCAACCCTCCATGCCTTTGGTGTTCTACTTTGACTTGCTGACAATTTAGGCACTTGGTAACAAATTCATTGATTCCCTTCTTCATACCCGCCCAACAATATACCTATCAAAAATCCCACTATGTCTTTGTGGGACCCGAATGAATGGAATATCTAGAGCTATGATATTCCTCTGTGATCCTCTCTTAAAGTCCATCACCCGTAGGTACACACAATCAACCTTGATTTTCAGCATACCATCTCCCCCTTGTTCAAAAGCTAATACTCTTTTCTTATGAACATTTGTATTCAAATAAAAAAAATGGGGTCTTGATCTTTTTTTCTTTCACCTTGACACTAGTGATGATTCAGCCCTATTTGTCACCACTTTCCCTCCTTTGTGGAATCCATAAGTCTGAATACTAAGCATTCAAGTCTGTGCACATCTTTGGCTAAATACCTTTCATCTTCCTTAACATGCGTGGTACTCTCCGTGGATAACCTGCTTAAAGCATCAACAACTACATTAGCCTTACCTTAGTGGTAAAGAATACTCATGCCATAATCCTTGAGTAATTCTATTGACCTCCTCTGTCTGAGATTGAGCTCTTTATGGTTAAACACATATTGTAAGATCTTGTGATAAATGAGTGTCCATTTCTTAAAAGAAAAAACTACCGCATCCAATTCTATGTCATTATTTAGATAATTCATCTCATGAACTTTCAACTGTCTAGAGGCATAAGTTATAACCTTGCCATTTTGAATTAACACACAACTCAATCCAACTCTAGATGCATCACACTACACCACAAAACCTTGAGTACTTTCTGGTAAGGTCAAAACTGGGGCAGTAGTCAAGCTTTGTTTCAATTCCTGAAATCTTTTCTCACAAGCTTCAGACCATTGAAACTTTATTGTCTTCTAATTCAACTTGGTCAAGGGAGACGAGATAGATGAAAACCCCTCAACAAACCTTCTATATTAGCTAGCTGAACGCAAGAAACTCATAATATCGGTTGGACACGTGGGTCTAGGCCATCTTTGAACTGCTTCTATCTTTTTTTTATTGATATAATCCCATCACCGGAAACTATGTGTCCCAACACTGCAACACACTTAATCCAAAACTCACACTTGGAGAACTTGGCATACAACTCCTTTTCATTTAAAGTCTGAAGTACTATCCTTAGGTGATTAACATGATCTTCTTCATTCATTGAATAGATTAGTATGTTATCAATAACGACAATAAAAAAATATCTAAGTAAGGCTTGAAGACTCTGTTCAAAAGATCCATGAGATAACAAAAAAATCGTAATTCCCATATCTAGTTCTAAAGGTTGTTTTTGGAATGTCACATTAATTGATGGTAGCCTGATCTGAGATCAAGTTTCAAGAAACAGGTGGCACCCTGAAGTTGTTCAAAATGATCATTTATCCTTGGAAGAGGATATTTGTTCTTGATGGTCACCTTATCCAATTGATGGTAGTCTATACACATCCTAAGGTAACCATCTTTCTTTTTCACAAATAAGATTGGAGCGCCCCAAGGTGAGACACTTGGTCGAATAAAACCTCTGTCTAACAAATCTTTCAATTATTATTTCAAATCTTTTGACTTTGCTGGTGTCATTCTATACGGAGGAATAGAGATAGGACGAGTATCTGGAATGATGTTTATGCCGAAGTCTATTTTTTTCTCAGGAAGAAATCTGGTTAAATCATCAGGAAAAACTTCTGGAAACTCTTTTGTTATAGGAACTGACTGAAGGGAAGAAACATCAACACTTTAGCCATTAACTCGGACTAAGTGATAGATAAACCCCTTTGAAACCAACTTTTTCGCCTTAAGGTACAAAATAAAGTGACCCTTAGGAACTGCTGAACTACTACTACACTCTATTACTGGCTCATTAGGAATTTAAAACTTGACAACTCGAGTTCTATGAAATATTGATGCATAACAGGCATGAATCCAGTCGATACCTAGAATGACATAAAAATCTACCATGTCTAACTCTACTAGATCAACTATGGTGTTATTTTGATTGATAGGTATAGGACAATCAAAATAGACTCTTTCCGCTAGAATAAACTCTCCAACATGGGCAGAAACACAGAAAG
Source organism: Solanum lycopersicum (assembly GCF_036512215.1). Lineage (NCBI taxonomy): Eukaryota > Viridiplantae > Streptophyta > Magnoliopsida > Solanales > Solanaceae > Solanum > Solanum lycopersicum. The sequence continues at coordinate 28,535,964 of NC_090809.1, forward strand.
GTTCACAGAGTTTCTCAGGGAGAATCTCAAACTGATTTGCAACATAAGGAGTTAGAAAAAATAAACTTTCTCCTGGGTCTAACAAAGTATAAACATTAAAAGTAAATACTTTTATCATACCCTTGAAAACATCTGGAAAGTTCTCTTGCTCTTGGCGTCTAGTGATTGTATAGAAACGATTCCCCTCCGCCAGTGCCAGAAGTGGATCCTCTAGGTGCAGCCCTGCTTGGTGGAGAAGTTTATGAAGATTGAGCTCTATTGCCGCGATTTCCACCACCTTGCTTATTCTTAAGGCACTATCTCATGAAGTGACCCTTTCGAACACATCACGACATTTACCGGGGTAGTCTCTACCACACTTAACACATGTAGTAGCCCAATTTTCTCCTTGTTCCACACTACCTTGGGACTGGTCTGGCCTAGCATTGAAGTTTTGCGAGTTTTGGAGATTATACTAACTTCTGTTTCTGGGCACAGGTGCAATAGCAGATGATGGTGCATGCCCATTTTGTTTCTGAAATTGTGGTCGAGTTGAACAACCTTTTTGTTGTCCAGACTCATTCCCAGTCTTGGCTTTCTTGTTTCTTTACTCCTCTCTGTCCCTCAAATTCTCCTCCTCAACTTGTTGCACATAAACCATCAATCGAGATATGTTTATGTCCCCAATCAGCATTGCCTCTCTGCCCTCTTTACTAGATGCACGACCTAGACCAACGACAAACAAACTGATTCTGCTCCTCATATCTTTAAAAATTTTAGGGGCATAGCAAGTCAGTTGAGTGAATTTCAACCCATACTCATGAAAACTTAAGGTGTCCTATTTCAGAGTAAGGAACTCTTGTACCTTTGCTTCCTTTAGTTCCCAGGGAAATTTTAATCCCAACAAAGCTTCTTCGAAACAAGCCAGCTTGGATCTGGTGCATCTTCATCTCTGCCCTCCTTCCACAGGTCGAACCAAGTCCTATCCACATTTTTCTTTTGATATGCAGCTAGCTCAACCCTTTCAGTATCAACCATATACATCACCTCAAAAACCTTCTTCAACTCTTCCACAAAGTTTACTAGATCCTAGTAGTGCATGAATTAGAAAAACTTGGGGAATTCATCCTCAAGAAATCTCGAATTCTCAAAGTGTCAGCCCTTGTTGTAAAACTCCCCTTTGTTGCCCCACTTGGTTAGTTGCCGCTTGTCTTATTATTCGGAGAGCCTCACGGAACTCATCATTCGTGACTTCTCCTTGAGGTTGCACGTTCTGTGCATTAGGTGCCTCTTGTTCCTCAACATTCCTTCTGACTGGTCGACCTCTGACTGCTCTTCATGGAAGCATGATGATCTAAAACATGCGACAACACTTATTAGAGGGGAACGTTTAGGATATAAACTCTAACGAACGAAAAAGTAATATGAAAGAAGTGAAGAAATTCCTAAATGTCACAGCCTCCTAATCATAGATGTGAAGCACTTCACACCAATGACTAAGACTCTACGGGCACAACTTCATAGACTCTCTAGGACTCTTAAACCTTGTGGTATTATACCAAGTTTGTCACGCCCCGAGCCTATACACTGGATGTGGTCGGCACCCAATGACCATTGTTGGCCTTGAGCAGACCCTCGTCCTGTCTTACTCTAATCAACTTAGCGGAAGACTTAACTTAACTCAATATAACCATTAAAGAACATTTTTAAGGAAAATATGTAATAGTCTGGACAGATTGGCACTTAAGTCTCATCGTTCACAATTAAAATGAAAAGACCTAGAACTAACACTATCTATTTATGAAGCCTCTAAAATTACTAAGATGAATGTTGGGAAAGACCCCCACAACATTCTGAAATAGAAAGACTGGAAAGCTTAAAAAAAGGATCCTCCAGAATGCATGGAGGCTCACCACCAGTGTTTTGGGAAGCGAGAAGCGGAAAAAAGCGACAAGGGCTTGCTTCACAGAAGCGAGAATCGTGAAGCGAAGCGCGCACTTTTTTTTAAAAAAAAGCGACATTTAGAATAAAAATAAAAAAATATTAAATAACTAAAAAGAGGTAATATAGTCTTAGATTGAAAGAAATTACTTAGGCAAAAATACTCACAAGTCATAACATATAAAGCAAAAAATCAAAAGCATAATTAAATCACAAAATACTACAAACAAAACGAAGTTTCAGAAAATAATAAAAAAAGGTTGCTAGTATACACACTGATCACAAAATAAAAAAAAATAAAAGAATTGAAAAAAAAACAGAGGCAGCAGTCAGTAAGAACTAAGAAGAAAAAAGCAGGCAGCAGAGAATAGAGATGAAGAAAAGAAGAGAAGAAGAAGAAGAAATAGATGAACAAATTACCTGCAGGCCTCAGTCGAGATCTTGAGGAGAGAAAGAAGGGAGGTAGCCAGCAACCTCAGTCGAGATCTTCACGAGAAAAAGAAGGGCGGCAGCCAGCAGCCTCAGTCGAGAGCTTCAGGAGAGAGAAGGGAAAGAAAGTCGCGAGGAGAGAAGGGAAAGAAGAGTTGTGAGGAGAGAGAAGTTATATTTCAGATTTTTAAAAAAAAACCTATTTTTTTTAAAAAAACCCTAATTGTCGCTTTTTTTTTTTATAAAAAGCGCGCTTTTTCCTCAGCGTCGCTTCTCGCTTCTTCCTCTGAAGCGAGTGCTTTTTTCAAATCGTCTCGCCTCAAGTTAAAAAAGCGCACAAGGTCGCCTCGCTTTGAAGCGCGCTTTTTTGCGCTTTTAACAACACTGCTCACCACTAACTCTAAGTGCTCAAACTGAATCAATGATGCGCTGGATGATGATCCTATTTACCTGCGTCTGCATCATAAGACCATGTAGGCCAAATTGACAACAGTACATTGAATGTATGAGTATACGAGTTGTAATGGTAACAACAAATTAAGCTTGATAAGCATAAGATGAACTTAAATTGACACTTCTCAACTCAATAACTACTCAACTTAATGAATGTATATAAAGAAATTTAAAACACATGTGATATATATACACATATATATGAAGCATATAAAATAGTGAAAACAACTTCATTCATTAAAAAAGGCAATAAAAAACACAACTTTACTTATAAATGAAAGTAATATAGTTTATGTGGGAGGCTCTCTAACCAACAACCACCACTATGAGCCTAAGTGGCAACATAGTGTCTCACTCACACTATTAGATATGTCCTATACTTTGTTGTCAGATACAACTCCACAATTTAGTGGATCAACAAGCTTAACTTATGTGATCATCTAAAAAGTATTGACCCATTAATACGCATGATAGCTACATGTTTACATGGAGACTTGAGTTAACAGGAACTCTCATCCCCATATCGCTTCTCAATACTACTGCCAAAATATACTTTAGCTCATGCTTTTAAAATAACTTCCTCCCTTTGGGTTGAGATAATTTGCTCAAACACTTTTAGATTTAAAAATCCTCTTGGAATCAATGTTCCCTTTTCTTGTTCAAAACTCTTTTGGGAAATCTTAGTCTCCTATTAACTTAAATGTAAAAACATTTACAAACTTACTAGGAAATACTTAGTTCCCTTATATCTTTTGAGAAATGGACTCGACTCTTTACTCTTGGTTTGACTTGAAATTTTTTATCTTAAAGAACTCCTAATGGAATGCTTAGTTCCCTTTTACATCTTTGAAGGAAAGACTTCACCTTCTAGTCTTTCTTTAACTCAAAACTTGAGCCTCAGAACGAACTTAAAATGTTTAATAAGACTCCTGGAAACTTTAAGAAACTTTACTTTAACTTAATTCATACCTTTAGACTTGACTTTTTAACTTTCTTGACTTTGGTCATATTTTTCCTTGAATTAAATTATAGATTCAAGGTTCATGATTCATGTTTATGAATGATTTCATGATTTTTAGTTGTACCATAGATTATTGGAACAACTAAGAAATGTGGGCACATCACTGGGAACTAGTACGAAAAGGTGGGACAAAATGGGATTTCCAGGAAGCCCTAGCGCTCTCAGAGTCGTAGGGCGTCAGACCTGATAGACAGAGGTTTTCCTGAGAGGCTCTGGCTGGTGCGACGTGCCACGCTCTGTCGGACAGAGCCTTCCCTTAAGAGCTCTAGCAGGCGCGGTGCCCCAGGGTCTGTGAGACGGGAATTCCGACTTTTCTTCTCCATTTTTTATCTCTAAACCTTCTAATATTCAATGTATTTTTCCCCAAACACTTAGGATCACTAATACGCTCAATACCCAATAGATTCAGCTTGAGAAAATAACCCAGAAACATGAACCAAATTAACTAAAGGCATGTTACACACAACCGACCAGAATTTAACCATCTATTTTTATTATTAAATCTATTCAAAAATCACTGAATTAAACAAATTGGTGTGTGGGTAAAATAACTCAACACAGAAATATCTCACAAACCTTGGTAGGGATCACCCCTGATAAATTCCGTAAGACGTTCTTGATAAATTCTTTGTCTTTTCTTTTTCTCCCAAGCCCTAAGCTTGAATAATATTTTCTAAAACTAATTTGAGGCTTAGTTTTACCCCTAATAAACCATTAAGACAAATTAGGAAATAGTTGGGTGAAAAAACCACTTTACCCTTACTAAAATCTGGATTATGACCTCCTTCAATCCAACAACCTAATTTTCGATAGGCATATCTCCATCATGCGATATCGAAAATGCGCAAACTCGACTGTGTTGAAAAGGTCTCTCCAAGGTCTTTTCGACCATATAAATAACTGACTCTAACTCATCTTGATCTTGAAATTTTTGCCGTTTGAAAATGAAAAAAAACTCACTTTTTATACTTAGGAATTTTTCAGATTTTTCCTATGTATTTCAAAAATGATAAATTTTAGTTTCTTAGCTTATTATTGGATACTTGGAGTTACGAGATGTTACAACATGTATGTATGTTAATGTTGCATTACTGATCACACTAATTCTAATGAGTATAAAGAATAACTATATTCCATTAATCACTTCTTAATTGCACAATTATTGTGGAATAGACATTGTGATTGTCATTATGGCGTGTTGATTGTATTGGGTTTTTACGTTCAAGCATAACGAACTGGGATCAGTAGCCACGTTTTGATATAAATATGGTTTCGGTTGTCAAGTTTCGTCCTAAATTTTGGATTGGGTACCACTTTCGGTAAACTAACATTTTGGGTTATAGTTCCATAAGAGGACCATTGAATTGTTATATATTGACTTATTTTGCACAACAACTATTGTCCCCAAAACAAAATACAATACTCAACTAAACAATTAATTGATTGAGCTAAAAGAGTACTTACTTGTTAATAGAAGATATGATTTAAACTTTGAAGGAAGATAGAGCTGAAGAGAGAGAAAAAAGGTTAAAAAGACAGGTCATCAATTTAAGATGGAGAAATGAAGAAGAATGTGCTCACTACATTGATCAGAGTTGGAGAGGTTGAGAACTCACTTTCTTTAGCTGAGAGTTCCATTGGAGAGGTAGAGACTTCACTTTCTTCAAATGAGAGCGTAAATGTTTGAAATGAAATTTTGCCCTAGAATATATGACATAAATAAATTTTGCAACTGACTTAGTAACGAGTATCATTCGTGGCTATCAAATAAAGATCTTTTATGAAGATTAAATTCTAGCGACGGAATTTTCCGTCTCTATATAATATAATTTTTAAAAAAATATATTTATAAATTTAGCATCAGATTTTTTCGTCACTAATTTCGTCGCAAAATATTCATTAAATTTCTCATGACTAATTTGTTGCTAAATTCATAGGAAATTTTGGGCGCCAATCTTTCGCATTGATATTTAGTGATGTAAAAAATATTCCATTGCTAATCTATCAATATTGGTAATTTTGTTGCTAATCGTCGTTATTTAGTGATGGAATATAATTCGTCTCTAATATCCGTCAGTAAATGCTGTTTTTTTAGTAGTGACTACTCCTTGAACGATGGAACGTGTGTTGCACATTTGTCCACTAATTGACATTAGAAAAGTTAATTTATGTAATCAATAATGGAGCGTACACAAAATAATAGATAAGTTCAAAGCTAAGTCATTTTATATATAAGTTTGACATAATAATATAACTCTTCTCAAAATATAGCATGAAAATATTGTGTCAGAAGTTGAAGGTTTGATGTGTTCAATGTTTCATGAAATAAACCCTTTATTATTTCAGAAGAATAAATATATTTTAATCAAAAAAGGGTAATACTTGTCCTAGTACTCTTAGAAAAGGATCATATTTACCCTTCATCATATTTTTTTTATATATTTCCCTTACCATCCAACTTTGGGTACATATTTGCCCTCATACAGTTAACTTATCATGTCACCATTTTTATTAGTCTATGTGGTGCATTCATGGCTCCATGTTTGTTTACTTTTATTATAATAAAAATTATTTTTTATTTTGTATTATATCCGATCCATTTAAGAAAACCTAACCCAACCAATCTGAAGATCCATTAATAATATCCGACCCATTAGTAAGATTCGACCCAACTAATAATCAATCAGCCCTATAAATCTAGTGGCCGCTTTAGCAGCTTCTGCTTTTTTTACTACTGGGAGAGGGATCTGCAACATGTATCATGGCATAAGGAAGACGGAATAAATGGTGACTCCTACTCGACCATTGTTCCTTGGTGACTGAATTTTGAAACGAGATTATTTCACTTCTTTTATGAATTTTTAATCATAAATAGCTAAGAATAGTATCTTGGACACAGCCAATACAGCATGCCGATGTATGCCATATGTTATCAGTACTCCATAACATAACAGGATCGGTCATTTGTTTGGGGTTTCGATATAATTCTATTAAGCAGTGTTTGTCTGAAAATATGTTTGTCGATTAGCGCGAATTGAAAAAAAAATACAGAGACAACATAGGTTGAAGGCTTCGATATAGTGAAAAGAGCCATTCATATCTTGATTATGCTAACTGGTTGAGTTCCTTGTTTGTCGCTTTAGTTCTACTACTATAGTTACCGAGTAAGAGAGACTGAGAAGTTTGAATTTTGATGAATTACATAAATCAAGTGAGTATTTCTTGTTACTTGGTAGAGGATAAAAGAAATTGTTGATATTCTGAGCTTCCTCAACATGTGAGTTCTCATAGATAATGTATTTCTTCTCTTTTTGAGTACTTCAGCCTGCTACATTCTTTATACTTAATATGAAAAATAGAATTGCAGAACAATCAAAAGATCGCTTAAATGTTGGAAATGGTTACTCTTCTTGCATTACAAAACCACTAAAAGCATATTTGGAGAGAATTTCATCTAATGTGGCAAGATGATGGGTATAAAATAAGGAGTTCTGTGTAATGAAATTAGGGTTGATGGATTATTAGTTGGGTCGAATTTACTAATGGGTCAGATTTTATTCATGGGTCTTCAGATTTGTTGGGTCAGGTTTTACAAATAGGTCGGATATAATATAAAATAGAAAATAATTTTTTATTATAATAAAAGTTTATATACATTGAGTCATAGACTAATAAAATGATGACATGATAAGTTAATTGTATAAGGGCAAATATGTACCCAAAATTGGATGGTAAGGACAAATATATCAAAAAAGTATGAAGAAGGATAAATATGATCCTTTTCCGTATTTTAATTGCTAAACATAAGTTTAAATAATAATAAAAAAAATAACTATAAAAAAGATAATATGTTAAAAATTCAAAAATACTATATTTCTTGAACTATATATTAAAAGATTTGCATATACACAATTAAATATGAATTCTAATACAATAAAATTCAATGTAACATTTAGTCATCTTTTCTCTTTATATTATTTTTTATTTTATTTTATTTTCACTAATATTTGTACTCTCTGTAATATTAAGTACATGAATTTTATACACATTTGAGATTATATATAAAAAGGAAAAAGTATATTCACCTTTTAAAAGATAAATGATTATCGAACAACGAAGAAATATTTATCAAACACTTGATCTTTATATGTCTTGTTTTGACAATATTCTGTGGGATTTAAGATGCTTACCCTCAAAAAAATTAATTATAAATATAAATTGATATTAGTATTATTATATTTATATCCAAAAGATAGAAGAAAGGAAGAATACAAAAATATAGTAATCAATTACGAATATATTTAAAAATACAAAAAGATGGAGATATGAAAATAAAAATTCACTTACCACTTCATATTGAGGAATATTCATCTTGTAACTATGACAATTTCCATATTTCTGAACAAAAAGAAAATGAATATGCATGAAGTTTTGAAGAATACTTATAAATAAATTAGTAATAACTCTTATAATTACAAATTGGCAATGAAAATCTTACAACATATGTAGACAAACCTAATGTAGAATGTAAGATAATCACAAACTTGAAAGAAAGAAGAGAATATAAATAATCTTGTGTTAATGTCTTGGATAGACTCTTCAAATAAGGGCAAAATGGTAATCCATCTTTGAGGTTAAGAGATTCCCTCCACTTATAATAATATATGGTCTATGATATGATGATATATGAAGATATGATGATGATGATGATAAAAGTTCTCTAACTACCCAATTTGCAAATAAATCAAATTTGCTTAAACAAGATTGTGCAACATTAGTTTTGAGATACCGCAAGCAGAAGGAGAAGTAGATTGTGAATTTACGCGGAATTAAGTTGAATAGGATAAAAGTCAATCATATTGAATTTACGTTTTGTTCTTCAAAATATTATTCTCCTCAATGTAACCGAAATAATGAAATATATCCCCGTAGAATTGAATAATTTACTTATAAGTATAGTGGCAATAAAAACATTAGTGAAAAGTAAACTCACTCGACAACATTAAATCACACGATTTTTTTTAAGTGCAAGAAAGAGAAGAGTAGAAGATAAGAAATTAAGAGAAAACTTCTCTATTTATACTTAACAAAGGAAAATAGAACAAATTATTCTTGTGTCTTATTAGAAAAATCACATAATTCGGGCATAAGGGTAAGGAACTTCGGATGAACTAATGCGAATGGGTGTAAGCCTCGCTGCTCGGAAACACCCAGTGCTGATCACACTGAGAGACACGAAAACACTTTGAAAAAGTTATAATCCTTTAAGAAAACTCATAGCCACCTTTCAGAACCCAACGACACATCTAACCAAGATCAAAGATAGGACAAATCACACCACATGTATAGAAAGATAATATTCATAAATCTGATTTCCTTAAACAACAAAAATGAAATACTAGTTGTTATACATCACCACGAATCCAAAGATAATATTGGTAATAACAATTTTAGTTGACCCCAAAAATAAGCAACTAGTTTTTGACACAACCATTCCTTTGTATTTTTTGCACTACTTTCCCTTGCGAATAAAATCATGGTTGATCGTTGTCGTTTGTATCTGATGATCCTTCCTATGATTCATCGCAAGGATGTTCAACAGGTTGGATAAATTGTTGTTTCATTGGTGAAAGACCAATGTTGTAGTCTTTGTTCTCCTCGTTGCGTTTGTGTTTTTTTCCATTCTTATGTGCCTCCATCACCTGTTCAGCGAAGGTCCCTATTTTGCATGTGTCACACCAAAACATGAACCCCTTTATGTTTTTTTTTCATGATCTACATTCTTTCTCATGTCATCCGCATTGTCATCTATCAACAAGTATGGTGGATGATTATTGTTTGGACTTGATGATCCTTCCTCTGATTTCTTTCCTAATATCATATCATCGCAATGACGTTCCACAAGCTGGATGAATCCTGAGTTCTTTGGGAAAAGACCAATGCTCAAGTTTTTGTTGTCCTTCTTCTGTTCTCTAAAAGTTGCCTCCTTGCATTTGTGTTTTTTTTCCTTGCAAGTTGTCATTCAGGCCATCTTGACTTGTAGTACATACTTGACAAAGTTCACAATTCCACTCATTAACATTTTTTCACTGGAGCACTGCTTAATAAAGGCTTATCAACAACCTTTTCAATTAGAGTTATAGCTTTCCGTTTTGCTTCAGAGACAACACTGTTATGCTTAGCCTATATCAATACAAAAATAAACACTTCTCAGAAATTCAAACGCCTCGTAAATGATTTACAAATTTGAAAGCCTTAAATGAATTTACACTTGTATTGATTAAGGAAACAAATTTGGAGTACACTTTTCTGATTTGGAAACAACCTCATCATCTCGTAGGTAGAGTAAGGTCAACATACATACTATCTTCCCCAATTTACACAGAAGCTTAAAAGAGGCGATGCACATAACCAAAAATTTAAGAGTTAATAATCAAGGCCAACAATAAAGAAGAACACTAAACAGCAAGATTCCGCTAAAACTAGGGGGCTATTCTTTTGAACTCTTCACCTCTAGACTTCGATTCAATATTGAATTTTTTTTTCCCGGCACGATACCAAATAGGAACCTCTGAGATCATCTCCTCAAAGGCCTCGGCCTGGTTCTTCAATCTATCTCCTTCACAGATTGCTTCTTTTCTTTCCATCAGAAATCAAACGAGATTTATTAAAGTTCAAGAAGAAGAAAAGCAATAAATAAGCAAATATATGAAAAATGAGAGAAACCTCAATTTATAGAAAACAAAAAGTAGTATGTTTTTTTCGGTTGATTTTTTTTCCTAAAAAGAACTTCATTTCTCATTAACACCTTCTAAACAACAATATTTTTCTAATTGATGTTTTTTCCTAAAAAGAACTTCATTTTTCATTAGTGATAATTTCAGAGACCTCCCTCTGGGTTTTGCGATATAACACTTCCCTTCTTTGTGATTTACGATATTACGTGCACCTCCCTTGTTTTCAATTTCTTGTAATTATTCTTTAAATTTATTTAAATTAATTATAAATAAATTTAGATTTGACATTTTTACCCTTTTATATATTAATTTTTATTATATAAATATAAACATTATATATTTGTGCTGATTTATTTTTAAAGTATTTGTTAAATGAGTTATTTTATATTTCTATAATGTTTATTAATATGAAGAAATTAATATATGGAAGGGTAAAGTTGTCAAATCTAAATTAATTTGTAGTTATTTTAAATATATTTAAAGCATTGTTATAAAAAATTGAAATAAGGGAGATAGATGTAATATCGTAAACCACAAGAAATGTGAGTGTTATACAGCGAAACGCCGAAATCTAAAGGGAGGTTTCTGAAATTATCCCTTTGCATTATTACCTTTTAAACAACATGTTTTCTCTAATTTGTGTTTTTTCTTAAAAAAACTTCATTTTTCATAATACCTTTTAAACGACATATTTTTTCTAATTGATGTTTTTCCTAATAAAGAACATTATTTTTCATTAACACCTTTTAAATTGCACGTTTTCTCTAATTGATGTTTCTATTCTAAAAAGAACTTCATTTTTCATCAGTACCTTTTAAACGGACTGTTTTCTCTAATTGATGTTTTTTCCTAAAAAGAACTTCATTTTTCATTAGCACTTTTTAAATTACATGTTTTCTCTACTTGTTTTTTTTTTCTAGAAAGAACTTCATTTCTAATTAACACATATTAAAGGACATGTGTTTCTCTGATTGATATTTTTTTTTCCTAAAAGAAATTTATTTTTCATGAATACCTTTTAATAGACATATTTTCTCGCATTGATATTTTTTCTTAAAAAAGAAATTCATTTTTCATTAACACCTTATAAAGTACATGTTTTGGCTAATTCATATTTTTTACTAAAAAGAACTTCATTTCTCACTAACACCTTCTCAACGACATGTTTTCTCTAATTGATAATTTTTTCCTAAAAATACTTCATTTTTCATCAACACCTTTAATTATATGTTTTCTCTAATAAATGTTTTTTCCTTAAAAAGTACCTTCATTTCTCATTAACACCATTTAAACGACATGTTTTCTTTAATTGATGTTTTTTTTCTAAAAAGACATTATTTTTCATTAACACCTTTAAAATTACATGTTTTCTTTAATTGATGTTTTTTTCCTAAAAAGAACTTCATTACTCATTAACACCTTTTGAACGACATGTTCTCTAATTGATGTTTTTTCTTAAAAATGAATAGAGTTTCTTTTATTAGATAAATCATAGTCATTAAATTAAAAATATATCATATGTAATCAATCTAAAAAGAAACTTGAGGAAAATTGTAAAAACTCAAAAGATGAGATTTGGTGTGCTATCCGCCAGTTATTAGTGCCCCTCTTCTCTTTTCACAACTTTTCAAATGCTTACATCACCTCAAATTCTCAATTCCAATCACTCCAATGGTCATAGGTGGATCTAGGATTTGAAGGTCATGGGTGCCACATTGTTTAACAAAGATAAGTGTGTCGGTAGATTTAATTTTGAGTTACAATCGAGTTATTTATCTTTTTTCCATCTTTATAAACAAATCGATCAAACATTCATGTTAGTAATATTTTATTTTAGATATTATGAGATTATAGCTAACAACTCAATTTTTATTTCTTTTTAGGAATTTGTGGCCTTATTCACTGAAATTTGAAGGAAAAAAGAGTTTTTTCACACTAAAATTTAAGCTTGTATAAACTATGTAATAGTGTTAACTCAACATATTCATATTCCATTGACTTTATGTATTGTTGCAAAATATAACAAAAGTGAATACAAATTTTAATTTCAATCTAGTCATCTTAGCAATAATGTTGGTGAAGATCGAATATACCTACAAATTGAAAGAACTTTAATAATAATATTCATCATATTTAGAGTTTACATTTTTTAAATTACTATTTAAATATATTCATAATAATATTTATGCCATGTTCATAATTTAATTGATAAAGTATAAACACATGACACTCATATCAAGAGATTAATAATTAGCGAAAGAGAAAGTAAAAAATCTTAAAAATTAATTATGGTGAATAGGAGTCAACTCGAATTAACAAGAATACTTCTAAACAAATAAGAATGAATGGAAGGGAGAAAAAACTCACACGTTAATTAAAAAAAGGAAAAAAAGGAATGAGAGAAAAAGCTTCCAAAATTAATGCTGCTAACGAGGTTTGAACATGTGTTAGCCGTGTGACAAATTACCTACTTTGCCAATTGAACTATTAACTATTTTATTTAGTGGGTGACAAAGAAAATATATATTCATTTTTTTAAAACATGTATACATATATATATATATACAAAGTTTTTTCCAAGATCTAAGGATGTCGTGGCACCCCCACGGGCACCAATACATCCGCCCCTGCCAATGGTGCCAATAATTTTTATTTTGGTGCTGCTCCTTGTATATGATGTTGTTTTGTCGCACTTAATCGTTGAGACTCTTCCTGGATCTTGTACAAGTACCTTCTCAACCTTTGCCCGAGATCTCAAAGATACACTTATACTGTACTAAGGTCATATTATCCCCTGAACTTATTTTATAAATAATTTTTCAACTCCTTTCAGCCTACGTGACACTTTTTTGTGGGCCCAGCCCTCATTGATTTCTTTTTTCAATATAGTGTCATGTAGGTAAAAATGGGGTAGAAAATAATTTATAAAATAAGTTCAGGGGGTAACAAGACCTTTATATAGTATAAGTGTGTCTTTGATATTCCGGATATAGGTTGGGGGTACTTATATATTTTCCCTAGATAGTATTAATTTCATCATTCTATAGATAAATAAATACTAAATTGTTATGTTGATCGATCATCTACATTGGTGTTGGACAAGAGGAAAAAGAGAAGTTCTTTTATTTCTTCGTAGAATCTGAGAGAGATCCAGAAAATGATCATTTCATGATTTGAGAGAGATCCAGAAAATGATCCTTTCATGATTTGGCTCACCGGAGGTCCTGGTTGCTCTGCTCTATCTACCTTTATACATAAGATGGGTACATCAATTTTATCCCTTTTTTCCTTATGCTGCTAAATCAATACAATTCCCTCAGTTTAAAGTAGTTGCAGAGAAAGCTCATGCTTACTTACGTATTGATAAAAGTTATGCATACATATATACAAAATAATCTTGATGATTAAGAAAGGATAAAGCTATAAAAGATAACCAGATCAGTTAGAATCAATATATATGCTACAATTTTTAAAGATATAATAAAATCAAATTACTATATTTGATAGAGAGAAATTATGGCATGATACTCCACTAAGGTTCCCCCTCAAGATTGTTGTCATTGGAGAGAGCAAGAAGGTCAATCTCAGATCACAATCTTTGAATATTTGGATGAGTTAATGGTTTCGTAAGTGCATCTGCAAGTTGATCTTTAGTAGAGACATGCAAAACGCGAAGAAATCCTTGACGAACAAGATATCAGAGAAAGCGATTTACAACTTTCAAATGGTTAGTTTTGGTGTAGAACACCGGGTCAGCAACCAAATAAATGGAGACCAAGTTATCACAATAAATGACCAGAGGTCGAAGATAAATGAGTGAAAGTTCTCACACCAGATTTGAAGCAAAGACAACTCTGCAGGTGTTGTAGCAACAGAACGATATTCAGCCACGGTTGAAGAACGTAACACAGAGCGTTGCTTCTTTGCACACTAAGATATTTGATTCTTACCCAGAAAAATAACATGGGCACTGGTGGACGTTTAGTCATCTTTATTTCCTTCACAATCTGCATTAGAAAAACATGTAAATTAAGTGGAGAATATGTGTAAAAATAAATCATGATCAATTGTGTCAATCCTTTTCGGTTCCATTTTGATGCTTGAAGATACTGAGGAAAAGGGCCTGAGGTAGGCAAATAGTGGCAACATGAAGACAAAGTTTATGGACTGGTTTTGGTAATGTGGCATTTGAGCCTAGTAATACTAGTGTAAGTGTTATTGGTGGAAGAAAGAGATAATGGTGTGGATGATGGAAAAGAAGATGTTAAAGACTTAGAGGTGTCATGCAGTAAAATGGAGGACAGGGCAATTACGGGTGAAGAAATTGGCTCAGTAGTGCACCATACCTTTTCAACGTTCAAGTCGGTGAAAACTTGCGTCGAAAGATATTTTCATTTAAGTCGAATCTATTCGGAGGTGAAGGATGTGCACCCTATCATTTCAACGTTCAAGTCGGTGAAAACTTCCATTCAATGATACTTGTATTTAAGTCGCGTCTATTCGGAGGTGAAGAATATGCACCCTATCTATTAAATGTTCAAGTCGGTGGAAACTTGATTTGAAAGTTATTGCATTTAACTCGCATCTATTCGGAGTGAAGGATGTGCACCATATCTATTCAGTGTTTAAGTCGGTGAAAACTTGCGTTGAAAGATATCTGCATTTAAGTCTCATTTATTCGGAGGTGAAGGATGTGCATCATACCTATTCAACATTCAAGTCGGTGGAAACATGCATTGAAAGATCTTTGCATTTAAGTCGCATCTATTCTAAGGGGAAGGATGTGCACCCAATATATTCAACGTTCAAGTCGGTGCAAACTTGCGTTGAAAGATATTTGCATTTAAGTTGTATCTATTCTGAGGTAAAGGATGTGCACCATATCTATTCAATGTTCAAGTTGGTGAAAACTTGAGTTGAAAGATATTTGAATTTAAGTCACATCTATTCGGAGGTGAAGGATGTGCACACTATCTATTAAACGTTCAAGTCGGTAGAAACTTGTGTTGAAAGATATTTGCATTTAAATCGCATCTATTTGGAGGTGAGGGATGTGCACCATATCTATTCAACGTTCAAGTCGGTGGAAACTTGCGTTGAAAGATATTTGCATTTAAGTTGCATTTATTCAAAGGTGAAGGATGTACACCCTATCTACTCAACGTTCAAATCGGTGGAAATTTACGTGAAAAGATATTTACATTTAAGTCACATCTATTCAGAGGTGAAGGATGTGCACCCTATCTATTTCACGTTCAAGTTGGAGGAGACTTGCTTTGAAAGAATTTATATTCGTCCTACCGATGGACATACATTCAAAATACTACTGATGGATCATCTTTTCCATTCGTCCTACCGATGGACATACATTCAAAGCGTAACAATAGATCATCGATCTTTTTTTGTTTGTCCTACCGATGGACATACATTCATATCCTACCGATAGACCATATTTTTTCATTTGTCCTACCAATGAACATGCATTCCTATCCTACCAATGGATCATCTTCATTTGTTGTATCATAATAGATGCTACCTTTTCCCGTGTAGTTTTGTCCCTACTAATGAGTTTCATCTTTATTTTTTCGAGTACATCCAAGAGGATGCATTCTCTGTTGAGCCAAAGGTGCGAACTATTACAACAAGGACACAACACAACATGAAACCTTTTAGAAGCAAGTACGGGATAGACTTTCACCATATTCCAATCACACTTTTATATAAAGGTCATGTGTTCGATCAAAACTGAATTTGTCATTTTTCGTTGTCCAAGATTTCTTTCACCAATCATATCCAACGAAAGAGACAACAGTCGACACCCAATTTCGGTCTAACTTTTTCAAATTTTGCAACTTTTAAGTTTTATTTATTTAATAGTTGAAAATGATTTTTCTATAATTCTAAATAAGTTTATCGATAACTATCTTTATTTATCAAAATTTAGGATTTGTATTAGTTAATTTTAAAACTGCATTTTTACATGTCATTAATTACGTCCATTATATTTTTTAATATTCATTTTATTTGTTACATTTGTTAATATTTATGTTGATATTTAGCAAAGTCTAGAAACTTATTCAAATACGGATGAAATTTGCGTATACAGATGATCGATAATTTTTTGCCACAATTCCAAGACCACGAAATTTGAGTCCATTACATAATTATTTTTGGGAAAATAACGTGGTTAAGCAAACTTATACTACTTAATTACTCATCATAGCTATAGTTTGCTATAATTACCACTCACGACTAACATTATACACTAATTATGTGGGCTGATTTTGAGTTTGTATAATTAGTCACATTTGTATATATATAATTCGCCAGAATATACAAATACATTTGTATAATATACAATTATTTAATCAATATACATATACAAGTTACCACTACGATCTCTCTCGCTTGCCTCTCTCATCCCTCTCTCAATCTCGTTCACCTCTCTCATCTCTCTCTCAATCTCACTTGCATTTTTTTACAAATACATATGTATAATATACAATTATCTAACCAATATACATATACAATTCACCTCTCTCCCACTTTCTGCTCTCTCCCGCTCACCTCTCTCCCAATCTCGCTCGCCACTCTCCTCCCTCTCCCAATGTCACTCCACTCTCTCCTCTCTCTCTTTCTCTCAATCTCGCTTGCTATATATATAAATGCATATGTATAATATATAATTATATAAACAATATACATATGCAATTTACGTCTCTCTCACTTTTGCCCTCTCTCCTCTCTCTCCCAATCTCGCTCGCCTCTCTTCTCCCTATAACATGTAGTTACAAATTGTAGTTATCAAACTATAGCTATGAAAAATAATTAGGCTATTTTTAGTAGCTATATATGAAAATTCCCATTATTTTTTCTATCTAAGTTTTACTAGGTCAAGGAGTAAGAAGGTGGTGGATAGAACTTACAGATATTTTCAGATTTTTAGGATTTAAGGGATTCTTTTATTGTTCATTCTTTTTCCGGTGACAAATTCACAGGATTTCCACTGGAATCCGGAGAGTTCACCACCCAAAACCCCATTTACTTTCATTTCCCAACCATCACTGCTCATAAGCCGTTTTCTCCATTATTTTCGGCCAACAAAATCTCATACAGCAGCTCAAACAACTGCAATGACTCCAAGCCACAACAGACCACCATTCCTCATCCTTCCACATTTCCGGCGAAATCCAGCGGGCAGCGAGCTCAAACAACCAGCCTGACTCACAGCTCCAAAACCTTACCGGAAAGCTCCATTTTACAGACCTGCCACTAAACCACCTCATCTAGCCACCAGAAAACCACCAACAAAACCCACCAGACCTTCAACCACCTGAAACGGGCGAACTGACAAGTCAAAATCGCCACCAGATCTCCAAAATCATTTGAAAAACCACCCAAAACCCTACAACCAGACAACCGCTAGTCCACCACAACGACCTCATCTTCCGCTTAATAAACACTCCATTTTCACTGTTTTGTATCTTTATTGAAATGTTTTGGATTTTGGTGGTTTTTGTGATTGTTAGATTTTTAGGATAGAGTTTTTTTTGTTAATTGTTGATTGATTATTTGTTATTGTAGTTAGATTTTTTATTTTATTTATTAATTTCTATGCCCATTTACGAATGTTTCTTTAATTTTTGGTAAGTACTTTGTTTGGCTAATTTATAATTTATTAATGGGCGTTGTTAATATTTTCATGAAATTTTACTTCTATGTTAACTTTAAGTATTTCCTAATAAATTTATCTCGGTTGTTGTTACTTTATTATTGTTTGAGATATTTCGAATTTGACATTATATTTTACTTTCTTAGGTCTATTTAAATTACAAGTTCAAAATGGCCGATGAAGAAATTTTCGTCGATTTCCATGTCTCCCAAATTAATAAGATGAATTTTTATTTTTAAGTTATTATTTGAATAATTCACTTTTACTCATATTTATTTAGTACTAACACATTTACTAAGTGTCTTTACAAGTACACAGAGTGCTTCCCAATAAAGTTATTCGAATTAAATTTGAATTATATTTTTTATGCATTATTTTGTATAAATTGAAGTTAGACAAACCTTAGGCAGATTCTTACATTATTATTTTATTTTATTATTTGTGTATATTGCATGTTAATTGTACTTACATATTGTTTTTAACTCCTCAATTTGAAAAAAAATGAATTTAGTCGGGACCCACATTTGTGGATTTCAAAGGATGCCTAACACTTTCCGTTCAAAATAATTATTCCTGAACCCTTACCTAGAATCAAATGGTTTCATAGATAACTTAAATGACTTCCTAGTTTTTTCCTAAAACTAGGTGACGACTCTTTTTAAAACTCGTTTATTCTTTAAATTCTTTAAACTCATTGATGAAAGCCCACTCTCCTACAAGTTGAAACTAAATAGATAGCGGGAATAAGAAACATATGTATTTGTACTATTTCCTATTAGTTGGGCTTTAAAGGTGTGAACAGGAAAGGAAGGATTTGACTCTCTTGAAGGGTTGTGACTATGTCAAAAGGTTGTGTCCTTTCTGAAGAGTTGTGCCTTTTCCAAAGTGTCATGACCTTTCTGAAAGGTTGTCTTCTTTTCACCTGATTGCATTACAATTCTTTAGATACCAAATGTTATAACAACATCATACTCTCTATAATGTCACAAGTTTGGTCAAACGATAAGATTTATGTCATCTCTAAACACGAGTTATAAGCTTTGTGCACCTTTACAATACTATCCGACAACCTAGCACTCCTTTTTAACCATTTTATTTGTTCTTGATAGAGTTTTGCTATATACAAATGTGAAAACCTGAATAAAACACAAAAAAAGATCAAATCTTGCAAGTTAATTTTGCTTCTTTAGTCCCTTTTCATGTCCAGGATTGTCTCTTTGTTCTTCATAGTTTTTTCTAGATACAAGTGTGGAAACTTCACCAAAAATACAAAATGATCAAATCTTGAAAGTTATATGTACATGCATAGGTTAAGTTATTGGAGGGGTATTGCCATTTTCAAAAACCATTCGACCTTTTTCTTTGTTCTTAATAGATATTGCAATAAGCAAATGTGGCAACGTGTTCAAAAACACATAAAGATCAAATTTTGAAAAGAAAAAATGTATTTTAGAACCTAGAACTATTTTCTACCAAAAGAAAAAAAAAATTAAATTCTAGATGTTTGTCTCTCCATGAGTTATGAAGCTCTAAAGACAAGTTTAATATTCATAAATCATAAGTCTTGTGATTATGGATATGAAGCTGTTCTTGTCAAATTCTGAAAGAGTACTAAAAGTCATTTTAACATATATAGATATACAAATACGTTATAAATATATAGGAACACGATAAGAGAAATCCTACCGTGAATGCACTATGATATTCGTGGTTAATTTGTCGTTGAAATGATTCAAAATATGGTTGGGATTGATTTTTTAAAAAATAAAAAATAAGTACAATTTATTATATAAATATATGGAAGTAAATGAAAATAAATTTTAATAAACGTATAACTAACATAAAGTATCAAAGAAGAATTTACCATTATGGGAGTTGTACTAAGTAGTGAATGATGTGCTTTGAGGTCCCAATTCACCATTAGATCTTGAAGTATACATCAAATATCAAAGTTACAAAAAAAATAATCGATAAATATTACATTGTATAAAGTGTTGCATAATATAAAGTGAAATTACCTCATTCCATTGCCTTTGGCTTTGCCTTTGTCCTTTGCCTTGCCATTCTTTGAGCTTTTGATTTTGCTTGCTTGTTTCTTAGAAGGTATGTTTTTGACCTTCAGAGATCTTTCCAGACCACCTTTCATTCTCAATGAATTTGGACGTCCTTTATTTACCACACATAAAGGGTCAATCAAGATAGTGTTTTGTCTCTACTCACATGTGTTTAGTTCCACATTTGACTCGTTAATTAGACCATCACATATCGACCTCGTAATAAAGTTCATCACGTTCTTCACATAGTTGGGATAATCTTTGATACACAAATTTAAAATGTCTTTTAGACCATGCAGCTCGTTCAGAGAGACCAAAACAATGCATTATAATATTGTTGAACCATAGAGGAAGACTTCAAATTGTTCACTTGTGGTTTGTCATTTGAAATGTCATGAACTTTTTATTTGGTGGCACACATTTTCCATCCATTCAATTGACAACAGGGTCGAAGTGAGTAAATTTCTTTCTTCATAAATAACAAAAGAACAAATCTTCATATGATTCGCATGAACTTAAACTTACGACAACAACAAGTAGCATCTTCAGTATACGGTTCACTCTAACCGTATATGCAAGATATTTTTTTTGAAACAAATTAAATTTATAGATATGTATTTCATCCCGAACCTCAATCTTTTCTGAATTAAATTTTTGATACTGAATCAATTCTTTTGAAATCCTTCTTTTGAACAAAATCCTTGAGAACTTCTTGCATTGCGTTGCTTAATTTTGTTTCTTGATATTCAATGGAGTTTATTAGTTATTCATATATATTATTCTCATAGACCTTCTATACATCCTACAAAATTTACAAAAGGAATGCACTAAAGTCAGTGGTGTATATAGCTTATTAGGTATGGGGGTTCAACCAAACACTATATTTTTGATATGGAGCATGAATATATATGTTAGAAGTCCCTAGATTCTCACAAATACTATATTTTGAACTCATAATTTGGAAAGTATGATAGGGTTACTTTAAAGGTTGTTGCTATCAAGTTTAAATATTGAATCCATCTCTTATCAAATACCATATTTGAGATGACATTTTCTAAAAAAAATAATACACATTCATTACTACTTATCAAAGAGAAGTGAGAGAAGAAAAAATAGTAAAGAAAGTAAAAAGGAAAACCTCGAGTTTGAGATCCTTATCGAGCACTTTAATTTCAGCAGCACAAGCATCATCATATTTTCAATAGTTCTCCTGAAAAAAAAGTTCTTACATTTAGCATTTTCTCATGCTATTTGTTTCAGAGCTATGCTTCTTGGACCCTCCTGAATACTGCCACTTTCATAGCTTTAGTTGGATTCAAAAAACTTCACATTTAACACCGTAGAGGTAATGTTGCCATATCTAAAGAGCAAACACTACCACCGCCAATTGTAAATCATGCGTTGGATAATTCCTCTCATGCTCCTTTAATTAAGACGATGCGTTAGCTATAACATTTTTATCCTTCATAAAAACAACACCTAAAACAACATGTAAAACATCACAATAAATAATAAAATCCTTACCCTACACCAATAATGCTACGATAGTTGCGATGGTCAAGCTATGAGAGTCTAGAGCTTTTAAATGCTCTCCTCACATTTTTCACTCTATTCAAAGGGTATCTCCTTTTTGGTTAAATTGGTCAAGTGAGTGGTAATGGAAGATAAATTCTTCAACATCGAAGATAATAGGTAGAGAGTCCAACAAAGCTCCTAACCTCAGTTACCGAACAAGGTCAAATCTAATTCGCAACCGCCTCAATCTTTGAGGATCTACCAGTACCCCTTCCTTTGAAAGTACATGTCAAAAAAGTGCAATTGATTTCAACCAAACTTCAAACTTGGAAAACTTTGTGTACAAATTTTGTTTTCCAAGAACACCCAAAACAATATGAAGATGGTCGGCATGCTTTTCCTCTCTTTTCAAATAAACCAAGTTTTAATTGATAAAGACTAAGAAGAAAGTTGCAAGCGCATTGCTTAAACCAAAATACATAACCAAAAAATCATAGTGCCCATAGCGAGTTCTAAACTCCGTCTTGGGAACATCCTCATGCTTAATTTTAAGTGATGGTAATCGGATCTTAGATGAATCTTAGAGAAAAATGTTGAACCTTGCAATTGGTCAAAAAAATCATTTATTCGAGGCAAAGGTACTTGTTTTAAAATGTGACCCTATTCAATTGGCGCTAATCTATACACATTCTCATGCTACCTGTAACATTTCAAAAATCCAAGATGAGTCTTAAAGACTAACATAGGTGTCGTGGGGTATAAACACTATTTTAAGACATATTAATGAATATAGGTCATTTAGGAAGTTTATAAACCCAAACGTCTAAGAAATTCCATGACGTTCAAAAACTAGTTTTAAGGGGTACTATCGTGTCTTAGCCTATTTGACTAGCTTTTAGGAGTCGAAAACCCATGAAATTAGCTGGAAGGGTGTATAATGAGTATTAAATATGATTCGTGATCAAAACTTCCGGGTACGAATTCCCAAGGACAATACAAGGTCCCTTGAGGAGGACCCTAGTACGTAGGATGCAACACTGCTTGGGCTGTGCAAACCACGAAAGCCAAGGAACGACTCGTGTGTGGATCGTCGGGGCTTCAATGCCAACCATAGTCCCATACTTAGACAAAATGGGAAATCCCTCTCCTACACAACTCTTTGACCAAGACGACGGTTGTGAAGGACAGAGGGGGGGACCAATCGTCGACTCACAGACGGCCCGTCGATGGGGTTCCGTCTATGAGGGTCCATTGTTCTGAACAATTTAAGTTAAGTCCAATTAAAATAATTAAGGGGTTTGGGAATTATTTAGAAATTAAATGAAGATTAATAAGATAATTTAACCCCCCATATAAATACCCCAACCCTCATTAGCCTAAACACAATTCACAAAACTAAACTCTCTTTCTTCTCTCGTCTTTTTCTCTCTATTTGAAGACACCATTGAAGACTAGCTAGGGGGAGGTTTTGAGGTCTGGAAAGGGATGATTTCATCAAAAAATCTTCATCAAACATTAAGGTATGAGATCTAATTCACCTTTGAGACTTCTTTACTCAAAGGGCTCATTCAAAGTATTTCAAAAAGTTGAGTTTTTAAGTGGGTTTCATTCAATTACGAATATGATGTTATGAACTAAGTTGTTTATGGTTTTTTTAGAATATAAATATATTTACATGTATTTCAACTTGATTATGATAATTTATGATTTTTTGGTTCAAGTTTAAGAACATGATCCTTAACTCTTAACCCTAGGTTTGATCTTGATGTGAATTAGGTTGAGATTGATTCAATTGACTTGATTATTGGTTAAATAACTATTAGATGGTGTTGTTACATTAATTATGAACACATTAGGTTAAATTTTAGTCTTTCATACTAGTTCTTGAGAAGTAATCTAGGTTATGAGAATTGACCTAAGTATCATGTCTTAAGCTTTGAGTTAGTATTGAATTATGGTGTTGTGATTCTTCTAGACTTATTATCATGTTGGTCATTGAATTATGTTGATGTGATGACCTAGTTGGGTCAAGTTATGGGTTGATGGTAAAACCCTTATGATGAACTACGAAGGAGACTTGGTAAGACTTGTAAGCCCTATCCTTTACTTCAAGTTGTGGTTAATTGTGATTATGTCATGATGATTGTGTTGGAGTATGCCTTATTAAGGATTGATAGGGTGGTATGATGTTGGATTTAAATGTCTTGATTATGTTGTGAGGTTGATTATGATTTAAATGTTAAAAGAATGGTGATGTATATCAATGTGCCTTATTATGAAGAGATATGTAATGTGTTACCTCACCTATATGAATTGTGATGAAAGGGTTTATACTCATACAATTCTTATTGAGATATTGATGATGATGACTATAAAGGGGTAGACCCTATGACCTAAACTAAGTTATGATTGATAATAAGGACTAAAGATATTTCAATAAAGGGACTTATCTTAGCACCTAGTGAACTTGACAATGGGAGGTGATGACTTCCCAAAGAGGAAGATTCACCGTATAGTTCTACATGAGATGTAGACTTCCCAAAGAGGAATACTCATCCAATAGATTTCCATGAGAGGAGACCTCAATTACCATATGGTAGGAAGAGGGAATATACTATCGCTTAGTTTTGTGATTATGTTGCCCCCATAAGAAGACTAGCTAGTGAATCCACCTAGAAAGCTACATTTATGTTTGGTTTTACTTTGGCCGGTAGACCACCTTCCATCGGTGTAAGGTTTTACAACACCGGATTCCACACTTAGCTCTTGTGGTCTATGTATATTAAGGTAAGTGTACCCTAAAATAAAATTAAGAAAAATGAAGTATAAACTAATTAGGGTGACATGAGCGATATAACTTAGCCTAGGTAGGGTTACGAGACTCTACTTATGCCTTGCACTAGTTGGTATACATATTACTTGTTTGAGTTAGTAAGCATGTTTGGTTGATTGGTATGACTTTCTTGATTTTGCATCTTTTAAAAGGGTAAATAGCATGTTTTTGACTAAATGTCCCTTTTTAGCATGTTTTGCTCTTATATGTGCATATAGTCTCATACTTAGTACAAGTGGAGTACTAACCCCATTTTATTCTTTTTTCCCAAACATTTTAGGTTCTGCTCGTTGAAGGCTCATTTGAGACAACTTGAATATTTTCTATCATCTAAGTGGGTAGGTCCTCACTTTTCGAGGGCGATGCCAATATCTTGCCTATGGAGTTGCTTTGTTTTTCTAAGATTCTTATGTTCATTCTATTTTAATTTGAGTACGACTTGTATAAGCTTTTATGTAGATTCTTTACAATTGATGTAGCGCTATGCCCAAATTGCTATGATCCTTTAGATGGTATGAATGAGACAATCTTTGAGACTATTTTCTATCTTATATATATGTATGTGCAATAAAAGTAAAAGGCTATGCAACCTTCCTATACAAAGGGTCTATGTATACTCGATACGACTATATTATGTGTGTGTAGAGGTCTATGTAAACCTCCAAGTAGATGTATTGAGAAGTTCTAAATTTTCCGCATTTTTAACCTATGAATGTAATGACATGAGACTAAGAGGCTACTCAAGTCCTCAAAGAGGACGATGACGCCGGTTACATATAGGGGGTAAACCCGGATGTGACACTACCATCATTATTTTTAATAAAGAAAACTAGAGTACCTCATAGGATGAATAAACCCCCTAACAAGGAGCTCTTGGAATTGAGACTTAAGCTCTCTCAATTCTGTCGAAGCCATGGAATATAGAGAGATGGAAATGAGGCGAGTGCCAGGCTCTAAATCAATGCAGAAGTCTATCTCTATCCGGAGGCATACTAGGCAAGTCTTTAGGAAATACTTCACTAAATTTATACACCACAGGAATACACCCAGTGTATGGAGCCACAATATCGACATCCCTAATATGGCCCAAATAAGCCAAACAACCTACTATACTAATTTACTAGTCCAAGTGAGGATATGATCTTAGCTTGCTTAGGCTTTTACACCCCTTCCCACTCTAGTTTTTCCTTTCCAAAATTTCTAGAGTCACACACTTAATATTTCAATTTAATAGACCATTATAATGGGACAACCAAGTCATGCCAAAGATTATGTCAAAGTCAGTCATATCCAAAATCACCAAATCAGCCCATGTCTTAAAACCCATAAAAAGAATAGGATACGCATGATAGAAATAAGTAACTATGAACAACTCTTCAACTGTGGTAGAAACATGAATGGAGGCATCAAAAACATCACAAATCACATAAAATTCTAAGGTGAATCTGAGAGATACAGAAGAATAGGTGAAACCCAAATCAAACAACACATTAGCAATCTGGTTACAGACAAGTATAGTACATGTGATCTCCACGTCACACGCTTCGGCCTCATTATTTCCAAGAAAAGCATAACACTGAGCCCTATCATCTTGATGAGAAACCTTCTTGCCTGGTTGCACGTTACCTCTACCTGCATTACCATTTCTTATGCCTCTAAGAACTCGCTGATTACCGCTTCTCCAACCTTGTGGATAACCTCTACCATTATTACAATTCCCCAGTGTTACCACTACTCTAGATAGTTGTTGCATGGAGTCTAAGACAAGTGGATGAGGGCAATCTCTCCTCATAGCTCCAAGTTCACCATAATTATAACATGTACGATCACAAGATGGTCTGCTGCCTGTCGAAGGCGTGACTCCATGGCTATCCATAAAATTATAAGATGGACTTCCCGAATAGTTACATGTAGAGGCGAGCATAGCGCACTGAATTTGCTTGACAACCAGCATTGGTCTACCGGATCCTCTAGAATCGGAGCCCTAAAAATTTCCAGAATTCATTGATATCATACCCAATACCTTAGATTGACTGTCTTATCTCACCCCCTTAAATTTCTGAACAAGTCTGTTATCTCATTCAGCTCTTCCTTACATAAGTCATATGGACCGATAATACCGACAATTTGGAATTTTCTACCCTAATAAATAAGAGAATTGCTCATCTTCTGTAGTCACCAAGTAAGTAGAGTATCTTGAAAGAGCATGTAACTTGGCCTCATAAGCAACCACAGACATACTACCTTGCTCCAAAGACATAAACTCATCTTTCTTGCGATCCCTCAATGTTCTACGCACATATTTCTCTAAGAATAAAGCATGGAACTGGGTTTAAGTCAGTGAAGTTGAAGTAGAACATATGCACTCCATATAATATCTCCACCATTGCTTGGCCATCAACCACATGTTGGTGAACTACACCCAATCTATGAAGTCTCTCATAGCAATGTTGAATGAATTTAGATGTATTGTCACTGTATGTACAAAGAAGTACCATAGGCTTAAGCTTCAGAAGCTTAGTCAACATGTCGTGCTCATTGCAAGTCATAATAGAACCCAACAAAGGATGGAAGAAATCATCATTAAATCCCGTTGCACTAACCATAGGATCAATTCTATCAGTAAGAGGATTGGAGGAAGCCTGAGTTGCTTGGAATGCGGGGAGCATTAAAGGGCCAACCAATCCCTTAAAGAATGACATGATTTTTTGCTCTAACACTGGATCCTACGGAGGAACAACTATAGTCTCCTCTAGAACCTCTTTCGCTTGACCAACTTTCTCAACATCTTAAACCTCAATATCATCTTCTCTCTCCTCATTACTCAAAAGAGGGTTCTCATTCATAGGATTATTTTTAACTGGTACCTCATTCCTTGCAGGAGCCACTCTTCCATGACCTCTATCCCTAGATCATCCTTGATCTCTACCTCTTTCTACAAGTTCCTCAGTTGGTGCATTGATAGGATATATGGGATGAACACCGTTGAATAACTTATTTATTATCTATGCACAAAATAGTCAACCAGGTTAGACACCAATTTGTATCACCTCGATACCAATTACACCCCAAGTTATAACACGAAAAGAGATAAGAGAAAAATATGGATATTTTCTAAAGTCCTATAGCCTCTCGAAAAAAGTAAAGACGTCTCTATATTGTTTCGTGAGACCAGTAAGACTTGTTTTTGTACATCAATATCAATGAAACAAGGCTATCCTAAAAAACTTATCACGACTCAGACCATCTTCATTGGCACCCATACTAACCCTTCGGTGGGAGAACAACTGCTACAACTCAAAATTAAGCAACTAAACAAAAACTAAAGGCATTTAAGGTACAGATTTAAGTTAATACTAATGAAATAAATAAAGTTCTCATAAACTCTAACAAAAGTCTATCAACTAAAATAAATGTGGAAGAATTAACCTAGTACCCAAAGTTAATGTACCTAAACATGGTAAATAGTTTGGTATATTGACTTTCAGGTACTAGGTTAATTCTTCGGCATTTGTTTTAGTTAATAGAATTTTGTTAGAGTTTATGGGAAAAATATTTATTTGCTTAGTATTTAAGTTGATTCTGTTACTTACATACCTTAGTTTTTGGTTTAGTTGCTTGCTGGATCGTAATAGTTGTCTCTTATCAGAGAGTTAGTGCGGGTACCAATAACAATAATCTGGTCGAGAAAACTTTGTATTAAAGCCTAGGTTTGTTTATCTTGATGTACCAAAATGATTCTAATAGAGTCTCGAGAAATGGTATTAGGACACTTTTTACTTTTCTTCGAGAGGCTATAGGACTTATGGAAATCTCTTTATTTTCTCTTATCACCTTCGTGCAATAACTTGAGTCCAACTGGTATATATCATTTCTAATTGGTATTAAACTTCTTCACTCTTTTGCCCGCAGATTGTTAACACTATATTCAACGGTTTTCATCCCATAAATCCCCTCGATGCTCCAGCTGAAGAACCTGCAAAGAGAGGTTACAGTTGAGGCAGGGGTAGAGGAACATCTAGGGGTAGATGTTCTGGAGGAGTAGTGTCGGTTGGAAATGAGGTACTTCTGAAAATGCTCTTATGAATGAGAACCTTCTAATGCAAAATGAGTAGATAGAAGATGATAATTTGGTTGGATATATTGAGCAAGTTGGACAAATGGAAGAGGTGCCAGCTGGGACTACAATTGTTCTTCCCTTGGATTCAGTGTTAGAACAATAGATCATGTCATTCCTGAAAGGTTCGATTGGTCCACGAATGCTCCCTGTTGCCTTACTTAGTCTCGCCAATCCTTCCACTGCTGTCACTTCTCCTAAGGTGAGTGAAACGACAGGTAATGATGATTATTTCTATCCTTTGTTGGGTTCTGTTAAGACTGACAATGACCATGACATGTTGACTAAGTTTATAAAGCTTAAGCCTCCAGTATTTCTTGGTTCTAAGGGAGCGAGAATGCGTATGAGTTCATTCAAGATTTCTATGAGTGGCTGCATAAATTGGGTATAACTATTCAATATTGGGTTTAGTTCATGTCTTTCCAACTTAAAGATGAAGCAATAAATAGTGGAGAGCTTATATAGAGTGCATATCTTCTACTTTACCTCCACTCACTTCGACCTAGTTTCATGCTTTGTTCTTTGAAAAATATGTTCCTACAACCTTGAGGGATATAAGAAAGATTAGTTTATGGCCTTGGAGCAAGGTGGTAAATATGTGGCTGATAATGAGGCATAGCTCCATGCTTTGTATAGAGATGCTATTCAATTGGTGGCTACATAAGAGGATAGGATCCATTTATTTATTAGGGGATTGAATTTTAAGTCGCAAGTATTATTTGTCCATATGACTTTTGTAGGTTTGATATTCAATGAGGTGGTATACTATGTTAAGAAAGTGGAAGGGTTGAGGTGAGCCAGACAGGATTAGGCGTTGGCTAGGAGAGCCAAGATTTTAGGAAATTTTTGGGGCTCCTATTCTAGAGGATCCGGTAGACCAACACGTGCACCCAAGCCTATACAGTCCACCATGCCCGCCTCTATAGGTAACTACTCGAGAACTCCATCTCATAATTTTACAGATAGCTAGGAGTCACGCCTTCCACGGGTAGCAAACCACCTTTTGATCATTCTTGCTACAATTTTGGAGAATCTGGGCATATGAGAAGGGATTGCCCCTATCAACTAGTTTGATTCCACACAACAGTCATCTGGAGCAGTGGTACCCAAGAGGAATGGTAATAATGGTAGAGGACATACACAAGGTGGGAAAGGAGGTAATCAGCGAGGCCGTGGAGATAGAGGAAATTGTAATGCGATAGAGCTAACGTGTAACAAACAGGGAGGTAGCTCGTCAAAATGATAAGGCTCATTGTTACTCTTTTTGTGGCAAGATGAGGCAGAAGTGTCTAATGGATTTATCACATGTACTATTCTTGTTTTTCACTGGATGGCTAATGTATTGTTTGATCTGGGTTCTACTTATTCGTATGTATCTGTTAGATTCGCCTCAGAATTTTATATGATTTATGATATTCTTGAGTTTGTTTTTCATGTTTCCACCCTAGTTGGAGAGTTATTCATGTATATCGTGCCTGTCTTATTTTATTTATGAGTTTTCAGACTTGAGCTGATGAGGTGGATTTATATATGACTCACTTTGATATAATCTTAGGTATGACTTGGTAGTCCCCTATTATGTTGTGTTAAATTGTTATACTATGTTTGTAACTTTAGAAATTCCGGAAATGAAAAAATTAAAGTGGGAACGGGTGTAAAAGCCTAAGAAAGGTAAGATTATATCCTATATTCAGGCTAGTAAGTTAGTAGAGTATGGTTGTTTGGCTTATTTGTCTCATATTAGGGATGTTGAGATTGAGGCGCCATCCCTTTGGTCTATTCATGTGGTGTTTGAATTTAGTAAAGTATTTCCTAGTGACTTGCCTTGTATGACTCTTGATAGAGATATATATTTCTACATTGGTTTAGAGCCTCGTACTCATCCCGTTTATGTCCATCCATATTGATGGATCCGACAAAATTAAGATAGCTTAAGGATAAAATTTAAGAGCTTCTTGATAAGGGATTTATTTGCCGTAATGCTTCCCCATGGGGTGCTCCTATTTTGTTTGTTCTGAAGAAGTATTGTAGCATGATAATGTGTATAGATTACTGATAACTGAATAGGGAAACTATTTGAAACAAGTATTATTTGTTTGAACGGAAAAAGGCCTAAAATACCCTTGAAGTATTGAAAATAGTACACAATTACCCTCCATCCACCTATTGGCCCCCAAATACCCTTCACATCCACCTTTGGGTCCAAATTTACCCCTTCATTAACAGACCAAAATTAAAAATAATTAAATAATAATTTTTAATGACGTGGCACTCAACCATTGGTTGTAATTTAATTATTTAAAGTAATTTTAAACCCACCAATTACCCACCCATTTTAACTAAACCCACCCATTTTAACTAAACCACCCATTACTTTTAAGTCAATATACTACTGTTTGATGTAGATTAACTGAAACCAACACTATTTTGTCAAAGTGAGACATATAGCCATCAAGAAAGAGGAAGTAATTTTATATTTACGCTATTCTCACCTTCACTACCCATACGAAGTGCCTCAGCAAATGTTGGTGCTCCAACAGGTAGAATCATGAACTCTTGCTTAGCCAAATTGTTGCCAGCATGGCTCCCTCCATTTATCACATTGAATGCTGGAACTGGCATTACAAGTTCTTTGGTTCCAGATATTTCTTGAATGTATTTATACAAAGGTACTGCTTTTGCTCCAGCACCAGCACTACACACACTGAGAGAAACTCCAAGAATGGCATTAACTCCAAGTTTTGATTTATTAGGAGTTCCATCAATCTCCAGCATAACAGCATCGACATCAGTTTGGTTCCTTCACAAGAAGAAAAGAAAATTGTCACATTTAAATGGAACTGAAGAAGTATTAACAAGCCACCAGATTCAGTATAAACAGTAGTATATTGACTTAAAAGTAATGGGTGAGTTTAGTTAAAATGGGTGGGTTTAGTTAAAATGGGTGGGTAATGGGTGGATTTAAAATTATTTTAAATAATTAAATTACAACCAATGGTTGAGTGCCACGTCATTAAAAATTATTATTTAATTATTTTTAATTTTGGTCTTTTAATGAAGGGGTAAATTTGGACCCAAAGGTGGATATGAAGGGTATTTGGGGGCCAATACCTAGATGGAGGGTAATTGTGTACCATTTTCAATACTTCAAGGGTATTTTAGGCCCTTTTCCGTTGTTTGAATATATAATCTTTTTGACCAATTGTGAGGTGCCACAATTTTTTCTAAATATGATATAAGATTCGGTTACAATCAATTGAAAATTAGTCCTGAGGATGTGCCTGAGATGGGATTTAGAACTCATTATCTGCACTATGATTTTTTTGTTTGACCAATGTACCTGAAACTTTCATGATTTTAATGAAAGGGGTGTTAATACCATTTCTTGATTCTTTCATCATAGTATTTATTGATGATATATTGCTTAATTCGAAAAGTGAGGAAGAGTATGCCAACCAACTTCATATTGTTTTGGGTGTTCTTGGGACACAAAAGTTGCATGCTAAATTTTGCAAGTGTTTTTTTTGTTGCAATCAGTTGCATTTTTTGCGAATGTAGTTACAAAAGAAGGGGTAATGTTAGATCCTTAAAATATTAAGGCGGTTAAGAATTTGGTTCAGCCTAACACTGTGATGGAATTTAGGAGTTTTGTGGGACTCACTAGCTATTATCGTTGATTTCTGAAGAACTTTACCTCTATTGCCACACACTTTCTAGCTTGAAGAAAAAGGAGATACCCTTTGAATGGACTGACAAATGTGTGAAGAGCTTCAAAAAGCTCAAGACTCTCTTGACCACCGCGCCTATCCTAGCATTACCGATGGAAGATAAGGATTTTATTGTTTATTGTGATGTTTCACATTCTGGTTTTGGTGTTGTGTTGATGGAGGATAAGAATGTTATAGCTTATGCATCAAACAGATTGAAAGTGCATAAAAGGATTTATCCAATGCATGATCTGGAGTTGGCAATGGTAGTGTGTGCACTTAAGATATTCCGACATTAAGTATATGGCGTTAAGTATGCAGTGTTTACCGGTCATCATAGTTTGCAACATGTGTTCACTAAAAAGGATCTAAATTTAAGACAAAATTGATAGATGGAGTTACTTAAAGATGATAATGTGACAATTAAATATCATTTGGGCAAGGCTAATGTGCTGGCAGACACTTGGAGTCAAAAGGCGGTGAGATGGGTAGTTTAGCTTGCTTGAGTGTATCCAAATGACCTTTGGTTAAAGAAATTCAGACATAAGAGTTTAAGTACATTTATTTGGGCATCACAGAAAGAGGCAGTGTGTTATCTATTATCGAAGTGTGTTATCTATTATTGAAGTAAGGGCCACATTCATAGAGGAGATCAAGGCCAAGAAATGTGAGGACAAAAAATTAGAGGAACTTAGATATAAGACTATGATTACTAAGGCAAGAGAGACAACTCTTGATGCGACTGGTGTGCTCAATTTTAAAGAGAGATAATGTGTTCTTAGAGTGGACTTGATTGAAAAATTGTTGGCAGAGTCTCATGGTTCGCAATATTCTAATAATTTAGGTGTGACCAAGATATATAGATATCTAAAATGAATTTATTGGTGGATGGGCATGAGGAAAAACATAGAAGAGTCTGTGTCGAACTGTCAAAATTGTCAACAAGTGGTGCATGAAAATCAAAATAGTGGGTGTTTGCTTTAAATAATGCCAATTTTGGAATGGAAGTGGGAAAGAATAGCCATTGACTTTGTGGTTGGTCTTCCCAAGACTTTAGGAAAGATGATTTTATTTGAGTTGTGGTTGATAGATTGACCAAGTCAGTCCATTTTATACCGGTAAGAATAGATTATAATACTGAACAATTGGCTAAAGTTTATTGAAAGAAATAGTGAGGTTGCATGGGCTGCCCCTTTCTATCATCTCCAATCGTGCTACCTAATTCATTTCCAAGTTTTTGAGGAAATTGCATAATTAATTGGAGAAACACTCTCCATTAGTACATCCTTCCATCCACGGACAGACAGTCAGTCAGAGAGGACCATTATAAAGTATTAGAAGACATGTTGAGAGCATCACTGATTTATTTTGGTGACTATTGGGATAACTTACTACCTTTGTGTAAATTCCCTTATAATAATAGTTATCACTCGAGCGTTGATATAGCACAATTTTAGGAACTCTATGGGAGGGGACGTACGTCACCTATAGGATTGTTTGAGGCTGGAGATGTGAAACCTTTGGGTGTTTATTTGGTTAAGGATGCTCAATATAAGGTAAGGAGTATTCAATCTAAGCTTCTACTAGCCTAGAGTGGACAGAATAGGTATGCTAACCAAAAGTTAGGAGACATGGTGTTTCAAACTAGTGAAAATGTTGTTCTTAAGGTATCACCCATGAAAAGGGTGATGATATTCAGCAAGAAAGGCAAGCTAAGTCTGTGATGCATTGGTCCCTTTGAGGATCTTTATTGTGTCGGACCGGTGGCTTATAGATTGGATCTATCATCTAACATATTAGGCATTTCTCTGGTACGTTAAATGTCCATGTTGAAGAGATATCATTGTGACGAAGATTACATCATTGAGTTGAACTCAATTGTGTCAGACAATACCTTAAATATGAGGAGACATCGATTGGACTACTTGATCGTGATGTGCGTAAGTTGAGGAACAAAAAGATTAAATTCGTGAAGGTTCAATGGAACCATCGTCCAGTTAAAGAAGCAACACGGGAAGCCACGAAAGATATACGAGGCAAGTATCCCCAATCGTTCGTCCACTAAGGTACTACTTCTTCCTTTCTTAGCCTATTTTTCCTATGTTTTCCACTCAGGGATGAGTGATGGGTAAATAGATATGTATTGTAACGACTGGGTTCCATTGTTATAAAAAAGACAATGGGGGAAAATTTTAGGTCGAAAAACTTTTTCATAGTATTTTAATATTATTCAAACCTAGTCTCGATCTAAATGAAATCAAAGTCGTTTAGGTATGGAGAAATATTGTAAAAATTGGTGAATCATTTACTATTTTGATTGCACTAGTAGTTAGATAACTCGTTAAAACTTTCGCATGACTTTACAGAATTGAATTCGGGTGAGTGTAACTCCAAAAATGGATCTTGGTATGGAGAGTATTTTGTAAGTGTCATTGTTTATCGGTGTATTGTAAAATGGGGTCTTAATATTTTTGAAATATCTCATTGCCTCACGTAATACACTCTTGAGGAACCGCTACAACAAGATGATGGCCGATGTGGGAGGCTCGACCAACTTAAGGTTATTTTGTTGAGTTGCGCAAGGTATTGAAGAACATTTGACAAGGAAACCATATATTTCACACATCTTTTTCTCTTTTTTTATAAAATCTTAATTTCAGTGACAAATAAATTTATGGGAGAAGAAGATAGAATTGGAGTCTATATATAGGGAATGAGAAATTCGGATTGCCACAAAAATCTTTTTTAATCTAATTTTAAATGGATTTTCTTATTAATTGCACTTGTTAGTATCAACAAAAGTCTTTCTATGTAATTTGACTAGATATTTAAATGGGTTCTCCCAATTATCAGTAACACCTCGGTCTTAGAAAGAACTATTTCTAGTAAGAACCAGTTTGGAAAGAGCTAAGTAGAGATTTTTTCAAGTTAGTCTTATATTTTGAGTTTTGGACCAACATCAAACAACCATAACATTAGGTATATAATAAGTTAGGTGGCCCATAAAGTATCAAATGAAATATAATTGAGTCCTCGTTCCAGCGCCACATAGTTTGCTAAATTTCAAGTTTGGATGAGGGAAATATGTTTGTTTGAGTTAAGCGTGTTTGATTAAGGAAATTCGTACGAATTAAGGAGGGGTATTTTCGTCTTTTTCTTTATCTAGTAGCTTAATTTGTTTTTATTAATATTTTAGGGATCTAAACTGACTTAGATAATTTTCCACATTTCTAAAACAGTCTTAGGGTTAAAAAGAAGTTCAAGAAGAGAAAAGGGAGAAGAGATATAAGCGTTCAAGAGTTTCTTGAAATCGTCGAGGGAATTTGCCAAGGATTCGATCTTTACGAGGTAAGTAAGTTTTCATAGTGTTGGTTTCATTCACCCAGACTGTAGTGATGTGTTTATTTTATGAATTTCATCCATAAGATTGGGTATATTGAGTTCTTGATGAGTTCTCTATGAGTTTCATGAAGTTTGTGTTTCATGTTTTGATATGAGATGTTGTTGAGTTCTTGCAATGAGGATCTTGTGTTTGATTAATATTTTTGAGTGGATTTCCCTGTAATTATGTTGGGTCAAATAATCCAAAAGAAGTTGAAGGAAAACATTAGATTCTCGGGGAGTTAGTCCTTAAATTCAAAAAAGAAAATTCGTCAAAACCTAGGTATAATTTTGGAGAGCCGCGCCACCAATGCGCCCCAAACTCCATGCTGTAGTTTAGGGCTTGGACCCCCGCCACTCAGTGTGCTAGGTTCGCAAGCTCCCCTACTATTCCATCCTTTTTTCCGTGTGTGTTC
Organism: Solanum lycopersicum; assembly: GCF_036512215.1. Taxonomy (NCBI): domain Eukaryota; kingdom Viridiplantae; phylum Streptophyta; class Magnoliopsida; order Solanales; family Solanaceae; genus Solanum; species Solanum lycopersicum. The sequence continues at coordinate 28,572,219 of NC_090809.1, forward strand.
ACTTAAATCGTACATACTTTCTCTACTTGAAATCAAAAATTGAAATCTTCATCCTCCTTGAAAGATCGTGCACATCTAACTCATAACCCATGAATCATAATTCAAATTAAAGATAATGTTAATAGCAAAAATTGAGGAACTTTTTAGTCATATGAGAAGTCTTTTTTTAAACTTTTATAATTTGTTTTAAGAATTGAGTACTTGAATATGTGGGTGAGGGTAATTGAGTTTAATTTTTCAAAATGAAAATATGGGAACTATGTTATTCCAAGTGTTAATGTTTTACATTCAAAATGAGTAGAAACTTCGATTTCCAAATGAATTAATGAGAAATTTTGAGCACTATATCTTTTAAGAGAACTTTTTGAGTAATAATCTCAAATTTTGAGGATATGGAAATGTTTTACAACATATGAACATTAGTATATTATTGGGATTACTATTGAGCATCGATATGGAAATGAGTTCAATCAATCAGAGTCCTCGTAAACTATGTATGACAATATGGGTAAATGATCATGCTTTTTAGATGATTCCTTATAGCTTTTTAAATGATAACTTAGTGGATCCACTTATTTGACTATGTCTTATACTCTGGCAAGGGATAGGACAGTTACGGTAGCGTGGGCGAGATGTTGTATCATCACATAGCTCATAGTGATGGTTCACAATTAGAGAATCTCCCAAACAAGACTAAAACAATTATTATTGTATTTTTAAATACATAGAGTTATTACCTAATGTTTTAAAATCCTTATTTATAATGTATCTTTGTTGTTCCTTTTATATTAAACTGAGTTAACTATTTCTGTGTTTGAGTATCCTTGAGTTGATTCGATTCGAATGATGTGAGTATGTTCTTCCTTTTTGGCAAATCAAGATTATGTATGTGCTTTAGATTTCCCCTTATATGTTCGTACATTCAATTTACTAACGTCATTGGCCTGAATCTTTCATGATGTATATACATGTAAGTAGGGTCATCTCTAGGGGCTTCGTTGGTATCACTTGCAGTTCGAGTTAGCTTTGGTGAGTCTCTTTACTTTCGAAGGATTCAATTAATATCTTTCACTTTTGTTAGGATGTAGTGTGTCTTGTCCCAACTTCCATCATAGTTATTAGAGACTTCATAGATAAACAATAGTGTTTTGAGGAGTCTTTTTATTTCCACTATTAAATGTTTATGACTTGAGTTGCCTTTTCTTGATAGCTGAATGTGTTTCTAAATATTTTGAGTTCTCTAATTGAGACATCTAAGTTATATCTTTACTTTTGATGTCATCATATATTGAGTAAGTGTTTCGCTGAGTATTAAGTCAGGACAAAGGTTCTCTTGGGGACCTTCAATGGTTCTCTAGTGCTAGATAAGTCCTGAGTGTAGGCTCGGGGCATAATACTATCTATTTTAATGTAGTAATTAATGTATTTATTGCATGGCTTAGTCATGCATCATTATTTACACATGCTTATTTTTCATAATATAATTATAAGTGTATTTTTTGGTTGCACAGAAAATCTCTCAAGTAATTGGACTAGATTCTTAAATGGATTAACTAATAAATGGAATTAACTATTTTTAATGTAGTTATTACATAGATTAGTTATTACGTAGTATAATGCTTACACAATGTCATAACATAGTTCAATAAATATAAAAATAAAATTTATTCATCAAAATTAAAAGTAAATAATCATAAATATGTGCCTTTTTATACATGATATTAAATAAGGTATTTCAGATGCATATCATTTCATCGACATATATTTTTAATAACAAAATATATGTATATAATATTGTAAAAAGTAATTTTATATATATATATATATATATTTTCAACTCCATAATAGTTGAATTTAATCAATTATAAAATTTAATACAACACATTAAGTAAGAACATCATGGACTAAATACTTGAATAAAGATATTTTATCTACATGAATCATAATTCTTTTTCATATAATTCTGGTGCTAGGGTTAACTTGACATTGATCCCTATCAAGATTTGAATAGGTGGAGTATTTTTTTCTTCCGTTGAAATTTAAATTCGAGATATCATGATTTTCAATAACTTCATTGATCACTAAGTGACCCTAAGTGTAACAAGAATTATAATTCTTAGAACACATTTTGTGCCTAAATTAGTCTGAGTGAACTTTCTTGAATTATAAATAAAATTAATGTTATTCCATTTGTTTAAATTTTGATAAAGATAAAAGGCAAGTTAACTCTGAAATCGCACTCATAAGAAAAATAATTATGATTTAAGTTATAATTAATGGATCCACATATAAGAAGAATCATGTTTAATTAATAAACTCTTCAAGCACTAATATAGTAAGAAAATTTTTCAAATCTTTGTGAGTAACACATTTTCCTTGAGAGAGACATGGCATGTTAACAAAAGTGAATAAGTATCCTTGACTCTTTAATAGGCTAATCAGAGATCGATCAGCATTTGACATCTTAAAATACAATACTCTATCCATTTTAATTTCACATAAAGTTTAAGAAAATAAAAGAATTTTTTAAACATTGTAGGAATATTAATTGACATCACAAATAATATTCCGCGGGACTAGAGCTTTCTTATTGGCTGATACCCCACCATTGTAAGTTATGAATACCTTACTTCACTCATTCGTAACGACATTCTAGATCCTACCAACATAACATCAGTATACTATTTTATAAAGTTTCAAGCATGTTTTGTCATAACACCCTAAAAGAATTAAAATAAGATCCAGATTAATCTTTGTATACATATAAATCGAATTAAAGTTTTTTAATTTGTTTATGCGTATTAAGGTCCATTTATAAGTAAGTAAAGTATTTCAAATGCGATTCATGTTAAAATTAATTATATTTGTATATGTACGATGAACCATGTGATTAATTTATTAAAGAACAAGAATAATATGTTTATTTAGGATACATTTTAAGTAACAAACATCGCCTTAGAGACATGAGACTTTACATAATTAAAGCATTATTAAGCTTAACATTTCAAAGATATCTCAACCAATTCTAGGTGCAAGCGATTGTTAGTCAGTATAAAATCAAACAAAGAGTTGGGGTCGAATCCCGTAGAGAGTAGTACAAGTTAAAATTCAATTAGGAAGTGCAAACATCGTCAAATCAGCCATAGAAATAGAAATTATCCATAAAGACAAACAAATTAAAAAAAGGGTGACACAAATATCAGATGGGGCTTTGGTTTGCAATTATCAACTACAAAGCAATCGCAAACAATTCGAAATAAAAAAAGGGATAGGGATTTTCGGGATGTGATCGATTATAGGCAAATTTTGATATATGGGTAATTGAAACTACTAATTAACTGCTAAAATTTAGTGAGTAGTCTAGACTATAAGGGAGATAGCTTTCTCTTGAACAACTATCCTGAATCAGGTGATTTCGTTCGAATTTCAACAAGCACAAAAATGAAGAACAACTCACACTTTAATTCATCCACTCTCACAAGCTAGATGAGTAGAACTGAGTGTAGGATTCACTCTCTTGAACTAAATCACATCAACCCAATACCTATATGTTATTAACCAATAATCTTAGTTCTAAATCTCTCACTCAAGCAATCCATTTATGAATTAAATCATTATTAATGATTAAACCCACTATAATTTACCATCCAAACTAGTAATTTACAATACCCATAAACTAATTTAACCCATAACTACATTATCACACCCCAAGAAATCAGATTTTATCCAAGCATCATAAAAGAGTAAACACGATTACCAAATCGATTAATCACCAACCGAGTAAGAGTAATTTAGCTTCTACAAAGCTCAAAATAGAAGAAAAGGAGTAACCCACTTGAAAAATCTCCAAACTGAATCCCCAAAATCCTCCAAGTCTACTAAGAAACTATGGAAAACTCAAGAGAGAAATAATCTAAAATAAATATGCATAGCTAAATCTAAATCAACTTTCTAAAACAATTGTTCAAAATCTAGTTCATAGTTTCCAAAAAAAGCCACAAAGGGTTGTTTAATGAAGTAAATTGGGTTCGCCGAACAACTCGGCAAACCGCCCATTGATCTCTTGCATCGCCTTTTTTGCCTCGGCACTCAATATCCTCAAGTTTGTAACTTTGGGCAATCTCTCTTTGCATTGTAAAACTGCTCGCGATATGCCTACTACTCATTTTTGTTGCCGACTTGGTTTCTTCCCTAAGACATTGGAACTTTAGGCGGTCAAGCTAGCCACTCAGCGATTTTCCAAGTTTTCTGGGTGTTCACCTGGCTTCCCTTTCTTCATTTTTTTGAGTTTGTTTTTTTAGTTTTTACTTTTTAGTGTCCTTGTATTGTTCCTCAATTCATATACCTTAAAATCAAGTCTTTAACATCTGTTTGTTCCATAAATTAAGAATTTGAGGACACTAAATCTATATAAGCATAGCAAAAAATGACTCTAAATCTTAGACCCATCAACACCCCCAACTTATAATTTTTCTTTTCCTCGAGTAAAACCCAAGATCATCAGTTCAAAAAGGACGTCTCAAATAGTTCTTCATAAGACTGAACATGAATACACACAACAAGGCTCAACTTACTCATGCAATAATTAATTGGGCACTCAAATATTAAAATGGTGACTCATCATTATAAAAGAGGCTCAAGTTCACAATACTTGCTTCAAATGCAAGTTTGAGATCAACAAAGGTACTAAGATTTCCTCATAAGAAAGATAATTCTCTATTCACATAAAGTTCTGCAATTATTCTATAATTTTGGAATCACATGCGATACTCACACTCAAAAAGATGAATACATGCATGATTTCACCCATAGGTTTGCCCTTATTTTTCAATCAACATTGTTTACAGCTCATTTAGGATCACAAAGAACTTTTCAAGGCTTGTAATGGAGCTTAGTGTAAAGGTATAGTCATTTGGGCTCAATGGTTGCTACCTTCATGAAGTGTGGCCTAAACATCATTTTCATCCTTTTCTTTACAATTTTGATAATGCTCGTAATTCACCTACATTATTCAATTTCAAAAGCATTACCGGATACCCTATTTCTTTTGCAACTTCCAATACTTTATTTCACCAAAACAAATCTTGCTTTCTTCTATTGTCCTTTTTTACATGGAGGGGTTCCATCTTTTTTTGTCATAATAATTTCTCAAAAAGAGGAATTTCTCATACTTCTTGATTTTCTTTCTATTTTCACCACAGCCCCAACATAGGAATTTTGCCTCAGTTGACTTTTCAAACAAACCATAGTTCATGAAAGTTATGGGTGATATGATAAAGATGGATCCCAATTGCTCAAGTTTCTTAGAAGAAAAGGATAAGTCTCAAGAGGGTTCAATAAAGGTTCACATATCTCACATGGTTGGCCCAAAATAGGTATATTGTGAAATTGTTTCACTCTTAAAAGTTCTTGCCTAAGATCATTTTAAGTGTTTGCATCATTTAGTCAACCAGACGAATGTGGAAAACTCTAGGTATCATCACACACAATATGCAAAGTATCTCATCCAAAAGGCGTTGATACACAATATCAAACAAGATTCAACACTTGCTACCTAGTATGTGATGTTCATCACAAGAGACTCATTTGATAACTTGCTAGTCACAACGAGATGCTAAAAGTTCACACATTGTCTATGCAACATTATTGGCCTCATCGTAGCCCCACATTTATTTCATTCAATTTAGAGCACTATTAATGTCATCGGTATTGATCATCACCAATACTCAAATTTTCATAAGAATAGTCACATCACACACAATATAGGTGGCATAAATTTTCAAAAATAGGTTCAAAACCATTTTCATTAAAAACAAGGAGCCACAAGCTCAAGCATTCACAAGATTGTGGTCAAAACACAATTCAAACACATATATGGATCACAAAACACAATATTCAGAAATTAAAAAAAATCATATGAGATAGGTAGAAAAATAGCTCACCCCACCCACAAAAGAAAAGTAGTTATCCTCAAATGAAACAAAAACAAAAATCATCAATAATACAAAATAGAGGGAGGTAAAAATAATGATCATGTTTACTCAGTTACTCTGTCTACCTCCATAAAGGCCTAGGGTCACACTCTAGGATTGGGAATCAGTTCACAGTGTCGACAAATGTAGCTCTTCTAGATTAGCACTGAATGTATCTGTCAATGATGTTTGATTGATTGACTGTATTATTGTCTCCTCTAAATCATGTAGGTCCTCATAAATGGTCGCCTCTTGAACATGAAGTTGCTCCTTATCTGTCTCCGCCTTTGACTTTGCAGCAACCACTTCCTCCCTAGTGTCATATCCTATGGTATCCAGTGGGACATAAGATATACCAAAATATATATTTCCAGGTCTTCAAGGATATCAACGATCCCCAAAAAAATCGATATGTTAGTGGACTTCAGTAGGTCCACATCCTTCCACAATTTTGGAATTGCGTCCTTTAGATCGTCACCTCATGAATTGATCTCTGACCTCTTTCAGTCACCTCTATCCTTGTCGTGAGATCTCAACTAACATCTCTAAGATGTGTCAAAGAAGTGGAGATATATCTCAATCATTCAAGGAATTGTAGCCTCTAACCTGGAGGCACGCATGTTAGTAGAATAGGCTAGGTTCCCCATCATAGCAGCATGGCCTTTGTGAGTGGAGGTCGTGATACAACAGTACTATCAGTAGACCTCGGAGGAAGGAGTTGGCCAATCTAGAGTACCCGAGGGTCTAGTGGTCAGAGTTTGCAATACTACCTCCGTATCTAGTGTCTCAATATCAATAGTTAGGGATGTATCCAGTGCTACTTCCCTCTTATTCTAACCTTTATCCTTTAAGTACATGGGATTAATACGTTGGATGTAAGTAGAGGAGGTGGGAGTAACTTTCACATCCTTCTTCTTATCATATGGAACACGGGCTCGTTTGCACAACTCGGTGATCAACACAGAAAAAGAAAGAGATATATGTCGTTGTTTACCTCTCATGTCCATCTCCTATCTATTAATTGCACCCAAATTGATGTGCTTCTCTACGATGATGGAGAGGTCCTCTTTGTGTGATGAAGGATAGAATCATTTTGGCACGTTATGATTTTGCTACTAATGAAGCTTGACCAATACCTCGCTGCACGTTGAGGTCTTTATTCTCTACTGTCACTCTGGCCTCATTCCACCTACGAGTATTTTCAGATTTAAGGGGGAAAACCAACCATTCATATCCTCCAAAGTCGTTGTCCTAATCATGCTCTGGTAGTGATATTAATGTTGTTAGTGCATTCCAATACATCATTTATATTGTCACCATCACATTTTTCTTTCGCCCCAGACAACTACATACTCCACTGGCTGAAAGGTATCAACCTTCCTCTTTTCACGTGGTACTAAGGCTCCATAGGCTTAGTAGAATTCCCACACCCAATTTGGAATGATGGGACCCTGGGTTTAACAAAGAGCTAGAAATTGTGGGACTTTATGGTGATCTATATCTCCGAATATTTGTCCACCACACAATTTGTGGAAAATATCTTCTCCTCAATGGTAGTCCTCAGACCCTCAGCCTTTAGTTTGCTAGAGACTCGGGCGGAGGAACTTGTACTGGTGATGCTAGGACCATAGTATTATCTAACTTAAGTAGTAGTAGTTTGAGACACCTGGATCCTAGAACGATCATGTATCCTTTTGGAGGGAGTTTCACCTCTCTGGGCCAGTAAAAGCTAGTCATCCTAAGGCTTAAAGATGGATTCCTGGGAATCCTATTGTTTCCCCTCGCTCTTTGATGTAGTGAGGTGAGTCGCGTAGACTCCCTCACTTTCGAAGCTGGCCTCCAGGGAATCAACTTCGGGTGTTGCCCTTTCTTTGCCTTCCCAACGATGGTAAGAAATTTTGTTTCCTTTGCTTTTGATGTTGATGCATCCTCATTAATGGTGATTCTTCTTGCCCGCTTGCAGGTTTACATGTATTTTCCTGGTACTGTTGGATAGCCATATCTATAGAACACATCAAAAAGTGTTAGATATAATTCAAGAAAATAGAAGAAATAACATTGCAGAATGACTCGCTGAACTAGTCTTCGATTCGCTTAAGCGAGCCATATTAGGCTCGCCAAAAGGACCAACTTGAACATTTTTTAGAATTAAGGCGTGTCGGCGATGCTCAAGTCCCTTTGGTGAATTGGAGACACAAATCAGCGAGCTTAGACTAGTCAGCCGAATATTATCGAGCATTTTAGGGGTTAGGGGTGTAAAAAGGGAGATCAAAGGTTCGGCGGTTCGCCGAGTGAACTCGACGAGCTCAATCTTCCTAATGAAAGTTACAAATTCAACTTAGCCAAATCAAGAAATTAAGGGTGATCATATGTGACATTGGGAAACCACTAAACCATTCAACGAGATCGATATCAACCACTAAATTCAGAATAAAAATACACACCATGCAATTAATACTAGACCATTATTACCCATGCCTTCGGGATACTTAGACTTCCCTTGGTTTGGCAAATATTATTCAATTGATGACTTTAGCGCTTAAGAGTGATGTCAAATACTCCATCACTAGGCAAATTACATGATTTGACACAATTTAGGGTTACTCAGACTTCACCCAACCATACCCAACACAAAATAACTGCAATCAATAATTTAAGGTCAATTTTAATGCACAAAACACTAAAAACCATTTTTATTTCTTGTTGAGAATGCGTGAAAGAATGTATTATGTTGAAAGAATTAAAAGAGGATTTTTTGTGTTTTGTGCATTAAAATTGACCTTAAATCACAAGATCCAAAAGTCTTTTTTTTTAATTTCTTAAACTTCGTGTCAAGTCAAACCAAGTCTGGGAGCTACTTCAATTGTGGAAAATGTGGTCATAAGGATAGTGAATATCGGGGTCCCAAGAAGGATAAGAATAAAATGGATCAAGCAAATTTGACTGAATCCAAAGGGGAAATGGACAATCTCTGAGGAATGCTTTCACAATGTAACTTCGTTGGAAATCCAAGCGAATGGTGGATAGATTCTGGTGCCTCATTCCATGTTTGTGTTAACAAAAAGAATTATTTTCATAAGATACTCCAGTATCGAAAGATGAGAAGTTGTTTATGGCAAACTCTGTTGCAAAGGTGGAAGGAACTAGTAAGGTCCTATTAAGGATGACACCAGACAAGGTGGTGACTTTGAACAAGGTCTCATATGTTCCGAATTGCGCAAGAACTTAGTTTCTATTCCAGTTGTGACTAAGAATGAATTCAACTTGGTATTTGTTTTTTGATAAAATAGTAGTGAGTAAGAATGAAATGTATATAGGAAAAATTTATCTAGTGATGACTTTCCAAACTCAATGTAATTGCAGTTGATATGAATAAATATTCTACTTCTTCATACTTGCTTGAGTCTAAATGTTTATGGCATGAACGTTTTTGACACATTAATAACAAAACCTTGCGAGAACTTATTATCTTAAATTTTCCTAAATTTGAGTGTAATAAATAAAAATGTCAAGTTTGTGTTGAATCTAAGTATGCTAAGCATCCCTATAAATCTGTTGAAAGGAATTCAAATCCCTTAGAACTGATTCACACTGACATTTGTGACATGAAGTCAGCACTATCACGGGGTGGAGAAAAGTATTTCATACCATTTATTGAAAATTGCACAAGATATTGTTATGTTTACTTGCTAAATGGTAAGGATGAAGCAATAGATGCGTTTAGGCAATATGAAACTAAAGTTGAAAATTAGTTGGATAGAAAAATCAAAATGATCAGAAGTAATAGAGGCGGAGAATTTGAGTCTCCATTTACAGAAATATGTTTGGGAAATGGAATAACCCATCAAACTACTACTCCTTACACTCCTCAATCTAATGGGATTGCGGAAAAGAGAAATCGAACTTCAAAGGAAATGATGAATGTCTTACTTATAAGTTTTTGTTTACCACAAAACTTGTGGTGGAAGCTATCCTTATAGGAAATCTAATACTCAATAGAGTGTCTCACACGAATAGACATGTTATTCCATAAGAGAGATGGAAATGTAGAAACCTTTACTTGAAATATTTTAAAGTGAGGGGTGTCTAGCCAAAGTAAAGGTTCTTATACCTAAGAGGGTGAAAATAGGGCCTAAGACTCTTGATTGTGTATTCATTTGATATATCACAAACAATAAGGCATGTCGATATTTGTTTCACAAGTCTGAACATCTAGATACTCATAATAATATGATAATGGAATCAGATAATGCTAAATTTATTGAACTTATCTATCCATATAAAATTAGACTTCAGTCATCTAGTGGGGGGGGGGTCTAAACAACCCCAAGAAGAAACAAAAGATAATGAAACAAATGAAGAGATTCTAAGGCGTAATAAATGTCAAAGGAAAACTACTTCATTTGGATCTGATTTTGTAATATTCCTTACTAAAATTGAGCCTCAAACATTCAAGGAAACAATGTTGTCTAGTGACTCAACCTATTGGAAAGAGGCTGTCAATAGTGAGATTGAATCAATCCTAAGTAATCATACCTGGGAGTTGGTTGATCTTCCTCCAGGGAACAAACCCTTGGGTTCAAAATGGATCTTGAAAAAGAAGATGAAAGATGATCGAACTATTGATAAATATAAATCAAGACTTGTTGTCAAAGGCTTCAGACAAAAAGGTTTTAATTATTTTGACACATACTCACCAGTGACTAGGATTACATCAATTCAAATGTTAATTGCCCTAGTTAAAGTATACAGTTTTGAATTCCATCAAATGAAAGTGAAAACCGCCTTCTTAAATGGAGAGCTGAAGGAAGAAATTTACATGGAATAACCTGAGGATTTTGTAGTTCCTGGTAAAGAAAAGAAAGTGTACAAACCTATTAAGTCACTTTATGGACTAAAACAAGCACCAAAAGAATTTCATGCAAAGTTTGATCAAACCATGTTGTCAAATGGACTTAATATCAAATTAATGTAAATTAAATGTGTTTACATTAAAGATACTCTAAATCAGAAAGTCATTGTATGCCTTTATATGGATGATATATTGATAATGAGCAAGGATATTGCCAATGTAAAATCTGCTAAGTGTATGCTCGCTAGTAAGTTTGATATGAATGATGTAGGAGTTGTTGACATGATATTGGGACTTAAGATACCGAAAACTCCTAATGGTATAACATTGCTCAAAGTCATTATATTCGAAAGGCACTTGAAAATTTTAAGTATTTGAATTAAAAAGGGAAATGACCCCAATTGATTTGAACCTTCATCTTGCAAAGAATAAAGATGAATGCCTGTCTCAATTGAATTATGCCTGAGTGTTGGGATGTTTGATGTATGTCATGAATTTTACACGATCGGACATAGCTTGCGCTATCAATAAACTGAGCTGATACACAAGTAATTCCAATAAAAATAGTTGGTGGGCAATGAAGACAGTTTTGGGATACTTAGATGACACTCAAAATTATGTTTTGCATTACAACAAATATCCAGCAGTTCTTCAAGGACATAATGATGCAAATTGGAACAATAGGTCAACTTAAACAAAATCCACAAGTGGAGCTGTTTTCACTATTGGTGGAGGAGGAATATCTTGGAAATCATCCAAATAAACATGTATAGCTTGCTCTACAATGGATATTGAATTCATTTCTTTCGATAAAGTAGGAAGGGCTTGAAACATTATCTATGACGGAAAGTCTCCTCACATAAGGCGAAGACATAACTCTGTTAAACAACTACTCTCTAGTTTAATTAGCACAACTAACTATGTATAGTCAAAGGATAATGTGTCGGATATACTTACAAAAGGGCGAACTAGAGAGGGAGGTGAGAAATTATCCACATGAATGGGACTATGATGAGAAAAAGTCATCGTGGCGGTAACTCTACCTAGAAGACTGGAGATCCCAAGATCTAGGTTTAAGGAGATAAAACAAAGTCATTAATTACAGTTCAATATTGTCAAAAATTATTTTATGGTCTATTCTCGTGATGAGACAATCTTCAGTAACCAGGATAAAGGCATAGAGACTTTTAAATGGTTTCTAAGTTTGATACTGGGTATGTCAAATAGTGTATCTATTGGATAACACATTTAGAAACACGTATGTGAGTGTGAAGTGTAAGTTGCTTCAAGGAGAATCCGGATAGGCCAGTTCTCTAAGCACGTACTAACCGAGATGTGTTCGTAGCTGAAATGAACAAAACATTGAGAAAAAAGAACAATTCAAGGGTTGATTCTGTGACTTATGTTGTCTAGGTATAGATCAAAGCTCCACGGTTCAAAAATATCAAATCTACCGGTTGACTGAGTATATCCGATATATCTTCACAATAGAAAGTTTAAAGGAAAACATACTTATCCAGATGCGGTTAACCCTTACATACAAGTCACACAATTTTTTCATGCATTTGTTTTATTTCCCCATTCATATGGGGGATTGTTGGGTTTAGCAAAATGTTAATGGGAAAAGAGAAGAGAAAAATGAAAAAAGTCAGGGAACCAATTTTGGAGGGAAAATGAAAAGTGATTTGCAAAGTGCAAATAAAAAGTAATTTCTACCATATTGGTAGAAGAAAGGAACTTGTTGTCCATATATTAGGAAATACTCCTATACTTCTTAAAGGGTAAAGAAGAAGGTGCCCCCTTGTGCCGTCGTCGCTCGCTCGGCTACGAATTCTAATTGATTGATATATTTTTTGGACAAAGTTTATTTAATCAATTTTTTAATCGAATAAATTATGTTAATTAATTTTTCTTATGAATTAATTCAGAATGTTAGTTAAATTACAAAATTAATTTTGTAGCAACAAAATTTGTTTTAAATTGGTGATGGTAATAACAGTCTGATTTTTTAAAAGTCATTATTTTCCCAAAAGATACATCGTTCTGAAAAATTATTATTTTTCCCAAAAGACACAACTTTGTAGAAAAATGGTCTGAACTCACACGTTTCTTACTTAAAATGGCTATAGAAAGGATATCTTTTTCGTTTCTCAAACAATTAAAAGTTTTCCTTCTCTGTGCATGCATATTCTCTCATTAAAAAAGCGTCGATCGATTGAGTCTTTGTTTGACTTGTTACTGTTCTTTCGTGCTAAAGTTATTGAAGTTTGACGTACCGCTACTTCTTTAACAAGTTAATATATTTTATCTTGAGAGAAATTAATTTGCAATCTCAGACACAGTGAGGGAATTAAATTTCTTAACGGAGACACAATAATTTCTGTGGACTTGAATAAAAAGTTTTTACGTCTATTTCATATTGTTTCTATGTTTGTATTTTTTTTACTAAGCTTAATAGACGGATAATAGTAGCAAGGTGATGTTATCACTTGACATCCACAATTAAATTATTTATAATAATTAAGGCCATTATAAACAAAAAAAAGCTCTCCACGTGGGCAATCATTGAGCTTTTTTTCAATGTGATAAATAAATAGATAAACAAAATCACGAAAGTGTGTACAAAATCTCAAAAAATCCATTATGAGATATTTAAAGAGATCAAGATTTAGTTTCTTACGTTTGAGAATTATGTTATTAATAACCACAAATCACCATAAAATATTAAGAAAGAAAGAATTAAGGAACAAATAACTTTATACTAAAATTATTTTAGCAATAAAAATATCTTTTTTTTTTAAATTTTATTGTGGTTCATTAATTTTTTTTATATTTAATATTTATCGTAAACAATGTGTTAGATAAAAGGAAAAACTAATTATAAAATAATCAGATCAGCACAGGAATAAAAAAGTACTATATCTCTAATGATTAAACCTTTATAAGTCAAAATGGTTACACAATTGATAAACAATAATTAGTAAAAAAAAAAAATTGTGACAAGATGAAGGAGACTTCCGATGTCTTTAATTAAGATTTGGACTTCATATCCTATATACATAAGAATATCTTATTAGAGTGCAATTGCTTAAAATCTAAAACATTACGAGATTGGAATCCATAGCTTAATTAGTTGGAACTGTTGAATAGTTGCTCTAGAATTGTAAAGTTTTTTGTACAGTGGTTTTATTTAAATAAACCTAGTCAACTAGTTAGCCGTTTTAATTAAGATTTGATTTCTATTTGAAACTTTGAATAAATAGTATTTCATAAACTGTAACAGTTTGGCATTTTCAACAGATCTTTTTGTTTAATTTTGGGTTTAGAAGTTGTAGTTTTATTGTAAATTTATTGTTAAACTCCATTGAAAATATATCAATCTTTCAACGTTAATTCATAACTTTTCTTTCTTGTTTTTTTATTCTTAGTTTTTTCGCGAATGACTCCATCTTTATTTTGATGGTGAAAATGATCAATTATGGCTTTGAAATTGGATTATAAAATTAATTTGCTGTCAAATAATCTCACCATAGCTCAAATCAAAGTGTTAGAAGAAAAAGAAAACCACCAAGTGTAAGGCGAAAAGAACCTTGTTTGCTGTTGTTTCAACAACAATTTTCACCAGAATTATGTCACTCACATCACCTAAAAAATGGGATTATATGTAGAAAGAATATTCTAGAGAAGAATGAATTGGAGGAATGCAAATATTGAATTTAATAAGAGATTTGAGAGACCAACAAAGAATATTCTGACAGATGGCTTGGCATTGAAAATACGATAAGATTACTAGGAACTGAATGTTGCCAATCTGTGTTAAGAAAATCAGAAATTACTGATTGTAATAAATCATTCAGAAACACGAAGTAACTAAGATTTTTTTTAACTAGTAAATAAGATGAACATAAATTTTTTTGTAAAGAATAATTTAATCTGTAAAACTTACCAGAATCTGGAATACCCTTTTTGATAATTTAGAAAGAAAATCAAGTCCACTGAATTCACAGTGTCCCCTTGAGGAAATTATTCCCTTCTAGTATCCGACATTTGATTTGGAATATAACCTCCCAGAATAAAATGATCTTAATCAGTAGAGTATAGATACCAAAAACTCTACTGTCAGCGAATCAATCCACAACAGGAAAGTACACGAAGAAATATGTGTTTTTAAGAAGAAGGAAGATCAGAAAATTCGTCGGAAAATATTCTGAAGACCGAATGGTATTTATAGGCAAGAATAATATATTCTGAAAGGTTGCAACCCTTTCAGAATTGACACGACGATTAATGAAAGGTTGCAAACTTTCAAATGGTATTAACTGTTCCTGAAAGTTGCAACCTTTCAGAACAGTGGCGGGAATTTTTAAATATAACGGAATTTAAAACGGATCACGCGCGCGGATCCGAGTCGGGTCGGGTTCGGTTAATTTCTGCTATCAACTAATTAATTGAAAATAATTTTTTGCTTATTTAATTAATTAAATAAATAATTAAAATAAATTTGTCCAAAAAATTATCTCTCGATCGATCATTTGCCAAAGCCAAAGTCGAAGCCGAAGACAAAGTCGAAGCAAGCGAGTGACGACGACGACGGTGCGAGGGGGGTCCCTCTTTACAACCCTTTTAATAATTAATAGGAGTGTTTATTTATTTAAACTCTCCTATTTTCATTTCTATTACCGATGAGGGACTATTGCCTTTTTTTATTAAAGCATTAGAGGACTTTTCAAGTTCCCAACCTTTCAAGTTCTAAACTTTTCAAATTCCTCTCCTTCCCTCTATTTCCCATCAATTCTTGCTACATACCCAACAATCCCCCACATTGATGGGGAATAGTTATAACATAGGTATGCACGGACACTTGTGTACTTTACAAGCAAGAATTAATTGCATCTGGATAAGTAGGTTTCCCCTTGGACTTTCCGTAGTGAACATATGTCGGATATACTCGGTCAATCGGTAGATGTGATATCTTTGAACCATTGAAATTTGGTGTATACCTAGACAACCATATGTCACACAATTAACCCTTTACTGTTTATGATTCTTACGGTTGTGTTCGTTTCAGCCATGAACACCTACTGGTTTTATGAGTGTATAGAGAATAGACTTTTGAAATAAAATTCTCTTTGAAGCGGCTTCCACTTCACACTCACATAGGTGATTTCTAACCGTGTCATCTCGTAGATACACTATTTGGTCAAATCTACCAAACTTAGCAAATTATTAAAAACTTTAAGCTTTATTACCTCATTAAAAAGCCTTAAAGTCTTAACCTTTTCCTGAACATTGTCTTCATCATGAGAATGGATTGAGTTAATTGACAATGTCGAACCATCAGCCACAACTTTGTTTTTCTCCTTGAATCTAGCTCTTGGGATCTCTAGTCTGCTAAATTGAGTTACCGTCATGCTGACTTGTCCTAAGTCGTAAACTCATTCCCTTAGATGATCTTTCAACTGCCTCTCTCACTAGGCCTTTCGTTAGTGGATCTGACACATTATCGCTTGACTTTACATAGTGAATTGTGATAATTCCACTAGAGAGTAGTTGTCTTATGCTGTTATGTCTACGTCGTATATGACGAGACTTCCCGTTGTACATAACGCTCCCTGCCCTACCTATTGCTGCTTGACTATCGCAATGTATGCAAATTGGTCCAACAGGTTTGGGCCAGAATGGAATATCCTCTAGGAAATTCCGGAGCCATTCCGCTTCTTCACCAGCCTTATCCAAAGCAATGAATTCAGATTCCATTGTGGAACGATCAATACATGTCTGTTTGAAAGATTTCCTAGAGACCAAGTATGAATTCATAACCACTCGTGGATTTTACATCATTTGACCTAGTGATCCAATTTGCATCACTATATCCTTCAATCACAGCAGGATACTTATTATAATGCAAAGCATAATGTTGTGTCCATTTTAGATAACCCAAAACACGTTTCATAGACATCCAGTGAGTTTGATTCGGATTACTAGTGTACCGACTCAGCTTACTAATAGCACATGCTATATCTGGTCGCGTGCAATTCATAATATACATCAAACTTCACAACACTCTGGCATTTTCCAATTGAGAGTCACTTTGACCTTCATTCATTTTAAATGTACAACTTAAATCAATTGGAGTTTTGACTACATTGAAATTCAAGTAATTGAACTTATCCAATACTTTTTCAATATAATGAGATTGAGATAATGCTAGTCCCTGGGGAGTTTTCATAATCCTGACCCCTAAGATCAAATCAGCAACTCCTAAGTCTTTCATATCGAATTTGCTGGACAACATGCGCTTAGTAGCATTTATATCGTCAATTTCTTAACTTATTATTAACATGTCATCAACATACAAACAAACAATGACTTCATGATTCATAACGTTTTTACTGTAAACACATTTATCACATTCGTTAATCTTGAATCCATTTGCCAACATTATTTGATCAAATTTAGCATGTCATTGTTTGGGTGCTTGCTTGAGTCCATAAAGTGACTTCACAAGTCTGCACACTTTCTTTTCTTTACCAGGAACTATAAACCCTTCAGGTTGTTCCATGTAAATTTCTTCCTCTAACTCTCCATTTAAAAAGGTTGTCTTTACATCCATTTGGTGGATTTTAAGATCATGCACTGCTGCTAGTGCTATTAACATCCTAATTGATGTTATCCTTATTACTGGAGAGTATGTGTCAAAGTAGTCCAGACCTTCCTTTTGTCTGTACCCTTTGACTACCAGTCTAGCCTTATATTTGTCAATAGTTCCATTAGGTTTCATTTTCCTTTTAAAGATCCATTTTAATCCTAAAGGTTTATTTCCTGGAGGAAGATCAGTCAATTCCCAAGTGTGATTGCTTTAAATTGATTAAATCTCACTATTGACTGCTTCTTTCCAATAAGTTAACTCTGACGAAGACATAACTGCTTTAAATGTTTGAAGCTCATTTTCAAGCAATAGTTCTACAAAATCTGGTCCGAAAGAAATAGATTTTCGTTGTCAAGTACTTCGCCTAGGTTCCTCACTAGTTAGAATATTTTCCGTTGATTATTCTCGTGGTCGTTTAGGTCTTTCACTTGTTGACTCACTTTCAGTTTTATATGGATAGATGTTTTCAAAAAACTCTGCATTATCTGATTCAGTTATCGTATTAACATGAATCTCAGGATTATCAGATTTGTGAATCAAAAATTGACAAGCTTTACTAATCACAGCATACCCAATAAACACACAATCTATTGTTTTGGGTCCAATTTTAAACCTCTTAGGTAGAGGAACCTCTACCTTGGCTAAACACCCCCACACATTGAAATATTTCAAGTTGGGTTTTCTTCCTTTCCACAACTCATATGGAATTGATTGTGTTTTTCGATGGGATACTCTATTGAGTATTTTATTAGCTGTAAGGGTGGCTTCCCCCCAAAGATTTCGCGGTGAACCACAATTGATCATTAAGGCATTCATCATTTCCTTTAATGTTTTGTTCTTCCGTGCTGTCAAACCATTTGACTGTGGTGTATAAGGTGCAGTAGTTTGATGAATAATACCATATTCCAAACATATCTCTGCAAAAGGAGATTCATATTCTCCACCCCTATCACTCCGAATCATTTTTATCTTTAGATTCAATTGGTTTTCCACTTCATTTTTTATTGCTTAAATGCATCAATTGCTTCATCCTTACTATTAAGCAAATATACATAACAAAATTGAGTGCAATCATCAATAAAAGTTATAAAATACTTTTTCCCACCACGAGATGGTTGACTTCATATTGCATATATCTGTGTGAATTAAGTCTAAAGTTTTAGAATTTCTTTCAACAGACTTGTAAGGATGTTTAACAAACTTACTTTCCACACAAATTTCACATTTCGACTTATCGCATTTAAAATCAGGCAATACTTCTAGATTAACCAATTTTCGCAAGGCTTTGTAATTTACATGTCCCAAACGGGAATGCCATAAATCACTTAACTCCAATAAGTAAACAGAAGCAGATTTTTTATTAATACTGTCAATAACCATTACATTTAGTTTGAAAAGACTCTCATTGAGGTAGTCCTTTCCTATAAATATTTCATTCTTACTTATTACATCTTTATCACTAACTAGGACACACTTAAACCCGTTCTTAACAAGTAGTGCAACAGAAACTAAATTCTTCCTAATAGTAGGGTCATGCAGAACATTGTTTAAAGTCAAAACTTTGCCGGATGTAATTTTCAACATTACTTTTCCAGTTCCTGTAATCCTTGCTGTTGCTGTGTTTCCCATGGATAAATCTTCATCGTACTCAGTAGGAGTGTACGTTGCAAAGGCTTCTTTTGCAGAGCAAATATGTCTAGTAGCACGTGAGTCGAGAAACCACTCCTTGGAATTTTCAATTAAGTTACACTCTGATATCATTGCACACAAGTCATCTGCATCTTCCATATATTCCAGAATGTTTGCTTGACTTTTGCCTTTTCCTTTGTTTTTGTCCTTTCTTGGAGATGACAATCAGAAGATCTATGATCAACCTTGCCACAATTATAACAGTTGCCTTTGAATTTCTTCTTGGCCTGTTCAGACTTCTGCCCGTTGGACTTCTTTCTCTTTTTGTCTTTGGTAGAAGCTTCTTCAACAATATTAACTCCAATGATTGTTGAACTCTTACACGACTTCTTTTCGGCATTTCTGTTATCTTCCTCAATCTTGAGACGTATCACAAGATCTTCAAGCTTCATTTCTTTATGCTTGTGCTTTAGATAATTCTTGAAATAATTCTACGAAGGAGGCAACTTCTCGATCATTGCAGCCACTTGAAAAGCTTCATTTACTACCATATCTTCAGCAATCAGATCATGGAGAATAAGTTGAAGTTGCTGCACTTGTGATCCAACAGTTTTACTATCTACCATTTTATAGTCTAAAAACTTTGCCATCACAAATTTTTTCAAGCATGCATCTTCTGTGTTATATCTCTTCTCAAGTGCATTCCACAACTCTTTTGAAGTTGTTATTGCACTATAGACATTATATAAGTCATTATCTAAAGCACTCAAAATATAACCTTTACATAGGAAGTCTGACTGTTTCCATGCTTCAACAATCATAAATTTTTCCCTGTCTGGCATATCATCAGCAGGTACTGGAGTATTTTCACTTGTAAATTTCTGCAGACCAAGAGTGGTAAGCCAGAAAAATACTCGTTGCTACCATCCTTTGAAATTCACACCTGTGAATATACCCGGTTTCTCTGCTTGTGATACAAGAGTTCGGATTGGTGCAGCAACACCCACTGTAACACCAGTGTTTTTCATTTATGATAAACAAAATTGATACAATATAAGTAAGCAATTATAATTGCAGACTTAAAGGAGTATAAAATCACAAAGATTTTTGTCTCCACCAGAAACACAGATTTATATAATTTCCTTAAGATTGTTGCCAATCTGTGTGAAGAAAATCAGAAATTACTAGTTGTAATAAATCATTCAGAAACACGAAGTAACTGAGATTTTTTTTAACCAGTAAATAAGATGAACAAAAATTTATTTGTAAAAATTAATTTAATCTGTAAAACTTACCAGAATCTAGAATACTCTTTTTGATAATTTAGGAAGAAAATCAAGTCCACTGAATTCACAGTGTCTCCTTAAGGAAATTATTCCCATCTAGTATCCGAGGTAAAATGATCTTAATCATAAGAGTATAGATACCAAAAACTCTACTATCAGCGAATCAATCCACAGCAGGAAAGTACACGAAGAAATATGTGTTTTTAAGAAGAAGGAAGATCAGAAAATTCCTTGAAAAATATTCTGAAGACTGAATGGTACTTATAGACAAGAATAATATATTATGAAAGGTTGCAACCCTTTCATAATTGACACGACCATTAATGAAAGGTTGCATACTTTCAAATTGTATTGACTGTTCCTGAAAGTTGCAACCTTTCAGAACAGTGACCAGAATTTTTAAATATAAAAGAATTTAAAACGCGGGTCACGCGCGCGGATCGGGTTAACTAAAAAGTTGAAAATTTCTGTTATCAACTAATTAATTGAATGGCCATTTAATTAATTAAATAACCTTTCAGAACTGTGACGGGAATTTTTAAATATAACACAACTTAAAACGCGGGTCACGCGCGTGGATCGGGATAACTAAAAAGTTGAAAATTTCTGTTATCAACAAAAAATTATCTCTCGATCGATTATTTGCCAAAGCCAAAGCGAGCGACGACGACGACGGCGCGAGGGGGGGTCCCTGTTTCCAACCCTTTTAATAATTAATAGGAGTTTTATTTATTTAAACTCTCCTATTTTCATTTCCATTACCGATGAGGGACTATTGCCTTTGTTTATTAAAGCATTAGAGGACTTTTCAAGTTCCCAATCTTTCAAGTTCTAAACTTTTCAAATTCCTCTCCTTCCCTCTATTTCCCATCAATTCTTTCTACATACTCAACACTGAATTTATAGATTCAAAAATTGTTGAAAACATTTTTGTAACAGTACCCGAAACATGTGAAGCATGTATAAATACCTTATAAAATACACATGATCTGACCATAATTTGATAAGCAGAGTTGTTAAATTCTTTTTCAGGTACATGAGCAAACAAGACTTATGAGGAAACATGTTATGATTGAAGGAGCCTTAACAGCTAGCTATAAAACTCTTAGAAGGGTTAAAAACTTGAAAGCTTACCCACCTTGTGAGCACTATGGAAAAAATGTGTCATACACCATATAGACATTTGAGAAGTCCATATGAGAAGTGTAGCAAGTGCAATATCAGTGACTTGAAAAAATAAATTTGAGAACCACGAAGAGGAAGAAGTGGAAGAAGATGAGGAAAAAGAGGAGAATAAGAGGGGGAAGAAGACCATATTTTAGTAGCATCATGTGTGTCAAGTAAGGTTTCGAGGACCATCTTTTGTTGCATCATGTGTCTCAGCAAAGGTTCTGAATACCTTCATTTTGTCGCATCATGTGTATCAAGTAAGGTTTCGAAGACCATCTTTTTGTTTCATCGTGCGTATCAAGCAAGGTTTCGAGCATCTTTTTGTTACATCATGCTTCTTTAAGTAAAAATTCAAGAAATATTTGGCCGATTGATAGTGGTTTCACTAGCGACACAACTTATGAGAGGTTTTTTTTAATGAATTAATACCTTGTGAATATTCAAAATCAGGATAGAAAATGGTGACCAAAATCTTTTTGAACAAAAAGGTATTGTTGTCATAAAAACAGGTTCATGCAATAAGGGAGTTTTAGAGCTTCTTTATGTATCTGATGTTGATCAAAACATGTTGAGTATTTATAAGTTGGTAGAAAAATGAGATGAAGTATATGTTTAGGATAATTATTGCTTCATCAGTGATGGTACCAGAAAAGAAGTTTTAAACATTAAGATGTGAGGTAGAGATTTGATCTAATGGAAGATGCTTCCGTAGAACATGAAAAAGATTACAGGCTAGAAAAATTAGAAGATGATCCTCAAATTTTAAAAGCACAAGCAAAATATGAGCTTGCTAGGTGTAAAGTAACTTCCAATATTCCTAAAGGAATTAAAGCAATGAAAGAGTTACCTATATTTTAGAAAAATATAATATGTATTCAAGATGCAAATGAAGTAGGAAGACATCCCAAAAAGATTTAATACTCAATTGTTGCATTCAAAACGAGAAGTGAATTTAGTTTCCTACAGGCCCATATTTGAATCTGTAGATTTATTCACAAGATCATTTTCAGATATCAAGGTGGATATCCCAAGATAGAAGACAAAAATTTACAATTCCAAGAACAAAGGTGTGTTGAAAATGTGCTTTAGAATTGTGAAGTATTTACTGCAGTATTTTTAGTAAAATTGACCTACTGAACTAGTTAGCCTTTTGATAAGGTGTTGAATTCCATTTACATTTTTAAAGAAATAGTATTTTATAGGATTAGGAGTTCGGTACATTCAGAATATGGTTTTGCTTAATTTTAGTTTTAGAAGTTGTAGTTTTATTATAAACCAGGTATTTACCCGCATGACACAAATTTTTTTTCTAAGTTTCTCAATAACCTTTCAAATAATTGATTGTTTTAAGGGAAAAAAGAGAGTAAATTTTAGTATGTTTTAAGAACATTTCAACATAAATTAAAAGATTTACAATATCACATATCTCAAAAATTATAAATATATAATGAATGGTTAAAAATATCTTGATATATAATTATTTTTATATTTTACATAATTTATCATAATATATGTTTGATGATATACTTGTCTGGTTATAAGTGAGTGATGTTTTTGTGTATCAATTAAACATAAGTATAACTCCTTGTGAAAAAATTATGTTAATATTTTCGATAATCAATATTAGTTACAAATAAGTTATACATTTTTAGAGACAATCCACTTATTTCAGGTCAAAGTTCACCGCTTTTCGTTATTGTTATTTTGTTACACTAACAAAGTTTATAGGAGGAAAAATAAATTTAAAAAAATAGAAAAGTAATATTTTTGACCTTTTTAGAAAATCATTATTCATTAAAGTGCTTCATTGAAGGTCTTCTAGATGCTTCATTAATGCAACTTTACGACTTTTTCAAAAATATGTACGTATAATTGTTGCATTATGAAATTAAAAAAGGACAAAGATTTTTGTTTTTAGACTCACATCTTAAAGGAATATTTGGAACATTAAAAAATTAAAAAAATGATTCAAACCTAGATAGCTCAAACACTTAGCAATGACTTTGTATATGAAGGACGACAAATCTATATTAATAGACATATACTTTGTAGATTAAGATATTACTTTAGTTAGAGCATGATTTGTTTCATATTTTTCAAAGTAATCTTGCCGAAAATAGTCATATCTCACACCAAAAATATTTAGAAGAGCCTAATGAGAGGGAAAAAATGGAAAACAATAAAACAACGAAATCTTTGGCCAAGTGAGATCATATACATACAAAATAAAAAATAATTCATACAATTTTAAGGAAACATAAAAACAAAGAGAGAAATATATATATATATATATATATATATATATATATATATATATATATATATATATAAGGGAGTAAACTATAAGATTTCCAATGATGATTACAAATCATTCTAACCAGAAAAGTTCCTAAGTTTTTAAATAACATACCTCAATAAATGGACTAACACTTCAATGAACTTTCAATTCATAAAGTAATAATAATATCCACTCATAAAATTTAATAAAAATATAAAACCCCAATATAAAGACAAAAAATATGGGCATGCATAGTGCAACGTAATTAACTATCAGAGGATTTTCTTAAGAACACAATCTCATCCTTGTATGTGAAAGAATGAAGTTATTGATTAAGAAATTAGAGATTTGTAAGGTTCTTTTTTGATTGTACCTTCAACAGTTCTAGTAGAGTAAACTTGCTTGAATATTAAATTAACATTTGTTATTTAATTTATACGAACAAATACTTGTAACGATAACTTTGAAGAAATATGAACAACAAAGTTTACATCCTGCACTTAAAAATATTAATTAATAACATGATCATAAATTAATAATTGTTAAAAACATACACCAAGATCCGTATGAAATGAATGAAACATAATTAAAAAATCGAGCCCATTGAATGCTCAATGTCTCCTTAAAAAATTTTTTCCCCTCTGGTACCTGATGTTTAAATGAATAGATCTTCTTAGTGTAGAACTATTCTATTAAAGAGTGTATTATACAAAAACAATGGTGTCAATGAGCCATTTAGTTGAAGCAAAGTACACAAATATTTTATTGTCCGAAAGAAGAAGAACAAGAGGAAGAAGTTTAAATTTTTTGTTGTTTTAAAATGAGAGGAAATTCCTCTATTTATAGACAACAAAGAGTAGTGTAAACAATTTTTTTGTGTCTTATCGGAAATCTCACAACTCTTCGGAAAAGTTACAACACTTCGGAAAAGTAACAACTCTTTCAAAAAGTTATAACCTTTCGGAAAGGTTACAACCGTTCATAAAACTCACAACTTTTCATAAAGGAAACCACTTTTCTTAAAAGTGGCAACCCTTCATAAAACAACTCTTCATAAAGATGACAACTTATCATGAAAGGGAAGACTATTTTTGGAAATAAAATAAATTAAAAGGGAATAGTGATTTGTGGTGTCGCCATGTAGGCGGGTTTAATCTTTCTTGTGTTCTATTCTTTTCTGCTACAACTTTTTCTCTTCTAAAACCAGTAGGAAGGATTTCGTAAATATCTTAAGATTTTTATACAATATCTTTTATCCAAGATATTTCAAATCACAACACATAGGATAAATACATGAATACAATCATCTGTTTATAATGCCTTGATTTTCTCCATAATCAACTTTTTCATGTTCTATTTAATTGTCTCTAACGGCAATCTACTTATAACAAGAAATTTATTCATAATAGAATTATAATTTAGTAAAATTACCTCTCTATAATAGATATACTCAAATATTATGTAATAATATAATACGGATTAGTGGATTGAAGTGGAATAAAGTTGAGATGAAATGCCTAAATGAAAATTAGGAGCAAGTTAGAGGAATTGTGTATGCATTTTTCCTTATTACGATTATGAAAATTTGTCAAAAATACCCTTGAACTATTCGAAATAGCTCAAATATACCTTTGAACCATATTTCGGCTCACATATACCTTTTCCTCAAACTATAGGGTAAAAAATACTGTTCTCATTAACAGGACCTGTTAAATGCCATTTGGATTCCATGTGGATACCACATGGCTTGACACATAAGTCAACAGAGTTTCACTCATGGCACGTAGAAAATAGACTTACCCCTAATTTCCCCCAATTTTCTCTATTTCCTGTAGAATTTAGAAATGATTTCACTGAAGAACATATAACCCTTTTCCCTTGGAAATTATGTATTTTATGAAATCTTTCTAAGAAAATAATGGAGAAACGAGGAAAAGGAGTTCTATGTTTTTCAGCGAAATTATTTTTAAATTATACGAAAAATAGAGAAAATTGGAGGAAATTTAGGGTAAGTTTATTAGTCTACATGGCATGAGTGGAAATCTATTGGTTTATGTGGCATTCCATGTCACATCCAGATGACATCTAAGTTGTGTTTAACCAATTTTGTCAATGAGAAAGGTATTTTTGACCCTGTAAATTGATGGTAAGGATTTATTTGAGCCGAAATACACTTCAAGACTATATTTGAGCTATTTCTGATAGTTCAAGGGTACTTGTGCCCCTTTTTTGTTAAGATTATTTAGGGCACTAAAAGTCATTTGTATAATTTATTTGATGGTTTTTATGATGATAATAATACACATTGTTTTTCTAATAGATGCATGTATAAAAGTGATTACATAATATGCAAGTTCCACATTCTATTTTTTCGGAATGTATTTCATGATCAGAGTCTAAACCTTAGATGTGACCAACACTCATAATCGTTGTTGATTCCATGAATAAACATTAATCTATCCTGCTAATAACTAAATACTATGACACTATGCGTAAGTTCTTAAGAGATGAGTATGAAATAAATCTAGAAACCAAACTCAACAACTCTATTTAAAAAGCTGAAATTTGTGTAATATGCATGTGTTTGTAATATAGTGGTGAAACCTATGGTTTAATTTACTCGTCCATGAAGACTTCAACATATTGGAGCTAGGTTATCAAGACGACTAGGCTAACTTAATTCTCTTCTAATAACATATACTACTACTCAAAGTCAAGATAAACTGGAGGCCTCCGAAAGTAAGGAGATCTACCAAAGCTATATAAATGTGATCCTCATCATATGCTTGTTATCCATATTATTTATCCAAATCTGCATCATTAAAAAATGCAACATCGAATGGTATCAGTGTATGAAATGTATGGTATGTAAAATTTCTTAAGAAAACAACTAGCTAAAAATGAACATACTAAGCTGAATGAGTAACTCTGAGGTGAAACTTAAACAAAATCAACTAAATTGTACAATACGCATACGTGCTTTATAAATGAAAAAAATTAAAATTAATATATTGCATAATAGTAATTACAATATAACTTTTCTTTTCTTGGGGAGTTTCTTACAATCAACATACACCATGTGAGATATTGTTGTCCAACTTAAAATCTTAGTTGGGAGGGATGCCTTATATTGTGCTAAGATATAGAACTTTTTTGTTTGATGTTGATCCACTATGAAGCCTCTTGCACTAAAGGAGACGACCATCTAGCGGTGTGATAAAAAATCCTATGGTGGAACGTAATTATGAGACTTAACTTTCTAAACCTACATCCCTCTTGCTTCTATAATCCTCCAAATGTAATGTGTATATACTAACATACTCATAAACATATAAACTATTTGTCTATCTAAATCACATGCAATACTTTACTTTAAATAGTTCCTTAGAACTGAACTAAACATGCTACAAAATCTTGGCATAAGATGCAAGTACCCCCTAGAGTATGAAAAAAATCTCTGAGACACGTCTTAACGAAACATAAACCCTATTACCCCCCCCCCCCACCAACAACTCATTCTTTTTATAATTTTGTACACCTTTTGGCTGATGTGGAACAAACACTCCATAAATCCACATAGTTGAGGCCGCGTGAAAGACGTGTGGATGCCATGTAAGCACAATATCTGTATTAAATTACAAAAAATGGGTTCAACGAGAGGGGGGGGGGGAGAAGGAGGTAAAATAGGAACTTAGTTTAGTCAAGGTGTCTCTGAGATTTCGGCTATAGAGTAGGGGGTACATGTAGATTATACCTTAAAACACTATTTTTCTCAAAGTTGAATCTACTTTTGTCACGACCCTGATTGTTGTGACTGACACCCACACTAACTCTCCGGTGGGACAACCACTACTACAACCGAAACCAAGCAACTAACAAAAACTAAGGCAGTTAACTAAACAAAAATGAAGTTCCTGTAAACATCAAAATGAGTTCTAAATAACGGAACAAAACAATGCGGAAGAAAATAACACATATATCCTAAAAGTCAATGTACCAAAACATCTAAAGTTTATCAAGTTTAAACATGAAGTGATGCAACCACAATCTAATGAACTAATCAGCTACCTAAAACAAATATCTATGTCCGAATATGGTGGACATAGAAAGAAAAGAATTCCATGGCAACCTCCAAGAATTGTCTCACCCTTGAATTGGAGCAACCATTGATCTTCTAGACGAGGTCTGTTAATAGCCGGTTGAAGATGCTCTGCACTCAACAAAAATAAAATCAAGTGCACAACAATTCATAACCACAATATACTTTTAGAATAAGAAAACTATCCCACTAAGTGTAAAATAAGCAAGTCAAACAACATTATAATCAGATGCATCATATATATTAACATATAAAACACTATCAACATTCACGAACAACGATCAACTTCACAATTCTCATTATACCCAGTTATGACATGTACCCAAACCCAAACTATTAGTGTACCAGAACGTGGTACCTTATCCCTTAGTTATGACAAAACGTGCCAATCCAATCCAATTTTTATGCAGGAATATGACAATCCGATCCAAGTTCGCTATGCCGGAACGTAGTAATTTGATCCATTCACACACCACAATCACAAACACAAGTATACTTTAAAGTCATACAATCAAGAGTGATTCATGACATATAATCATTCGTCTATCTCATTTACAACAAGTGTGATCAATAATGCAACATTCATATTCATAAAAGTATCATAATGAAGTAATAATATACATATATCACAGAATCATTGTATCACTACCATCACCTACCTAAAAACAAGATTGAAACCCTAAGAATCTTGGTCCTTGCCTTTCCAATTCTATGCAAGCTAGATCATACCCACCATGGAGTCTATATCAAAATCTCTCCATTAATATTAACATATTCTATTACATATTATGGATCAAAAATTGGATCCAAGGAGTGAAAAATTTCCTTTATCCTTAAGAATAGTGAAAAACGAGTAGGTGTTGCCTTCGGTTCATTCCTTAGCTCAAATAGTCAAAAGGTGAATAAAAAGGCCATTTAGGGGTTTATTAATGACCTTAAGTTGCGATGGCCGGTTACAACGTCCCTCACCCCGCTGTATCGGCTTTGAAAAAGCGGAAAAATCCCCCGCATAGGTAGGTTACGTGAGGTAGTGAGATAATTAATGAAATCCAAAATTACCATTTCACAACCCCTATCGAACCCATGACGCTCATTACCCTTCATGCTATAATCGGTTCTTGGAGTTCTATTTGCTAGAATTCAATTCCGTAAAGTCATACAAATACTTTAATGAGTTATGTAAATACTCGTGCAATCAAAATCATAAATTATTCATACAATTGTTACTACATTTTCCCACACCTCAAGGACTGTGATTTTTTCCAAATCTAGACTAGGTTTGGAAAAATCAAATACTAAGAAATAGTTTTCTAACCCAAAAAAATTTCCCGTTGGATTTTCCATAACGATGGAACCAGGTCGTTACAATCGATACCAATTTACCCATAACTCATCCCCGAGTGACAATTAGGAAAAATAGTCTAAGGAAAGAATGTAGTAGTACCTGAATCAATGAACAATTGGAGAGACTTGTCTTGCATGTCCTCTCGGTGTCTCAAGTAGATTCCTTTACTAGATGATGCTGCCATTGAACTTTCATAGACTTGATCTATTTGGTCTTCCACCTATGCACATCATGATCAATTATTGAAATAGATTCCTCCTCATATTGGAGGTCCTTGTCTAGCACAATTCAGTCCCACTTAATGATATAATCCTCATCACCATTATACCTCTTCAACATGGACACATGACATACTAGATGAACACCAGATATATTAGGGGGTAAATTCAATCTATACTCTACCTCTCCAACACATTCAAGAACCTCAAAGAGACCAATATATCAAATACTTAGTTTTCCCTTCTTGCCTAATCTCATCACCCCTTTTATGGGTGATACCTTAAGAAAGACATCCATCGATTTGAAACACCATGTCTCTTACCTTATGATCCACTTATTTCATTTATGTACTATGGGATGCTAGAATGTTAGCTTGAATACTCCTCACCTTATCCTAAGATTCCTTCACTAAATCAACCACAAAGATTTCACATATCCAGCCTGAAACCATCATATGGGTGATCTACATCCCCTCCCATGGAGTGCCTCAAATGGTGCCATATATATGCTTGAGTGACAACTATTATTATAAATTAATTCACACAAGGGTAATAATTAATCCAATTCCCTTCAAAATCAATCACACATGCCCTCAACATGTCTTCTGGAACTTGAATAGGCCTCTCTAACTACCCATCTGTTTGTAGGTGGAAGCTTGTACTAAAAGTTAGTTGTGTGCCTAATTCCTAATGTAATTTCCTACAAAACATGGAAGTGAATTTGGTACCACGATCTCATATAATAGGAAGGGGAACCCTATGCAACATCACTATCTTTTTCACATCAACTTTAGCCAATTATTCAATATTATATTCCATTCTTACCGGAATAATTAGGGCTAACATTGTCAATTGATCAACCACTACTCAGATCAAATCTAACTTTCTCAAATTATTGGGAAGACAAACCACAAAGTCCATGGCTATCGTATCTAACTTCCATTCCAGAATCAACATTCATCGAATCAAACCCTTAGGCCTTTGATTATTATGACCCAACCCACCGGGCCGTGCGGGCACCCTCTCTAACACCAAAGATGGAGAAACCTCATACCCTAGTAGAGAAAACATCCTGAAAAGCATAAAAAGACGAAAAACATATTTAAAAAGATCTAATTTATAACACTTTTTAAGTACAGTCTGTGTTAAACTTGTAAAATAATTTAATAATCCCAAGGATCGAGTCTAACAATTACAGGAGCTACTAAGAGTACAATCTTGACAATAAGAGTCGAAGATGTAGGAGGTTTTCTTCGTCTTAACCTTGTAAAACATCACCAATCTTGTATCTAGACTATGTCAAAAACATATAGAAAGAGTAGTATAGGTAAAACCATGCGTAGTGGTAGACATCATCGATTAACCTGATACCCACCTCATAATATAATAAGATAATAATGGGATCATGAACT
The DNA here is from genome assembly GCF_036512215.1 of Solanum lycopersicum. Classification (NCBI taxonomy): domain Eukaryota; kingdom Viridiplantae; phylum Streptophyta; class Magnoliopsida; order Solanales; family Solanaceae; genus Solanum; species Solanum lycopersicum. The sequence goes on from NC_090809.1 coordinate 28,603,129, forward strand.
CCACTCGCTTTTCCACACTAGCCTTTTCTTAGAACACCTTCAACTTACACCAATACTCTAACTACTAACCATTCTCATTCCCAACCACTAAAAATTGTCGTTCTATTAAATCATAGCTTAACATACTAACCTCATTGGATAATTTAAAACACCGCGCACATTCTTTCCTACCAATCGACCATGTCATACTCTTATATTATTGTCACCTTATCTAACCCAAGCCATATCATTTCCTGCTTTCCTCAATGTCTCGCCCTATTCTATCCTGCTTGGGTACTTATCTAGACAACACCTCGACAATTCACTCTTTTTGAAAATTGTACCTCATAAATTGTCTACAGATCACCCCATCCTCACCTACACACACATTGTTGGAACCACACACAGTCATCATTATATAGGAACATAACATTAACAACTAGGTTCAAATCATAATATGAAATGATAACATAATTTATTTACACCCTTATTAAAATATTTGGTCCTCTCAAGGAATCCAAATTCAAACTGTTAGTGCACTAGCACGGTACCCCATGAAGTTAGATTTCTGGAATGTTGCAATCCTATACCATAGTTATTCTAGAACGTGGCAACACGATCAAATATTTATGCCAGCACGTGGCAATCTGATCCAAGTTAGCTTTTCGTAATGTGATAATTTGATCCCATAAACACACCAAAATCACATATAAAAGTACATTATCAAGACTATACAATAAGAGGTGATTCATTGCTTATAATTATTTGTCTGTAGTAGTTACAACAAACGTGATCATATTGCAACATTAATATGCATACAATATCATAATGAAGCAAGAACATGCATACATGACACAATCATGAAATCATAACCATAACCTACGAGTTTTATCTCAATTTGTATCACTGAAGACATAAAGTTCAACCCTAATACTTTTATAGGGTTCATCATTAGGGTTTAAAACCTAAATAACTAACATTCATCAGCCTGTATCTTTGATAGGTCAAACTTAGAATAGACCAAAATTTATTCCCTTCTATCGGATATCCCTTTTTAGTGAAAAAAATCTACTCAAGATAACAACCAAGAAAACTTGAACAATCCTCAATTCTCTACATCAAACACAAACCCAAAATGTTTTGCATTAAAGAAATTTTCCATGGAATTTACTCGGTGCACAGTGGTGAATGCATATCTCCTACGATTGATTTCGTATTAAACACGGTAAGAACATTTGCAACACTCAATGCATAAAACCTAACCTTATTGAGCACTAAGCAATTTAATGGAGTTTTAATTCCTTTTATAGATTTTCCTAATTCACTACAGTGAATTTGGCTAAGAAGTCGCAATATTCCGCCATCCCCACGCTAGAAAGCTCCTTCTTCTGCTTTCCCAAACTTGGAATGACTTTTTTGAGGTTTCTAGGGTTATTTACTATATATGGGCTATTTTTAGAAAGGTGAAAAAATAAGGATTTCGTGTATTAAGCATTCTGGATCGCCTATCCTTCTATAGCGGGGTAAGTTTCCGCTGTAGAGCCACCGTGCGAGCGGTATATATATCCTGTAGCGGGTCAGGGTCTAGTTTTTTTTGTAAATTTATGTCCTTCTAAAATAAAAATGGTTCGGGATGTTACAATAGATAGAAATTTACAACTTGTTCGACACGTTCTAATTTTGGGACGCTTTATGTTAGCGAAATAATTGTTACACGAAACAACGAAAGTTCGCGACCTCAAGAAATTTGAAACCATGAAAGGTAGACACTCACTAGAACTGAGGGTTAAAATTCCCTACACAAAAGAACACTAGGTTTCCCTGTTTAAGGGTAGTGTAACAAGTAACACGTGAAGGTCGTATCCAACCTCCAATATATTCATGGTTCTGCCTGTTGGAGCGACAACTCTATTTTTGGTCTTTATTTCGAAATAGAACTAACTTGCTTAATGTGTTAGAAATCATAGCATGGTTACTTCTCTTATGTTCCCAACATTTATGCGATATCCTGGGTGTAGAGATTCCCCGTAAACATGGGTTAATCAATGGGAAATGGGTGGGGGAATTTGAAAAGTCATCTTTCCATGAACTCAAACTGATACACAATTTAGAGGATATTTTGTTGAAATAAATGTACGTTCGTGTTTTGGGATAGTTAATATTCTCTGTTCGGTTAAAAATTGATGAAAATGGGGATTGTTAGGATGAAGTACGCCATTTGCGCGTCTATTGTTCATCCAAAATGAAGGTTGTTGTAGTGGCATGTACCCCACTGTAGCGACTCTCATCATCCCACTATAGTGGGATGATGGCCGTTGTAGCGGGATGTTCAGACCAGCGGCCTGACTATCTCCAAAAATTTTGTTTATTCGTTTAAGTATTATTCGCCCGATCTATTGTATCCTCAATTATCTTAATTCTTGCAGGTCTCTCCAATGGCCGGTCAAAATGACGAGGAAATACCTTTCCTTTGGTTCCCAAATGCCGGTAGGCTGGAGAGGCATCATGATTACCGTACCATAAGGTTATGCTGTGAGAGGGCGCTAATGTTACGGTAGGTGCAGGAGAAAGCTCTTTATTTTTATGCTCATTTGGTCGAGTTAGGTGGCTCCCCCAGATGCTTGCTCTACCTGGGTGAGGGATTTCTATGCCTTTCTCTCCATTGTATGCTGGGAGAATCCTTTCATGGTCATTTGCATTTAGAGAGTCGACATTCACTTAAACGCCACTTCTATCATTGAGGTGGTGGATGTGCCAAAAGTCCCAAACTTAGAGCATGAGGATAAACTAAGGGAGATAGATTTGGAGTGAGTGCGGGAAATTAATGTGGATCCTACAATACTGGAGTACGTTTACAGGGCTATGGTAGAGGTCCTCACTAGTGCTGACTGGTCACCTAATGCTAAGAGGTGGCTGCACCTGGTATCTAGGAGGATTCGCCCGTCGGGAAATCATACAGATGTTACATTTCCCCGAGCCTTGGTGGTAGCGTGTGCTATAAAGGGTAACTAGCTGAATGTGGGGGCCAAAATTATTTCCAAGTGGAATTTGTTCTACCGGGGCAAGAAGAAGTTGTTTTTACTTCCTAGCCTTATATGTGCCCTCTTAAAGAGGGTAGGAGTGGTGTTACTTGATGCTGACGAGGCACTCCCTATGGATCCCCCCATTCATTCCCTTTTGGTTCGAACAGGTTCTAATTCTATAGGCAAGAGGAGCAGGACGAGCAAACCTAGAAGTAGCATGACAACCACGGGTTCAGACGTTGAGGATCCCCTCTATGGTGCACGCGCCTAGATAAACCTGGAAACGGTAAAAAAGAAGATAGGGATTGCATATTCTAACATCACTCCGGTTCCTCCCAGCACTGCCCTTGAGGTAAAGTTTCTTCACCACCAGCTGTGCAAAGAGAGAAGGAAAGGCGTGGAAAGGGATCGCTTGATGGCCTGTATGTGGAAGAACATTAAGGCAATATTTACTTGTGTTGCCCCTGGCAAGGAGATTCCCATTTTGACTTAAAGGACTTATCATAATTCCTGATGTTAAATGAGGCTTGGGCTGGCTTGGAATGCCCGAGGACATGGAATCTCACATGGACACCACCCAGTCTGAGAGTCCTTGATAGGCTTTATTTTCTTCTCACTTATGGGTTCTAAAAACAACATGTTCTTATAATTACTCTTTTTGGTAGTTCTATGTTTTTGTTGACGATGGATGCTTGTTTTTGGCTATCTAAGGCAGCCCACTGTTTAATTTATAATCCATTTAGTTAATACTATTGTTGAACACTGATTTGGGAGTTGTACTGATTGGTTCGCATCTATTCCGAGTTGACATTTGAAAATAAGGAAGAACATAAAAATTATGGGTGAGGTGTCACGACCGTGGAGCACCCACTAGAAGTAACATGGCGTACTTGACCTCTCGGAGGTCTTATACAAGCCCATGGTTATCATTCATTGCATTTTCATAGGTAAATTTAGCAAAAAATTTAAAACTTTCATAGAACATCATATGCTAGATATCACTTCATATATCTAAAAAATATAAGTGATAATACATATTTAGACTCTAAGTCTCTTTCCATCTTAGACTAAACATCATAGAATAAAATAGGGACACAATCCTTATCATTATAACATAATATCTAAGATAGTACATATATTTTGAAAGAAACATAATATAGAAAATCCTTGAAACATAATGATCCCTTTTCTTGAACTTGGGGAAGCAATCCCAGCCCTTCACTTTAAGAGACATCCTCTAGTCACCACCACCTACACTTTGTATAAAAAGGTAAAGAAGAATGGTGTTAATACAAGGATGCACTAAGTATGACAAGCATGAAAAAACATGCATTTAAAGGGAACATTTGCTTAGAAAACCATGCATAATGACTTTTAGTAAAACTTCATAAAACTATTATACAATAAGCACAACATAGCTCATATACTTCACATAGGCATGGACACTATTCCTAACATCACATAAAGTCATATAATTCATTTAAGGCACATATATCATATTCATAGTATTACTTTTTTTTACCTTACTTAACTTACCCCCAAGTAACCGTCTAGTAACACTTGGTGCAATGCATGAAAAGTCTCTCATTCAAACTATCCACACTCAAGCAACATCTTACGGTCACCAAGATGAACATTGATACAATCTTCATAAGTTAACATAAACATTCATAGAAGCATAACATATCATTAAAGACAAACTTCTCATGTAAACCAACATACTTCATGAACCATATACAATACTCCTTCCAAACAACATACAAGTCAACTCTACAAATAAAATCATATATAAAAATAGCCAACTAATGCATACTTGGGCATCATTTCATAAAGACATCATAAGAACTCTACCCATAATCCTAATCTAAGCCTTTTAGTGCACTGTACATGTAAAGCTCCAAAACCTCGCACATACTAAGTAAACCTAGAAAGAGATCCAAATCATATTTTACTTTATACATCAACATGACAACTTTAGTCAACTACATGCCTAACAAGAGAGACCGTCATCACATAACAAATAAGTCAAGCTTCATTCATGTAAGGTTAGACCACATCAAATATACTCCATGGACTCATACTATGCATCATCATAAGAAGTAGGTTAATACCATAATTCCATTCATAAGAGAGATATACATACATACATATATATATATATATATATATATATATATACACACATATACTACTCCTTCCTAGATCCTTCAAGAGCTACTTCTGCAATGCATAAGTAAAGTCTCATATCCTCTTCTACACTAAGCTACCTCCCATAGGTTATCCTAGTTAAGGTTTATTACATTACTTCCATTCTCCAATTTACTCTAGGAAAATCCTAGACTTAACCAACAAAAAGACCATGTGAACTAAACATTGAATCTGGTGTTGTAAAACCTCACACCAAAAGGAGGTGCTCTACTTGCAAAAGTTGAACATTAAAATCTTTCTAGCATTTTAGATGGATCAACTAGATAGGTCCTATGGGGATACATCGTTATGGAACTAAGAGATATGGTATTTGGAGTCTGTCCATGCCCATGAGCATTGGAGTCCTCATCTCATGAGAAACCAAGAGTGTATCTCCCTTAAAGGGAAGTCAACACCTCATGTGTAAGCATAGGTGAATGTTCCTACGAGGGAAGTCAATACTCTATCATAAACCAATGGTCAATCTTACTCCAAATGAATATAACACCTATCATTGTCAATTTCACTCGGTTCTATGCTAAATTCCTTTTAATGAAAAGTCTTAATTAACTTTACGTCATAAAAATAGGCTCTAGGAAATTACCTCCTCATATGCTTAGCCTATGGGTTATTAATCAGACTTCATCAACCTAAATCATGTGAGAAGACCTTTCACATGGACATAGCATATTCAAGCACCATCTAATTTGAAGTACAATTGAGAATACCTTTCAAGAGACCCTACTTCACTAGATTATCATACATGCTTCATTATATGCATTAATGTGTGTATGCGTGTTCATATATGAGGAAACCTTTCACATACCATATTTAGACACTATACATATGCATACCTCATCATATCATATACTTTCATGTTCATAGATTAATCATGAATTTATATTCATATACATAGAGTAATCACCCTAGGGATTATTCTATCAAGGTAGACACGTGCAATGTATAGGCAAAGTCCCATACCATTGCCTACACTAGTACACTTATCAAGTCATCCTAGTTAAGGAATACATAACATACTTCATAGACATATATTTAACATGTATAGTAGTAGACATTAGTGCATATGAGAATAACCTTTCATTAAACACCATGTACCTATACTACTTGTAAGCATGAAGTGTTAGTATGTATACATTGGTCAATATCATCACCTAATGGCTATTAACAATACCTTGAGTCATCGACCCTCTTAGGACCACAATGCACATTCAAGAATAGACCACACAACACATAATAGCATAGGAGACAATAACTTCAATACTTACAGTCAAAAATCATAACCATAGCTAATTACACTTTAGTTCATCATTTACAATTTACCATTGGCAGCACCTAAACCAACCCTAACATAGTCCTACACATGTTCATAACATTGACAGTATAATCTTGACAACAACTAGAATGGAAAGTAGGCACAAGACTTCACATTGGATGATTATCACCACCATACATTCATAATACAATTGCCTTCAAGGTCATGATCACATTACCTATAGAATGACAACAAAGTAAACACTGCCACTATAAGTGGACCATACCACACAATGCCATATAAGGTCAATTATCTAGCAATTATGTAGAAAATAGAGAGGATAGGATCAACTTACAATTCCTCCAAGCTTTGAACATCAATGATCAATTACATAATTCAATATAAATAAATGTATAAACCAATAACTAAAGGTACCATTACATAAATGAAATCATACTTCAACCATCATAGTTCAAGATCACATTAGGTACACTACTTCATCAAATATATAGAAAGTAGAGGAATATAGATCAATTTACCCAATCAAAAATTCATATTAAATTCACATGAATAACAATAGTAATAGGCAGTTCATCACAATTGAAACTTAACTTAATCAACATAGAGTAAAGATCACAAGACCCATATTATAGACCATTCGAGAAATTAGGGAGATCATGGGCTCTTCATTAAATTGCATTGATATTCATATTAAAATCATTTATTAATCATAAATTCATCATTAGAATACTTCTGAAATCAATTTGACAATGAACCCATGGCTAGATTGAAAGATAACAATTTTGATCATGAATTCTATTAGAGAAACATTTGAAGCAACTCCTTAGATGAATGGATAAATAAGGATGAAGGATACCATATCTTTCTACATGAGAAACCCACAAGAAATAGAAGGAGAAACCATGGAAATGTAACATCTAGCTTGAACATTGTGTTTTCCTTTAAACGGAGGTTTGAGAGAATTTGGCATAGAACACAGATTTGGGGTTTTTCATTTTCTTATTGGGTGTTGGGTTTTTGCTTGGGTAAGGGTTTAAATAATTCATAAAGGAAGTTTATAACTGTATCCCAAAGTTACAAAAATATCTTATACTTACTAGGACTTTTAGACATGTCAAACTTGACTTTAAAACAACGCAACCGGATCTGGGAAGTGGTTGTGAGTCGCGCATACAACCTCTGATTTTTGAGGAAGTGGACCTCGTGCTGGATGTGCCTCTCATAGGCACACTCAGTGCTTGACGCACTAAGCCAGGCTGGTCCCCTAATCTTGCTGCTGCATGCTGCCTTGGGTAGCCTCCTTTGTCTAATGTTTGGGTCCTTCTTGGGGGTCTTTCGGTTGGTCCTCGGGGAGTCGTACATAGACGTTTTGACCTTTAAAATGTATATTAAGATCCTAGGGTCACCCCTACTGTTTTTGGAATTCAAGAAACACGTAAAATAGTGCAAACATACGAGGATACACTAGCACGTCTAAAGACCAATTTTCAACGTCTTGGACGTTCTTGGATGTTTTACCTCCAAATGACTTCAAATCAAGTATACATACTATAAAACACTAAATTAAAATATTTTTAACCTTTTTAGACAGATATGAGTCCCTAAGCACTTTAATTCATTTTCGGGGTCTTACATGAGGTTTTGCCTTCCTCTTTCCTGCTTTAGCAGGACAATCCCACCGTAGCGGTATCATGCATGTGACAAAAATTTCCGCTGCAATTGCTTGAACGGGACCAAAGCATGTCCAACATTTTTCTGGGTACTATTTCACCTTCAAAGATTTTCCAACCTTTTTTTTAACAATCCCATCATTTTACTAAATTTTACACAACATCTATACACGAGGTCTGGGTTCTAAAACTTAAAGGTAACTCGACACTACAAGCTTCACATCCCAATGCTACACCTATAAATTGCAACTAGCATGATTCTAACAATTCAGTTATTCATTTAGGCCATCTAAAAATACTTTCACATACACAATTAATTTATTCGACAAGCTATACACAATATAGTTAAGTTCGTCTAGAAGGAACATATTTCCAATTAATTTAGGCAATAAGTAAACAGATACACATTTTTCCAATTACAACACTCATGAAGTTTAATTTCATTATTTAGTTCGTCCCATAAATGACCATTACAGGTCATCTATGCCTCGTACGACCCTTAAGATCAGATACGAATTTGAACATTCCCAGTTCCAATTAACTTTGCTTGTATTTCGTCAATAATAATGAAGACATCCGACTTACCTTGTTTAGATACCAATTGGAATAAGGTCATACCACAAGCGTCACTTCGCACAAAAAGAGAGAAAGAGTGTAATAATTCCTAGAATTCTTCTTAAGCTCTTGCATATTAGATGTGTATGTCAACACACCGATCCACAGGAGTCTAGTTCACACTTGCTCTTGTACGCGGAGACCGATAACCTAGGCTCTGATACAAACTTGTCATGACCCAACCCATCGGTCACTGCAGGCGCCCTCTGTAACACCTATATAGGAGAACCTCATATCCTAATAGAGAAATCATCTAGGAATTTAAAGAAGATAAAACACAAAATTAAGGAGGTTGAATACATAATACTTTTTGAGTACACTATTTGTTATAATTTGTAAAATAATATAAAACCCCCAAGATCTATTCTAACAGGTACAAGAGCTACTAAGAGCACAATATGGACTATAATAATAAAATAAAACATATCCCACCATGCCAAACGAAGAGTCGAAGCTGTTGGACGGTTTCTTCCTCTTCACCTAATGAAACATCATAAATCTTGCATCAAGACTATGTCAAAAAGACATAGCAAGAGTAGTATCAGCACAACCACACATACTTGTAGGCAACATAGGTCAACCCAATGCACACCTCATAATATAAAACAAGAATAATAGGATCATGCACGGTCCACTTGCTTATCCAACCTTGCCCTTTCTTAGAACACCTTAGACTTACACCAATCCTAACAATTTTCTTTCCCAACCTCTAACACTTCTGGTTCTGTTAAATCATAATCTAACATGCTGACCTCATTGGATAATCTCAAACACTTCTTACATCCCTTCCTACCAATCAATCACGTCACACTCTTAAATTATATCTATCATATCTACCCCAAGAAATATAGTTTCAACCTTTCCTCAATATCTAACCTTATTTAATTCTCATTGTGTACATACGAAGATAATACCTTAACAATTCACTCTTTTTCGACAAGTACACCTCAAAAATTATCTACAAATCACCCCATACTCACTTAGTGACTCATAGTTCCAACAACACCCTTTCATCATTAGATAGGAACATAACATTCAAAAATAGGTTCACATCACAATACCGAACTATAACATGTTGTACTAAAACCCTTATCACATGTTGTTGGTCCTCTCACATAAGCCAAACTTAATATGTTAATGCACCGGCGTGGTACCCGATCCCACTTAGCTTGCCAGAACGTGGCAATCCCATCCCATAGTTGTATCGGATTGTGGAAACCCGATCACATATTTATGCCAAAATGTGAAAATCCAATCCAAGTTAGCTTGTCGGAATGTATAAATTTGATCACATCAAAACACCACAATCACATACAAAAGTACACATCAATACCTACATCAAGAGATGATTAATGACATACAATTATTCCTCTATCTCAGTTACAACAAACATGATCAATATTCCTACATTCATATGCATACAGTATCATAATGAAGGAATCCATGCATAGATGACACAATCATGAATTCACAACAATCACATAAGAGTTTTCTCTTAATTCTTGTAAGTCAAGAGACTAAGTTCAACCATAATTTTTTTAGGGTTTGCCATTAGGGTTTTATACCTAAATTACTACCATTCATTAACCTGTTACATTGATAGGTCAAACCTAGTATAGACAAAAATTTATTTCCTTCAACCGAATACTGTTGTTTAATGAAGAAATTTAACTCAAGATAATAAGGAAGAAAACTTGGGCGATTATTAATTCTACATTAAGACTAACCCCAACTACGTTGTATTATATAAATTTTCCACATAATTTACTTGGTGCAGGAAGTTCTATGTATATCTCCTATGATTGATATCGTATATAGCAAGGTAAGCACAAATTTGCAACTAATCAATGCATAAAAACCCAACTTACCTAGGCACCAAGCAATTTCACGGAGTTTTGATTTTCTTTTCCAGCTTTTGGATTGGCTACGTTGAATTTGTCCAAGAATTCGCAAGATCCCGCAATTCTAATGCTAGAAAGATCCTTCTCCTTTTTTCAGACTTGGAATTACTTTTCTGAGGTTTCTAGGGTTATTTACGACCTATGGGCTATTTTTAGAAATATGGGAACATAAGGATTTCGCATAATAAATATTTTTCCTTGTCGTTGCAGTGCCACAACACCAGTGGCATTGTGTTCACTGTAATGAGACATGGTCCAGGTTTTTCATGAATTTTATTCCGTCTCAAATAATGACAGTTTCATTCATTACATTGATGTTCATACTTCACTTGTTGACAATTTTGACACTTCGATACAAACCCTACTATATCTTTTTTCATGCCCCGACAACTAATAAATCGGTTTATGATCTCAATACGTCTTGGTCACACCCGGATGAATAGATTATCACACACCATGAGCTTCAATTAACAACTTTTGAATCAATTCATAAACTTTAGGAACACAAGTTCTTCCTTTAAAACGAAGTATACCTTCTACATCAAGAATGGTCTCTTGTGCCTTACTAATAAAAGTCATCTTTCAAAGCTCCTCCAAATTTTCATCTTCAAATTGTTTTTCCTTGATCTCATCGATGAATGTGACCCTTCAATGATATCTAACACCCTACCTCTTTCTGAGATGCCCAATTGCATGAATTTAGATTCCAAGGTCTGAATTTGTTTAGCCAAAGGTCTCTTGGTGACACTTAATCAAGCTAAACTACCCATGCCACCCCTTCCCCAGCCATTCTCGGGGTCCCTGCTTACACGAACAACTCAGAAGAAAACAAAACTAAAGATAAAGTTAGTAAACTACAACTAATTAAGCACAAAAGCTCCACTTAACTACATTTTCTGAGTAACACCACTACACGACATCAACACCATTTTGATGTTTGGATAATCAACGAAACAACTTCCAATACAAGTGTCTAAAATCATGCAACAAAATAATAATCCAACCAAGGGTTGGTTTGTGTCCCAAGGGAGTTGTCATAAAACTTAGTAGATAACTATAATATAATTCTAATTAGTCATAGCTGAAGAAATTAACGACTAAAAACATAGTAAATTAATGGGTGACAAAAAATTGTCAAATATCAAGTGGGAAGGGGGCGTCATAAGTAGAAAAAATAGTGAAAATAACAATAAATATAAGCAACGAGAGGGAGAATTCTTGGGATGTGAGTGCAATAAAAATTAATCTAAATTATTGGGTACATTCTCTCAATAGAGTAATAGTGACTAGGCAAAGATTTACATGGAAATAAGTCCTCCCTCGAGCAACTTACCCCATTTAAAATGTGTTCCTCTCAAACACCTACTTGCCGCATGAAGGCCAACTTATGCATTACCCCACTTACTCTCTTGAGCTGAGTGTTAGTATATGTGTATAGGGATCACTCTCTCGAGCTGAACCTCGTGTCAACCCACTCCTAAGGCCATCAATCTAATAGTCATGGTTTAGCGACTACTCTCTCTAGCAAGCCGAAAACACATAAATGAACTTGTATTTGCAACTAAATATTTTTTATTTCATATACAACTAATAGAACAAATCACCATTAAACTACAATTGATATATCAAAAAGCAAGACTCAACAACAATCCTAACCCATATTTGCTAAATCACATCCCAAGAAGGGGGGGGGGTTTAGCCACACATCAAGAATAGATTATACCTTCAATGATATTGAAATCAAATTGGTATTGATAAAATAAGTCTTGACTTGGGAAAATTAAGAAAAATAAAGGAGACCCACTTTCAAATTGAAAGAGATCAAAACCTCTTCTTTTTCATGTCTTCAAAACCCTCTCAAACATAGAGTAAAATTATGAAAAAACTAGTATTCTAGATAGAAAATAATAACTATGTTTGACTCTCTAAAAACTACAATTATGTCTAGTTTTTATAGTGTTTAATATCTGTGTTGTGCACAAGGTCATCTCAACCATAAGGCCACTAAAGCAATTGCTTGGGCCCCAATTGTTTTGGAGCCCCAATTTTCTCCAAAGATGTATATATGTTGTTAACAAAAATTTCATCTATTGATAAATTTGAAGGAAAAAAAATTGTATAGCAAATATAATTAAGGAATTAAATATTCTTTAGTTGACTATAGTATCTTTTTTAGATTTTTATGTCGCTAGTTTATTGTAGTATGTTTTCTAGTTCGCATGTGGCTATCTATTTTATTGTCTAGCTCATTTATATTCTGACGATTATCCTGAACCAACATTATTGTGTTCTTATACTTCTATTTATTCTCCATTCACTATTTTTTATTCTTTCATTATTGAATATTGTGAAGTCTCTCAAATGTTCATACATTTTACATTATGTAAATATATTGTTGTGTGCTTATAAAAAGATCAAATTTGTTTTTGGCGTCTGATTCAAATTTAAAGCACTACAACTAATCAACACTAATTTAATATTATTTATAAACTTATCGAATTCATCGCAATAATATTTTAGTATCATTGTATGTTTAAAAATGTTGAGTCATGCCTATTATTTTAACTTTATATTACATAATTTCCATTGAAATTTTACAATATTCACATTCTTACTTAATAATGTCTATATATATCCTGTCTGTCGATACATTGGTAAGATTAACACTAAGTATGTTATAATTATTCAATTTATATTTATCAATTGAAAATAATAGGGTCTCTTTTATAAAATTTGGCTTTAGGCCCCCAAACTTGTTTAGACGACCCTGGTTATGTATCATACAACTGCTTTAATATATGTATGTATATATATATATATATGTTTTTGCATATGACGTACTAAGTACATTGTTTTGTACTAACCCTATACTTTTCTATACATAATAAGTATAGGTTTGGAAGCAAGGAGAAGTCTAGAAGGCCAAGCTTGGGAATCTACTCTCTCATGACTTGGTATGTCCTCATATATTCGATGACATAGTGTATGTTTTTTACTTCTTTATTTAAGACTTATTATGTATTTTTTTCAATGGAAAGGGCGTCTCCCTAAGATATTATGTCTATTCCTTATGTTTCGCTTGTGATGATAAGGTTTTGTTAGTATTTTTGAAACAATTCCTTATTTATATTTAATTTTGTGAAATTTTTTGATTCCGCACTACTTTTCATCTATTATATAATGAACAATAGTTAAAGGCTTGTATGAAACCACAAAGGGTCAAATACGCCCAGTGACAATCCAAGGGTTCTCCCTAACTTCTATGGGGTACTTGCGGATCATTACAAACTTGGTATTAGAGCATAAATTTTGTGGAAACAACTTAGGGTCTAAAGACTCACAAGCCACATCTAGTAGTGCCTTATTCATCGGTGTGAGTCACGACACATCCATGGATGAGAGGCTATAGGAAGATAGAATTTAACTTAATTCATTACTCACGTATAGTGCCATAGAACTTTAACTCCTTAAGGTATCTCTCTTCTTTTCCCTTGTCCGGTGATTTTCTATATGTGATTGTTTGAAAGGGGAGGTTTTTTCTATGTTTTAAGGAGATAAAAGTGAGTTTCGTGCTTTTGATGGTTTTGTGGCTAGAAGAGTAGATGTGAAGGTTAGTTGTGAGGATTGTGATGTCATTCCATTGATGGTTATGTGTCAATTTTGAGAGTGTTGAATGAATATGGTAATAGTGTGAGCAAGAAGGGATTTTATTTCATGATTTAAGATATGTGATGTTTAAGAGTTGAGTGAGAGATAATTAAGGGTGTTGTTCCATATTGAATCCTAAGAGGAGAGTGTTATGGTTGACTTGCAAGGTGATGTTTAGTCTTGAGGTACATGAGTTAAGAGTAGTGTCAGTTCCTACCTTGTGAGAAGTGTAGTGGTTCTTTGAGGTATGAGATCTTGAAGATTGATTTACCCTATGTGGGGGAGAATGAGTAGAGTAGAAGGGTAGTTGATATCCTTATCTTTTCTTCTATCCTTATTCAAGATTGAGACTAAAATCCTTGATAATTTTTTAATGGTTAAGTGTCTTGTATAATAGTAAGATTTGCATTTCTATTTATGTTATGAGTGTCTTTGATGGTATGATGTTTTTGAAGCTTTTGATGATATCATGATTACATTGGGAGCATCGAAAGTCAACCTAAAATTTCTCATAATAAGGTGTAGCTAATGATGTTGCTTAATTGCTTCGAATTGTTTTATCATGTTATAATGTGAGTTAGTATGATGTTTTCTCTCATTTGGTCATGCCTTCATGATTAAATTGCTTGAAAAATTAATTAATGGATTTTTAGCTCGTTTCACTGTCATGTTTGTGCATTCACTGTAAAGAAGTTCAAAATTAGAGAAATTGCATTTTTAATGAACAATGGTTTCAATGTGTTTAGAAATGTTGTTTACAAGAATGTTTAATGTTGAAGAAGATATTTCCTCGATATATGAATAATGAGAATGTGTTTGGAAGTGTGGAAGTGATTTCCAAGGAGTTGCCTATATTGCATAAAAAATGCTTATGAAAGTGTAGTTGGTGTTCCTTGTAAAGTTGGTGCATTGTATATGAATTTTTTAGAGTTTATTGTAAGGAGTTATGTTCTGCTAATTGGGTCCTTGATGGTCTTAAAGTGTTTAGTGTCATTCGAGGACGAAAGTTATTCCAAGTGGGGGAGAATGTAACACCCTAAAACGAACTAAGGTGAACTAGAGATTCATGAATGTTTTGAGAGTAAGTTATTTGTTAAAATGAGCTATATTTATGTTCTTAGGTAGTGTGTGATGTGTGGTGACGTTTGGAGGTGAAAAGTCCAAGAACGTCCATGACATTTGGAAGGGGTGTCTTAGAAAGTGCTCATGCGTCTTATTGTGTTTTAGTGAGTTTTACGTTTTTGTTTTAATCGAAATTGATGTGGGATATACTAAGATCTAGAATACTGTGTTAAGGGTTTAACGTCTGGGTAAAACCCCACCTAGGACCCACGAGGGTCCCTAGAAGAGGACCCCATCCCTGTGGCAGGATGTTGCCAAGCCGTGACTATCGACGACCACAAGGGACAGTCCGTTGGTTAACAAATGGTCCGTCAAGTGGCCCTACAAGGCTAGAAAATCCTGCACATGATGGAATCTCTGTCCCAACAGATGTACACCCACCAACTTGGCGTCAATTGGAAAACGGTCCGTTTGTGGGGAGCCGTTGGTGCTTCCTGCAAAAGTTGCAACAAACTACCTTGGCTGGGGGTGTTTGGTAAATTCACCCCATATCTTTTAGGATCATTAGATGATATTTTCAAGGTATTTTGGGCTTATTAAGGACATTCAAACCTTAAGACCTAATTTTAGACTTAATTTCCTAAAACTCAAAACCCCACTCTCAAGAAAGACTCTCTCAAACCTCCATAGAAGCTAAAATTCAACAAGGATATAGGAGAGGTTTTGATGGCCGATTCTTCATAAAAAATCAGTGGGATTTCTTCTACTTGAGGTATCGTAGTAATCTTTGAACTCTCTTCCAATCAAAGAGTAATTTCAAAAAGATTTCAAAAAGGGTTTCCAAACACTAACTTCTTCTATCGTTAATATAAATATGGGACTTGCATGAAAATGTTTTAAATGATTCAAATATATTGTTTCGAGTGTTAGATTGTGATTTTTATGCTAATACTTCAATGAAAACTTGTGAGAGATTTTTATCAATTTTTGGATTAAGGAATAGGTTGAATGAATATGATTTTTTAGTTTTTAAGCTTTGGTTTCCTGATATGGATATTGTTGTGTAGCTACTCCCTTATGGGCTATATTAAGATGAAATGTTGAGTAAAATAATATAGTTGATGGAAACTTTGATAGAGGGTAAGGTTGTTATGTCGTTTAGCTTTATTTATGACTTTCTCTTGAGTGGTATGGTCCACCTTTGGTGCCGGTGTTTACTTGAATTGTATTAATGTGAAGTTACTTGTGCATTGTGAAAGAGGCCATGCAGGCATATTATGTGAAGTAAAATGATTATGTTGTTATTCTTGTTAATGTGGCTTATGAAGCTTATTATGAGAAGTATGCTAGAGATTATGTCTATATAAATTATTTGACTAAGTAAATCATGTTTAAGTGTGTAATGTGATGAATGAAGGTCGAAGCATGCATAGAAGTTTATGTAAATTAAATGATGCTTATATGCAACGTGTGTTCACATGTACACACACATTTGGATTAATTGATGAAGCTAAATTAAGTAAAAATTTTAGTTTTGGGGTGAACACTCTTTGTGAGTTGAGATGAAGTGTTTAGTAGAAACCTCATTATATTCCAGGAGCTTTCTAAGGTAAGTAGGAGAATGGATACCCTTAGTGAGTTGAGATGTGGTGTCCATTAGATATCCTTAACATATAGTATAAAATGTTGAGAATCCGTGGGGAGTTATGCCTAGGACCGAGAGGATATGAAGAAGGGGTAGTTACACTTCGTTAGTTGAGATGTTGTATTCTAATGAACCTCTTGAGACGAGTACTCTTCGTTATTAGAGGAGGAGTTACTCTACAGAGATCTCCTTATCACTTAACTATGTGCCCACATAGGTGTAGCTATTAGAAAATCCATGTAAAAGCTAAGAATATGACCCTACCATAGGAAAGTAGGGATCCCTCATCCGATAAGGGTAGTATCGGGATTTTATTTCTAGCGGTCTAGGTCGGTTAATCTAACCCCCACAAAAGAATGAATGAACTAAGTCTCGTAAATGAACGTACAACTTAGGGTAGGTGGTTGCATGGGATACTATCTATCCATTGCACTAAGTAGATATTCTGAAAGGAGAGTCTTGGTGTGTTTTATATGAAGTGTATGAACTATGTATCCTAAAAGAACGTACTACAAAGGGTAGATGTTGGTATGGGATGATATCTATCCATTGCACTAACACTAAAAAAAACTGTGTTTAGTGATGGACACAATTCGCCACTATATGATGAAATTCCATCACTAATCGTTATTAGTGACAAATTAGCAACAGATTATTGATTGTTGCTAATACACTCATTAATAAGCTCTAAGTGACAAAAAATGAGTTCCGTCATAAGTTTTGCGATGCCATAGTGATGAAACATTTCCATCGTCATATGTTAGCGATAGACTTAGTCATCATTATATTTATGTAATTTTTTTGCAGATTTCATTTTCGTCGCGACATGTTAGCAACAAACTTATTCATCATTATATTTGTATAATTTTGTAGATAATTTCATAATTCATTTTGTTATTTTGGATAAATTTGCAACAAAATTTCTGTCGCAACATATTTTGTTACAACATATTAGGACTTTAATAATTTGTCGCTAATCCTTCGCCAACATTCTTTTCATAGCAACGACCAAATAGTCTCTAAATTTGTTGCTAAATATTGTTCTTCTAAAGTTATTCCATTTGGTTACTTTAAATATGCACTGCATAAATAAATTAATTTAAAATTAATATATAATCCAAAATTAACAAACATTCATATAACGAAATATTCCGAGACGATTCATAATATATAAATAGAAAACTCCAATATCACATATTTCTGGTTAAAAATATCCAAAGAAAACTATCAAGTACTCTTAAATAAACCTAGGTTTGTCCAAAATTTTACTACATGCAATTTGTAGTTTCCAAAAAGTATGAAAATTTCAAAAACTAAAGTTTTTGGAGACTAAGTGATACGATTGTTACATGAAATTGAGGTATCAACCTCGTCCACGTTACTAGCAGGAGCCATTGGTTCCATAGTCGATGGATTGTTGGATGGAGTAATCGATGCTTGCACCTACTCAACAATAATAGGAACGATATAACTAATTAGTGCAAGAACATTTTCTTTACAAACTTGTCCATATTAGTTCTCGATATTAATTGAGAAAATGGAGGTGGTAATGATGATGAGCCACAAAGATTCGGTCATAGTAATTTTTTGCTTCAGATCCAAGACGTTATATTCTTATTTTATTTTGTCAACCCGAACCTTGGTAATATTCTTCATATTGAGCAACATCAGTTTGAGACAATGTTTTTTCCGATAATTTTTCTTCATATTTCCTATAAAAAGTAGAGAAAATGATAAAGCATTAAATATAGGAAACAAACTAAATTTTGAAGGAAAATTCAGAAAAATACACAAGCTTTTAAGCATGAAAGAACTGTGTTGCTGCAACAAGATGGACTATTTGATGCACCCACATAGTCAATAATTCTCACAAAGTATTAGCAACAAATAATTATACTCACACTAGCAAAAGTATTTTCCTGGAGTATTATCACTATGAAAGAACGAAGTTTGGACTCTTTGCTGCAACCAAAAGTACAATGACAACTAATTGTTTAGGGAAATCCCCCTCCCCAACACCCCACCCCAATACTCGCTAAGTTCATCCGTGATTGACATATAGGGATATTCCTCATAGTCTATGTGGGGAAAGATCCATATCTACCTTCAATATATTTAAGGAGTACCTTGAGATACTGAGGATTGACTATCGTAAGCCAGCCCGAGTCAGGTAATAAAACTTTCAAGCTTGTATGATGTATCATACTTGATAGATGTTACATGAGCTTATGTATGTTCTATTTATTCTCAGTTACAGGACACCCCATATAAGAACTCCTGTAACATATTAACAAAGTACAGGTTCCTAAATTGAAAGAGTCACATAAGATCATTTTACGTTCTAAGAATGTTTTGGATATCAACTCAGTGGAGGGTCCCAAGGATGATAAGACTTGCATACTTATTTATCAAAGTTCATGTCGTTCTTCTAATAACACAACCCATAAATTATATTGAAACATCAACCACAAATTCTCACTAAAATAGTATTAGAGTTTCACCAAGAACAACTGCACTAAAATCAAATTAAAAAAACACTAGAATCACACCAAAACAACACTAAAATGCACAATTTTTTCTATGTTATACTTTAGAAAAATAAGCTATTAATCAAAAATTGAAAATGTGAATCCTGAAACTTGTCTGATTCTGTCTTTTTTAGTTTCCAAATATCATCAAATAAATTAAGAGAGAGATCAGTTTTCAGCTAGAGATACATTTTGATGAAATCTTACAGATTCTGCTTGAGTAATGGGAGAAGTAATGGAAGTACATCAGATTTATGTCTTCACCCTTTCTAAAGTAAAAAAGAAAAAGACGTTTGCATTGGAAAAGACTGAAAATATCAATTGAGTTACACAAAAACAATAACATTAGTTTCTCTCTAAAATAACACTAGAATCGCATCAAAACAATAGTTATACTGCATCAAAAAGTCTCAAAACATCATTATAATTACACCAAATAGTAACAACAAATACACTTTAAAACAGGACAAAATTGCACCAAAAGCAATAGTAGGAAAAATCTGAAACACCTCTATAATTTACAGTTACATGGATATCTCGAGAACGCTCACCAACAAATGATTTTCCATCATTTTCGTGTGTATGAAAATGCAGATGTTACTCACTTGGTCTGTGATCTTGACCTTTTTCAATAACCTATACAAAAGAAATCACTTTATATATATCATACAGTAGAAGATGTTAGTTATAGAGTTTGTAGAATATATATATACTCATAAGTTTCTTACGATGTTCTACAATAGAAATAGAGCCATCAGTGTGAATCTCAACAACAGTTTCACAACCGCCACAATGATTGGAAAGTCTGTGATTGTCCAATCAAAGTTTCCCTTTGTATAAAGTGTTTCTTTTTAATATGTCAAATGCTTGCACGCCTGTCTCCCGCAATAAAGTCAATTAATTTATTAGAGGCGGCAAATAAACATCAACTTTATGTTTGAGATTTTTTGGCCCCGGAACAATGACTATGAATAATGTATAAGCCTCTTTCGTACACATTCATGGAGGTAAATTAGAAGGTGTGACAATCATTGGACATGAAGAGTATGTGCTCCCAAACTGACTTAATGGTTGGAAACCATCTAAACATAATCCAAACCTTACATTTATTGGTTCATTAGCAAAAAAGGGATGAGTGTCATTGAAGTGATTCCAAGCCTTAAAATCCTCTTTTATATGCTCATGATGCCATCTCATGTCGGCAGTTGTAGCATGGGATGCGTAAAATCTTTGCAATCTAGGAATTAAAAGAAAATAATACATTTTCTTGTAAGGGATGAATTTCCTCTTACGAGAGATAAAACGACACTTGTATCCATCAAGTCCACAAAATGTAACGTGTTCACCATCACCCTAATCCAAGATACATCCTAATTCAAGACAATCAATCTTTTCAAATAGCAAACACATGCTTTGCACTAACTTCTTGGTCTGATAGTAGCTATCAAGCACTATGCTATCTTCAGGTAAAGCCTCTTTAAACAATTGCATCATTAGGTTATTAGCTCTGTGTCACATATTGTTCGCCAGTTTAATATTTAACATTCTAGAGGTAGCAACAAGTTGAGAGTGGGAAAAATCGGGAAATAATCTTGCATCAACTACTTGTTTTTGTACTCGGAATTAGGACTTCCTCCATTAAAGGTTCACAAGGATAAGATGACTCATGTTCAATATTGCTAAAAGATTCCCAACTTAAACCCTTTGGCAAAGTTAGGACCAGCTGCATCTAAATAATTTTATGTATGGATGATCATATCCTAATTCAGGTGTAGCACCAGTATTCTTTAAAATGAAGATTTTCTTTTTTGTTGTTAATTGGACTTATGATTATTTTAGGTGACAAAATCTATTATTATTTTTGATAAATAACTCTAAGAAAATCTTGTACAATTTGGTGAATACCTCATCAGTTCATTATATATTTGGACTAGTAGGCTTGGTTATAAATGTTGAGAATTGGGTAGCAGGGTAATCTTCATTCTTGATATGAACATATGTTTTTATTGTTGTTTAGTTTTTGTATTTTCTAAAGGGATTAGGATGTGACAAGGGTAGAAAGACATTTTTTGGTTTTCATGTTCTATTAAGCCTGTATTACAAATTTTTTTATCCATTCTATATTTCTCTATTCTCCTTTCCCCTTTCATGTCTTCCAATTTGTTCGTAGACTAGGTAAAAATTATTTTCTATTATGAAAATTCATCAACTGCCAATGCAACATCTCTCTTGAAATCAGCAACTTACCAATTTCGACAATATTTCAAACTTACAGTTCTTTTCAAGCCATACTTGTGTGAGTAGATTGTGTTAGTAGTTTACTAGCTTTTTTTTTTCCTTTAATCTTTTTTGGGATTCACTAGTTGAATATTAAATAATGACTTCATATGAATTTCTCATCTACTATTAGTACATCTCCTATAAACTAGCAAAATTTGTATTCTGATTGCATAGCATCTTGCATCTTTCTCCTTATTTTGTTTACCTAATTTGTCTCTACTCTTTTTTGTCATCCGGGGTTGATCTTTAGGTCTTTTGCAAAAGATGACATTAGAACTTTGCAAATCCAGCCAACAACTGATGTAGGGTTCACATTTGGTTCTTTAGATTCTGCAACTTTAAAATATGTGGGCATTTTTGACACAAAATTGACAAAGTTTTATCATGCTAAGAAACTTTAGTCATCAGAACTTGCTCATAGTGAGAATTTCACTGAGGGTCATAGAAATTCCAAAATACTCGAACTAAATTAAGTTATACAAATGATCCACACAACGCTAACCAACTCAAGTGTGTCAGGTAAGAAAAAAGTTCCTTCAAAATTTCATTGAATCAAATAATTTCGAGGGATTTTTAAAGAATAAAACACATTTAAATACACAAATAGAACAAACAGTCTTAGAAAATCATGGTAAGAATTTCAAAAGATAAAAGAAACTCCTACTTATCAAAGAAAACATTTGAAGAAAAGAGAAATTACCACAAAGTAGAGAAACAAGGTCCACAGGCTGAAAGACTTGTCTCGTGAGAATTTCACAAGAATATTAGTAGTTGTATTATCAAATGAAAGAATAAAGAACTCATACATCTAAAATTCTTAATTGATGCAACAATGCTAAATTAATGCTCACTATGTTAGAAGCTAAAATGCTTTACAAGATATTTCGGCGAATCTAAAAAGAAGTTATTCTATTGTATACTTAATAGCTTAGTAGCTATTAAGTATAATAAATAAACAAGACACGAGTTTAAGAAACGAAAGAATATCTAGTAGCTCTCAAATAAAAAATTTTCAGATGGAAACGTAAATTTGATTCTTAGAATGATTGAGGGATTTTAAAACAAGCTACTCTACATCAACAAAAATAGAACACAAACGACCTTCACCTTAGTCAGCTTCAAGAATTTATCCTTATTTTAAAAGGAACACATCATTAATAGTAGCAAAACCAAATGTAAAACATAGTCTTACAAAAAATGAAAAAGAAGAAAAGAGATTCTACAATATAGCGAAGAGTAGTCATCGAAAACGGATTCAAACAAAATGAACAAATAAGAGACAATACTAAATACTAAACAATAAAATCAAACTTCCCATTAATATGAATCAAGGAAATCTACTAAGAACACATGTATAACAAATTAAAGTCATCACTTCTCATTTACAAACAACAGTGATACAAAAACAGACTAGCGAAGCATAAAATGGATACAAGAAAACGTGGAGAATATTATGGAAGAAACATTTATTTTCTACGGGCAGCGACCATACAGTGAAAAACTTGGAGACATCTTCTCACAGTTATTCGGCATATCGAGAATTTTGTCGAGCAAAGCATAATCAAGAAACGTTAGAGACTAAACAAAATTTGAAAAATATTCAAAATCATAAATTAGAGAAAAGTAAAAGCAAGGCAGTGCACTACGTTTAAATTTGGCATATCCCTGATAACCCCATACCGTTTCCCAAATTTTTTTTCCCAAATAGAAGTCAACAACCTCGTCTTCACCGCACTAGAAGCTCACCGAAGAGATGATAAAAGTGAAATTACAAAAGGTAGAAGCTCACCTTTCACTTGAAGATGAAGGAGATAGGAGCAATTTCGCCTTTCGCCTAATACGGGAAAATTGAAAGTAGAAGGAGACGGGAGAAATCAAAATTTTACCTGACAAGCGGGAGTTCTCACCGAGTTACTGTTATTGTTGGGAGCTTTTCACTAAGACAAAACCTTTTTTAGGGATTATAATTTATTGTTTCCTTTTCGTGTGTTTCTATGGACAGTTGACTTGGTTAAAAAGTTAGCAACAAATTTAGAAACGGAATATTATATCGGTCGCTAAAAATAAATATAATTATTTACATTAAATTTTAGCGACAGATATTTCCGTCACAACATAATTTAAATTCCTTTAAAATATATTTAGTATTCTACCAACACTTTTCTATCACTAATTCCATAGCAATATATAATTAAATTTAAAGAACCTTTGTTGTTGCAAAATCCATAGAGAAATTTAAGGCGCCAAAGTTTTCCAATATTATTTAGTGACCAAAAACATATTATGTCGCCAATAAGTTTCTATATTATAACTCAAAATAATTTTTGGAATTAAAAGGCCACTTCATTGCAAATTGATGTTATATAGATATTGTGACACCTGGATTCTTGAATCCGAATGCAACCGGTATCGTTAACCTCTCAGAGGTCGCAGACAAGCCTCTTCTTAGCTTTCATCACAATCACATAGTTAAATTTGCAAAAAAATTTAAACTTTTAGAACATAATGAAGTATACATAGACTTCATATAATTACTAGATAGATTAATATTCTAATGAGTTCAAACTAAACAACTATCTACAATCAATTAAGCAATTCCATAAAAAGATCAATATATCGTAATAGTTTTCCAAACGGCCTTAATACAAAGCTTTCAATAAAAGTCTGAAATGAAATGATAGGGGAAACATCCACTAGCTACGTCTAAAGTACTAAGCTAGAATGATAGGTGTAGCACCCTCGAACTCAAGAGGACCTACCAAAGTCTAGAGATCGCTAATCCAAACCGCTTTAATGAGTCTTTAATCTGCACTCTAACCCGCGCCTATAAAATAGTAATAGTATACGGTTAGTACACACTTGTAGTAAGTTTGGGTATATACACATATACACATAAGGACTATGCATGATCATGGAAAGATATTCCAATGCCAACATGTCATATCTGGAAAGTGAAGTCACTAGACTTTCTTAATTCGTTATTTGTGAATTATGGTATGAATATGACATATTTTAATGCATTAAAAGCACACAACTCATTTTATATATGAACATAAGACCTTAGAATATTGAACAGAGTTTTAGAACAACTCGAATGAAAATTTTGAAATTTTCTCCTTCAAACCCGAGAGCTCTTCTTTTTATACTGAATTTATTTTGCAGTCCTTTTCTTCTTTTTGTTGTGTAGTTCAAAGATAACTTTAATATTATGTTTTACTTATAAAAATGCTAAAGAAATACAAGTCCTAGTGTACTGCGACTTGTGATTTGATCGAAATTCTGATTTTACAGACTCAAAAGGAGAAACTGTCACCCTAGTCAATCCAATCGGGACGCCCTGGAACTGACATGTCACTTAGATAGAGTAACAAATAATTTTGTTAATTATATTCTTTTTATTCAAGAAGTTTGACCCCCCTCTATTTTTTTTGTTTTCTTTATTTAATTTGCATTTTCTTTGTGGACATATATTTAAATATAACGTGTCTACAAACCGAGAAAAATTAGGGGGGTCATTTTGGTTTAGGGTCTACGATGAATAGGTTCAAGAGATGATAGAATTAAGGATACCCACAAGAAAGACTAATCAAATCCTTAAGAAGGTACCAAAAAATACAAAGTTTTTGTTACTTGACCAGCCATAAGGAGAAGCAAATACAACGGGTACACTAATCAATAAGATTAATGAATTAGCAATTAATGTAAAAATAGAAAATTGGAAAGAAATATTCATGCTTTTAATCGTCGAAGCTACCAACAAATGAATTATGTACCATTTGATCCCTCTATCGGCCAAAAAATATTAATTGTGATAAAATATGTCATCGAGGGATTTTACTTTATCATGAATACATTGATTCTATATGACTTAGTACAATGAATTGCTAGTCGTAGAATATTATTCTCGTCAGACTTAAACCATGGGTTCGCAAAACTTTCTTCCCTTTAGGCGAAGTAAATTAACCCAAGGTTAAGTAAGTTAAGTTAGATGAATCCGAGTTTGATCTAGATTTCCCACATTTTTGTATCATAGACCAAGAATCTATTTACATTGAACGAGGAGCCCTATGAGGCAAAAATCTCGTCTACAGTTCTGTAGAGTGGCAGTAAGGGTGACTTATCTGTCAACTTTTTCACTATCACCCCAAAAAAACCAAACTCTGCCTTACGTAAAATTATCATTGTACGATTAATCTTTGTATTTGAAATCACTGCTTATATACCTTGTATTGGCCATAATTCACAAGAACATTACAAGTGCAATTATTCATTGTAGTCCCATACATACAATAAATCAAGTAAGTGATCCAAAAGACTAAGGAAATGATATGGCTACCCTTACTACAAGTTAATCTTTCTGTTCTTGTTAGATTCGGTATGAAATATTTATAAGCCAATCTTTATTGGCTATGCCACTTACTTCGTCATTTACATATTAGGGAGATTGTGGGACATTGATTTCCCATTATGTTTTACTCCCCTTTATTAGCATAATATAAGAAGTTAAATTTTTTTGACTATGCCCATTATTTGATCATTTACATAACGTGAAGATATTGGAGCATATAACTTGATTTGGCACAAGCCAATAACTTGTTCAAATTTCATTCTTATCAACCACTGATGATTTAATATAATTAATCTCTTACTTCTTTAGCTGACCTTCAACTTACATTTCTTCTTCTTTCTTACTCACATTCTTAAAAGAATCTTTTGCATTAAGATCATGCGAGCTAACATGAAATCCAGTGTCTAACCCACACCGAAAAGCGGTTGTTCCCCTGCCAAAGTGAACCTAGTTCATGTGAGTAACATGAAATACAGTGTCTGCCCCACACCGAAAAGGGGTGGTTCACCGGCTAAAGTGAAAGCAAGTATAGTGTCTTCCCCACACCTAAAAGAGGCGGTTCACGGATAAAGTGAACCAAATACTTTCTTTGATCATTTAAACGACATAGATCATGTGAGCTAAGTTTGAAGTTCAGTGTCTGCCCCACACCAAAAAGGAGTGGTTTCACCGGCCAAAGTGAAACCGCATCATACCTAGCTCTCTTAGGTTGAATCCACTATCTAATTCCTATGTTGGCAACATAGTTCACAGACTAGAAGATGTATGGAAACTACTTATCAACCTTGGTGGTAGCATCATCTCATGAGTCTTAAATGTGCTGGCACAAGCTCATTGATAGTCAGTCGTTGCTTTGCTCAACTTCATTTTATTTACATGTTTTAGACTTGACTCAAACATCATGGAAGCATGCTTGTAGTAAAGAGGTTTACTTAACTCCTTGGATAATCGACATCCCTTTCTTTAATTGATGAAATATGAATATAACCATACATTGTCATCTCGGTGTTAAGGAGACTTGTTTCACGATTATAAACACAATCTTATGAGAATATCTTTAACATGATTTTCTAGGTATGAGAGAGACTTGTATCACTTCTTTTAACACCTCATTCTGGTCATATTCATAATTTTTAAGCTTTTGATTATGTTATTACTCACCGTATATTGTTCAATGTAATTTGGTATCTTTATACCACTCTTTATGAACGTTATAAATTTTGTTCAATGTACTTACTTATTTTCATAGTTCATTTGGATAGGGTATGTTGGGATTTTCCCCAATGATTGGCACACACTTGGTTAATAATTCAAAGTTACATTGGTCATGCTTAATTTGGTTTAGCTTAGTCATAAGCAAATTTCTTATCATATCTTTGAAATAACATTGTAATCTAATTTATTGGCATAGACTAATTTTTTACATATTATGACAATATGGAATATTGTTAGCCAACTTATTCGACTAAGCCAAACTTTCACTACAAAATGGTCATGAGAATGTCAGTAGCCAAATTTTTTATGAAATAAAATAGTAAGTCAATTCTATTAATCTTTTTGGACAATATATTGCTAGCCAATTTGTTGGTATAAGCTAAACATTCACATATTGTGGTACTCTAAACATTTATTTTAAGATAGCCAACCTCTTAACATTTAATTAACTTCTAAGAACAATTCAATGAAGAACTTATAACTGTAAAATCAACATCATAACCGACTTATACCAAACTTGACATTCTCAAACACAATTAGGTGTTCCAACATTCTTTATCTCATGTAAATAATACCCTAGTCATATGAATCAAATCTATAGGCCTCATTAGACATTAATAAATCAAGAACCAACACATAATGATCAGTCAGCACCACATACTAACAAAATGTTCAAGATTACATCTACATACTATTAGGATTGAAAACAAGGATAACTAGGGAGATGGAACCCTAGTTTTGATATTCTTATATTCATAAAACATTTTAAAAACCTCTTGAAGAAAGAATACTAGGAGACAAAAACCATACTTTATGCAAAATTTAATCTATGAAGATCACCTTGCACGAAAACCTTGAAATCCCCCAAGAAATTTTATGTTTTTCTTGTGTTTTGCTCACTGTTTTTCACACGCTTGTCTTTTTTTTGGTCGTGAGTTTAGAGGTATTAGGAACTGATATTTATTAATTTAACTTAGACTAATTGACTTAATTAAAAACCAATTAGCTAATTTACTAAAACACCCTCCTAGATTGATTTGAATTAGAAGAACACTTGACTTAACTGAAATATGGAAATGCTTAGTTTTTCGGGTTTGAAAAATTAAATGAAATAATTAAATTTGTAATTTAAATTATTAGGTAACCTATGGTAATTACCAAACTAACCCTAGGCTGTTAGGACCATAACCAACTCTTTGGACCATCCTATGTTAGGTACTAGGATGTTTCTTAGTTAGTGACTTGTCTAGTGTAAGGATTTTTGTTTGCCCATTTAAATTAATTATTTAAGTTGTTAATTTAATTAATTAAGTGACCTAGGGTACTTACTAAACTACCCCTAAATTTTTAGGACCATAACCAACCTTTTGGACCATCCTTGGTTAGGTACTACGATGTTTCTTATTTAGTTACTTGTCTAGTGTAAACATTTCGATTTTCCCATTTAAATTAATTATTTAAGTTATTAATTTAATTAATTAACTTACCTAGGATAATAACAAAATTACGTCTAAGTTGTTAGGTCCAAAACATACCCTTTTGGACCATCGTAGGTTAGGTAATAGGATGTTTCTTGAGTTAGTTACTAGGTTAGTGTCACCCCGATTAGGTCTTAGGTTGTTGGGTGCACTAGTTAGTTTATTTCAGTTAGTCATAGGTTAGTTACATAGTTAGATAAGTTAGTTAGAGCGTAGAGTTTGTTAGGAAGTTCAGCCTCACATGGCTTGACCCCCACTTGTGCACCTGCCCCTAACCGCCCTAACCGCCCTAACCGAATTCTTGCATATGAGTGGCACATGTGCGTGCACATGGGTGGTACATGTTCTTGCACATGTGTTGCTTCTCATTTCTTATTTTCCTAAGGATCCTCACTATATCATTTGGAACTTCTTAATTTACATGATCATTTTATATGATTAGGTGCTATGGTAATTTAACCTCATGCTCTGATACCATGTTTGTGACACCTAAAAGGGGTGGTTCACCGGCTAAAGTAAAACCATGTTCAGTGTCTTCCCCACACCGAAAAGAGGTGGTTCATGGATCATTTGAACTGAATACTTTCTTTCATCATTTAAACGACATAGATCATGTGATCTAAGCATGAAATCCAGTGACTGTCCCATACAAAAAAAGGGGTGGTTTCAATGGCCAAATTGAAACCGCATCATACATAGCTCTCTTAGGTGGAATCCACTTGCTAGTTCCTATGCTTGCAACATAGTTTAAAGCCTGGGAGACGTATGGAGACTACTTATCCACCTTGGTGGTAGCCTTATCTCATGAGGCTTACATGTGCTGGCATAAGCTCATTGCTGGTGTATTGGTGCTTTGCTCAACTTCTTTTTATTTCCATATTTTAGTGTTGACTCAAATATTATGGAAGCTTGCATTTAGTTATGAGGTTTACTTAACTCTATGGATAACCGTCATCCCTTTCTTTACTGTATGAAATATGAATCTGACCGTGCATTATCATCTTGGTGTTAATGAAAACTTGGCTCACGATTATTAACACCCTCTTATGCGAACACATTTAACATGATTGTCTAGGTGAGAATGAGACTTGTCTCGCTTTTTTTAACACCTAATTCTGGTAAATTTAATAATTCTTAAGCTTTTGATTACGTTATTGCCCACCTTATATTGGTCAATGTCATTTGGTAGCTTTAAACACTAGTTATGAACGTTATAAAGTTTGTTCAATATACTTACTTATTTTCACAGTTCATTTAGAAAGGGTATGTTGGGATTTGTCCCAATGATTAACATACCCTTGGTTTTGAATTCAAAGTTACATTGGTTATGCTTAATAGTTTTAACTTAGTCATTAGCCAATTTTTCATCATATCTTTAAAATAACAGTGTAAGCCAATTTATTGGCATAGACTAATTTTCACATATTATGGTAATCTAGAATATTCTTAGCCAATTTATTGGCATAATTCAAAATTTCACTACACAATAGTAATGAGGATGTCATTATCCAATTTTATTTAATGAAATAACATACTATGACAATTCTATTCAACTTTTTGGATAATATATTTCTAGCCAATTTGGTGGCATACGCCGAACATTCACATATTGTGGTAATCTAAACATTCATTTTAATAAAGCCAATCTCTTAACATTTAATTATCTTATAAGAATAATTTAATGAAGAACTTATAACAGTAAAATCATCATCACAATCGACTTATAGCAAACATCACATTCTCGAACACAATTAGATGTTAAAACATTCTCAATTTTATGTAAATAATACCCTAATCAGATGAATCAAATCTATAGGCCTCATTAGACATTAAAAAATAAATAAGGTACACATAATTTTTAGTTAGCACACCATACCAACAACATGTTCGATATTACACCTACATACTGTTAGAATCGAAAACAAGGATATCTAGGGAGATTGACATTCAAAAATGTCATTTGGAACAACCCTAGTTTTGATATTCTTGAATTCATAAAAATTTTTAAAGGCCTCTTGAAGAAAGAATTATAGGATAGAAAACCCCTTCCTTATTTCGAATTGAATCTACGAAGATCACCTTACATGAAAAACTTGAAGGATACTTGGAAATCCCCCAAGATATTTTTTGTTTTTTCTTGCGTTTTGATCACTTTTTTTGCATTCGTGTTTTCTGTTTTAGTCATGATTTTTTAGGTCTTAGAAACTGATATTTAGTAATTCAACTTACTCTAATTAACTTAATTTATAAACCAATTAGCTAATTTACTAAAACGGCCCTCCTAGATTGACTAGAATTAGAAGAACATTTGACTTAACTGAATTATAGAAATTGCTTAGTGGTTTCGGTTTTTTTGACCAATTAAATTAATTAATTTAATTTTAAATTAAATTAATTAGGTAACCTAGGGTAATTACTGAAGTACCCCTAAGTTGTTAGGACTATAACCAACTGTTTGGACCATCCTAGGTTAGGTACTAGGATGTTTCTTAGTTAGTTACTTGTCTAGTGTAGGGAGTTCAATTTTCCCATTTAAGTTAATTAATTAAGTTATTAATTTAATTAATTAAGTTACCTATGGTAATTAATAAAGTACACCTAAGTCATTAGGGCCATCAGTAACCCTTTTGGAGCATCCTAGAATAGGTACTAGGATGTTTCTTCAAATAGTTACTAGGTTAGTGTCATCCGGTTGGGTATTAGGTTCTCCGGTGCAGTAGTTAGTTTATTTAGGTTATTCTTAGGTTAGTTGTCTAGATAAGTAACTTAGTTAGATCCTAGAGTTGGTTAGGATGCTCATCTCCACATGGTTGGACCCCTACATGTGTGCCTGCCCCTAACCACTCTTACCGAATTCTTGCACATGTGCTTGAACATGTGTTTCATATGTGTCGCTGATCCTTTGTTATTTTACCAAGGATCCTCACTATATGATTGGGCATTTCTTACTTTACATGATCATTCCAAATAATCATTTGCTATGGTAACTAGGCTTTACACTTGGAAGCCTTGTACCTAATTTGTGGCGTCAATGAAATGAAAATTTCATTAGCTTAGGGTCTTCATTGCAGGTACAATTCCTAAACAAGTGTGAATTATATTTTTAATAGTTGGGTATACGTAGAAATTGGCTAACATCCTTATGTCAATATTCTTTAATATGCATAAGAACGTAATACTTATTGTAGGTGGTGGTATGGGATTTTATCTATCCATTGGACTGAGTAGACCTTTCGATAGGGGAGTCTTGGTGTATTTTATATGAATTGAATGAGCTAAGTCTTCTAAAAGAGCGTACTACTTAGAGTAGGTGGTGGAATGGAACACCATCTACTCCTTGAACTAATTAAGTAGGCATTTCTAAAGGTAAGCCTTGGTGTGTCTTAGATAAAGTGTTTGAGTGTTCTTCTACTGTCTTGTGATTGAGTGGGTGACCTTTTCTCGAGCCGAGTAAGCCTAGAATGGGTAGTCTTGAGGATCACCTAGGTGTGTAATGAATAAGGTATATGGGTGGCTTCCTTCATGTCTTACCTTGGTGAGTCGTAGGATAACCTTAGTTAGGGAAACTCCTACAGAAATGAGTTCACTTCCTTTTGTCTTGACTTTGGGAGTTCACTATTTTGGAATTTAATATAGTCAGTGTAATACTAAAATAAATTCACTGTAGTTTTTGGAGAGTTTACTCTAAAATGGTCCTTTTTGTTAAAATTATGGAAATGTTTCTCTAAGTGTTAAATGATGATTCCTATGTTTCTTTAATTAAGACTTATTATGTATTTCTTTCAATGTAAACAACCGTATCCCTAAGATATTATTTCGTGTCCTTATGTTTGGCTTGTGACACTGAGATTTTCTCAATAGCT
Source organism: Solanum lycopersicum (assembly GCF_036512215.1). Lineage (NCBI taxonomy): Eukaryota > Viridiplantae > Streptophyta > Magnoliopsida > Solanales > Solanaceae > Solanum > Solanum lycopersicum. The sequence goes on from NC_090809.1 coordinate 28,635,865, forward strand.
ATGAAAGAATTCTTTTTATATTAAATGTCGTGAAAATTTTTAATTCCCCACTACTTTTGATGTCTTATGTAATGAACAATAGTTTAAGGGCTTGTATAAGACCCCAAACGGTAAAGTACGCCTTGTGACGAATCAAGGGTTCTTCCTAAACTCTAGGGGGTACTTGTGGGTCATTAAAGAAGGCTTAAGTGTGGCCTTTCATAAAAGTGTGGCCTTTGATAAAAGGCTACACTTTTGGACATTCAACAACACTTTTTAGGGGCTGCCCAAAAGAAGCGTAACCTTTTTTACATTAGGCAACACTTTCTAAATGTTGCCATCTTTGGCTACACTTATAAAGCGTAGCCAAATAGGTATAAGGGCACGCTTTGAAGACGTGCATTAGCAACACCTATTTTTTCTTAGACTACACTTAAAAGCGTTGCCTTTTCAGATTTGTTGGTCACACTTAAAAAGTGTTGCCTTTTATTGGTCATCTATTGCAACACTTTCAAAGTGTATCATTTTATCTACCTAGAGCAACACTTACAAAGTGTAACTTCAACATTTATAAGCCTACATGTAGCACAAATATATATAATATATTTACATACATACGAGTGACCTAAAACACAAAATGAACTAATTAATCATTAAATTGAAGCTATATATTTCAAATAAACTTCGAGAAATATTTCATGTACAACAAAAAGATAGTATGTGTTGTGTACATACCCATATTTTTACATCAATATTCTAAATGTGTATACAATAAATCAAATATGTATTTACACTTTTGAAATAGTTCCAAAACTCTTCATCATCCACTTCAAATTTGATCACCTCAATTTCTCTACACAAATAAGATATTGGAAGTTATATAGAAGAGATAAGATGTTCAGATTGCAACAATATAGAGAGGCAAGAAATGCAGCAGTTACAGAAAACTAACATGAACACTAAACAAAAAAGGAATTAATGAGGAGACACAAACAATTAGATTCTCCTAATAATTATTTGTTTATTTGATTGTAGTTATGGAACCATGCCTTCTACTAGGATGTCAAAAGTTATGGTTATAACATTGATATTCTATATAATAAGAAAGAAAATAGACTTTACTAACAGAAATATTTATATATAGAAGCAGCAATTACAGAAGACATTAAGAACAAATCTGCAGATTGCAGATTCCATACCATGCCAATGTTCTATAAAAATGCCAAAAAAGTGAAACAAAAGACGCAAGACCTTAGCTCAATTTAAACCAAATACATTAAGAACAACCAAAGAGAGACAAGTCCAGATTGTAGATTACAGCAGCAGCAAAAATTAAAGAAAATTAGATTAGTTTCCTTCTGTAGTTAATATGTTCCACACGATCAAACAAGGAAACTAAATCTGACATAGCAAAACTACACTTCAACCATGCCAAACAAGCAAGATGAATAGTGGTCAAGAGAAACAAAACGTTAGCTCAATTCAAACCAAAGCCACTAACAATAAATTATCAATGAAGAAATATCAAAAACAATATATAAGTCAATAAGCAAGATCAAAGATCTGTTGTACATACCCTGTGCAAATACGTTTATGAGTTCTTAGGAAAATCGGAATTGATAACAACGTTAACTGCTTGAATATCAATTACTATAGTAAAAAAATCTTTTCCATCAAGAAAGAACACAAAATTAAGAAATTTAACAATTAATCAATTTGAAATTTCAGCTGTAACGGAAAGCGAGACGAACCGTCGTAGCCATGACAGTCCGTCTTGCATGTTTTTCATGCAGATCACAGAAGTAGCAGAAGAAACTTGCAGGTATGGGACGATGGAGTCCACGATGGCCCGTCCTGACCACGACGGATGACTACGACGGCCCGTCATGGCCACGACGGCTCGTCATGACCACGACGGCCCGTCATGACCACGATGGCCTCTCATGTCTACGACGACCCGTTGGGAGATTCACGACGGCTCGTCATGACCACGACGTCCCATCGCGAGGTCCGTCGACCAACCCGCATTTTGATAGATTTCGAGCAAATAGAGTTACTATCTATACTTAGGGGCAAAACGACTGAATTAGCTAATGTTACTATCTATACTTGAAAATGCACTAGACAAACCAAACTTAATGTAAAATTAAGACCAATTTGATCAGGGTGAAGTATAATATTGAGTTACCAAAATGCTTAATGTAACATCAATGAGCATGAAAATGATAAAGGAAAACAAAAAATGCAACAAGGAGGGGATGTCAATAGCAAAATATTAGGTATCATAGCTATGAAACCTTACTCAAATAATTTCTCTAAAACTTGTACTAAGATTGTTGAAGTTGAAGGAGGGATTGGGGTTGTTAATACAGACTCACTTCTGCAGAAAGGGGCAACAAGAGAAGGGAATTTGCCTCATGTTTTTCATGAGGGGGTACAGTCAGACCTTAACCCTGACCATAGAGCCCCTACTAACAATAAAACTCAACAACAACAATCTAAACAGCAGCAGGGTCAACATCAAGGGCAGACAGTTGCAATTAAATAAGGGCACCTTAACATACATTTCTCACAATACTACCTGACACCTCTATTTATGTTTCTAAAGTAATTCTAAATTTGTACTTACTTGATGAAATCAGTTCTTCATCTTCCGTCCTTCAGCTCTTCGATTTTTATTTCTTTGATCCCCAGTTCTTCAGCATCAACTCTTCATTTCGTCGAGCAAATCAAAGTCTGGAGAGGAGAATCTCCAACTCAATTCTTTTGTGTTTCAGCTTAGCTACTCAGGAGAATCTACATGTTTCAAAAGTTTTATAGCTACACAAATGTCAAAACAAATTTAACACACAATTTTTAAAAAAAGGATTGAAACTATGTCATATAAATAGAAACTGGAGGAGTACTGTTAATAAAAACATTATAGTAACAGTTCCATATCAAATTCAAAATATCATGATAACCTATTACAACAACACTTGTTCTGTTTAATGCCCATCAATTCATTATACTCAATCTTCACAATTCTTTAATTTAATCGAATGAACAACTAAATATCTCAGTTCATTCAGTTTTCTGCTTTTCATTAGTTTAACATCACGATACAAGGTATTAAGGCTCAGGGCACCTAGAAATCAACTAGTAAAGCTAAATTATGAGCTAGACTCCCAAAATTGTACAAAAACACAAGAACATCAAAAACATAAATCTAGAATTTAGACTTTCAAAGATAGAATTCTTACCAGGTAAACCCTAAATCTTTCTAAAATCAAGTCCTGCAACGAGAAATCTGAGAGAAAAGTGTGACGGAGAGACTTAAGATCAGTTCATCTTGCTAACAACCCCAATCAATTTCTTCTAAACAAAAAATATAAAAATTTATTCAATATGATGAAGCTTGATGAAATCTTCAGCTCTTACCTTCACAAAATCTTTAGCTCGGAGAAGAGAAAGCTCGATCAGCTCGATGAGTTTTGCAGCTCGATCTTTAGCTCGATGTTCAGATCGATCTTCAGCTCAGATAAAAGAAATTGTGAGTTCTTCAGCTCGAGGAAGGAAAGGGAAAGCGTGACTTGGAGGAAATAGCTCCATCTTCAGCACAATATCAGAGAAAGGAAAGGGAAAGCGTGAGTTCTTCAGAAAAGGAAAGGGAAAGGGAAAAGGAAATAGAAAGTCTTTTTTTATTATTATTAATTAATGTTTATATTTTTGTCCAATAAAAATGGGAGGGAGTGTTAAAAATATTGGAGGGAATGTAATATTTTAGTGAAAAATTTTAAGGCAACACTTATAAAGTGTTGTTTTTTCAATGATAAAAATTGAACATTTTAGAAGCGTGGTCGTATATGTAAATAGGTGTTGCCAATTATATCATATTTTAACAACACTTATAAAGTGTATCTTATATTATTGAAGAGTACACTTTTTAAGTGTTGCAAAAATTATTGTAGCTAAAAGTTAAAAATTTTTGCTACGCTTTAAAAGCGTTCCCAAAACTACTTTAGGCAACACTTTACAAGTGTAGTCCAGAATAAGTGTGGTCATAGGCCTAAAATGGTGTACTGACATTTTAAGAGTCAATACTTGGAACCTTCAATATACAAAGATGGTTATGATATCCTTGAAGTTTAAAGCCGTAATAGTATCCTTCTTGCGTGAATTGATAGATTTAAGAATAGGTTGGCTGAAACAACATTAAACCATCTCTAAGAAAGTCATTAAGCTATACTTATTGACCATTAAATGGCAGACCTAGTGGAACCATATTTTGTAGGGGTAATATAACATGGTAATGACTAAAATATCGTAACTCTTCATATGACCTTATGTGATTGAAATTACTCTTTGAGAACATGGCTAGCACTAAGAGGATATGCTTGTGGTAGTGACTGTACTTATGTTTATTATACAGTAAAAATAAAACCTTGATATTCTTTAACCATGTGCTTACAAGGAATGTGTCCTAGTTCAACCCTTAGCAAGTAGAACACCTCCCCCATTGGGTCTATCCTGGTTCCATGCCTAACTAGTATGGTCTATCTTGAATAATGTCCATTTCTCATCATTTGGGATGCATTCTATTGTTGGAGAAGTTCTACAACGTGTACATAGTGGAATTTGTAATGCTATCTATTCATTGTACGAGTAGGCTTTGAAGATTCTAGGATGAGGGTTCCCTATGTCCTCCAAGATCATTATGTGAATGTCTCTTATGTGTGTTAATGACTATTTATTGACCTAAGTAAGTGCATGTGAATGAAAATATACTTATCTAGAGTAGCTTTAATAATTGCTTAGGTAGGCTTGAAGAGAGTGCATGGAGGGTCTCTTCATGTCTTACTTAGATGATTCTTAGAGTAAGTCTAGGTAGGGAGTTAAATTAAGATAGTGAATAATATTACTTTATGAAGTATCGAGAATCACTTAGGTATGTGTTATTGGATTGTTTGGGCGGCTGCTTAATGTCTTAGTTAGGTGGGTCTTAGGATGACCTTTGGTAGGACGTATATATGTTTATATGGTTTCTAAGCATTTTTCTCTTATGGATTATTTGAAGTATGTATTATATGTGTAAATGTCTTGATAGTGATTCTTATACTTGTTTTATGGGATTTCTATATAAAAAAAAGGATCATGAAAATAGATTATAAGCAAATGTCCATTTTAGAATGATTTTTATTGCATGTCACCATACTTAATGCATTCAATGTACTAAATCCATATGTTGTTTTTTATCTAAAAGGGTAGGGGGACAGTGAGGAGTCTATGTAAAGTAACGTAAGGATTAGCATCCTTTTAAGCACATTTTGGGTATGACTTTGATTGATTCGAGTACATGGTTATGATTAGCTTTTCTTTCTAAAGAGACATTGCATTAGAATTTGATATTTCTAGTTTGTTTTTATGGGTTATGATCCAAGATATTCACGATTCTAATATGTATACAAGGAGAAAACATTTTCTATGTTTCTATAAATGAGATTTTGACCTATTGTTCGATTGTTGTGAAAAGTTTTAATTTCATACTACATTTCATATGTGTGCAATTAATCTTGTCTAAGGACTTGTGTAAGATTTTTGAGGATTCGAGTAAGCCATTTCCCAACTTGAAGGACGCCCTATCTTCAAAAGTATACCTTCGAGTTTTGACAAGTTTGGTATTAGAGTCATGTTATGAAGTAGTCTTTTGGAATCAAAAGTATCATAAAGCCATGTCTTGTAGAGCCTTGTTCATCAGTGTTAGTCGTGACACATCTATGAGAGAGAGGCTATAGGATGATAGAGTCTAAAATTCTTCACAACTATTGTATTGTGCCATAGAGTTGAGGTTATAAGTGCCCTTTATTAATTTCTTCTCTTATGATTATAGGATATTACTATAAAAAGGATGGCCGCAAAAAAGTTGGAAGAGGAAGGGTGAATGATGAAGTTCCTCAATAAAGTGGACAAGTTCCACAAGGTGTTTAAGTTCCTTCCAAAGTTTATGAAGTCCCAATAGTTTGTGAAGGTAATTAGGTTCCAGTGGTTCCCCAGACATGACTAATAGGGAGATTAGAGAGGCTCTCTTTCCACTTGCCCGAGCTATGATAACTAATGTGAATAAAGATAATAGGCATAATTTGTATAATATGGAGAGTACCATGACATCTAGATTGCGGGCTTATTTAGAATGAATCTAACTAGATTCCTTGGTTCTAGGTTGGAGAAGACCCCCAAGAGTTTCTAGATGGTGTTTAGAAAGTGTTAAGTTCTATGGTGGTGACTTCTAGGGAGAAGGAAAAGTTAGTTTCATACCAATTGAGGGAAGTTACTCAAATATGTTACACTCAATGGAATGATAATAGGTCGGTTGCATCAGATCTAATAGTGTTGGAAGATTTTTAGGATACCTTCTTAGAAAAGTACTTTCCTTGGGAAAGAAAGGAGGTGAATGTTGAGGAGTTCATTAACCTTAGGAAAGGTAACATGACTGTGGAAGAGAATTCCTTGAAGTTTACTCTCATGTCTAGGTATGACCCATCCTTGGTGTCTAACACTAGGGATGAGATGAGTAGATTTGTGACCGGTGTTGCCGACCTTGTGAAAGAAGTGTGTCATACGACCATGCTCCACAATGAGATGGACCTAGCAAGACTTATGGTGTGTGTACAATCCATTGAGAAATCCAAACTTTAGTGGTATCTTAAGGAATTTAAAAGGGGTAGATCCTATGAGCAAAACCAACCTAGGTTTAAGAAGAGGGTTCCAACTCAAGATAGTTCCAGTGCTCATAACTTCAAGATTAAGAGTTGTAGTAATTCTCATGGTGTTAACCTATTTGTTCTACTTGTGGGAAGAAGAACATTAAGAAATGTCTAGACAGTACCAATTTGTGCTTTGTTTGTGATAAGGATTGTCATAAGGTGAGGTATTGTCCTACTATTGGGTGTGATTTGTTGTCTCTTCTTTTCTACCTAATCCAAGCTTGAGAGTTAGAATTGTAAAGTATCATGTTGTCTGTTGTTTAGGAGTCTAAGTGAAAATAAATTTCACTCTTCTCCTTGCGTTATGCATTTTCATGATATTATGTTAACATTGTAAAATGAGTTTATATTATTTTGTCTCTCATATTGTCATGCCTCAAAAAATTGCTTAAAATTTGCATTTGTGAACTGGTGAACATGCCTTACTGTAAAGTATTCGAAATTTTTGCAGAACTGTAATATCATGAGAAGTTGTCATTTTGTGCTTAGAAGTGTTGTATATGAGAGTGATGATATGTGGAGATGGAAGTTCCTACAACATTGAGTAGAAAATGTTAGTGTCATTGCATGATGAGCTATAGATGTAGTTTGTAGTTTCTAGTTGTACTTTGATTCTCTTAATTATGTGTAGTGGATGTTACTACTATTTATCTTTATTATATATGGTGTGCTATGGTTTCGAGATTCTATTTTAGAGCCTTCATCTCTTGATGGTGTTAAAAGTGTTTTAGTGTCATTCGAGGACTAATGTTTTCCAAGTGGGGGAGAATGTAACACCCTTAAAATGAACTAGGTGAAACTTGATCGTAACATGTGTGTGTTGATTTGATAAGGCATTAAAATTGTCAATTATAGTGATAGAAGGCAGTGTGTTTAGTATGGAAGGGTTTGGAGGTCAAATGTCTAAGAACATCCAAGATGTTCGAATGTTTGCCTTGGTGTGCGCTGGCGTGTTTTATGTGATCGTCTAGAATTCCAATTGATAGGGAAGATTTATAACATCTATACGAGCATATTTAGTGTTGAAATGTCTAGTCACGACTCCCCAAGGATTACCCCAAGGGTCTTTAAGTAGGACCCAATGTTTGGGCATGAAATTATCCAAGGCGGTTCTAACCAACGAGTGTCAATCGATACCCTGCCGTCATGATTACGCTCCATCAATTAGGACCATTGCTCCACACTTAGGTGTGGGAGCTCAAGCCCCCAATTGAGCAGTCTCTGACCAAAATGATGTCTTTCCAGCATGGACCATAGTTTGGTCAACGAAACGCGGATGTGATCCATCGACCGATTGACACCTGTAACTTCTTGCAGGTGTCTCGCCTAAGTGGGGGACCGTTTGGGAAATTCATCTATCAATAAAATTATATATTGGGAGGTTACTTATGGTGTTTTTGGGTATTTTAAGTCACTTTATAATTATAAAACATATAGTTTAGTTCATTATTTAAAAATTAAAACTCAACACCCCAAATAGAACTCTATAGAGTCTATGGAAGCTTGAAGCAAGGTTAATGCTAGGATCTTTGTTTATCCATTGACTATTCATCATTTTAGTTGATTATATTTATTAAGGTATCTTGTTTCTTCCTTGAATCCTCTTTCTTCACGAAGCCAATGTTCGAAGGCTCTCTCTAAGACTTTCTCAAAGCATGAACTTCTATTTTGATTTCTAGCCATAAGTTATTGCATAAAATGATTTGAATCAACAATGAATAATATAATTGATGTTACTTGAATGATTTTAGAAAAAAATTCTATGAACCCTTTATTTTCATTAAATCCTAATTTTGCTATAATGTGGGTAATTTGATCATGACCTTATTGTATTGAATTGTTGTGTAGATTACATTGAGCTATATATATATATATATATATTATGATAGAATTGTATGTAGGCTGACTCAATTTCATGATTTTAATATTGTATCTTGATGGATCATTGCTATGGTTGTATTGTTGGTTTAGAATTGGGTGTATGACTACTGGTAAGCACCTCTTGTGAAGTTAATTGATTGAGAAGCTTTGGAATGTTGATGTTGATGACGAAAGGGGTAATATGACCTAATCTCTTTTATATATTTTATAATTGCTATTCAATTGTAAGGATTGGTATGGTCCACTTATGGTGGCGGTGTTTATGTGTTAAAATTGTTAAGAACATGGCCTTGTTTGCAGTATTATGTGAATTATGTTGTTCTCATGTCATAGCTGGTATATATAACCTATGTGAAGGATTTGGTGGTCTCTTCATGTCTTACTTATTTGATTATTAGAGAAGTCTAGGTATGGAGTTAAATAAAGAAAAGTGAATAAGTTTGCTTTATGAAGAATACCTTATGTATCTGTTAAAGGGTTGTATGGGCTGCTGCTTTATATCTTACTGATGTGGGTCTTTGGATAACCTTTGGTAGGAGGTATATGTGTTTATATGGTTTCTAAGTGGTTGTTTCTTATGTAATATTTGAAGTATGACTTATATTTGTATATGTATTGAAAGTGGTTTTTATACTTGTTTTATGGGATTTCTATCAAAAAGGGGCATGATAGTATATTATAAGCAAATGTCTGTTTTTGCATGGTATTTGTTGCATGTTTCCATATTTAATCCATTCAACGTACTAATTCCATATATCATTTTATCTGCAATGGTGTAGGTAGAAAGTGAGGAGTCTATTGGAAGCAAGCTTGGAATTAGCATCCTTTCAAGAACATTTTGGGTATGTGCCCAATTGATTCGAGGACATAGTTATGTTTAGTTTTTCTTTCAAAAGAGAAATTGTGTTAGACTTTGATATTTCTAGTTTGTTGATGTGTGGATTTTGACCAAAGATATTCATGTGTCTAAGATTTCTACAAGGATACTTATCATGTTCTATGTTTCTATAAATGAGATTTTGAACTATTGTTCGATTGTGGTGAAATGTTTTGATTCTACATGCCTTTTCATATATATGCCATGAATGATGTATATGGACTTGTGCAAGACCTCCGAGAGGTCGAGTATATCATGTCCCGACTTTAAGGATGCCCTATCTTCTAAGGTATACCTTCAGGTGGTGATAAGCTTGGTATAAATTAAAGATTATAAAGTAGTCTTTAGGAATCCAAAGTCTAATTAAATCCATACCTAGTAGAGTCTTTTTCATCGGTGTGATTCACATGAGAAAGAGGCTATAGAACGATAGAGTTCAACTTTCATCATTGCTCTTGTGTCATGAAATACATTTGAGGTTATAAGTATCTTTTCCGAATTTATTCTCTTCTAATTATAGGATAGGAGTAAAATAAGGATGATCGTTAGAAGATTGGAAGAGGGAGGGGTGAATGCGGAAGTTCCTCCCTAAGGTGGACAAGTTCCACAAGGTGTTCAAGTTCCTCCTCGAGATAATGATGTCCTAATAGGTAGTGAAGGTAATAAGGTTTCAGTGATTCCCCCGGACATGAGTAATGGGGATATTAGAGAGGCTCTCCTTACCCTAGCCTTAGCTATGACAACTCATGTGAATGGAGATAATATGCATAGGGTGAATGCTTTAAAAAGTACCATGAACTCTAGATTGAGGTATTTTTTTAAGATGAATCCCCCTATTTTCCTAGTTCATAATGTGGGAGAAGACCCCCAAGAGTTTCTAGATGGTGTTTACAAAGTGATGAGTGTTATGGGGGTGACTTGTAGGTAGAAGGTGGAGTTTACTACGTATCAACTGTGGGAAGTTGCTCAAGTATGGAACACTTAATGGAAAGACAATAGGCCAGTTGAGATTGGTCCTGTAGAGTGGGAAGACTCAAGGAGGACTTTATCGGAGAACAATTTCCTAGCAATGAAAAAAGGTAAAGGTTGAGGAGTTCATTCGCCTTAGGCTAACAAGAGTGTGAAAGAGCATCCTTGAAGTTAACTCTCTTGTCTAGATATGCTCCATGCTTCATTTCTAACCCTTTGAATGAGATGAATAGGTTTGTAACCAGTGTTGCTGACTTTGTAAAAGAAGAGTGTCATACAACCATGTTCCACAATGACATGAAGCAGTCTAGACTTATGGTGTATGCACAATCCATTGACGAGTCCAAAAATTATAGGATCTCAAGGAATTTGATGAGGAGAAGATCCAATGATCAAAACCAACCTAGGTTTAAGAAGAGTACTGAATGTTAAGATGGGTCTAGTGCTTCCAATGTCAAGCTTGACAGTGGTAATGGTTCTCAAGGTGATAGGCCTACTTGTTCTACTTATGGGAAAAAGCACTTTGGGGAATGTCTAACCGGTATCATTGCGTGCTTTTGTTGTGGTATAGATGGTCATGAGGTGAGGGATTGTTCTAATTTTACAGATAGAGAAGAGAGGCTCTTAATGCTCTGGATGTTGATGCACTAAAGAGTAATCGCTTCTATGCTCTCAAAGCTAAATCAAAATTGGATTAGGATACCGGTAAGTTGCAGTATTATCTCTTTAGTTGTGATATGCTCCTTCTAAGTGGGGTAGTATTGTGAATAGTTGGGTTATCATTTGTTGTGTCTTCTCTTCTATCCTATTCAAGCTTGAGTGTCAGAATTGTATAGTAGCATGTTGCATGTTGTTAAGCAATCTAAGTGAAAATGAATTTCATTGTTCTCCTTGTATTGTGCGTTTTCATGAAGTTATGTTTATGTTCTAGAATAATTTAATCTTGTATATTGTCATGACTTAAATAAATTGCTAAAAAGTTATATTGGTGAACCAGTGAACTTGCCTTATTGTAAAGTATTTTAAATATTTGCCCAATTGTGTTTTCATGAGAACCTGGCATTTTGTGAATTATAGATGAGCATGATTATATGTGGAGAAGGAAGTTCCTCTTATATGGAGTGGAAAATGTGAGTCTTATTGCAAGATGATTTGTACAGGTAGTTTCTAATTTCTTGTTGTGTTTTGAGTCTCTTAATTATTTGTAGTTGATGTTCCTCATATTTATATGTATTGTATATTGTGTGGTATCGTTTTGAGCTGCTAGTCTTGAGTATTTCTCTCTTGACGGTGTTGAAACTGTTTTTGTGTCATTAGAGGACGAATGTTTTCTAAGAAGGGGAGAATGTAAGACATTTAAAATAAACTAGGGGAACTTAAAGGCTAACATCCGTGTCTGATGCGCTGTAATTTCACGGCATTTGTAATGCATTTCACTTAAGAGTTGTGTATGTCTAAAGCCTTTTTGTTGTGATTTCTATAAGATTTGTGTTTCGTTTTGCAGGAAAAATGTTTGGGTGGCAAGTTAAGAAAACAACTGAAAAAGTGCAGAACACGCCTAATGGAGGCCATCGACGGACCATAGTTGGTGACCATAGATGAGTAGCGCAGGAGTTTGGAACGTCTGACTAAGTGTTGAACTACAAAAGGAAATAACAGTCCGTCGATTGATCGATGGACCGCACAAGGGAACAATTATTTGGTTAAAAAAAGGTTCTTGTACCCGAGATTAGAAAAATTCTAAGTGTGGAGTTGTGAGGGCATGTACAGATCGTAGATGGATCGACGGACCGTGCAATTTGTACGTCGAATGATTCATAGAAGGATCTATCTGGTTGAGAAAAAATATTGCTAAGTTTTGGCTAACGGAGGAAGTCTACAGATTGACGGTCTGTCAGTTGGTCCGTAGATTAAAGTCGCACCAACTGAACAAACTTTGCTTATTTTAATTCCTTTTTCTTTTGGACAATTTTTTCTATATATAGGGCATCAAAACATGATTTTCCGTTTAGTTACTATTACTATTTTTCTGTTTTGTGTATCGGAGATTGTTGGTTGAAAACTTGGGAAATTAATCTATTTCCGAATTCGGTTTGAAGAATATTCTTGCAATTTCAAGTTGAATTTCATGGTTTCTTTTTATTGGTGAGTAAGTTCATGATTTCTTCATTCAAAACTATCAATTGTGACCATTCTAGCATGGGTAACTAAATCCACCACTAGGGTTGTGGGAACCTTGGGTAATTAAAAAGGTGATCCTAGTAATTAAGCAATTCTTGAATAGTGTTGTTGCATGGATTGGAAATTTCACGACCGAAATCTAGACCACAGACGAGACCAGAGTCACTGACCTCTTACAGGTCGCAGACAAGCCTGCATGCGTCATCCTTACTTCATCTAGGTTAATTTTACCGAAAAATTTGAAACTATTTGTTTCTTAACATACATGTATACATACTACTTAACATCATAGGCGTTCACAAATGAACAATCTAATAAATTGATAATGAAATGAAATATTCAAATCATAATTTTATTAAACATATTTTTTAAAGAACGGAAACAATACAAAGTCTGAAAAAAATTTGAAACAAACACTAGTGGAACATGCTCCACTAGCTATAATGTACATCTAATCTAGATATTAAGGGTAGTCATCCTCGAAAGCATGAGGACATACCAAGTCCGGATGAAATCTCCACGTTCGGATAGCTACAACGTCAACCTGTAAGCTCTAGCTTCCACCTGTTCCTGCACCCAAAATTGTTGAATTGTATGGAAATAGTACACACTTGTACTAAGTCTGGGTATACGCAAGCACACACCAAGGACATGTATGAATAAGAAAAACTTTTTCCTAACACCATTAATATGGAAAGTCAAGTCAAAGGAATTTCAAAAATGGGATTAGGAAAGTTAGTGAGCTTTCCAAATTTTTATTAGGTTAGTCATGTCATGAGAGTAAAATGCATAATCATATTTATCATATTGCACACTACACATAACATCATACGATTAGCACATATCATTTTGCATATAGCACATCACATCTTTCATACTATTCATTCATATACCATGAGACCATGGAATCATGGACTTGACATTGAGAATTACCAAAATGAGGGCTCAACATATGAGACCTCAACTAGGGTAACTTCATTAGCAAACACAGAGTCTGCTTCATTCATTCATACATATTTCACTTCATTTCGTCATAGGCTAGTGTGAACACCAACTATACCTAAGATGTAGTTTAAGGCTTTCATGGGATTCGTTATGAAATGATCATGAATGACCTAGTGTCATTACTTAGGTCTATCTCACCTCTTGATTATATTATCTTAATACCTTCGCTATCATTCATTTTATTATGTACATAATCTAAGGCTGGACTCATTCATTCATGGGGAACTTTAACTTTAACCGACAAAGATCATGTGAGCATCACGAAATCCAGTGTCTCCCCCTCACCAAAAAGGTTGAATCACTGGCCAAAGTGACCCAAAACATACTAGCGTATATGGGAATTGAACCCCGCCAGATCCCTATATTGGCAGTATAGGTTCTAACACTAGGATATGTAAGCAGACCCATACCCAACATGCCGTACAGTCTCATCTCATGAGAGTTACGTGAACTTCTTCCGTACTCGAAAGAAGGCATCACCTCTCATACCTAGTCTACTAGTGCTCAGTATAAATTTCCATTACATTCAACTCATACGTCATAGAATCTTGCTTCTAGTATGAGGACATCATATCTCAATTGATTTCTTATTTCATCACTAGTATTAAGTGTGTACTAATCTCAATACTTTCATTAGAGTGATCATAGAGACTGGTGTCTTCATTAACTTTACACTCTCATAGGTGAGTACGTTTTGGTACATTTAGTTCGGCTCATTTGAGATTGCTCTCATCTTTTACATTAGCCTCTTATCATGTTGTCACCACATTCATTAACTTAAGCACATTTTTTCTTCATAATTACTCAATTCTTATTACATGAATGTTCATTTCATCATATGCCAATGCACTTTGCCATTTAGTGTGTATCACATTCTTACTTAACCCTCCTAGGGTTTCATCATTTGATTGCATACATCTTAGGTTCACTCACTTTTAAACGTATGCTAGACTTATGGGTCTATACATATAATCTATGAGGCTTCATTACATAGTTCGTTAAAGTGATTCATATCTTGCTCGGATTATGTGCTACAAGACATATACATTTTGTATGTATGCCGAGATGTAGATTTTTATGTATGTGGACAGCATTACCTTGAAAATTTATTCACATATGACTTATGTATCAATACAAAATTTGAGAAAGGCAACCCGGTTTCGAATCCCTTGGTTATCACGTACATTTTTATTTATTTATTCTATTTGGATACATACGACTTGGGGACCAAAGGTCGAGTCCCAACACCTTTATTTTATTTCTCTCTTATACTTTCGCTCATTGGTACTGATAGGATGTGTGATCGAACCTCCACAACCTCATTCCATTTTATTTTATTTTCTTTAATTTCTCTCTTTCATGGCGGAGAGGGTGTGGGTTCAAACCCCTACAGCCCCACTTTAATTTTTCACATTATGTTTTCCTTGGTTATGCCCAGAGGTCGTGGGTCGATTTCCACATGCCTCAACCTTTTATATTTATCTTTATTCCTTCTTAAATCTAATTGAGAGGTGGTGGGTTCGAATCCCACTCCTCTCATTTCTTAAATTTTTTTTTATTTCATTGTCGGATCAAGGCACATGGGTTCAAATCCCACATGCCACATTCTGTTTTTCTCACATTATGTCAATGACTTTTAATATGGTGAGGTCACGGGTTCGATTCTCAGTGTCCTCACATATTTTAATGTATTTTTACATAGCATGACAATCCCCTTAGCTTGGCTGAAACTCATCAACAAGATGCTGGAAATTTTTACACCATAGTTTCTCACCTCTTTCACATAAAATGTTTAGACGTTTTAAGTATTTTTTAGTGAGTTCTTTAGGTGCAATTTCATGGATTCATTTGACTATTAGTTTGCAATAAAATAAACATTTTAACATCACTTATGAACATGAAAATTTAAGCAAGGTAGTGCACAAGAAATACAACCATAAACATGTAATTTTTCGAACTTTAATCCAAGAGTGCATATCACGGCTACATGTTGCACACACATCATTTTTCACTTAATCTCGGACAACATGCTGAATATTGACATAATTCGGAACATACATACATAAACATAATCATCACAAAAGTACATTACATCCCTAATTTCTACCAGCAATCATACCCAACCTACGATTCAATGTGAGCTAGTGACAAAGACATGCAACGTGGAACAACCATAATTTTCATAATAGATTCATCTGAACTTTAGGTGTATCTTGGGAAAGGCATCAACATAGAAGAGAAACCATACCGTTTTGACATTCAAACCTTGAACTTGTTGCCCAAACCTTCTCCAAATTTTCGTCTAAGTACAAAAGCTTCAACACTAACTCGACAGAAAAACTCCTCTCTTTGCCTAACGTTTTTTTCTATGTTGTGAATAAGTTTTTAGCGTGAATGTTCTTCAAGTGTTAAGATTTTTAATTTATGATCAGTTCTTATGTTTTTGGCAGAGAGAACGTGAAAGTGAAGAGAGATATTGACGTGAGAGAGAGAGAGAGAGTTAAACATGAAAGAGAGTTAAAAGAGGTGAAGTAGTTTAGACTTAGTCAACTAGGACTCTTTCAAAAAATATTAAAAAATATATGATTTCCATTTTATTTTAAATCATCCAATAAATATAAATTAATTAAATTAATCACCAAAAACCCTGGTGGAGAAAGACTTCACTTCAAGGTCAAATTTTTGGCCCTCTTTCCCCAAAATAACCCTCCACTTTATTATTTAAAAAGTAATTACATATTTAGGGTAATTAAGATATTACCCTTAGACTGGAAAAACACCATTTTACCCCTAGACCCTCGAAACCTAAGATTTCCCCTTTTTAAATCCTAAAAAGACTCATTTGGGTAAATATTCATATTCAGGAGCGCTACATGGATGGAACCAACCTTTCGTAGATCAAATAATTCCCCAAGTAAGTTGGCTTGACTGTCACAAGGGTTCGGAGGTCCGTTTCTACGCGCATCAATCAGTGTGAACCCGGTCTAATCGTAGGCATTCTAGAAACATTAAGCATTATTTGGCATAGATATTTTTAGGGTTGTTACATAAAATTCTTTTACTTAGGAGTCTTTTTAACGAGTGAACGTGTTAGAACACGCTTTCTTGCTATATTCTAGACCAAGGAGGTAGTAATAGGAAAACAATTATCAGCATCGATTTAGTATTATACTAATGAATAGGTCAGTGTTGATTGGTGCGAAGTAATAATTAAGCCATACATCGATTATGATGTCTAATATGAGGTAACAGTAAGGGTTACTGCATTATGCACACATAGGGGACAAAGGTGCGAGGTTAAATTCTCTAGATGTTGGACCAAGGATTTAGAGATACCTAACTTACTACCTTGCATTCTATACACTAAGAATGGATTGTTATTGCTAGGAATACTGCGTTATGAACCTGATGGAACACATATATCCTAGTTACTCTCTCATATTGATAAAACCAATGTTTATTTTTGTTCATTTTCTACTTATAATATTAACAATTTTATTACTAAACCCCGTTTTATTACTTGTTTTTGGAAAGAAATTGACTAAATAGACATAATTAGGAATTAAAGAAAAGTTTAAACCATTTTCCTCATGGGATCGACCCTAACCTACTAGTTGGGTTCTCTACCTAATAACAGCCACTTATGATTTTTTAGGGAAGAATAATTTGAGCGTATCAAATTTTGGCACCACTGCCTGGGAATATCTGGATTTTAGATTAAATTTAATTAATTTATTTAAATTTAGTCATCTATTTCCTGATTTTTTTTCCTGTTTTGTTTGTTATTTTCTTATGTCTAGTTGTAGTGTATGGAAAGTACACAGATTCAAGGACAACCACTCACTCAATATGATCCCGAACTCTACCGAGCCTTAAAATGAATGGAGAATCAAGGGGTTTCAGCTAATCCTAATAGAGGAAATCTAGGTGATGGAGAAGGTCGCCACGAGGCACAAGTTGAAAATCAATTAGGTGATTCCTTGGGGTTTCAACATCTAGCAGCCTGGGAGTCCAGGATTACTACATGGGGAACATGAACATTATAGGCTCAGATGTACCTCTTTTCCTACCCCCTCTTTCCCCTGGGCACACTTTTGTGGTGACAAGTTGCTTGATACAGATGCTGACCGCATGGGGATTGTTCTGAGGACTTTCACCGGATGGCCATATAGTTATACCAAGGTCTTTTGTGCAAATGTTTTGTGGGTAGACCATACTTGGATATGAACATTATCAGGTTAGGAGTGTTTCCTTTATCACTAACAGGAGATGCCGCTATATGGTTCACTGAGCTGTTTAAAATTTTATCGACACTTTGGAAGTTGAGAGATGTGTTCTTAGCGAGGTACTATCCGGTGTCCAACATTGTGGCACTACCTAGAGAGTCGATGAGTAGCTCTAAGGACAGGTTTACTGCATTCTTGAAAGGTGTCCCAAACAATCGCATTAATGATGAGTCACTAAAAGAATACTTCTACAAAGCTCAAGATGATAACAACAAAGAAGTGCTCGATACTATTGTGGTTGAATTCTATGGGGAATTAACATATGTTGATATTGTAGAAAAGCTGGAGAAGATATCTCAAAATTACAAAGCTTAGAACACTAGAAAGTCGGACACTAGTTAAATACATTTGCGATACAGGCTACAAACAAATCAACAACTGTTGAGATGTGGGAAGAAATGGCAAAGATGAGAACTAAACTAGGGTTTGTTTTAAAGCATGTGAGCGGAGGCGCAGAGAAAGTTAATGCAGTGAATTATTTATCTAAACCACCACCATAGGCATATGACTACCACTATGATTAGAATACTTTTGAAGCTAATGAGAAAACAGGGGGTACCGACCAAATGCCCAAGGTTCTAATATGGATAATTGGCGCCAAGTCAAGAAAATCAAGGTCAGAACTATGGTAATTACAAATGAGAGGGTAAATATGTCCGAGATGGGAACTACAATTGTGACAACAACATCAACTGGAATAATTATGCTAAAAGGAATTAACGGTGTGGTCCACATGTTCCACCTCAAAATAGTAAAGTTGTGCCTCGAGACGGTGGAGGTAGTATCATGCAATTTGAGAATATATTGAAGAAAATGATGAGGAGGTTTGATGCAACTGATGCGAATGTCAAGGATATGATAGGCGAACTATCTTGCATTGGACAAAAGGTGGATGCACATGCAGTATCGATAAAGCACCTTGAGATACAGAATAATAAGTTTTTTACTATTGTGACTGATGCCAACCCGACACTCTTCGAAGAAACACTATGCAGAATCCTAAGAATGATGGGCATTGCATGGCAATCACTACTCGAGAAGGTAAGCAGACTATTGATCGACCTATGTAGTTCGTAGTTGAAGAAGATGTTAAAAAGGAAGATAAGGTGATAGAATCTAGTGGAGAGTTGAGTGGTGCACCGTCGAAAGAAGAAGAGTTATCTAAGAAATTTCTCCCATTCCTTGAGCTCCACCCCTATTACCACAGTGGTTAGTGAAGAAAATGGATGATGGTAAATACCAACAATTTATCATCATGTTGAAATAACTTTCCATCAATGTCCCGTTGATAGAAGCTTTTAAGTAAATGTCTGGTTATGTTAAGTTAATGAATTACATGGTGACAGAGAAGTGGTGGGTGAGTTTTGAAAATGATGATAGAATTCAACATTGTAGTGTTATTGCTACAAGATGTCTTGTGCAAAAAAAGGAGAATCAAGGTGCTTTACCTATTCTATGTACTATAAGGTTGCTCCACTTTGCTAAGGAACTATGTGATATTAAAACGAGCATAAATCTCAAGTCACTGTCAATTTATAAGAAGTTGGGTTTGGGAGACCCAAAGCCTACTACAATGCAGTTACAGATGGACAATCAAACTGGTAAGAGGCCCATAGAGATACTCCTTTGATGTGCTTGTGAAACTGGAGTCATTCAACTTTCCATCAAATTTTGTGAATCTTTCCCTATCATTCTAGGAAGACTATTCCCTGCCATTGGGAATGCACTAGTCTATATGGAAAAGGGGTCGATGAAGTTTAGGTTGACTAACAAAGAAATGACCTTCAACATTTGTAGGTCCATAAAGCATAGTGGTGAGCTCCAAATGATATCTGCTATATCATACAAGGTTGACATTATCCGAGGTGAAAACTGAAGAGCGACTTGGAGTTGAGGCCCTAGCACCAGTATCATGAATTTTGATAGTGATTCTATTGAAGAGTATGATTCATTGATGTCTGCAATTGAACACAACAAATATTGATCAAAACCAAAGAAATTGGACATAGATATGGAGCATCAAGAGTCTCAACCTGCGAGGACATTTATTGTGGAGGATAAAAAATTAGAGCTTAAAGCTCTACCACCTCATCTATGATATGTCTTCTTGGGTAGAGATGAAACTTTGCCGATAATAATTTCATCAGAGTTAAATGGGAAAGACTTAGAGTTCTTAGTGGCAGTGTTGAAGAGTTTCAAGCGATCCATTGGTTGGATTGTTGAGGATATTATTGGGATCCCTCTCGGCATTTGTTCCCACAAAATCCAATTATTGTCATATCACACACCGAGTATTTAGCAGCAAATAATATTGAACCCACATATGCAAAAAGTAGTGAAAAAGGAGATCATCAAGTAGTTGGATGTTGGAATCATTTAAACAATTGTAGACAACAGTTGGGTGTGTCCTGTTCAGTGTGTGATAGAAACGGTGGGATGATTGTTGTACCTAATGAAAGTAACAAGATTGTTTGATGTGGATAGTGACCAATTGGAGAGATTGCATGGACTACCAGAAGTTGAATGCTCCGATAGAGAAGGACCATTTCCCCATGCCTTTCATTGATAAGATGTTACACACATTTGCGGGTAAGGGATGGTATTTCTTTCTTTATGTCTATTCGGGATACAACAAAATCCTTATTGCTACGGAAGATCAAGAAAATATCACTTTCACTTGACTCTATGGGACTTTCATATTCAAAAAAGTGTTGTTTGGGTTATGTAATGCACCGTCAACCTTTATGCGTTGTATGATATCAATATTCTCTGATATGGTGGAGGACACTATTGAGGTGTTGATGGATTATTTTTTTAGTGGCTAGCTCCTTTGATAGGTTCTTGAGTAATTAGGCTGAGGTGATCAAGAGATGTAAGGATTGTAATTTGGTGTTAAATTGGAAAAAATGTCACTATATGGTAAAAGAAGGTATAGTATTGGGCCATCACATCTCGAAGAAGCGTATAGAGTTTGATAGAGACAAAGCGGAGGTGATAGAGAAGCTTCATCCATCCATTTCTTTCAAGGGTGTGAGAAGTTTTCTTGGGCATGCTTTCTTTTATTGGAGGTTTATGAAGGATTTTTCAAAAACTGCACATCCCTTGTGAAAATTTCTCAAGAAGGAATGTAAGTTCTATTTTAATGAATCTTGTCTTAAAGCATTTGTAAAGTTGAAAGATAAATTGGAGTCTGCGCCCATTAGTATTTCACTGGATTAGAGTGAACCATTTGAGGTGATGTGTTATGCTAGTGGGGTTTCCCTTCGTGTATTGTTGGGACAAGAAGGGATAAAATCCTTGACCCCATGTACTATGCGACTAATGCCCAAAATGAAACCTAAAGGAATTACATGTTAAATGAATAGGAACTTTTGTGGTGGTGTTTGCATTTGAGAAATTTTGCTCATGTTTTCTTGGCACGACGGTCATAGTGCATACATACCATTCTTCTTTTAGGTATTTGATGGAAAAGAAGGATGCGGAGCCAAGCTTGATCAGATCGATATTGTTGCTGTAAGAGTTTGATTTTGAGGTGAAACATAAAAAAGGGGACTGCGAACCAAGTTGTCGACCACTTTTTTTGATGGAGGACGAAGCTATGCGTAAATTAGGAGAAAAGGTTGAAATTTATGACGCACTCCCAGATGAACTTGTATTGGCCATTTCTCAGTCTGACTTTCCACCAAATAAAAAATTTCATCCATGATGTGAAAACTTTTTTGGGTTGTGACTTATTTATATGGAAGTTTTGCCGATGGCATAACTCATCATTGTGTACCTAAGGTAGAGATGTTGAGTAATCTAGTGGCGTGACACTCCTCACCTATCGGTGTGCACCATAGTTGTATTCATATTGCCTATAAGATCTTTCAGCGTGGATATTATTGGCACCCTATTCACCAAGATTCTCACGACTTTACCAAATCACATGATCGGTTTAAACGAGATGGAGGAATTTCAAATTGACAGGATATTCCCTTGAATCTCTCGTCTTGGTGATTGAACTATATGATATATGGAGCATTGACTTCATGGGCCCTTTCGTGATTTCTCATGGGATGAAATATATACTTGTGGCGATTGATTATGTGTTAAAATAGGTGGAAGAAATTATGCTCCTCAACAATGAAGGAAAGTGTGTCATCATTCAATAAGAAGAATATCTTGTCCAGATTAGGTACGCCTATGGCCATTATTAGTGATGGCAACTCGCACTTTTATAATAAATTATTCAAAGGGTTTCTGCAAAAATATTGTGTTCGTCACAATGTGGTTACATCCTAGCAACCACAAACTAGCGGGCAAGTTCAGGTGTCTGATCGGAAGATCAAACAAATTTTAGCATGATGCTCTTTGGAACTGACACACTACATATAAGACTCCCATTGTTATGTCTCTATAAAAACATGTATATTGGAAGACTTTTCATTTACCGATTGAGCTAGAGCACAAGGCGATGTAGACAATGAAGAAACTTAATTTTGATTGGACTGGAGCATCAGAACAAAGGCTTAATGAGTTGAATGATCTTGATGAGTTCTCCTAATGGACTATGAAATTTCAGCCATTTACAAGGAGAAGATAAACAGTGGACTGGAGCATCAGAACAAAGTCTCAATGAGTTGAATGAGTTTGATGAGTTTCTCTCAAACGACTATGAAAGTTCAGCCACCTACAAGGAAAGGATGAAGAATTATCACGAATAAAGATATAAAAGCCGGAAAGGATGAAGAATTATCACGAATAAAGATATAAAAGCCAGAATTTACTGTTGGTGATTTGGTGCGTCTATTCAACTCTAGGTTGAGATTGTTTCCAGGAAAACTAAAGTCCAAGTTGGTTGGGCCATTGCAAAGTGTTCCCGCATGGATCGTTTTATCTAGAGAACACGGAAGGTGCAAAGTTCACAGTCAATAGACACAGCATAAAGACCTATCTGGGGCATGTGGAAAATTATCATGAAGTGGTTGAGGCCAATTATCTTGAAGAAGTCCGAATAATCGAGAGGTCTGCATCGTGACATGACGTTAAACAAAGCGCTTCTTGGGAGGCAACCATAGGTTTATTCTATAGCCAACTATAGGTTTTCTTTTCATCGTAGAATTAATCATACTCTTGTTTAATTATTCTCCTTATTTTATTTTATTGTGTGCTAGAGTTGGCTAGAGATTATTATAGGGTCTATGTCGCAAAAGTATCTAGAAAAACATGAAAAGAATGGCCTAATTTGTGATACAGTTGTAGGAACCAAAAGCACAAATCTTTAAAAAAAATGGTATGGTGTAGAGGTCTATCCCATTTACGGACCGTCGTTTCATCGAAGAACTGTCAATGGTGTCCGTAGATCCCATATATGGTTCTAATTCTTTCCAAGTCAAAAAGTGATCGACGTTCTCAATTAATGAATTGTCGATCGAACTATGGCCAGTCAACAGAGTTTTATTTATCTAGCTCTGCCAGTGATCCGACCCGACTCGGCCAGTAATATTAAAGAATACAATTTTAAAATTGAATCCCTTTTTCGAATTTCATTCAATTTCTCTTACTTAACTATTTCAACCCATTATTTCCTCTATATTTCATTACCAAAATAAACTCCCTGTCTCTCAAATTTGTCCCATCGGTCTCCTAAAGTTCCCATAGACTATCTCCCTTAAATTTTCTATTTCTCCATTTTTTCAGTTGGTGATCGAGTTTGGGAAATTAGGCTACTTTTTCAAAGTTTAGAAGTGCACACAACCACACCACTACTACGAAAGGTACTTTGATTTCCATTAGCTATGAATTCTCGTTCATCTTTGTACATAAAATTAAGGAGTGGATATTGACCTTGAGAGTTCATTAAGTGAGTTTGCATGCTAAAAGTTGTGTAGTTACTTCCCTTAGAATAATAGGATGTGGTTGTATAGCATATTAGTCTGTCTAAAGTGCTGCGTGTCTTCGTGGGTCTAAAAATCAAACTTTGGGCTCCTTATTTTGACCGAATTAGGATAATAATCGTATGAAATTTAAATCCTAGGAATGACAAAATAGTGTTACTATGTTGATAAGTATGTCTAGAACCTATTTTTTAAAGAAAAAATGGGTCACGAAAGACACAAAAGTTGGAATTTGTAATGTAACAGCACTGAAAAATTACTAAGCTAAGTAATGTCAAACATACCAAGAATGCCTACATTAGATCGGGTTCATACAGATTGATGCGCGTAGGACCAAACCTCTGAACCTCTGCAACAGCCAAGCAAACTAACTTGTTGAGTTATTTGATCTATGAAAGTTTGGGCCCAGCTATGTAGGGTACCCGAAAAATTATGAGAAAAAGAACTAGTTTGTGGGGGACTGATCCCACAATCTCTTTGCCTTATATGAGAAAGAGAGGAGAGAAAAGAAAAAAAATTTATGGTGGTGATGGGAATCGACCTATGGTCTCCAAAATCTAAAAAATGCAAGTACAAAGTTTAATATTGTATTAAATGTTGCTCAAGGGATTCAAAATTGATGTCCCTTGCCCAATTTTGTACTGACACATAAAGCGTACGTGAACAAATATTTAATAAATGTTGCCTCTAATAGTCGAAATCAGCAATTTGGCATACCAACAAGATTCATAAGTCTTGTACCACATAATCTAGGGTATGTATGATGTCACGATCAGAGTCTAGACCCCAGACGAGACTGGTGTCGTTGACCTCTCAGAGGTCGTAGAAAAGCTACATACGTCTATGTTACTTCATCTTGGTTAATTTTAGTGGGAAATTTGAACTTTTTGTTACTTAATATTAATTTAAGACATTCTACTTAAACTCATAAACGTTCACAAAGCAACCATCTAATATTAAGAATATCCAATGAAAGAAATAGTTACATAAAATATTAAGTGTATACTTGCCTGAATGGTAAAAATACAATGTTTGAAATGAAATGGGAAATTAAAAACTAGTCGAGGACACTCAACTAACTCAAAGCTATATCTAAACTAGAATATAATGGGCAAGCGTCGTCGAAAACATGAGGTCCTACCAAGTCGGGATGAATGCTCCACGTTCGGATAGCTACAACGTCGTATCTTAAGCCCTAGAATCCGCCAGTGCCTACACCTTAAAGTATAGAGTTGTATGGGATAAGTACAAACTTGCACTAAGCATAGGTATATGCAAGCACACACCAAGGACATGGATAAGTAAGAATAGCTCTTTCCTAACATCATGATTTATGGAAAGTCAAGTTAGTGGACTTGCAAAAATTTTATTAGGAAAGTCAGTGTACTTGGCATATTTAAGTTATAGAAGTCGGTGGACTTGCCAAATTTATTTTAGAAAAGTCATGCAAGGAGGGTAACATGCATCATCATACTTATCATTTTGCAAGCATCAGAAAACTTATTGCACATATAATATCAGGTAGTTCACATAATTCTTTCTTATTCCATGAGACCTTGGTTTCATGGACTTGACATTAGGACTTCCCAAAACGAGGGCTCAACATATGGGACCTCAACTAGGGAGCCTTCTTTAACAAACATAGAGTATGCTTCATTCATTCGTATGTACTTTATTTTCATTCTTTCATATAGTAGTGCAACCAACAGTCATACCTAGGATGTAATTAAAGACTGTCATTGGGTTCGTTGTGCAATGACAAAGAATAACCAAGTGTTATTACTTATGTCTAGCTCACCTCTTGATTATCCTATCCTAACACCTTTGTTATCGTTCATTTCATTATGTGGATTCGTAGTGGTTAGACTAGTTCTTTATTTTGGAACTTTAACCTCAACCGACATATATCATGTGAGTATCATGAAATATAGTGTGTAATACCCACACCAAAAAGATGTTGAATTACTGGCCAAAGTGAACAAAAACATGCTAGCTTATATAGGGAATTGAACTATGCTAGATCCCTATATTGGCAGTATAGGTTCAAACACTAGGAGATATAAGGAGACCCATGCCCGGCATGCCGGACACACTCATCTCATGAGAATTACGTGAAATTCTACCCTTCCCGAAGGAAGGCATCACAGCTCATAGCTAGCCTCTCGATGCTTAGTATAAAGTTCCATTACATTCAACCCATACATAATTGAAGTTGGCTTCTAGAATGAGGACATCATAGCTCATTAGGTTATTTCTTATCTCATCATTAGTATCAATTTTGCATTAACTTCAATACTTTTATCAGAGTGTTCATTGACACTGGTCCCTTCATTAACTTTACACTCTCATAGGTGACTACGTTTTGGTAACATTTAACTTAGGCTAATTTGAGATTCCTCTC
Organism: Solanum lycopersicum; assembly: GCF_036512215.1. Taxonomy (NCBI): domain Eukaryota; kingdom Viridiplantae; phylum Streptophyta; class Magnoliopsida; order Solanales; family Solanaceae; genus Solanum; species Solanum lycopersicum. The sequence continues at coordinate 28,662,066 of NC_090809.1, forward strand.
ATCTTTCACATGAGCCTCTTATTATATTGTCATCTCATTCATTAACTAACATATATTTTTTTTCATAATTACTCACCCCTTCTGTGAATGTTCATTTCATCATATGCCATTGCACTTTACAATTTTGTTTGTTTAACACTCTTACTTAACCCTTTTAGGGTTACATCATTTTATAACATACATCTTAGTCTCACTTAATTTTAAATGTATGCTAGAGATACGATTCCAAACATTTAAGCCATGACGCTTCATTCATCGTTTGTGTAAGGGATTCATGTTTACCCAAGATTATGTGGTACAAGACCTATGCATCTTGTAGATATGCAAAGATATTGATTTCGATCTTCAGAGGCAGCATTCGTTAATATTTGTTTACGTATGACTTATGTGTCAATAGGAAATTAGGCAAGGAACCCGATTTCAAATCCCTTGAACAACACTTAATATTATTTTAAACTTAATAATTGCTTTTTTCAGATTTGGGAGATCCTAGTTCGATTCCCATCAACCCACAATATTTCATTCGTATTCTCCTCTTCTTTTTTGTTTTAAGACAAGGAGGTTGTGGGTTTAATCATCCACAGGTTCATTATTTTTCGTATAATCTATCTCTTCTATTCAAGTGGTTGTGGTTTAAATCCCCACTCTCCATATTAATTTTCTCCTTTATTATTCTTCTAAATCTCTCATCCATTGAAGAGGTTGTGGGTTCAACCCCCACTCACCATATATTTTTTTCCTTGATTTTCTCACGAAATTTTTGTGAAATTTTCATTTGGTGAGTTAATGGGTTGAATCCACAATGACCTCATATTTTAAATTTTTTTAAACAAAGTTCAGTTTTTTAAAAGTTGGGGGAGATTACAATTTCCAGTAAGATATAAATTTGGTTTCCTCCAAACAATTTTTGTCTTAATCTTTTATTGATTTTTTTGTATCTTTCATGTAATTATGTCTTGGGTTCAATCCTTAGTTATTTCACTTATTTTACATTCATTTTTCGTTGCATTTTATACCACTTCGATTTGCCTAACCCAACCTAGCAAAAGCTTGAAATTTGTTCACCATTTTCAGCTCCTTGTCATTATCATTCATTCATTAGATCTTAGGACGTTTCATGAATAATTTGGTGAATCTTTAAGTATATTTTTTTCTTGGTTATATTCAGCACAAAATTACCATGAAATACAGCAACATTACACCACTTTTGCTCATCATGATTTACAAAAACAATTGCACAAACATCACTTTTCACATACTTTCGGTTGGCAGAAATTAACATGCTTACGATTCCAAAAGCATAACCATGAACACATTATCATGAAAATCACACTTAATACATAAACTACCATCAAACATACCAACCAAATGATCTCTAATCTATTTCATATTGAAATTTGAAGGATACTAGGGACAAGGAGTTCGACAAGAACGGGAACATCAGTAGTTTCAAAATTCATTGAATTTGTGTATAGGAAATTATCTTGGAGAAAGGAGTCCAGGAAAGAAAACCATACCTTATTTAAATATTGATCAACCCACGACTTTCTGCCCAAAAACATTTTCCAAACTCACGTCCAAATCCCAAAACTCCAACACAAACACTATGGAACTTTGCTTTACGTTTTTGCTTTGCTTGTTTGTTTATATTTTTCGTGTAAGTTCTTTAACTGTGAAGAACTTTTGTAGGTTTTTTCTTCTTGTGTTTTGGTTAGACAGAGAGAACGTGAAAGAAAGAGAGAGAGAGAGAGAGGCATATTGTGAGAGTGGATGAAACGTGAAAAAGAGAGAGGTTCCTTAGAATTAGGATTAGGATTCTTGTTGAGACTTAATCAAAATAAGGTTTGTTCAAATGTTCAAAATCTAGTTTTTTTGAATAATATGTTAAATGACCATAATGCCCGTACAAAAATCAATCAAATTAATAACCTTAATTTAATCCACTTAAATGTTGCTTAAGTTTGGGTTCGAACCCCTGACGTCTCCAATGGAAAAATGGGCCCCTCTAGGTTGACCCGATCCAAACTGCCCCACTAATTACTTAATTAATTAATAATTTTATTTTACTTTTTTTGAATTCAATATTTAAATATTTTTTAATTAAATTAATTCACCAATTAAAATAAACAAGTTAAATCGTTGCTCCCACCTATGTTCGAACCCCGGTGGAGCAAGATTTTGCTCATAGGATAATTTGTGCCCTTTCTACCCAAAATGCCCCTACACGTTATTAACTAAAAAATTAATGAAATATTTGGGGTAATTACGATACTACTATTAGCCTGAAAAAAGACCATTTTACCGCTAGATCCTCCAAACTTAAGATTTTCCCTTTTTAAGTCTAGTAAAGACTCATCTGGGTAAATCATCATATTCGGGAGCCCTACATGGCTGTACCGCACCTTTCCTAGCTCAACTAACTCCCCAAGTTAGTTGGCTTGGCTGTCGGAAGGGTTTAGAGGTCTAGTTCTACGCGTAGCAATCCGTGTGACCCCGGTCTAATCGTAGGCATTATAGACACAGTAAGAATTACTTAGCATGTCAATTTTTAGGGTTATTACATATGAGTCACTTAGACGAATTATGAATGAAGCCTTATGTCTTGTACATATAGATCCATAAGTCCAAATTACGTTTAAAAATATGCGCACCTAAGATGGATGTAATGAAATGCAGTGATCCTAGGAGGTTAAGAGTGTGAAACATACTAAAAGGCCAAGTGCATTTGCATGTGACAGAATGAACAGTCACGTAAGGGGAGTGTAGAATGATGTAAATTCAAATCTCAAGAATAAACCTATAGAAAGTGTTAAGAAGGAGTTCATAGTTAGTATGTAAAGAAAAGAATGACTTCATGACTATAGGCTAGTGAAACCGAGACAAGTTGCATCTACGCCTAAAATCAATGTCACTAAATTAAATGGCTAAGAGACTATATTTATGCTAAATGATGAACAAGGAAAGAAAGAGTGGCTATATAAGGATAGGCTAGTACAAGTGAGACAAGTTGTATCTACGTCAAGAATCAATGTCCCTCAATGTGAACTCTAAGAGAGCATATGTATATCATACGACCAACAAATAATAAAAGGTTTAGTAAAGACGAAATGAAAATATGTTAAAAAGAGAATAGGGTGGCATCACAATATGAAGCTAGTGCAAGTGAGACAAGTTTTACCTGCGCCAAATATAAGGTCACCAAAAGTACTCACCTAAGATAGTGTTGAAAATTAAGAGGCAAGCCTCAATCATACTCTATATGTAAGGTGTAAGTACAATTCACACTTAATAAGTAATGATTAGATGAGAAGTCATCTAATGAGCTATGATGCCTCATTCTAGAATCCAGCTTCTATGATATATGAGATGAATATAATGGAACTTTATACAGAGCAATGATAGGCTAGGTATGAGTCACGATTCCTTTTTTCGGGAAGGAAAAGTTTCGTGTAATTCTCATGAGGTGAGACTGTCCATCCAGATGGGTATAGATCTCCTTATATCTCCTAGTCCTTGAACCTATACGACCAATATAGGGTTCTAACATGGTTCGACTCCTTATATATGCTAGGATGTTTTGGTTCACTTTGGTCGGTAATTCCACCTCTATTCTGTGTGGGATTAAATACTCGATTCATTATGCTCACATGATCTATATCGGTTAAGGTGAAACTTCCTAAAGAAAGAATGAGGTCAGCCTCAAGTAATGCAAATAATGAAATGAATGATACCAAAGGTGTTAGTATAGGATAATCAAGAGGTGATCTAGGCTTAGGTAATAACATTAGGTCATTCTTGGTCATTGCACAACGAACCCTATGATTGTCTTAAATTACATCCTAGATATGGTAGGTGTTTACAATAACAAATGAATAAAAATTAAATAGGTATGAATGAATGAAGCACACTATGTGTCTGCTAAAGAACGCTCCCTAGTTGAGGTCCCATATGTTGAGCCCTCATTTTGGAAAGTACTAATGTCTAGTCCATGATCCCAAGGTCTCATGTCATATAGACAAATGATATGAAATATGGTATGTGCTAATAAGTAGTATGTCATGTGATGTGTGCAATATATTAAATATGATGATTCATGTTACTCTCATAGCATGACTTTCCTAATCCATTTTTGGCAAGTCCACTTACTTGACTTTCCATTATTCATATCGTTAGGAGAAAGATCTTCTCAATCATGCATGTCCTTGGTGTGTGCTTTCATATACCGATACTTAGTAGAAGTTTGTACTAATCCCTTATAACTCCCAACTTTTAGGTGCAAGTGCAGGTTAACAAAAGAGCATTATGAGGCTACACTGAAGTTATCTGAACGCGGAGCATTCATCCATACTATCTAGGCCCTATTGCTTTCAAGGATGCCTATCTTTTATCTTCTAGTTTAGACGTAGGCATGAGCCAGTGAAGGATGTTCCACTAGCGTTTCTTTCTCACTTGTTTTAGACATATTATTGGTGCAATTGGCAAGTATACATTTAATGAAGTTATGAACTATTTCATTCATTTGAGTATCTTGGTATTAGACGGTTGTTGTGAACGATTATGAAATTGTGTAGATGATATAATTCGAACATGATGTTTCCTATTATGAAGTCAAAGTATACTTATACTAAATAAAAATATCAAATTTTCCGCTAAAATTTATCTAGATGATGTAAAGGTGACAGATGTAGTCTTGTTTGTGACCTTTAAGATGTCAAAGATGCCGGTTTCAGCTAGGGTATAGACTCCGATCATTACAAAGTTTGTATTAGAGCATTAATTTGAATTCCGAGGATAATAATTTCCATCAACCACATCGAGTAGTTTCTAAGTCATGGTAGTTAAATGCACCACTATCCTGAATTAGAGACTGCATAAGGCATAGGAAAAATTCCCTTCTTCTGATATATCTTGCCTTCTCTGATGTCTGATTTGTAGATGTTAAGAGAGTATCTAACATCAACTCTTGAGATTCAGAAAGATGAATACGATGAGAGACACAGACATAGAGATTGGAGCAGTAGGTACTAGGGTAATTGAAGTTCCTCTCAAGGCTCCAGCTGCTGGAATGGACATGACTGTTAACCCATCTGGTTGACATATGGAGAAGTCAGGACAACCTTGTTACAGATGGACCAAGACATCACTTTACAAGCTCAGTCTATGACATCCCAGGCGGAGCAACAAGGTGTTCTCAGGGAGAACCAACCTCCAGCACCATTGCTAGCAGGTTAAGGGACTTCACAAGGGTGAATCATCCCGATTGCACTGGATATAAGATTGCTGAGGATCTCAAGGAGGAGTTTAGGGAATCTAAGATTCATGATAGCATGGACCTTTCCAGGCTTATGATCAATTTCCAACAAGTGGAGGAAAGTAGGAAGAGGAAGCATACTAGGGCAGGGAACATGTCAAGGCAAGCTGAGAAGAATTTTTTAAGGAAGAGTAGTACTGAAATAAGGGATAAACCAAGGTTTAAGAAGGGACTCTCCCACCAAGGGGAGTTAGGTTCATCCGAGGGTCACTATGATAAAGATTCCGAGTCCAGAGTTAAGATAAACAGTAAAGTAGATACACCTCAGGAGAGTCCACATTTTAGGAGGTGTGGCACACTTCATGGTTGAGAGTGTAGTAGGGGATCTAACGCTTGTTACAATTCTGGAAAACTGGGTCACAAGATGAAGGATTATACATATATGAGAGGTTGATAAAAAGGAAAGGATAAAGTCAAGTTGACTGGTCCAAGTGAAGAAGTTCCAAGGAGGCAACGATTCTTCGCACTCATGTCTAGGGGTGTAGGGGAAGACACCTTTAGTGATGTGTCGGGTGCGTAGCTTAAATTAGTTTTTCATATGTATGGTTTTATGCACTAGAATGAAGTTGATATGTATGGAGTCATCATGTTGGTTGCTGACTTATGTGACTTATGTGTTTGTTTATGTTGTATGCTTTGATGAGAATAGTTTAGGAAGGAGTTCCTTAGTTTATTAATGCGAAGCTGCTTGTAGGTTTCAAGGGTGTGCACCAACCTACTAATATGTAATTCAAATACTTGCCAATAAAAATCATTCAATAGCTTAGGTATGGATTTTCTCCATAAGTGTTATGCTCTAATAGACTATAAAACTAGGGTAGTGAGGTTTCAATTGCCAATGAGATACGATATAAATGAGCAGGGCTTGGACCAATCAAACAAGGCCATATAATTTAAAATATTAAGGCCAACAAGATGTTATCTAAGGGGTTAGATATACACCTCCTAAGGCTGGTTTTGTTTAAGAAACTACAAGTTTTAATGCAATAGTCAATTTGGTGTTGTAAGTCTAAAATCGTATGTGTAATAATTACACCTATGCGAGTTATAATGAATTCATGTTTGCATGTCATGTTTTTGTTTTTGTATAGAGTGGACAAGATTTTTTTTGTTTTGCATGAGTGGTGAGGTGCATCAATTTAAGTATGATTGAGAAGGAAATTACTCAATCTCAAATATAAAGCTTCAAATAAGCTTGTGTAATAAGCATTGTCCAGAGTAAGTGTGAAACATAAATTCACAATGAGTAAAGTCTCAAGTATGTTAACATATTTTCGAAAATCACCCTCTTTATTTTAAAATTATGTGTAGTGTCATTCGGGGATAAATGTTCCTTGGGGGGGGGGGGGGATAATGTAACAACCCTGAAAATGTATATGCTAAGTAATGTCTAACGTGTCTAGAATACCTAAATTAGACCGGGTTCATATGGATTGATGCACGTAGAAATAGAACTTTGAAAATCTGCAACAGCCAAGCCAAGTAACTTTGTGAGTTAATTAAGCAACGAAAGGTTGGGTCCAGCCATGTAGGGCACCCCAATATGAAGATTTACCCTGATAAGTCTTAACCTGACTTAAAAAGGGGTAATCTTATGTTTGGATGCTTTAGGAGTAAATTTGTCTTTTCCATAATAAGGGTAGTATTGTAATAACCCTAATTAATTAATTAATTAATTAATATTGTTAAGGGGCAATATGGATAGAGGTGGCCGAAATTTATACTTTAAGGAAAATCTTGCTCCACCTGGGTTCGAGCCTTGGTGGAAACAATGATTTAATTATTTTATTGTATTTAGTGAATTAGTTAAATTAATTAATATTTCATTTTCTTATTTAATTAAAGGAAAATCATATTTTTCATAAAATAATAATAATAATAATAATGATAAATAATGGGGATTAATAGTTTGACTATGTCTCCACCTTACTTTCCTAATCCTAATCCTCTCATTCTCACGGTTTTATCACCAAAAGAACTGAAAATAATAGTTTGCACTCTAGAAAAACATACACTCAAAAATCTTAAAACGAAAAGCTAAGATAAAAACAAAAATCAACAACATTCTTCTCGACAGATTGGGTTTGGGATTTTTGGTGGTGAGGCATTAGTGTTGTGGGAATTGGAAACATTGAAACAAGCGTTGAACGACATTATGGTATGGGTTTTCTTTTCTCTTGGTCCCTTTCCAAGAGACCCTTAAGATTCAATTTAATCGCAATTGAAAAACTAAGATTGTCCCCGTTGCATGCCCCCTTCATTAGATCCCTTGTAAGATTCAAAGGATGCGTTGATATGTATTTTGGCAGATAATTTTAGGTCTTGTTGTTATTATGTATTGAATGTGTATTTGGAAATTATGTAAATAATGAAAGATGTATTCCGGAAAAGTGTTCTACGTTAATTGTTTGAGCATGGGGTGCTGTAAAATTAACAATGTTGCTCCCTGAAATTTGTGTGTTGTAAATGTTGTAATTTCGTATATGTAAATGTTAAAAGTGTGGTGATCATATGAGGGTAATGTTGCTGGAAAAATTTTAACTGAATTAGTCCAAGAATAAACATTAAAACTTGAGAAAACAATGGATTGAAAGAGACCATATTTCCAGCTTGCTGAAAATGTTGGTCTCGGCCAAAAATTTGAAAGTGAGCTTTGCTTCAAAAAGTTTTTAAATTGTGAGGTCATTGGGATTTGAAACCAAGACCTCACCAAATGCAAATTACATAAAAAGTTCATGAGAAAAACGAAAAGAAATAAAATGTGGTGAGTGGGGATTGAACCCCAACCTCTTGAATAGAGGATAGAATTGGGAGAAAAAAAGGATGAAATAAATGAGGTGAGTGGGTATTGAACCCACAACCTCTTGAATATATGAGAGAGTTAGGAGAAATATGAAAGAGAAAAATAAAATGAGGTGAGCGGGGATTGAACTCATAACCTCTTCGATAAAGTTAAGAGAAAAATTAAGAGAAAAAGAATGAGTTTGTGGGGGATTGATCCCACAATTTCTTTTCCTTAAATGAGAAAGAGAGGAGGGAAAAGAAAGAAAATATTATGGGGTGATGGGGATCGACCTAGGGTCCCTCAAATCTACAAAATTCAAGTACCAAGTTCAATATAATATTAAGTGTTGCTCAAGGGATTTGAAATTGGGTTCCCTTGCACAATCCATATTGATACATAAGTCGTACGTGAACAAATATTTATTGAATGCTGCCTCGAAGAGTGGAAATCAAGATCTTGGCATCCCAACAAGATGTATAAGTCTTGTACCACATCATCTTGGGTATGTACGTGTCACTTAGACGAATTATGAATGAAGCCTCATGTCTTGTACGTGTAGATCCACAAGTCCTGCATACATTTAAAAGTAAAAGAACCTACGATGGATGTAATGAAATGATGTGAGCCTAGGAGGTTTATGTAAGAGTGTGAAACATACTAAAAGGCCATGTGCATAGGCATATGACGAAATGAACATTCACATAAGGGGAGTGTAGAATGATGTAAAGTCAAATCTCAAGCATACTTCAAAAGAAAGTGTTAAGAATGAATTCATAATTAATATGTAAAGAAAAGAGTAACTTCATGACAATAGACTAGTGCAAGTGAGACAGGCTGCATCTACGCCTAAAATCAATGTCACTAAATGAAATAACTAAGAGACTATATTTATGCTAAACGATGAACAAATAAAGAAAGAGTGGCTACAAAAGGATAGGCGAGTGTAAGTGAGACAAGCTGTATCTACGTCTAGAATAATTGTCCCTCAATGTGTACTCAATAGATCATATGTATGTTATACGATCAACAAATAATGAAAGGTACGTAATGATGAAATGAAAATATGTTTCAAAAATAATAGGGTGCCATCACATTATGAGGCTAGTGCAAGTTGTACCTACACAAAATATAAGGTCATCAAAAGTACTCACCTCAGAGAGTGTTGAAATTTAAGAGGAAAGTCTCAATCACACTTTATATGTAAGTGTAGGGAGAATGAACACTTATGCTAGAATCCAAATTCATTGATGTATGAGATGAATGTTCGGGTATTTCTCGTGAGATGAGAATGTCCCTCCGGATGGGTATGAGTTTTCTTATATCTCCTAGTCTTTGAACCTATACTGCCAATATACTGTTCTAGCAGGGTTCAACTTCCTATATACGCTAGCATGTTTTGATTCACTTTGGCCAGTGATTCAGCCTCTTTATAGTGTGGGGTTAAACAGTGGATTTGATAATGCTCACATGATCTATGTCGGTTAAGGTTAATGTTCCCAAAGAAAGAATAAGGCCAACCTCAAGTAATGCACATAATGAAATGAACGATACCGAATGTGTTAGGATAGGTCAATAAAGAGGTGAGCTAGACTTAGGTAATGACACTAGGTCATTCTTGGTCATTGCACAGCAAACCCGATGAAAGTCTTAAACTACATCCTAGGTATGACTGGTGTTTACACTAACTTACGAATGAACGAAAACGAAGTTCCTATGAATTAATGAAACATACTATGTGTCTGCTAAAGAAGGCTCCCTTGTTGAGGTTCTATATGTTGAGCCCTCATTTTGGGAAGTACTAATGTCTAGTCCATAATTCCAAGGTCTCCTGGCATATGGACAAATGATATGAAATATGTTATGTGTTGTGTGCAATATGTTACATATGATGATTCATTTTACTCTCATAGCATTACTTTCCTAATCTGATTTTGGCAGGTCCACTGACCTGATCTTCCATTATTCATATCGTTAGGAGAGAGCTCTTATTAATCATGCATGTCCTTGGTGTGTGCTTGCATATACCCATACTTAGTCCTAGTGTGTACTAATCCCATACAACTCTACTTTTAGGTGCAAGCTCGTGTGAACGCAAGTTTATTACGAGACTACGCTGAAGTTTTTCTAACATAGAGAATTCATTTGTACTTGGTAGGTATGCTTACTTTTGAGGATGCCTATCTTTTATATTCTAGCTTAGATTTATGCATGAGATAGTGGAGGATATTCTACTAGAGTTTCTTTCTCACTTGTTTCACACATTGTATTGGTGCCATTTCGGCAAGTATACATTTAATGTAGTTATGAAATATTTCACTCCGTTGAGTATCATTGTATTAGATGGTTGTTGTGAACGATTATAAAATTATGTAGATGATCTTATTCGAATACGATGTTTCCTATTATGACGTTAAAGTATACTTATACTAAATAAAAAGATCAAATTTTCCGCTAAAATTTATCTAGATGATGTAACGATTATGTATATAGGCTTATCTGCGACCTCTCAGAGGTCAACACGCCGATTTCGACTAGGGTCTAGACTCCGATTGTGAGTAGTAAAAGTCCTGAACTTTGTCTCAAACTAACAGTATGAGACCTTGTCTACGGATCAAGGATTCATTGACGGGCCATCGATGGGGTTAGTCCGTTTAAGCACCAAGTAATTTCTTAAGTACAAAATGATTGAAGTGCACTATGGTTTGTTGATTCATCAATCGACCATTCTGCGAGTCCATTGTTTCTTTCAAAGAACTTTATTTAACCTCATTCAAAAATAAATCTAAGTGTCAGATTACGGAAGTGGATTACAGTCCATCCATTGATTGAGTAACACTTTTGAACGTCCATCATTTCCATAAAAGAATATATTTTACACCCATCCTAAATATAATTCTATGTTTTAGACGATAGACGTAGTTGATAGGTCGTCGATAGTGTTCATCGACCTAGCTCTAAAGCAAGTATCTGCATTTCTTATTTTCAAGTTTGTTTGTTTTCGTCGTTTATCGAGTGTTTTGTGGTGCTTCGATGATACTAATAATTGTTTCACCGGTAAGAATTGCTCCCGCGAATAACATTTTCTATGCCAAGAGTGGAAAATCAAGGTCGGTTGCCCCATCTCGTCTATTGATTTATGAAGACAGCGATAAAAAGCAAGACCTATCCTATGTCCTAGGTTCCACATCACTGACATTAGTAGCACGGGTAACTAGGGGAACCCCACGTAAGGTGGCTTCTGACGTAGTCACTATCTTCCAATCTAATGAGGATCTGACAGTGATCGGTTCAGCGACCGGGGCTATTACTAATTCATATGGGAGCTCAACATTAGGCTCCGAGGATGCCACAGGTTTAGAATTTTCCCTTTCTTCAGGGTCCAAGGTGGCCACAACATCAGCATCCAACTTAGAGGGAGCCAGTAGATCTAAGGATGACAACCACCAAGCCTCGTCTGATGAGGCCACTAGTTAAGATTCTACACCTGCACCAAGAATGGATGACCCTACTCCGGTTGCTGATGAACCAAACTAGTTGTGCGTAAAAGATAAGTATCAAGTGTATAGGGATATAAAGATGTTAAATGAGAGAGGGGTGATGAACCAGTTGGTTATAGAGGAGAGTCGAGTCCTCACAAGGAGCTTGCCCATATTTCTAGAGGTTCACCGACTCTTAGAGCGCCACAAATGCATATGGATGTCCTAGGACTTGGAAACTTCAAATTAGGATATTGTGTGGGAGTTTTATGCCTCCTATGCTGCCACTCTTTGATGATCCATTGAAAGGCGGGAAAGATCAACAAAATTGGCCCCACTCACATCTACACTTGTCCTGCACAGCCGGGTTAACATATCTGAGGCCACCAACAGCGGATTCCTCTACGACCCTACCACCGATTCATATTGGACTCGAAACAATTCCAAGTTTGATTAGAGGTGGGAAATTTTTCAAAGTGGTGCATTCCAGAGGAGTGTAGAGCAGCGAGAGGAAGTAAAAAAGTGGTTGGCCAAATTTATAGCTACAGACGATGAGAGAGAAGACTAGGTCATAGCACCCTAAGTGAGCATACAGAAGGTCACATTGACTTATGTGGCCAAATTCTTCTAGATTCTTGTTCGAAATAGGGTGTCACCGACGAAGGCGAGTAATGTTTTCACATAGGATAGGGATATAGTAGTGGGAGCGATGGTTGATGGTCTAGAGATTAACTTCGTCTAGTTGTTGTCGGTCATGATCCATGAGAGGTCATTTCAAACCTCCACCACCTACCCCTTTTTGTGGTTGATCTTTCATCTCTGCAGGGATGCAAGAATGCCAATTTTGCATTGTGATACACTCCGCCAACCTACGTGGACAATGTATATAGGTCTCATTAAGGATGAGGCCAATCTGGCAGCACTACACACAGGGTCCAGGATTGATGTTCCCTCACTAGGGGAGAACTTGACTGACACGGTGGAGATAGGCCAAGGGGCTGACCATTCCGCACCAGAGCATGGAGATCCCACTCTGAACTCCTCCTCCCATGAAGCTAGTAGGGCCCTCAGCTTGTCGAGATTCACATCCCTATTTGCGACATTGGTCCGTCCTTCATGAGTTCAAATGTTTGAGGCGCAGAAGGCCACTCTGCTCCACCACATTCAGCCTTGGAAGAAGAAATCCATTTATGAGACAGAGGACCGCAGATACAAGCGGGTAGCTAAACAAACAGAGCAGCACATCTAGGCGATTCACAAATGCATTAATACCTCTAACCTTTGGGTTCAAGCAAGTCCAGTCCCCACCCCTAACCTAATGCTATCTGTAATGAGTTAGGAAGCCTATGAGCTGACGTCGATGCCATCATGGAGATGTTGGGGACAGAACTAGATACTTCTTCCACTAAACTAGCAGAGGACATGTTGCTAGATGTCTTGTTTAAGGTCCCACCTAAGAAAGAGTCTGAGGATCATGTGTGTACCTAAAGGCACTGCTCGAGCCACACCACTAAGGTCGATTATGAGGCCCATGTGAGAAAGCGAGAGAGGACAAAGCTGAAGCGAGTTACAAAGACCTCCTTGGTAGATAAGGAGATACATAAGAGGAGAGCACTGGAGACAGAAGCTGAGGCATCTAGTTCTGTACCGACGAGCAGTGAGATGAGCACTAATGATGGTGTGTAGGTTGGTCTGGGCACTATTGAGAGTGTCTTAGTTGATGATCCTACGGGTTTCGGGAAACTGGATTCACCCGCATGTTGACAGTTCATCGGCGCTATGCGCCACAGGTTTTCTTCACCTTCTACCCCGTTTCTTTACATTTATTTCATTGGGGACAACTGAAATTTTTGTTTGTTGTGGGTGGGGTAAATGGAAAGTAAGTGGTAGGGTGAAGTTTGAGTAATCCAACTCGCATTACTTTTTTAGGATTATTTTGCTTGTGTTCTTTTTCCCTAAGAGACTACTTGATTTACTATTGAACGGGCATGCCTGAGGAAGTGCAAGTATAAAGCATCATAAAGAAATAATGAAGAATGATGGTTTATAAAAATGTTACCTCATCCGTTGTTGTGCTTGCATGAATAGGTTACGATAAGTTGAATGTGTTGGCTCTAAGCATGACATAAATGGGAAGCAACTGTATTATCTTCAACTAAAATCTAAATTGGGAGATCTGATAATCAAATAGTGAAATGACGCGCTGAGAGAATGGGAAGTTCAACTGTTCAAAAAGTTGGTGCCTAGCTAGAACTTTCCCGGTTAGTCCTGTGAATAGAATCAACTCTAGAAACTATGAAGTGATCATAGGCCCTTGTTAGAAATATCCAAATCTAGCATAAAATGAAGTTTACGAAATAAAATACCACTCCTATTTTACCCAAATATGTTGACCTATAATAGACAAATTTTTTTAATTCACCAACTCACCTTCCCAGGGTCTAATGTTTTAGCCCTAATCCCTCCTTGGACATGTGCACCTCGACTTAGGTCAAAAGACTATATTAAGGGTGGATATTTCAGTAAGTTACATTGTCTTGGACCGTACCCTATTTGGGTTTTTTTCTACCTCAACTCATGGAAATTTCATGGGATGAGGGTCGCTATTACGAGCGAGGACCAAAAAATAGGCATGAAAAGAGGTGGATGTTGAAAAGAAAAGCTTAAGTAAGAAAAAGATGCGACTTTATAAATTTATCAATTGATTGAAAAATAAAAGTAGAATAAAAAAATATATATAAGTTTTAATAGAAAAATATTCAAAAAGAAGTTAAAGACATATCCAAAAAGGAAATAAGGCAAAGAAGTAAAGAGAAAAGAAATAGCGGGTGAAAGGCAATTAAAAGAGGTAAAAATCTTAGAAGTAATATTGAGGAGGGAAAAAAGTCACAAAAAATGTACCCAAGACACCTGAACTTGAAACTATGTCATAAGCCAAGAATGTCCTACCGTGATCCTAGAGTATAGTGTTGTGAACCTAAGTAGTGAAAATAAGGGAAATCCCATGCTGTAGATTACTAACTGTATTTGAACTTGTTCTTGAGTGCGAGTGTTGAACAAAGATCCTTGTACCCAAAATTCAAAATCACTGTGTGAAAAATGAGGATTTCTTTTGTACTGAGGGCACTACTTGCATTATGAGAAAGTTCGTACCTTGATGAAAGGAAAAATAGAAGAAGCTTCTCTTGCATGGTGAATTTGTGTCAAGATGTGATCTGCATGAGTTAGCTTATCGAGACTGAGAATGTAAGCTTGAACTCAATAAATATAGAGTAAGTATTGAGAGTCGTGTGATTGTTAGTGCTTAAAAATGAATCCTTCAATACAAGAGTCATTTAGGGTTATTGCGCATCACTTGAGGACAAATAAAAACTTTAAGTTAAGGGTGTTGATATGTCGTGATATCACAACATTTCAAATGTGTTTCAATTAAGAGTTGTGTGTGACTAAAGCTTTTTTCTAGTGATTTTAATAAATTTTCTAATTGGTTTTGCAAGATAGATATTCAGATGGTAGGATAAGAAAACAACTGAAAAAGTGCAAATTAGGGCCTACGAAGACCATCGACATTACATCATTTAATCAACGAACCGGAGTAATCGACCGTATATGAGCAACATAGGATTTTGCAGAAAAATGAAGGAAGTCTCAAAAAATGTGGAACTACGAGAGACAATGACGATCTGCGATTGATCGACGAACAGTACTGGTGAACCGTTGTCTGGATCAGAGAAGCTTTTAGTACTCGAGTTTGGAAAAATTCAAAGTCTTGAGTTACGAAAGGAATCGATGGACCATAGATGGATCGACACACAATGCTATTGGTCCGTCAAATGATTCAGAGAAGGTGCAATCTGGCGGAGCAAATATATTTCTATGTCAAGACTGACGGAGGCAGTCCACTGACCATCAATTTATCGACGGTCTGTCTATTGGTTCATAGATTGAAGCCGCGTCAACTGAAAAAACTTTCCTTATTTTAATTCCTTTTTATTCAGTACTATATTATATATATATATATATATATATATATATATATATGGCATTGAAACCTAGTTTTTGGGGTTAGCTACTATTACTATTATTCTATTTTTTGTATTGAAGATTGTTGGTTGCATAATTGGGCAATTAATTAATATCTGGATTTGTTGAGTCAGTTCATGATTCTTCATTCAAAACTATTAATTGTGACCTTTCTATCATGGGAAACTAAATGCACAACTAGGGTCGTAGGAAACATGGGTAATTAAAAAATTAATCTTAGTAATTAAGCAGTTTTTGAATAGTGTTGTTGCATGCATTGATACTTATTTTAATTAGGAGTCTTTTTAACGAGTGCACGCGTAAGAACTCACCTTGTTGCTATTTGTTTGACAAAGGAGGTAGTACTATTAAAATAATTATCAACACATATTGAGTGTGATTTTATCTAATAGGCTAACGAAGATTGGTATGAAGTAATGACTAAGACATACATTGATTATGATACCTAATATGAGGTACGGTAAAGTTTAGTAGATTATACACATGTAGTCGGACCAAGGTGTAGCATGAAATTCTCTAGATGTTTGACCAATGATTTAGAGATACCTAACTTAGTACTTTTGAATGTAATACAATAGGAAATGATTGCTATTGCTAGGAATACTATGTTATGAACTTGTGGGCAATAGATATACCCTAGTTACTCTCTCATCTTGAAAAACCCAATGTTTATTTTTGTTCAACTGCTACTTACACTATTAATATAATTTGTTTAACTAGAACCCACTTTTTATTACTAGTTTAAGGAAAGACATTGACTAAACGTAAATGATTATGAATTAAAGATAATTCTAAACAACTTTTCACATGCGGTTGACCCCAACCTACTAATTGGGTTGTCTACTTGATAACCATATCTTAGTTTCATAAATTAGGTATAATCTTAGAGTTTAGGTTTCACGAGTTTATAAGGTATTAAAAATAGTTAATTATAGTGTTAGAAAGTATATTGTTGAGTTTTAAAGTGTTTGGAGGTCAAACGTCCAAGATATTCAAAAGTATGCCTTGGTGTGCGCTTGTGTATTTTAGTATGACTTTTCATGTTTTATGTGGTGTTTTGAGTTAAAATTTACGAGGAAGGTTCCTAACATTTAGACGATTGTGATTAGGGTTCAAACTCTAGGCACGAATTCTCAAGGACCATCCTAAATGTCCTTGAGAAGGACGCAACCTATGGGTTAAAATTGCTCAAAGCAGTCCAAACCAACGAGTGCCAATCGATGCCCCGTCGTCTTGATTACTCTCTGTCTATGGGGGTCATTGCTCCACACTTAGGTGTGGGATATCAAGGCTAAAAGCAAGCATTCTCTAACTAAAACAAGGTCTTTCCTGCATGGCCCATCAGTTGGTCAATGAAACATGGATGCCACCCGTTAATTGACACCTGTGACTTTCAAGTGTCTCGGCAAATTCGGGGGCTTCTTTGGAAATTCACCTTGCATCCAAATAATATATTGGGTAGTTATTTAAGGTGTTTTTGGGTATTTTAAGTCACTTTATAAGTCTACATACTATAGTTGAGTTTATTATTTCACAATCAAAACTAAAGACCCCAAAGTGAACTCTCTACATGGAAGCTTGAAGCAAGGTTGAGGCTAGGAGCTGTATTTCTCCATTGAATATTCACTTTTTTTGTCGATTATATTCATTAAGGTATAGGTTTTGATCCTTTAATTCTCTTTTTTCAAGTATCAAAAATTCAAAGAATTTTTCTAAGACTTTCTCAAAGCATGAACTTCTATTTTGACTTCTAACCATGGGTTCTTTAATAAAATTATTTAAATCAATTATTTATGTTGTAATTGATTTTGAATGAATGATTTTCGACCAAATTTTCTATGAACCCATGATTTTCATGAAATCCTAATTTTGGCTATAATGGGGGTAATTTGATCATTGACTTATTGTATTGAATTCTTGTGTAGATTACATTGGTCTATTGATATATGTATAGATTATGATAGAATTGCATATAGGGTGTCTCAATATGATGATGCTCATATTGTATCTTGATGGATCATGGTTTTGTTTGAGATTTTGTTTGGATTTGTGTATATGACTATTGTTCAGAGCCTTTAGTGAAGTAAATTGATTGAGAAGGCTTTGAAATGTTGATGTTGAATATGGAAAGGGGGTAAGATGACTTTATATCTTCTATATAGTCTAGAATTACTTTTCAATTGTGATTATTGGTATGTTCCACTTTTGGTGGCGGTGTTTATGTGTTATAATTGTAAGAATGTGGCCTTGTTCGATTATTATGCAAATAATGTTGTTATGATGTTATAGCTTGTATATGTGACCTATGCGAAAGATTTTGTGGTATGTGTTCATATGTGAGATTGAAGTATGATTCTCTCAAATTTAATATATGAGGATGATTATGGACTATGTTGATGTTTTAGTGAAAATGATAGGGAAACTTATGAGTAGACTTAGTGGACCCAATGTGTTACTTGAATGTTATTGTACATATTAAAAGATGATAATTAGTGTGTCTTGTTTTTGCAGACATATGTCCCTTTACCTTATACATGACGAATGTGAATATGAACCCTTGACTTAGTAGTTCTATGAACTTACGTCATGTATGTGTATGAATGATTGAAATTTGACCTTAAATATATTAAGAAGGTCAATACTTTGAAAGTTCATTATATAAAGAAGGTTATGATATCCTTAAAGTTGAAAGTCCGAATGGTATCCTTGTTGTGTTAACGATAGATTTAGGGATAAGTTTGTTGGAATGGTATGAAAATTTCTCTAACAAAGTTATTGATCCATCCTCATAAACCATTGAAAGGCACCCCTAGTGGACCCATCTTTTGTAGGTTTATTATGACATGGTAATTACTAAAATAGGGTTCCTCTTTAAATGCCCTTATATGATTGAACTTACTCTATGAGAACATGGCTAGCACCGAGAGAATATTCTTGTGTTAGTGAATCTACTTATGTTCATAATAGAGTACAAATAAACCCTTGATATTCCTTCTCCATGTGCCTACATGGGATGTGTCATAGTTCTACCCTTGGAAAGAATAACACCCTCCCTCGGAGAAGAATAGACTCCGGATTCCATGCCTATCTAATATTTTCGATGTTTGTTAATGTCTATTCTCATTATGTTTGATGTATTATAGTATTGTTGAACTATACAACGTGTAAGTAGTGGAATAAGACGCTATCTATACATAGCACGAGTAGGCTTTGAAGATGCTATGATGAGTGTTCCCTAGGTCCTCCAAGACTATTATGTGAAGTCTTCTAAATAAGAACGTCTCTTAAGTGTCATAATGAGTATTGATTGACCTAAGTTAGTGAATGTGTATGAAAAGGTGCTTGCGTAGAGTAGCTTAAAAGATTTCTTAGATAGGCTTGAAGAGGGTGTATGGGTGGTGTCTTAATGTCTTAATTAGGTGATTCTTATAGTAACTATATGTATGGATTTTAATCATGAAAAGTTAATAATATTACTTGACGAAGTCTTGAGGATCACTTAGGTGTGTGTGAAGGGGCTGTATGGGCGTCCAATTCATATCTTACTTAGGTGGCTTAGGATGACCATTGGTAGGATGTATATGTTCTTATATGGATTATAAGTAGTTGTCTCTTAAGGATTATTTGAATTATGTCTTATATGTATATTTTCTGGAAAGTGGTTCTTCTACTTATTGATGGAATTTCTATCAAAAAGCAATTCATCAAACAAAATCCAAGATTTATAGAATTTATGGGAAGACCATGGGTCCTATGGAATTTCAATTAAACAACATCAATTGACCATAACTAGACACTTAACTAACCCTAAGTAATTCTAGTTCATCACAATTGAATAACAAATTAGGTATAAAAGGAGACCTACGTGTAAAAAAAACACTTGAATTTGGGGGATTTTAACTCATCTTTGAGTGGACCTCTTGGGGAAAACATCCCAAGAGTGAAAGAATTCATATCTTCGTGATTAATTTATCCACGAATTGGAGTAGAACACTTGGAATATTGGTCTTCTTCTTCAAGCTCCAATACTCTTCAATGGAGGTTGGGTATACAGAAAATTTGTAGAGAAGTGAGAGTGATTTGGATTTTACTTTGAGGATTTTATATGAGTGGGTGAAAATGACTTAAAACTGTCATAGAATGAATATACACCCTTCCCCTAAAATACCCTTAATTATATTTTTTTGTGTATTCAACTCGATTTTAAAACAGAGCGACCAAATTTGGGACATAGTTGTGCGTAACAGGGTAACCTCCAAATTTTTTTTTGGGAATTCGATTTGAGGCAGGGAGGTTCGTGACAAGCCCACTTTGCAAGGCAATGTTTTCCTTTTTAGTCTTTGTTGCGCAACGTGCCATCACCCTTAAAAGGGGGCCTTTTTCAAGCTTCCTTGGCAGTCTTCTTGCCAACACTTGGGCCCTATTCATGGACCCCTAAGGTTGTCCTTTGGGGGGAGATCGTAACTTGACGTTTTGATACCTAAAACATATATTTTACTTATTTAAAGTATTTTCATATATTTTACTCTTAATACGAAATCCCAATATTAAGAAGACCTAAGGCTGTCTACTAGTTAAATTTCACTAATTTCGGTGCGCTATAGTCGTTCCTTTACATTTAGTATCTACTACTTCTAAATAAACTTAATTGGATTATTTTTATCCTGGAAACACCATTTTAAGCATTAGTCAATAGGTGAGGCGCTAATCTTAGGTCATTGGATTTCCTAGATATAATTGTGGAACATTCCTCGTCGAATGACACTTTCTACAGCTTTTGAGAAAGTATTACTAAAGACTAGCAGCTCAATCAACACATGACACATAAGAATAATTCAATAATAAAAAGAGGAAGCATTCACTCCATTCTAAAACGCAGCAAAGCATCATTTATAAGATGGAAACTACGCCAACTACGAATTATGCACACATTTATTTTTTTCACATTTTTGCAAGGAGGAATGTCTTTATCCTTCTCCTATATCTAAACATTTTAAACAAATAGGAATACATTATTTGAACAATTCACACTTGAGAAATTCAACAAGAAATTTTGCATGACTCAACTATAGTAATCATATAATCAAGTACCAACAAGTAGGAAGAATATATAATTTGAAACACTTATGAAACATGGATTTTCACAAGAACATGCATGCTGAAGAGAAATCATAGAAGTTAAAACAAACATATGGCCCTTCATAAACAAAAACAAGGAGAATTTACTAACCTCAAACTTGACTAGAAGAGGAAGGAAAAATTGAGGATATGGGGAAATCATATCGGCTCGGCCTCCCAAGTAAATTCTTCCACTAGATGTTTATTCCTAAGAACCTTTACGGAAGCTACTTCTTATTCCTAAAGTTATTCACTTTTCGGTCAAAAATCTCAACCGGGATCTCTTCATAGGAAAGGTTAGCATCAACTTCAAAACCTTCTAGAGTAAGTATTGACACTGGATTGCCTATGCACTTTTTGAGCATTAACAAATGGAACACAGGATGCAGCGAAACTAAATAAATAGGTAATTTCAACTCATAGGAACACTTTTGATGCATTTCAGAACCTCATATTACCCACATACCGGGGACTAAAATACTCTTTTTTACCAAACCTCATCTGCCCTTTCATGGGCGATATCTTCAAATAAACTAACTCACCACCGAATAAGTAGAGATTTAAGGGGATTAAAATGTGTTGATTTTGTCAGCCTATCAATAATAACCTAAATTTAATCATGTTAACTTTGTTTACGAGGCAAACCCACAAAACTTCCATGTTAACATCTTCCCAATTCCTAAAAGGAATAACTATATCTTGAGTTAACCCTTCTGGTCATTGATGTTCGGCCTTGACTTGTTGACAATTTGGATATTTGGCTACAAAATCTACTATATGCTTCTTTAAAAAATTTGAAAATAGATCTCTTGTAGATGACGATACATTTGGTGGAACCCGGATGAATGAAATATCGAGAACCATGATCCTATTCATAAATTTGTCTTCATAGGTCTTCCAAATCTGGCACACACAACCTACCTTGGTACATAAGTACCCTATCCCCCCTTGGGAGAAATATTCATTAAACTTACTAAGAACAGATTCCTTCAAATCCACCAATAGAGGATCAATGTGTCTCATAGATTCACCTCCACAACTAAAGATGATTCATAGGTATGATGAACCATGAAACCCCCTTTTGGAGAGTTTCTAATCGAACACCCAACTAGGATAATCTATGCACATCATTCACTAACTCTTTCTTACAATCACAAATATGGGCCAAACTACCCATTAACATTTGACTTAAAGAATCCACAACCGCATAGGCTTTTTCCGGGTTTTTAAAGAACACTCATATCATAGTATTTTAAAGCTTTAAAAACCTTCTTTGTCGGATGTTTAACTCTTTTTGAGTGAGCACACATTAGAAACTCTTACGGTCGGTGAACACATTTACGACCGCTAGTTAAATATCATGAGAGAACTCACACACTTTGATCTATATTCCATGTATAATGATGACACAAACCAAACCCACTCGAGAAGCGTCTCAGTACACCACAAACCATTCATTACCCTCCGGAAAGGTCAACACCAGAGTGGAGAAAAGTTTATCTTTTAACTTTTACAAACCTTTCTCACAATCTTCCGTCCATTAAAACATGACTTTATTTTGGGTTAAGGTAGAAGTGATAGATGTAAGTCCGTCAACAGATCTCATACAGTACCCGGATAAACCAAACAAACTTTTAATATAGGTTGGAGTCAAAGTTCTAGGTCAATTCTTATCCTCCTCCATTTTCTTTGGATCGACCTCTATACCCTCACTTGAAAAAATGTGACCATGAAAAACCACCGACCTTAACAAAAATTCACACTTACTATATTTAGCAAAGAGTTGAGGTTCCTTGAGGTCTTGTAAAATAAACCTCAAGTGACCCATGTGTTCATTCTCACTCTTAGAATATGCCAACATATCATCAATAAAGACAATTACAAATGAATAAAGATAATTCTGTAATATCCTCTTCATAAGGTCCTTGAAAGCTTATGGTGCATTAGTTAAACCAAAAGATATGACTAGGAACTCATCATGACCATATCTTTTTTGGAAAGCCATTTTTGGAATATCAACACATTTCACTCTAGGTTGATCATAACCCAACCTCAAGTCTGTTTTCTAAAAGTAACTAGCACCATTGAATTTATCAAACAAATCATCAATTCTAGGAAGAGGATACTTATTTTTTATGGTGATATGTCCAATTATCGGTAGTCAATACACATTCTAAGAGAACCATCTTTCTTTTTCTCAAATAATACTAGATCGCCCATGGAGATTTTATTGGTTGTATAAAACCTCTGTCTAGCAAATCCTTGAGTTAAGCCTTAAATTTTTTCAACTCACCTGGAGTCATTCTGTAAGGAGGACTTGAAATGGGTTTCGTATACGGCATCAAATCTATACAAAAATCTAATTTCCATTCGGAAGGAATTTAGGGTAAATCATCGGGGAAGACTTCTTGAAAGTCATTCACTACGGGGACCAACTCTAAAGGAGGAGTCTCAGACACAAGGTCCCTTACCGTCACAATATGATAGAGACATCCCTTATAAATCATCTTACAAGATTTTAAAAAAGAAAAAATTTGACCTCTAGGGATTGAGTTTCCCCTTTTCCATTCTAAAACGTGTTCATTAGGAAATTGTAATTTTACTACCCCTGTTCTACAACCAATAGAATCAAAACAAGCATATAACTAATACATCCCAAAATAACATCAAAGTCCAACATATCAATTTCTACCAAGTCAACCAATGCAATTCTATTGGACAACAATATTAGACAACTCCTATAGACTCTTTTAGCTATGATAGTGTCACCCACGAGGGTAGAAACAAAAAAAAGGTTAAACTAAGACATCAGGGAGCACATAAAACTTCATATCCACTAAAGGAGTTACAAATGACAAAGTGGCATTGGGAACTAGCAATGCATAAACATTAATTGAAAGTACTTGCAACATAGTTGTAACTACATTCTTGATAACCCTTAGATTTGAAAGCATATGATTGGATCTTCTTACGAGAATTGAAATTAAGACCACTTTCTTGATTTTGGTTACCCTCACTTCCTTGAGTCTTTTCCATGGGAAAATCCCTCACCATGTGACCACTCTTTCAACAACAAAAACAATTGTCCATACTAACTAGTAATTTACCCACATGTTTCTTACCTCATTTGGAAAAACTAGATTTCTCACCATGTGAACCACTACTTTTTCCCCCTAGAGTATTAGGGTTAGGTACCATATCCTAGTTAGCATTGGAGAAATTAAAAGGAACTTGGTTGGAGAATCTCTTCTTAAACTTTGGTTTGTCTTGGGTTTCATGCTTACACTTTAAAGTAGCTCGATTGATTGGCCCTTCGCCTCTTAGCATCCCTATTTTTCCTCTTAAGGCTACTCTTCTCAACTTGTTGAGCACGCACCATTAACCGATGAAAGTCCATGCTGTCATGAATCATTGCAGGCCGACATTTTTCCACAGGATATGACACACCCGACACAAAACTCATTTCGTCTCTAGGGTTAGACAACAAAGAAGAAGATTTGGCGAACTTGATGAATTTTAAAGAGTATTCTTGCATAGTTAGACCTCCTTGATAAAGAATGATGAACTCTTCCACTTTTACCTCTCTTTTCTCCCTTGGAAAGAACCTTTTATGAAATTCCCTTCTAAAAACTTCCCAACTTATGGGTCCCACTATCAAAGACCTATTGTCTTTCCATTGAGTGTACCAAGTATGAGCCACATCCTTAAGTTGGTAAGCGGCTAGATCGGCCTTCTCATTTTAACTCACAGTCATAGCATACAAGATCTTATAAACCTCATCAACAAACTCTTGAGGATATTCACGTTAGACCCAAGAACATTGAGGGATTTATCCTTGTGAAGTATGTCAAACGAAAGGTCACGGTACTAGAATTTTTAATCACACAGGTTTCAACTTCTCTACTTGCTTGAGCCATCGTAGCTTGACCTTGAGTAGTTACAAGTTGAGCTTGAGTAGTAATTACTTCAGTCAAATTTAGGAAATCCTTCATTATATTCCCATCCTTCATAACCAAATGAATGACCGCAACTTGGCAACCTATAGGAACTTTCTCTTGTGGAGGAGCTTTCTTGCCTCTGGAAGGAACTCCCGCATTTGCAATCTGCTCTTTGACCCTTCTTTCATCTCCCCATATAGTAGTCATAGCTTTGAACCACAAGAAAAGGATTAGAAGAAAAGGACACATTGAGTTAAGGCACTTGAGGCACGACTTAAGAATACCAATAGAATTGAGAATTTCCTAAGCATTACATAGTCTCTCATTCATATGAGTGGCGCGCTTAAAATTTATGAACAAGACTCTATGTATGCATGATTTTGTGAGACATCATTCCTAAAATTATTCAACCTCATGCTCTGACACAAAGTTTGTCATGAATGGGGATTAACCTTTAGCCGTAACTAGCGTTTTCTTCCTCTTAGAGACCTTAGACATGCCATTAGCAAACATCATCGCATTATTGATATAACAAAAAGCGGAAACTACAATATTTCTTTGAAGTTCAACTTCACTTTACATATATCAAAATACAATCTATAATTGTATCACATGACCATCTAAACTTAAGAGTAAGAGAAATGGATTTAAACCTTGCATCATAACAATATGTCTTATAAGATAATAAAATATAGTCCCATAATAGGAAATCAAACAATATCTTTAATACAAAAATAATAAAAGCTACATTCATAGACTTCGTCCTCAGACTTGAGAACTCACCAACATGGGAACAATCCAAGCTACTTTAAGAATCGCCTTGAACAACCTAAATATCCCGTACCTACATTTTTGTAGAAATAGAAGATATATGGGTTAGTCGAGATAGAGGATCAAATTCTTCAATTTAGAAAAAACAATGAACAATCACTATAAACAAGTTGAATTACATGTTAATCTACTCAATATAACCTAAAAAAATTATTATCAACTAAATTCATAACTTCAATCTCGTAATTGGACGAAACCCATAAAAAACTCAACTTTTGAAATCTATTTTGACGGATACCTTTGAGGAAAGAATCTTAATGGTGAATGGAACCATACCTTAACGTTTGTCAACAATTTTATTTTGAATTTGTCCCTTTCTAACCCTCAAACCCTAGTCCTTGGTAGTTTTCAATGGTGAGTTCATCTAGAGAGAGAACAAAGAGAGATGTAAGGGAGTTAACTTGAGAGTTTTGTTTAGATTAATGAGGGTTGGGAGTATTTATATTGGTCCTTAAATAAACTTATTTAGACTCCTTTAAACCCTGAATAAACCAACTAACCCTTTAAAATAATTAAATGAGACCAACTTAACTTAGGAGGAAACTCGACCCCTAGAGATGAAACCCCGATCTATGGGTCGTCTGTGAGTTGACGGTCATTACACCCCCCCACCCATCAGTCTTGCACTGCGTTATCTTGTTTAGACACTGTGCAGGCAAGGGCTTTCTAAAAAATGTTTAAGTGTAGGACTACAACGGTATCAACACCCCATCGATCCACACACGGACCGTAACCTGCTATGCAAGTGAATGGGCCTTCTCCACCAGCCTAAGTGTGGGATGACGGTGGCATCGATGCTCCATCGATCAAAACAGGGGCCATCTTCTGTCCTGTTGATGCAAACCGCCAGGCGTTGTTGTATCAAACTACAAGGGTCCTCCTCAAGGGCCCTTGGTTTGTCCTTGGGGAGTAGTACCTGTATCTTTAAACCATGAGACAACTCAAACACTTATTACCTACATTTCCACCCATTTTCATATATTTTTGACTCTTAAAAGCTAGTGAAAGAGGCTAAGTTACACAAACAACCCTTTGGACCAACTTCCCAAACGTCATGGACGTTCTTCAACATTTTGGTTCTTAAACCTCCTAAATGTCCTATATTTATTTAAAATGGGCTTATAAAATTACATAAACCTCATGACACCTATGTTAGGATTGAAAATGTGTCTTGGATTTTCAAGGTATTACAAATTTAAATGTATAATGCCTATTCAAATTTGTTTTATATTGTATTGGTTTCATTGAACATACATGATGTTGGTCTAAATTTCTATGTACAAAGTCGGCTTACTTTTCATGATGTTATATGAGGTAAAGGTATTACTTATGGTCTCTTTGGTAGTGTACTTTCATTATTTGGGGTCATGGGGCATTACATGAGCATTGCACTAGTTGTCTCAAGTATGTTAAGTCTTTGAACTTGTCTACGTTATTGTAATGTGCATAAAAGATTTTAAATGTGACTTAGCATGCTTATAAAGAAATTGTCACTTTGTGCATGTTTTGCAACGTTTTACTTGAATGTATTACCATACTTAGTACATGTGGTTTGTACTAACCCATAGTGTATATATTACTACAATTATGTAGGTTCGGGGTATTGAAGAGCTTAAAGGCCATTTTATAGGAAAATTTCGATGTCTTAAAATCACAATTCAATTAGTTATACATAACCTTTAAGTTTTAAGTTCAATGACTTTAAACATCAAAATATAAGTTATACTATTTTGCAATAATTAAAGATTACTAACGTTTATCCACCATAAGTTCTAAAATCCTACAAAAATTCAAGTCTCTAAAATTCACAACTTAAAGTTCTAAAATTCTACAATAATTCAAGATTACTAACGTTTCACAAAGTAAAATTCTAAAATCATTAAAAAAACTTGTTCCCTAAAGTTCACAACATAAAGTTATAAAATCCTACAATAATTCAAAATTTCCAGGGGCTCACAACCTTATGAAGTTCAAAAATCATATAAAAATTCAAGTTCTCTAAAGTTCAAAAATTTAAATTCTAAATCCTAGTTCACAACCTAAAGCTCTAAAACCTACTATAATTCTTGTTCTCGAAAGTTTACAACTTAAAGTTCTAAAATCTCACATAAAATCAAGTTCCCTAAAATTCACAACTTAAAGTTCTAAATAACTACAATAATTCAAGATTACTAAAATTTCACAACCTAAAGTTCTAAATATTACAACTAAATTCAAGTTCTCTGAAGATCTAATTAAAAATTATAATACATACAACCTTATAAATTAAAAAAAAATTCAAGTTCTCTGCAGCTCACAAGTTTAAATTATAAAATCCTTCAATAATTAAAGATTTTTAATGTTCACAATCTAAATCTCTAAAAACCTACTAAAATTCAAGTTCTCTAAAGTTGTCAAGTTGAAGTTCTAAAATCTAAAAAAATCAAGTTCCCTAAAATTCTTAACCTAAAGTTCTAAAATTCTACAATAATTCAAGATTACTAACGTTTCACAACTTAAATTCTAAAATCTTAGAAAACAATTCAAATTCTCTAATGTTCTCAACTTAAAGTTCAAAATCCTATAATAATTCAAAATTTTTAATGCTCACAACTTAAAGTTTAAGAAAATTCAAGTTCTCTAAAGTTCACAACTTAAAGTTCTAAATCCTAGAATAAAACTCAAAACTTAGCTAGTTATAGTCATGTTCTAAGGTCAAGTTCAATACCCAAATTCAAGTTCAATGTAATTGCTAAACTTATTTATATATAAAGTCCTAATACAAGGATTAGTTATATTCAAATTCTGAGTTCAAGTTCAAGTTCTAATTAAATTCATGCTCATATAATCTCTAATGTTATTTATCCATAAATTTGTAAGCCAAGTATAATCAATTATATTCAATTTCTAATTAAGTTCAACTACTTTAAGTTCTAATTAAATTCATCATATATTCAATTTCTCAAATTAGTTATACATCAACTTCAAACTCAATAATAATTTCTTACGTTAAAATTTCAAGTTCAATGTTCTAAATCTAGGTTTGACTCATCTAACTTCAAATTAACAATTTAATAACTAACAATCAATCAAACTAAAAAAATACCAATTTACAAGTACTAAAATCAAGAAACCCTAAATCATTCACTTTCTAACAATCAATCAAACTAGTACTAGAATAAAAAATATCCTAAATAATTTACTAACTAAATCATTCACCAACTAAATATCAACCATTCAAATTAACAATCAATATAACATGAATTCAATACACTAGTTGACAAATCAAATATAACTCAAATTGAAAAAATTTAAAAAATTTCATGAAACCCTCACCTTTAATTAAAGGAGAAAAAGACAATGAAGAGACAATGGAGCAGCAAAATTCTTTGTCAGTAGCGGCGGTGACATTAGCAAATAGCGACGGTGGGGACAAAAATCTTAACAAAAGTGATGGAAAACGTCTCTTTCTCCATCGCTTATTAAAAATATAGCTGACCAAAATTTTGACCAAAAAGCGATGGACTAAGATGTAACATCTCATAAATCATAATAGCCAAGAAATTTTTAAGAAACTCAAATTTACCACTTTTGGAAAGAATAGGGAAACTATGAAAAAATTTCTAAGTTAAGAAAGTGAGTTTTTGGTCATTTACAAAGGGTCATAACTGTTATCTCAGGTAGAGTTAGAGTCTATTTTTTATATTTTTGGAAATCTATTGGAAATATCTTTCAAACTTCGTCAAGTTTGCGCATTTTTGATATCATATGAGGGAGCTATAGGCTAGTGGATTGAGGAAAGTCTCAATCCGGATTTTAGTAAGGGTAAAGTGATCTTTTCACCCAACTATTTCCTAATTTATTTTAATGGTTTATTAGGGGTAAAACTAAGACTTCAGTCAGTTTTACAAAATTTATTCACGCTTAATGATTGGGATAAAAGAGAAGAGATGAAGAAGAAGGGAGAATGGTCAAGAACACCATGATCGTTGAGTGGAATTCGTCGGGGTGATCACTATTGAGGTATGGAGATCTTTCTATGTTGGGTTAGTTGACCCACAGACTAATTTGTTTAATTCAAAAAAAATTAGTATATTGAACTATGAACATTGAAGTTCTTGAAGAACAATGGTTTCATTCTTGTCGGTTAAGCTCTAGTATGTCTTTAGGTTATTCGATTTTCATCTCCGGGTTATTTCTCCAGTCTAATCTATTAGGTATTGAGGTTATTAGTTATCCTAATTGTATAGGGAAAGATCCATGGAAGATTAGAAGGTTTAGAGATGAAAATGGATAAGAAAAGTTGGAATTCCCGTATTACAGACCCTGGGAGATGCGCCATCTAGAGCCCCTCAGGATAAATTCCGTCCATCGAGCATTGACGCCCCGCGCCTCTCAAGCGCCAAGGACACCTGGAGACCCTGATATTTCCCCATCTTTTCGTACTAGTTCTCAAGACATGTACCAACATTTCTTAGTTAATTCCAACATCTAAGGTACATCTAAACGTCATTAAATCATCCATAAACATCAAGTTTGAACCTTGAATCCATGATTCAATTCAAGAAAAGTTAAGATAAAAGTCCAGAAAGTTAGGAATTCAAGTATAAACCTAAGAAGTAAAGTTCTTAAAGGTTTAAACGGTCATATTTAAAAGTTGTAACTTTGATTTAAGACTCAAGTTTCATGCTAAGTATACAATATGTTGATTCTTTTCTTCAAAGGTATATGCAGACTAAGTATTCCCAAAGAGACTTTAAATGTTTTAAGTAAGGAAACTTTGATTTCCAAGGAGCCTTAGGGCAAATATTCAAAAAATAACTATAGCTTTCTAAAAGAAGAAAAAAGGGAAACTATCAATGGTGGCTTTGAGGTAATATTTGAGCACTAATCTCAAAACAAGATAATCAATATTTTTTTAGAAAAAAAAGATCAAACATATTTTTAGGAGTAAATTGAGCACGATTTGGGGGGGAGTTCAGACAACTCACAACCCCCATAAACCATGTAGCCACCATATGTTAAAAAGGTTCATACTTTTTAGCATTTAAACTTGCATATTCGTACATTCAATGTACTCATGCTTGTTGTCCTGCATCTTATTATGATGCAGATGCATAAATCTAGCATCAGCATTTAGCGTACTGTTGATCTACTGAGCCGCTCAAAGTCAGTTGGTGAGCCTTCTTATTTCCAGATTAAATCCTTATGATTTGATTATTTTCTTTAATTTTTAGTTATTTGGATGATTGTGGGGCATGTTCGAACATCCATCTTTACTTGGGAGGCTTCATAAATAGACAATGTTAGTTCTCTTTTGTTTTTTCATTTCCTTTTAATGACATGAAGTTTCCATTTTGTCTAATTACTATTTTGAAGTTATTGTGGATTTATATCATACGCTTAAGTCTTACTCTGTGTTAAGTAAGTAAGTTAGGTCAAGGGTTCGCTCAAGGCCAGCAATGGTCATTGGGTGCTGGCCATGTCCAGGATGTAGACTTCGTGTGTGATAAACTTGTTACCAAAGCATAGAGTTCAAGTGTCCTAAGGAGTATATGAAGCCCTATCTGTATAGTATTAGTCATCCGTCTGAAACGTTCCACATCTATGATCAGGAGGCTACAACAATTAGGAATTCCTCACTTTTTTCATACTCATTTGATGTGTGAGAGTTATCTCTACAAGATCCTCTCTAATTCATTCTTTTGCGTATGTCAGATCATCATGCCTCTGTGAAGAGATACAAGAGGTCGTCAATCCAGAAGGAATGTTGAGGATCAAGAGTTACACGGTGCACCTGAAGTGTAACCACAAGGAGAAGTAACTAATTTTGAGTTCATAGAGGCAATTATGATGTTGTGTCAAGCTGTGACTAATCATGTTGGTCAATAGAGAGGATCTCAACAAGAGAGGGGTGTACCATCAAGGATTTGGGAATTATTGAGGATGAATCCCTCAAACTTCACTGGTTGGAGCACTGAGAGAGTAGAGCTAGTTGTTCGAGGTGATTCATGTTACTAACACTGATAAAGTAGAGCTAGTTTCGTATCAACTCAAGGGCATTGCTAGGACTTAGTTTAATCAGTAGAAAGAGGGTACATATGAAGATGCACCACCTGCGAGTTGGGCTTGTTCTGATGAGGCCTATATAGGGCGTTTCTTTACCTGAGAAATGTGAGAGGCCATAGTACTTGAGTTTCTCACACTTAATCATGACTCGCTCTATGTGCTGAATATGGGTTAAAATACAACCAACTATCTTGTTATGCTCCGTTAAGGCCATAATGAGTAGGATGAGTTTATTAGTTGCCAGATTGGGTCGCTCTTCAAGAAAAAAGGGTCGGGCTAAAATTCTTATTGGAGACATGGACATTTTGATGTTGATTATCTATGTACAATAGGTAGAGGAGAAAAATTTGAGGGAACGCGAAGAGTACTGAAACAAGAAAGCCAAGACTAGGTATGAGTCTGGACAGCAAAAATGTGGTTTGAATCATCGATAGTTTTAGAAACAAAAAGGGTCCTGCACTATCATCTGCGAGTGCACCTGTGCCCAAAGACATAGTTGAGCATCATGGTCAGAACTCCTGGGCTAAGCCTGCATATTTATAGGGTAGTTTAGCGCATGGAGGTACTAAGCCTCCTGCATACACTAAATGTGCTAGAAATTATTGTAGTGTTTGTCATGAGAGGTCCATGGATTGCTTTAGGTGTCATAGACCAGGCATTTCATCAGGGAGTGCCCAAACAACAAGCAATACGGTAGTAATAGGGAGAAAAAAGCTCAATCTTCCTCAGTTACTCCACCAGATAGGATACACCTAGGGGAACTAGCTCTGCTGTTAGCGGAGGAACAAACCGTTTGTATGCTCTCAACAACCGCAAAAACATGAGATTCCCCAAACTTTGTCACTAAGTATGATTCAACTCTTTGTATTTTTAATTTATGCATTGTTAGACCCACGAGCGAGTTTATATTTTGTAACTCCCTATGTTTCCATGAATTTTGAAACTTGAGCAACTTAGTGAACCATTTAGTGTCTCCACACCTATTGGTAAATACATTCTAGAAAAAATAGTCTATCGTGAGTGTCATATTTCCGTCAGTCACAAGAGTACCAAAGCTAATTTAATTTTGTTAGGGATGGTAGACTTTGATGTCAATCTTAGTATGACCTGGCTTCATGCATGTTATGCCTCAGTTGATTGTAGAACTCGATTAGTCAAGTTTCCATTTCCAAATGAGCCAGTCTTAGAGTGTAAAAGCAATTCACTAGTGCCTAAGGGACAATTCATTTCGTATCTTAAGGTGGGGAAGTTGGTTTCTAAGGGGTGTGTATATCACTTAGTCCTAGTTAATGATTCTAGTGCTCAGATACCTTCTATTCAGTCTGTTCTTGTAGTAAAAATGGTTTCGTAAGTGTTTCCATATGATCTCCCTAGAGACCCTCCCTAAAGAGAGATAGACTTTGGCATAGATCTTCTTCTCGATACCTGCTATATCTCTATTCCTCCATAGTATCGCACCAGCAGAGTTAAAAGAGTTGAAAGAACATCTAAAAGGTCTGTTAGATAAAGGTTTTATTTGAGCAAGTTTCTCTCCTTGGGGCTCTCCAGTCTTGTTTATGAGAAAGAATGATGGTTCCCTTAGGATGTGTATAGAATACCATCAATTTAATAGGTTACCATCAAGAATAAGTATCCTCTCCCAAGGATAGATGATCTTTTTTACTAGTTTAGGGAGCTTCCTTCTTCTTGAAAATTGATCTCATATCAAGCTACCATCAATTGAAAGTTAGAGAATGTCACACTCCAAAGACGTCTTTTAGAATCATATATGAGCATTCTAAATTTTTGATCATGTCCTTTGGTTTGACCAATGTGCTTGACTCCTTGATGGACTTCACGAATAGAGTCTTCAAGCCTTATCTAGATATATTTTTTATCATCTTCATATATGACATACTAATCTATTCAAGAAATCAAAAAGATCATGCTAGTAAACTTAGGATAGTTCTTCACACTTTGAAACATAAGGAGTTATATGTCCAGTTCTCCAAGTGTGAGTTTTTGCATAAGTGGGTGGCATTCTTGGGCCACATAGTTTTCGGTCATAGAATTAGAGTTGATACCCAAAAGATAGAAGCAGTTTAGAGTTGGCCTAGACCCACGTCTCCAACTGATATTAGGAGTTTTTCGGATTTTCTAGATACTATAGAAGGTTTTTTTAGGGGTTTTCATTTATTTCATATCCGTTGACCAGGTTGACTCGAAAAATAGTTAAGTTCAATAATTTGAAGATTGTGATTAAAGTTTTCAAGAGTAGAAAAAAGGTTGACAAGTGCTTTGATTTTGACTTTGCCAAGGGGTACTCAATGTTTTGTGGTGTATTGTGATGCATTAAAAGCTGGTTTGAGTTGTGTGTTAATGCAGAATGGAAAGGTTATAGCTTATGCCTCCAGACAATTAAATCTCCATAGTAGAATTATCTAACCCATGACTTAGTTTGGATGCTATAGTTTTCGCCTCAAAATTATGGTGTCATAATTTGTATGTTGTTCATGTTGATATATTCACTGATCCCATGAGCCTACAAAATGTGTTCATCCAGAAAGATCTCAATCTCAGACAAAAGAGGTGCTTACAACTACTGAAGGATTATGACATGGGTATTCCTTACAACCCAGGTAAGGCTAATGTGGTTGTTTATTCTTTAGGTAGGTTATCTATGGTGATTATCTCACATGTTGAGGAAGAAAATAGAGATTTAGCCAAAGATGTGCACAAACTTGCACACATGGAGTCAGACTTATAGATTCCATAAAAGGAAGAATAGTGGTGACTACTGGGATGAATCATCACTAGTTTCATATGTGAAATAAAGCAAGACCAATACCTCATTTTTGTTGATTTTAAGGCGAATGTTCAGAAGAAAAAAATATTGGTTTTTTATCAAGGGGGAGATGGTGTGCTAAAGTATCAAGGTAGATATAAGACCCCCGAAATGATTTAGGGTTCCTAGAGTTTAGAATTTTAGTCATAAAAGAATGAGGTCCTAAAATTTTTTATAATATGTTATTGAGTCAATGTGTAAAGTTAGAGGTGATTTGGAAGTCGAATGTCAAGGGACGACAAAGACGTTGGACGACTAGTCGCCAAAGGGACCCTAGATGCTTTTATTTATTTTTAAATTTGTCATGAGATTATGAGGTTCTTAAATAAGAAATAATAATTTTTACAAGCAGTGTATTAATTTTCATGAAATTTGGAGGTCAAACATCCAAGATGTTCGAAAGTTAGCCTTTAAGACGTTCATGTGTGTCTTGATGGGGACTAGCATGTTTGGACATGATGCATGTTATTATTTTGGGTGAAACTCATGTAAAATTTCCTTTACATTTTATGGTGTATATTTACGTTGGAGAAGTCTAGGTATGACTTCCCAAGGACCCAATAAAAGGTCCCACAAAAAAGACCCAAAAGTTGTCGACACAATGCCTTAGCAGTGTCTATAGACAAGCTCCGACGACTCCCCATAAATGGGGAGGCGTCGATGGGAACTTATCTGGGAGAAAGGCCAAAATACGAAAGGCACAGAACGATTTGTTGATGGATAAACTCCCCATCGTTGGGTCCGTCAATAAAGGCTTTGTGCCACTGCCTGAACGTTGTTTCATTAAAGGGGTTAATGAGAAATACCTCACGTCCTAAACTGAACCTAATAGATTTATTTATTTATTTTAGGTGTATTTAAGTGATCAAAAACGTGATCAACCTCATTCCTAATACAATTCACCAAATTAGACTTTTCCCTCCAAAAGTATTCTCTGTAGAACCTCCATTGAAGGTGAAGCTCAAGAAAAACATAGAGATTCAGTTCCTATGGTTTCTTCATCAAGTTTTAGGGGTTTTGATATAGTTAAAGGTATGGTTATCTTTAATCTCTAAGTAACCTTTTACTTGGAGAGTTAATCTCAATGTTTTCAAAGAGAAAATATGATCAAATTTCTTCTTCTTAAATCAAGCCATGTTCTCTTTGTAGAAACATTTTCAAAAGATTAATCATGATGAATTGATGATAATGTATTGGTTTTAACGTGAAATTACATCCAATTTCATTATGAACAAATGTTCCTTTCTAAACTCAATTTACCCTATGCATGGGAATTCTCATCGTGGTGTGTTATTGGAGGATTTGTAATTCTAATACGTTGAATTGCTTATGTCTACTGTTTATTATTTATATTGATAGTGAATTTTGTGGTATTATGTTTTTGTACATTGAGGCTTGAATACTTGATCTCTAATTCTTAATTATTGTTGAGCATGACATTCACTGTAACCTTGCCTCTATTATGCATGAGTGTGGGATTCGATTGTGTAGGGATAAGTGTATGTAATGCCTTACTTGGATGTCATTCATGAGTTGTAGATAAGTGATCCATGTGGATCAAGGTTTGATTAGCCTTGTTCTTCTATCTTCCATGGATTCCTAATGACCAAATACATAAGCAGATCTCTAAAGTTTTTGGATTTTTTCTCTCAGATACCTGAACTACGTCATTTTCCTATTGATATATTTAAACAAACACCGTTGTCTAATGTGGAACCAGATTTGTGAGGGAATATTGATAGAGGATACATATGTTGTTCCACAACTCATTAGTCTTATCGATAGGGAAAATGTTCAAGAATAATTGTGTATTACTTCAGTCATTTGAACACAATAGGAAACAATTGAGACTTGCACGGTTTCTCTTCATTCCTTCAATCAAAATTATTACAATTCGAACATAGTTGAAGACATTCACAATAGAAAAGCCTATCAAAATCAACAAACAATGTTTTAAAGGAATAAATCATGGGTGGTTCAATGATTCAATAGAAAAATGACGGACTTGAGGTACATGAGGGGAAAAAACCCAAAAAAGTCTAGGGATCTGTTTATGTATTTTGCCATTCCTAATATAACATACTCACTGTAACCTCGACTATATGAAGATTGTGGTAGGATTTTGAATCTGAAAAGATCATTGTGGATACTGCCTTAGGTTTATATTATGGAATAGTTGTGGGTATCAATCTTGTATGATCAAAGTAAAGGAGTGTCGGTATGAATTGATGTATATTCTTCTAGGCTATAGTGAATGTTGTAATGTATATGATATTATCTAAATGCTAGGGTAAATATAGAAAGAATTCATTTAAGTAATGATTTATTTAGCTACTTATTTATATGTATACTTTTGATAATTGTTATTGATGATCGATGCAAGTGAATTGGGTTAAAGATCTATTGTTCTTCTACTTTGAGTATGTTGGTGATGTTGTAACGCCCCCAAATGAACTAAGGTGAACTAAAACCTAATGAGTGTTTCTTGAGTTAATTTGAATTTAAAATGAGTAACTTTTGTGTTCTTAGGCAGTGTGTGAAGTTTTGTTAATTTTGGAGGTCAAACGCCCAAGATCGTCCATGATGTTCGGAAGATCTGCCTTAGGTAGCTTGTGTGTCTTTAGGTGTTTGAGTGAGTTTTATGTGTTCATTTTGCTTGAACCTTGTATGAGATGTTCCTAAGACCTATACGACTTATTTTAGATGTTCCTTCTAATCCTTCTCTTCTGTTTTTAGGAAATGAATACATGAAGGAATAACACAAAAAGGGTGGAAGAGAAGATTATGAAACAAGGAGTTCCTCGAGGTAACAAAGATACTCAAGATGACCAAGCACCTATTGATCCTCCGCATATGAAAAATGTGGAGATTAGGTCAGCATTTCTAACATTGGCTCAATCTATCACGACCCAAGCTAATAGGGATGTTGGAGCTCATGTAAGCCCTAGTGGGAATGCTTCGGCTTCATGGTTGAGGGATTTAACAAAAATGAATCCCCATATGTTCTTTCGTTCCAAAGTTGGTGAAGATCCTCAAGAGTTTGTAGAAGAGATCTACAAGATAATCGATGCTATGGGGGTGACTTCAATATAGAAAGCGGAGCTAGCTGCTTATCAATTGAAGGGACAGGCTCAAGTATTGTATACTCAATGGTAAAAAATAGGCTAGTAGGAGTGGTTCCTTGATGAGTCCACGATTTGGACTCATTTACAGCTTTATTCGGATATCATTAGTGTCTTCAAATGCTGATTTTGTGTTAATAACTTATGTAAAAACCTTAATTTCTTGGTACTTGGTGATATACCGTGGTTTCATGGTATTATTTATACTTTTTCCTTAAGTTTAGTGTGTCCAAAAGCCTTTTTGTGCTAATTTTTATGTAAGTTTCTTTTAATTTACAGGAAATCTGTCTAAAAGATAAATGTGGAGGTTTTTGAGCAAGAAATACATAAAAGTACCACTTACGGAGCTTGTGATGGTCCATCATGCTGGTGACGGTCCGTAGGTGGCATCATAGTGCAGCTGCTGAAGGAAGATGGGGAAGTCTGACAATGTGTGGGGTTACGGAGTATGTGACGATCCGTCATAGCCATGACTGTCCATCCTGCTGGTTCATCATGAAGATTAGAGAAACAGTCCCAGTACCCAAATTCCATGAGTGATTATGACTATGGGTAACTAAACTCCATAACTATGGTTGTGGGAACCATAGGCGAATAACGAGGTAAAACCTAACTTAAATAACAATTCTAGAATAGTGTCTTGCGTGTATTGATAATTCTTTCACTTAGAAGTATTTTTAACGGATGGCCAACGTTAGAACTCGCCTTAATGCTACTTTTCGGACCAAAGAGGTAGATAATAGGAAAATAATTATCAACACTGATTTAGCGTATACTATCTAATAGGCTAGTATTTATTTGTACGAGGTAATAACTTAGTCAAATATGCAATACGATTCTTAATATGAGGTAAAGATAAGGGTTAGTATAGTAATAAATGTAGCCGGATTAAGGTGCAGAGTGAAATTTTCTAGATGCCGGACCAAGGATTCAGAAATACATAACTTATCACTTTGCATGCAAGATACTAGGAAAGAATTGTTATAGTTAGATTTATCAAGTTATGAACCTGTGGGGAACATGTAAACCCTATTTACTTTTATCAATTGATTGAACTCCAACATTAGAAGTTGTTAGTTGTCTCCTTCAATTTTGCTAGTTATTTTCATTTATATAGAAATAGAAAAACCCCCTTTTATCATTTTTTCATTCCAAGGAAGTAATTAATGAACAATTGTAATAATAGATTGAAGTTAAGTCTAAACTATTTTCCTCGTGGGAACGATACCAACCTCACTAGTTGGGTTATTTACTTGACACGACCACTTTACTTCTTATTTGAGAAAGAAGTTTGAGTGTATCAAATTTTGGCGCCGCTGCTAGGGAAAGTAGCTTTTTGATTTAACTAAAACTTATTATTGTAGCTTAGTTGATATTTTCTTCATTTTACTTTGTTTTATTGTTTTTGATTCTTGAAGAACCATCTTCCTTGAATGCATAATACACAGAAA
The DNA here is from genome assembly GCF_036512215.1 of Solanum lycopersicum. NCBI lineage: Eukaryota > Viridiplantae > Streptophyta > Magnoliopsida > Solanales > Solanaceae > Solanum > Solanum lycopersicum. Next base: position 28,701,014 of record NC_090809.1, read on the forward strand.
GGAAGAGAACCCTTGTTTCCCTACGGTCACAAATTAGAGCGTACACTATGCAACATGAATCGAAACTTGGGAATTAATGATGATGATCCAAAATAGAACATCCCAGCTCCGGTTGATGTTCATGGTAAGTTGTTACCCGCTGCTCTAGGTGAACATCAACAGAGGGGACAAAATCCCACTCCAAGGCCCCAAGAAAACTACAGAGGCTATGCCAATATAGAAGACTCTGATGGGCCACTTGTCTTGCTCCCTCTACCACCAGGACACACCTTTGTGGTAACTAGTAGCCTGATGCAAATGCTCACTGCTAGAGGTTTGTTTTTCAGGGCTACCTTATGAGGATCCACATGCCCACATAGCTAAGGATAGGGCCGCGTGTAAAAGCTGTGTAGGAAGGCCTGAATTGGACTTGGATATAATAGGTCTAAGAGTATTTCCTCTCTCACTGATGGGAGAGGCTGCTATATGGTTCATTGAGCTCCTGTATAACTCAATTTTCACTTGGAACCAACTAAGGGATGTTTTCTTAGCACGCTACTACCTGGTCTCCAAGAAACTAAACCACAAAGACAGAGTGAACAACTTTGTGGCACTACCAGGAGAGTCAGTTATTAGTTCTTGGGATAGATTTACCGCGTTCTTGAGAAGCGTCCCAAATCACCGTATAAAGGATGAGTCACTGAAGGAATACTTCTATCGGGGAAAGGATGATATTAATAAAGCAGTGTCGGACACTATAGCAGGTGGATCTTATGGGGAATTCCCTTATGCTGAGATTCCTGAAAAATTAGAGAAAATCTCCTGGAGCAATAAAGCTTGGAGTACTAGGAAGTCAGGTACCGGGAGAAATACCTTCACAGCGCAGTCCACTAACAATCCAGCCACAAATGAGATTCGTGAAGAAATGGATCACATGAGAACTTAGCTTGGGTTGGTACTAAAATATATCATTGGGGGTGCAAAAAAGATAAATCCAATTAACTACTTGTCTAAACCACCACCACCTAATTATGAGTGTTATTATGCGGACGATTCCTATGCAGTAAAAGAGCAAAGGGGGGGTTTCCAACCGAGTGCCCAAGGCTCTAATCAGGAGAACTGGCGCCAAGGTCAAGCGAACCAAGGTCGAACCTATGGTAACTATAATTATAGGGGTCATTATGCCCGAGATGGAAACTACAACCGCGATAACAACTTTAACAGCGGTTACTACAGTAACAGAAATGATAGGAATGGGCCCTATGTCCCTTCTGAATATCGTGATGCTACTCCTAGGGATGGTGGAGATAGTATGGCGCGAGTTGAGGATATGTTGCACAAAATGATGAGGAGGTTCGATGCTAGTGATGAGCACATTAAAGAGTGAAGGAGTGATTTAGCGGGTATTGGGAAAAAGTTGATACACATGCAATATCGATTAAGAAGATCGAGTTGCAAATAGCCCAATTATCTGCGACTGTGAACACACGGCAACGGAGCATTCTTCTTAGAAACACTGTCCAAAATACCTAAAATGATGCACACTGTATGGCAATCACTACTCGGGGTGGTAAGCAAACCATTGACCCACCTATGCCGTCTAATGAGGAAAAGGTGAGAAAGGATAATGATAAGGTGGTAGAGGGTATGGTGAAGCAAAAGATAGCACTAGAAAAGATGCAAAAGTCCCTATAATGGTAATTCCCATTCCTAGACTCCCCCTTTCCTCAGATATTAGTGAAAAAGACCGAGGATGGTAAATATCGTCGTTTTATAACAATGTTGAAGTAGCTCTCTATTAATTTCCTTTTGGTAGAAGCTCTAGAACAAATTCCTGGTTATGCCAAGTTTATGAAAGATCTGGTTACAAAAAAAAAGATCAGTCAGTTTTGAGGATGATGATAGAATGCAACATTGTAGCGCTATTTCTACAAGATCTCTTGTAGAAAAGAAAGAAGATCCCGGTGCGTTCATCATTCCTTGTACAGTCAGGTCATAACATTTTGCGAAAGCATTATGTGATCTGGGGGCAAGCCTAAATCTCATTGCCCTCTCGATTTACAAGAAGTTGGGTTTGGGTGACCCAAAGCCCACTGCGATGCGGCTACTAATGGCTGATTGAATAGTGAAAAGGCCTATAGAGATACTCCACGATGTGCTAGTAAAAGTGGAGTCGTTCATATTTCTGGCAGATTTTGTTGTTCTTGATTGCGAAGTCAATTTTAAAGTGCCTATTATTCTTGGGAGGCCATTCGTTGCTACAGGTAGAGTCTTAGTTGATATGGAATAGGGGCAGATGAAATTTCAGTTGAACAATGAAGAAGCGACCTTCAACATTTGTAGGTCCATGAGGCAGAGTGGTGAGCTCCAATCGGTATCTTCCATATCCCACAAAGAAATGATGAAGAAGGATAATGAACTTAAAAGTGAAAAACGAGAGTTTATGGTTGGGGATTTGGTGCTTTTAGACTGTTCTAGGTTGCGTTTGCTTCGGGGAAAGCTCAAGTCCAAATGGACTGACCCTTACTTGATTACCCAAGTATTTCCTCATGGAAAAGTTAAGTTAGTAACCAAGGAGGGAGTGCGGTTTAAGGTAAATGGAGAACGAATAAAACTCTATTTTGGGAAAACTGCATTGGTGAATGAAGTGATAGAGGCTTACCATCTTGATGAAGGCTAAGTAATCAAGTGCCCTCAGTCGTGCCGCGACGTTAAATCTGGAGCCTGTTCGGAGGCAACCCAATACTTATAGTTTTTTTGTCATTTTAGTAATGGTAGCATTTTCTACTAATGGGTTTTAAATTTGGAGGCACATCACCAGGAAATTTTGTAGAAAATCATTCTGCAACCGTCACTGACGGATAGATCGACAGACCGTTGTGCTTGTGATGGACCGTCGCATGAATCTGTCATGTCAGGTACTTCTTTCTTTCTTTTTCAAACTAGGGCACACGCAACGGGACCAACGACGGACCGTCAGAATTGAGACGGACCATCGTCGGGGACTCGTTGGGTCATTAATGAAGCGTACCCGACCCGACCCGGCAGGGGTTTTTAAAAAAATTCAACATTTAAAACCCCGACCCCCTTCATTTTACCCCATTCCTTCCATCTTTCTCCCATTTCACTCCTTTTTGAACTTCCAAAGATCATAAACCCCCTCTCTTACAACCGATCATTTTCTCCAAACTCCCCAATTCCTAAAATACACTATCTACTAGTCGGAGTCTGCTGCTCTGGGTCTCTACTTGATTACCGAGTACCTTCCTCGCTTGTTTTTTCTCATATTCTGATGTATGTGACTCTAATTTATACTCATTTATATTGCATTTTTGTTTATCAATTAGTATTATCCTAGATTTTCTTGATAGGTTCATTCTTTAATAAAATATTATCTGACCTAGTTTGAAAATCCTCGAAATTGCCGTGTTAAAACTCTAGAAATAGATGCTTTAGCATTGCTAGTTTACTAGGTATTTAAGTTAGACAGATGTAGGTTAAAACACTACCAATTCTTTTTGAGTCATAGAGAATGAATGGGGCATCCCCAGTTCCTATTACTGAGTTACAGAACGAGCACTTGATGATGGACCGTCGTACCGACGACGAACCGTGATTGGGTCCGCTCCAACAGACCTAACACCCCACTGTCCACTTTTATCCAAGTGTCCACCAACGGCCACATGCGATGGACCATCGTTCCCACGATGGTCTGTCCTGCACAATCGTTCTGGTTGTCAGAGACCCTATTCCTGAGGGTTTCTCACTTTTTCTAAGTGTCCTCCAACAGATACATGCGACGGACCGTCATTCCCACGATGGTCCGTCCTGCACAACCGTTATGGTTATTAGAGACCTTGTTCCTAAGGGTATCTCACTTTTTCTAAGTGTCATCCAATGGACACATGCGATGGACCATCATTTTCACGATGGCTCATCCGCATAACCGTTCTGGTTGTAAGAGACCCTGTTCCTAAGGGTCTCTCTATTTTTCTAAGTTTTCTCCAACGGACAACTATGAAGGACCATCATACCCTCGACGGTCCATCATGAATGACCGATATAATTGTTAGAGACCCCTCTCCTAAAGGTCTGCATATGTTTTTCAAGTGTCCCCTGACGGACACCTACAATGGACCATCGCACCTGTGACGGTCTGTACCGCATATACCCTGATACTTATCAGAGACTCTCCTTCAGGGTTCTCCATATAAACATAGTCTAAGTAAGACACGATGGACCCCATGACGATCCATCGTACTCATGACGAGCCGTCACCTGGTCCGTTGTGTTTCAATGTTACTATAGAAATGTCATTACATCTTAACACTTTTATTTATTTTGTGTGGTTTTGATAGTCTTGTTTTCTCCTTTTATTACTAATATTGATTCTTTAAATGTACTTTTATTATAGCACCAAAACAAGATCAATTCTACGCACGCGAGCGATCGAAGTCTGTTGCCCCGTCTACTCGCCTTGTCATTAGCTCTGATGATAAGTGTGACCCTGAGTACGTGCCGCCAGGCACTTCCATTTTATCTCGAGCTGCACATGCTGCCATAAACACACCAAAGAGGTGGCGTTCAGCGTAGTCACGGTGTCACAGTATGATGAGGAGCGCACTCTGACCGGCACATCTTCTAGGTCAGCTACTAATGAAGAAGGGGCGTCTGGCTCCTTAGGAGTTTCGTGATCGGAGGAAGCCTTTGGATCTGCTGAGGTTCCCGCATTCGCCACCGCAGAAGAGTCTGCCTTGTCTGATTAGGCTGACAGTTCGGAATCCACACCTAGTTCACCAACTCATGCTCTCACCTCGGTTACCGACCACTCCAACCGGTGGTGTGCCAACGAGCAATATCAAGTCTATTCCGATGCAAATTTTTTTGAATGAAAAAGGAGTCATGACTCGGACACTTACATTGGAGCGGAGGGTCCTTATGTGAAGTCTCCTAATGATGCCAGAGATCCACAATCTTTTCACCACACATCGACTAGAGTGGACAGCGCGTCCGTTGGGATGATATAGTGAAGAGTTGGTCCGAGAGTTCTACACTTCCTACGTAGCGACTCTCAGATCACAGATTGATAGGCGGACTTCCCCCGCCAAACAGGACCCATTGGAGCAGGTCTGAGTACGTGGCATTCTAGTTGATATTGTCACGACCCAAATTGGGCCGCGACTGGCACACACACTTACCCTCCTGTGTGAGTGAACCAACCAAATCTAAACCTTAACATTTCAAGGTACTATCAACATAAAGTAATGCGGAAGACTTAAACTCATTAATAAAAACCAATTCAATAACTATTATTTCCAAAAATCTGGAAGTCATCATCACAAGAACATCTACTTCAAATTACAAAATCTAAGAGTTTCTAAGAAGATAAAAATACATAAAAGCTAGTCCATGCCGGAACTTCAAGGCATCAAGACATGAAGAGGAAGATCCAGTCCAAGCTAGACGCATTAGCTCACCCTGATATCCTGAGTGATGAAGACTGGCTAGAGTTACTGTTGAGTCGAAGATGACGGCACGTTTGCTGCACTCCACAATTAAACAAGAGGAAAACATAAAAGTAGGGGTCAGTACAAAACACGGGTACTGAGTAGATATCATCGGCCAACTCAAAATAGAAATCAATATATACCAAGTATTATCATAAAATCAACTATGATACTCAACATGTAGCAACAACAAGTACTATGTCATAATCAATTACCGTCAAGTTCACACATGAGGACTCAAGCCTCAATACCATACTCATTTAGGAATTATGTTCATTAGATTGAGTGTATTAACATCTTTCAAGATTCATTATCTTTATTTCTCTTGTGTCGGTACGTGACACTCCGCTCCCTCATATTCATTAGTCCTCTTGTGTCGGTACGTGACACTCCGATCGCCTACATCTACGTGTCAGTTCGTGACACCCGATCCACTAATTCTATGTGTCGGTTCGTGACACCCGATCCACTAAATCTATGTGTCAGTTCGTGACACCCGTCCCACTAATTCTACGTGTCGGTTCGTGACACCCGATCTACTAATTCTATGTGTCGGTCGTGACACCCGTCCCACTAATTCTATGTGTCGGTTCGTGACACCCGATCCACTAATTCTATGTGTCAATTCGTGACATCGTATCCACTATTTCTATGTGTCGGTTCGTGACACCCGATCCACTAATTCTATGTGTCAGTTCGTGACACCCGTCCCACTAATTCTACGTGTTGGTTCGTGACACCCGATCCACTAATCTCATCTCTTTAGTTCATCAAGCCTTCTTTCTTACCAAGGCATCATCAAGCTCATTATTTTAGTTCATCACGCCTTCTTTTATACCAGGGCCTCATCATTAACAAAGAGATTAGGGATTTTCAAGATTTGGGAATCAATAACTTCATCATGCTTATATAATCACAATTATGTAATCATATTCATACAAGCATACAATTAAGCACATAGCAGGATTTACAATATTATGAATACATATCATTCGCTATTAAGAGTTTCCTACGAATATCGTAAGAGAAACCATAACCTACCTCCACCGAAGATTCGTGATCAAGCAAGCAAATTTCCCAAGCTTTTGTTTTTCCTCTTCGTTTGTGTCTTTCTATCAATTCTCCTTCTCTCTCTTTCTATTCTTTTCTTTTTCTTATTCAAACCCTCTTTCTTTTACCCTAATTAGCATATAATTAAGGATAAAAGATAGCAATAATAACCCACTAATTTACTCAAGGTTACCTCTTTTAACCCCCAAGTAATTAGACTTATATACATAAACCCACTAACATTATAATTAAAGTAGGAATAGACCAAAACGTCCCTTAAAACGTGTAAAGAAATCCGACCCAGACTGGGATTACTTAACCTGTGATGGTCCGTCGTGCCTGCAACGGTCCGTCCTGCAGGTCGTCGCAAGGTTCAGAGACTTAATTTCCATCAATGAGTCTTTCACGGTCCGTCACGCCCATGATGGTCCGTCCTGCCATTCCGTTACGAAGTTCAGAGAGTCGATTTTTAGTACCCAATTTCAAAATTTCTAAGTGTTTTGAAATTAGACCGCTCGATGGTCCGTCGTGCTCATGACGGTCCGTCGTGGGTGCCGTCGTCTCAGCCTGTTTTTCCAAAAATAAAATCTGCTGCTCAAAACGACTAAACAAGTCGTTACATTAGATACCAATTTACCCATTGTTCATCCCCGAACGATCATAAGAAGGAAAACAATGACGAAAAGGAGTACCTGAATCTGTAAACATGTGTGGGTATCTTTCTCGCATATCAGCCTCTTTCTCCCAAGTGGCTTCTTCGACTGGTCGATTCTTCTATTGAACTTTGATGGATGCAATCTCCCTTGATCTCAACTTGCAAATTTCTCTATCTAGAATGGCAACAAGTTCCTCCTCATAAGACAAATTTTCATCAAGCAAAACGGAATCGCAACGGATGATGTAGTTTCCATCCACGTGGTATCTTTTCAACATCGACACATAAAATACCGGATGTACTCCGGAGAGCCCTGGAGGTAAGGCTAACTCATAAGCCACCTCCCCTACTCGCTTAAGTACTTCAAAGGGACCAATGTACCTTGGGCTTAGCTTGTCTCTTTTACCAAACCGCATCACCCCTTTCATTGGCGAAACTTTCAACAAGACTTGTTCACCCTCCATGAACTCTAAGTCTCTAACCTTTCGATCTGCATATTCTTTTTGCCTGCTTTGCGCCGCTAGAAGCTTTTCTTGAATAGATTTCACTTTCTCTATTGAATCCCTCAAAATATCAGTACCCCAAGGTCTAACCTCGAATGCATCAAACCAACCAATGGGGGACCTACATCTCCTACCATACAATGCTTCAAATGGAGCCATATCAATGCTTGAGTGATAGCTATTATTATATGAAAACTCCGCTAAGGGTAAGAAGTTATCCCAATGGCAAGCAAATTCTATCACACACGCACGAAGCATATCCTCCAACACTTGAATTGTTCGCTCAGACTGACCATCGGTCTTAGGATGGAACGTAGTACTAAGGTCCAACCTTGTACCCAATTCCGCATGCAATGTTTTCCAAAACATAGAAGTAAACTGCGTACCACAATCTGATATGATGGAAAGTGGAACTCCATGCAATCGAACAATTTCTGAGATATAGATTTTTGCCAACTTCTCTGCATTATAAGTCACCTTGACCGGAATAAAATGAGCAGACTTTGTTAACCTATCAACAATCACCCAAATAGACTCGTACTTACTCATCGTCTTTGGAAGACCAACCACGATGTCCATTGCGATTCTCTCCCATTTCCATTTCAGAATGGGCATTCTTTGAAGTGTTCCTCCGGGCCTTTGGTGTTCATACTTTACTTGTTGACAACTTGGACATTTGGCAATAAAATCCACAAGATCACGCTTCATTCTACTCCCCCAAAAGTGTTGCTTTAGGTCACGGTACATCTTGGTTGCACCCGGATGTATCGAATACCTTGAACTATGAGCCTCTGTAAGAATAGTGTGGATCAAATCATCGACGCAGGGTACACATACCCTTCCCTTAATCCTCGAAATACCTTCCTCATTGATTGTCGCTTCTTTAGCCTCTCCTTGCAACACTTTACCTCGGATCCGGATCAATTTTTCATTATTAAACTGCTTTCCCTTAATCATGTCATGGAAGGAAGATCTTGCCTCCACACAAGCCAACAATCCTCCCTTCTCATTTACTTCTAACCTCATAAGGTCGTTAGCCAGAGTCTGAACCTCTCTAGACAATGGGTGTCTAGAAGCTTGCAAGTGAGCTAGACTTCCCATGCTTCCCGCTTTTCTACTTAAAGCATCCGCTACAACATTCGCCTTCCCCGGATGATACAAAATAGTGATGTCGTAGTCCTTCAGTAGTTCCATCCATCTCCTCTCTCTCAAGTTCAAATCTTTCTGAGTAAAGACATACTGTAGGCTAGGATGATCCGTATAGACCTCACACTTAACCCCATATAAATAGTGTCTCCATTGCTTTAATGCAAACAGTACCGCGGCCAATTCCAAATCATGAGTTGGATAGTTACATTCATGCACTTTTAATTGTCTAGAAGCATAAGCAATCACATTCTTCTCTTGCATTAGCACTGCACCCAAACCCGAATAGGATGCATCACAATAGACAATGAAATTCTTACCTTCCACTGGCAAGGTGAGAATTGGTGCAGTAGTCAACAGAGTCTTAAGCTTCTGAAAGCTTTCCTCACACTCATCCAACCATACAAATGGGACATTTTTGCTTAGTCAAGTTCGTTAGTTGGGAAGCAATGGAAGAGAATCCCTTGACAAATCGGCGGTAATAGCTAGTTAAACCAACAACGCTCCTTATTTCTGACACATTAGTAGGTCTTACCCAATTCTTTACTGTCTCAATCTTAGAAGGATCCACCATCACTCCATCCTTAGAAACCACGTGCCCCAAGAAGGACACTGCATCTAGCCAAAACTCACACTTAGAGAACTTGGCATAAAGCTTTTTCTCCCTCAACATTTCCAATACCATTCTCAAATGCTCCTCATGTTCCTCCTTACTTTTAGAGTATATCAGTATGTCATCAATAAATACGATCACAAAGAGATCCAAATATGGCTTAAAAATCCCGTTCATCAAACTCATGAACGCAGTAGGGGCATTCGTAAGACCAAAAGACATCACTACAAATTCGTAATGCCCATACCTGGTTCTAAAAGCAGTCTTTGGCACATTCGTTGCCCGTATTTTCAATTGATGATAACCGGATCTCAAGTCAATCTTAGAGAAGACACAAGCACCTTGTAACTGATCGAACAAGTCATCAATGCGAGGAAGAGGATACTTGTTCTTTATGGTTACCTTGTTCAACTGCCGGTAGCTTATGCACATCCGAAAACTCCCATCCTTCTTCTTCACAAACAAAACCGGAGCACCCCAAGGAGATGCACTTGGTCTAATGAAGCCTTTGCTCAACAACTCTTGAAGTTGGGCTTTTAACTCCCTTAACTCCACGGGAGCCATACTATAAGGGGTTATAGAAATGGGGAGAGTACCCGGTTCAAGATCAATACAGAAGTCAATATCCCTATCTGGTAGCATACCGGGATAATGCAGGAAACTTAGCCTCATATGCAGTAACCGACATCCTACCTTGCTCTAGGCTCAAAAATTCACCTCTTTTCCTATCCATCAATGTTCGGGGTATATACTTCTCCATAAACAAGCTAGAGAATGATGCCCAAGTCATAGGTGGTGCCTCTGTTGGTTGACACTCAACATGTGACCGCCACCACATTTTGGCGTTCCCTTGAAACTGATAACTTACGAACTTAACACCAAACCGTTCTACTATACCCATCTACTGTAGTAGCTCATGACAGTCAACCAGAAAATCGTAAGCATCCTCACATTCAGCACCCTTAAAGACTGGAGGTTTCAATTTCAAGAACTTACTGAAAAGTTCATGCTGATCATTTGTCATTATAGGCCCAGTAGTCAGACGTGGACACGTGCCTATGTCCAATGAGGCATCCATACGAGGAGCCATAGTGGCTGCATGTTGTACCTCTGAAACCGGAGGTGTTGGTGCAGAAAACACTGGAGGTGCCTGACCCTGATCAGACAACCCACTAAGATAAGCGAGAACCTGATTGATCATCTCTGGGGTAGGTTGGGGTGGCAATTCCTCATTTTGCACTTCTTCATTCTCCCCTTCCTCACCCTCTCTTACTACTTCCTCAGTCGGTGGAGGAGTCACCGCCCTAGTATCAGATGAGCTAGGTGTTTGTCCTCTTCCTCTAGAGGACGTCCTCCCACAACCTCTACCACGGCCTCTTGCCACTACTCTTCCTCGAGCTACAGCCCCAGTGGCTGGCTCAGATGCTTTTTGTCTTGCCGATGTTGGTGTTGGCGTAGTCGTTGCTCTAGTTCTAACCATCTACAAACGAGAGTGAAGATGGCCAGATACCAATTTGTATCACCTAGATACCAATTGGATTCAAGTAGTATTACGAAAGAAAGAAAGAAAGAATGGAATTTTTCCTAAAATCTTATTGCCTCTCAAAGAAAAGTAAAGGTGTCCCCCTACCGTTCTTTAAGAGTCTACTAGACTCGTTCTTGTGTGATGAGACCAACGAACCTAATGCTCTGATACCAAGTTTGTCACGACCCAAATCGATCTGCGACTGTCACCCATACTTACCCTCTTGTGTGAGTGAACCAACCAAATCTAAACCTTAACATTTCAAGGTACTATCAACATAAAGTAATGCGGAAGACTTAAACTCATTAATAAAAACCAATTCAATAACTATTATTTCCTAAAATGTGGAAGTCATCATCACAAGAACATCTACTTCAAATTACTAAACCTAAGTCCATGCCGGAACTTCAAGGCATTAGGACATAAAGAGGAAGATCCAGTCCAAGCTAGAAGCATTAGCTAACCCTGATATCCGGAGTAATGAAGACTGGCTAGAGTTACTGTTGAGTCGAAGATGTCGGCACGTTTGCTGCACTCCACAATTAAACAAGAGGGAAACATAAAAGTAGGGGTCAGTACAAAACACGGGTACTGGGTAGATATCATCGGCCAACTCAAAATAGTAATCAATATGTACCAAGTAATATCATAAAATCAACTATAATACTCAACATGTAGCAACAGCAAGTACTATGTCATAATCAATTATTGTCAAGTTCACACATGAGGACTCAAGCCTCAATACCATACTCATTTGGGAATTATGTTCATTAGATTGAGTGTATTAACATCTTTCAAGATTCATTATCTTTATTTCTCTTGTGTCGGTACGTGACACTCCGCTCCCCCATATTCATTAGTCCTCTTGTGTCGGTACGTGAAACTCTGATCCCCTACATCTACTTGTCGGTTCGTGACACCCGATCCACTAATTCTATGTGTCGATTCGTGACACCAGTACCACTAATTCTATGTGTCGGTTCATGACACCCGATCAACTAATTCTATGTGTCGATTCGTGACACCCGATCCACTAATTCTATGTGTTGGTTCGTGACACCCGTCCCACTAATTCTATGTGTCGGTTTGTGACACCCGATCCACTAATTCTATGTGTCGGTTCGTGATACCCGATCCACTACTTCTATGTGTCGATTCGTGACACCCGATCAACTAATTTTATGTGTCGGTTCATAACACCCGTCCCACTAATTCTACGTGTCGGTTCGTGACACCCGATCCACTAATTCTATGTGTCGGTTCGTGACACTCGTCCCACTAATTCTATGTGTCGGTTCGTGACACCCGATCCACTAATTCTATGTGTCAGTTCATGACACCCGATCCACTAATTCTATGTGTCGGTTCGTGACACCTGATCCACTAATTCTATGTGTCGGTTTGTGAAACCCGTCCCACTAATTCTACGTGTCGGTTTGTGACACCCGATCCACTAATCTCATCACTTTAGTTCATCAAGCCTTGTTTATTACCAAGGCATCATCAATCTCATTATTTTCGTTCATCACGCCTTCTTTTATACCAAGGCCTCATCATTAACAAAGAGATTAGGGATTTTCAAGATTTGGGATTCAATAACTTCATCATGCTTATATAATCACAATTATGTAATCATATTCACACAAGCATACAATTAAGCACATAGCAGAATTTACAATATTATCAATACATATTATTCGCTATTAAGAGTTTACTACAAATATCGTAAGAGAAACCATAACCTACCTCCACCGAAGATTCGTGATCAAGCAAGCAAATTTCCCAAGCTTTTGTTTTTCCTCTTTGTTCGTCTCTTTTAATCGATTCTCCTTCTCTCTCTTTCTGTTCTTTTTTTTTCTTATTCAAACCCTCTTTCTTTTACCCTAATTAGCATATATTTAAGGATAAAAGATTGCAATAATAACCCACTAATTTACTCAAGGTTACCTCTTTTAACCCCCAAGTAATTAGACTTATTAACATAAACCCACTAACTTTATAATTAAAGTAGGAATAGTCCAAAATGTCCCTTAAAACGTGTAAAGAAATCTGACCCAGACAGGGATTACGCAACCTGTGACGGCCTGTCGTGCCTGCGACAGTCCGTCCTGCAGGTCATCGCAAGGTTCAGAGACTCAATTTCCATCAAAGAGTCTGTGACGGTCCGTCACGCTCGTGACGGTCTGTCCTGCCATTCCGTTACGAAGTTCAGAGAGTCGATTTTCAGTACCCAATTTCAGAATTTCTAAGTGTTTTGAAACGAGACCCCTCGACGGTCCGTCGTGCTCATGACGGTCCGTCGTGGGTTCCGTCGTCTCAGCCTGTTTTTCAAGAAATAAAATCTGCTGCTCAAAACGACTAAACATGTCATTACAGATATCTCCCTACCTGCCATCCGCAGATATCTATACGGCAAGAATGTTGATGCCAACTGAACCCCTCTCACCGCTTAGTTTGACGACCGATGGCAGATTGTCAAAGATGGATAATTCCTGCGTGAGCTTTCATTGAGAGAGACCACCAAGAGGTGGATCACTTTGCATTTGTCCGTTGATAGAGAGGGTGCTGACTGGGTGACCGAGCCGAAGGGAGCCATCAAGAAGGCCAACCTTACCTTCATGGAGAAGTTTTTGTGGTTTATTGTTTTCCACTGCCTTTCCCCCAGAGCCGCTGATAATATAGTAACATGGGATCGAGTAGTACTGATGGCAGCGATGATAGCTGGGTTTGAGGTGGATTTTGCTTGCCTTCTACATGCAGTCATGCACGAGAGGGCTTTAAAGGTCACAACTACCTACCCTTTCCCGTGCATGATATTTTCTCTATGCAGGGCCGCAGGTGTACCTATATGGCAGGTTGATCAGCTCAAGACCCCGCTGGGCACTGTTTATATCAGCCTCATCAAGGATGAGGCCAATGAGTTGGCTCCATACAGAGGGCCCCGTCCAGAGTTGCCTCCACTTGGTGACAATCAGGCTGATATGGTAGCACAGGCCCTCACGGTTACGCAGGAGGCTTCTACTGACACTACCCCGGTCGATTTTATCCCGGGTAGTAGCACTGCCCCGAGCTCCTATCACTCAGCCCCTTTGCCCACTCTTGTCCCACTTTTTAGGGTCCTGAAATTAGAGGCCAGATGGCTACACTTCTGCATCACATCCAGCATTGGATGCAGAGGTCTATTGCTGAGGCAGAAGAGCGCTTGGAGTGGAGAATGGTTTAGCACACAGAGCGGAAGACACAGTGATGGCGGCCCTATTCTCCATTTCAGAGATTCCACCTCCTCCCCCTCAAGAGCATGCCAAGAGGCGTAGGGGTAGAGAGGAGGATGAAGCTCGAGCACGGAAGAAGGAGCGCGATGAGATGGAGGCTGCAAGAAGAGCCTCGCTTGATGATGAGGAGGCGCGTCAGATGAGAGCAGTAGAGTTAGCTACTCGGGCGTCTAGCTCCAGAAATGTGGAGATAGCGAGAGGCACTACTAATAGTGTTGTTGATGCTGAGGATGCTACTAAGGGTGTCCTGATTACAGAGGTAGTGGGTTCCAGGGAACCAGACCCACCAGCTTGCTGATCGTCGGCACTTTGCGCCCTAGGTTTGCTTCACCTACCAGTCTTGTATTTCAATTGTTTTATGCATTGGTGACAATTAAATGTATTTTTTATTGGGGGTGGGTAAATGGAAAGTGAGAGTTAGAGTGAAGTCTGAGTAGCCCAATTCACTATTCTCTTTTAGGGTTTTCTTGCTTGTGTTCTTTTTCCCCAAGAGACTGATTACTTTTTCTGTTGAACCAGCATGTCTATATCTTGTGTACATAGTTTAATTCTGAAGCATGATGGCTAAAATGACATCCTGATAAAATGGAAAATGATGCATGACTAGGTCTAGTAATTGACAAATGTGTGACTCTAAGCATTACATAGAGGTACACTACTGCGTGACCCTAAGTCTTGAATTCAAACTAGGTGTCTGATAATCTGGTAGAGTAATGAGATGTCAAGTGAGTGTGAGGAAGATTTGGATAGTCCACTATTTGTACTGAGCAAGAACTTGCTTGGTTAGTCCTTCCAAAAGTAAGTTGTAATAGACAATTAGGAAAAGATCATAGGCCCTTATTCAATATAGCCCATTTTTAGCCTAAATAAAAGAAAACAAAATGAAATTTATCCTTCTTTGATCCAATTTATTTGAACTTAAACTAGACCTTTCTTTTTCACCCTAACTGATCTTTTCTGAGAATAATGTGTTGGCCCTGGTCCCTCCTTGGACATGTGCACCTCAGCTTATTCCAAAAGCATAAGTTGAGGGTGGCTAATGCAGTAAACAACCCTTTTTATTGCTCTGACCCAACTTTGGGTGTTGTCTACTTTGAGTCATGGCAAAGCCATGAGTTGAGGGTGACTGTTATGAGGAATGCTCTGGAAAGTTGCATTGAAAGAACAAAGAGAGAGAAACAACAAAAGTAAAGTGACTCAAGAATTAGTTGAAACAAAAGTAAAGAAAAAAATGTACAAAAAATACAAGCAAGAAAATAACAGAGTCACTTACATAATTGAAGAAAAAAGGAAAAATAGCAAGGTGAAAGAATATGAGAAACTGGGCAAAATAAAATGATAGAAAATTGTATTTTCAGACGACATGTCAAGGAGGTCAAAAAGTTAGTAAGTATATTTAAATATACCCTACCTGACCCTGAGCCTATGTTACAAGCTAAGAAATGACTATCGTGATCCTAAGAGTTGTATAGCGAACTTAGAGTAGTTAAAATAAGGGCAAGCTTATGGATATGTATGAATGAGTGTGAGTTTGTTCTGAGAGTGAGTGTTAAAATATAATCGTTATACTCAAACTAAAATCATTGTATGAAAAATGAGGATTTTTTTTTGAAGTGAGGACACTAGTTGCAATACCGGAAAAATTAGGACCTCCGTGAGAAATTGAAGAGGATAGGTATTAGTTCATGGTGAGTCTGTGTCATGGTCTGATTCCACATAATTCAAGGCTAATAGTGATAGCATGCATAAACATGACGAGATTGATCGGGATTTATAGCCAAATGATTGCGAAGGATAAAACATTGATACTATTCTACAAACATTTTGTATTGAGTCATAGTGCGTCGTTTGAGTACAAACAATGATTTTAGGTTTAGGGTGTTTATATACCATGGTTTCACGTTATTAGTAAAATACTTTTTGCTTAAGTTTAGTGTGTCCAAAAGCCTTTTTTGCTAATTTTTATGTAAGTTTCTTTTCAGAGAAGTAGTCCCAGTACCCAAATTCAAAGAGTTCAAATGTTTTAGAACGGAGACCCTCAACGGACCGTTGTGCCAGTGATGATCCGTCATACCTGCTGCCGAGGGTAATCAAGAGAGCAGCAGAAGAAATTTCACAAGTATGGGACGATGGAGACCATGATGGTTCGTCATGACCACGATGATCTGTCACGAGGTCGTTCGATCCAGCCGCATTTTGACAGATTTCCAATAAATATAGTCCTTATTTAATTAGGTTTTTATTTTGTATAAATAGTTTGAAAAACCTCATTTTTGAGGTTAGACTCTTGATTATTTTTTAGACTCTTTGTGAGATTCTTGATTATTTTGAGATTCTTGAATATTCAGAGACTTTTTTTATTGATTGTTGGTGACTTTTCCTGATTAATCAAGTGAACTTTCACATTTTACTCATTCTTATTGAAGTAAGTGCATGAATTCTTATATCATATATTTGAATATTGTGATTATGAGTATGGGTAACTAAACTCCATAACTAGGGTTGTGGGAACCATAGGATAATAATGAGGTAAAACCCAACTAAAATAACAATTCTAGAATAGTGTCTTGCATGTAATGATTATTCTTTTTCTTAGAAGTCTTTTTAATAGATGGCCAACGTTAGAACTCGCCTTAATGCTACTTGCCGGACCAAGGAGGTAGATAATAGGAAAAGAATTATCGACATAGATTTAGTGTATACTATCTAATAGGCAAGTATTGATTGGTACGAGGTAATAACATAGTCAAATATCGAATACAATGCTTAATATGATGTAAAGATAAGGGTTAGTATAGCAACACATGTAGCCGGATCAAGGTCCGGAGTAAAATTTTCTAGATGCCGGACCAAGGATTTAGAAATACATAACTTATCACTTTGCATGCAAGATACTAGGAAAAAATTGTTATAGTTAGAATTATCAAGTTATGAACCTGTGGGGAACACGTAAACCCTAGTTACTTTTATTATTTTATCAAACTCAAACATTTGAAGCTGTAAGTCGTCTCCTTCAATTTCTCGAGTTATTTTCATTTATTTAGAAATAGAAAACCCCCCCTTTTATCATTTTTGCTTTCTAAGGAAGTAATTGACTGAACAATTGTAATAATAGATTGAAGTTAAGTCTAAACTATTTTCCTCGTGGGAACGATCCCAACCTCCCAGTTCTCCCAATTTATTCCCCACCTTTTCATACTAGTTCCTAAGTGATGTACCTACGTTCTTGGTTGATTCCAACACTCTAAGGTACAACTAAATTGTAAAGACCCTCAAAATGAATTAAGGTGTGTAGAGCCTCACATGTGCCTAAAAAGGTTAATAATATGTCAATTAAGTGTGTTACAGTATGTATGAATGATTTGAAGTGTTTTGGAGGTTAAACGTCAAAGAACGTCCAAGACCTTCGTAAGTCAGTCCTTAGACATGCTAGTGTGTTCTAGTGTGCCTTTGAATTTTTTTGTGTTTTTTTCTACTAGAACTGATAGTGAAAGAACTAACATGTGTATGATCATATTTAGCTTCGAAAAGACAAGGCTTGACTCCCCAAGGACCAACCAAAAGGTCCTTGAGTAGGACCAAAAATAAGGTAGCACACTGCCCTGGCAATGTGCAATCGACGACCATGAAATCAACGAATCGTGCCTTCACTGACGCCCCTCCTAATTGGGGGCGTTGCTCAACAATTAGAAGTGTGATATAAGACCCCAAGATGAATTTTAAGTTGCAAAGGATGGAGCTACAGGTTGGCTCATTGATTAGACGACGCTCAGTCTACTACCCTCCATAGATGCAGCCTGCAACTTCTTTCCTGCACACTGTCCATTTAAACGGTGAATGGAAAGTTCACCCCACGTCCTAAATAGACTCTAGACAGTTATTTTATCTATTTTTGGGTATATTAATTTAGTTAAAAATATCAAAACCGCAATTAGACTTCTTTCTTTAAATTTCACCCTTCTCTCTCAAAACAAAGTCTTAATGGAAACCTCCATTGAAAATGAAGCTCAATAACCAGTTAGAGGTTGGATTTTCAAGGTTTATTCATCAATTTTTTGTTTTATTATTATGTAATAAGGCATGTTAATCCTTCATCCTTATTTTACCATTCATCTAAGGAGTTCCTTCAAAGGTTTGCAAAGAAGATTTGATGCCTCAAATTCCTATCGTTCGATCTAGCCATGGGTTCATTCTCAAATTGATTCCAAAAGCATGATTATGATTAATTTATGATTAACTACTGTTTTTAATCTCTATTCTAATCCAATTTCACGAAGAACCCATGATCCTACTATTTTCTCAAATGTGAGCACTGTGATCTTGATGTTTAGTTGATTGAATTGTGATTTGATTATATTAATATGCCTATTGCTATTGTTTTCTATGATAATTGATGTTAAGTTATTGGTAATTCATCAATGATGATAAAAGACTTAAGAATTGGTAAGATTACCCTATTTTCTCCACTTTGTATAGAATTGGTAACTAAATTGGCCTTTCAATGACATTGTGTGGTATGGTCCAGTTATTGTGGTGGTGTTTACTTCCTTTTCATTCTTTATATGTTATAATCATAGAATTTAAGGCAAATTTATGTATTGTGAATGTGTGATTATGATGATCACATAATGTCAAGTTATATGCCTAGTTATCAATGCTAGTAGCATGTTCTAGGTATATTGATGTTGCTTCATATATGTGAATGAACATGTTCGGGATAGGTATGGAATACATGTTGATGATTGGATACTCTTGTATAGAATGAACCCCTACCTTTGTACCCCTATTTTAATATGTGGTCTTAAGCATGATTATGATTTCTAGATGTAGATGATGAATATGTCTGGTCTCCTATGCTATAATGTCGTGAGTGCTCTATGCATGAATGTGTATTATGATATTAAGAGGGTGGCTTCCTCAATACTATGTTGATTGCCATTATGTAATCATGTTGACCAATGTACACACACTCACACTTTATGCATGTCTATGAGTAGGATAGATTCATGATAACTATGGAAAGGATATTTCTCCTATGCATCATTACCTACTACTATGCATGTAAAGTATATGTCCCTGGAAGTATAAAAATGTGTCTTAACGAGGATGACTTGATAAGTGTACTAGGATTGGGTAGGGGTATGGAACTTCTTCGATAGATTGCACAAGTGTACCTTGATAGGATAGTTCCGAGGTGATTTCTCCATGTACATGATATAAATGGATGATTAAGATATGAACACGGAAATATATGCTAATATTTCAAGTGTATGATATGATGAAGTGCATATGTGTAGTGTTTGGTATGCGAAAGGTTTCCTCATATATGAATATGCGCGCACACATGAATGAATGCATAATGACTCATGTATGATAATCTAGTAAGTAGAGTCCTTTGAAAGGTTTGCTCAATTGTAGTCAAAACTAGACTATGCTATGAACATGCTATATCCATGTGAAAGGATATTCTCACATTATTTTTTTTTATGAAAGGACCATTATAATCTATAACCTATGAGCTATGCATATGAGGAGTTTATATCCTAAAACCTATTTTTATGAAATTAATATTAATAAAGGCTTTTTGAAAGGGAACTTAACTTAGTATCGAGTAAACTTGAAAATGAGAAGTTTTGCCTCCCCATGGAGGGATATTCACCCTATGGTTACTTATGAGGTGTTGACTCCCCTTGGAGGGAGATTCAACCTATGGTTTCTCTTGAGGTATTGACTCCCCTTTGAGGGAGATTCACCCATGGTTTCTCATGATATGAGGACTCCAATGTTAATGGGTAGGTAGAGGGTCCAATACATATCTCCTAGTTCCTTAACTATGTTGTCCATAGAGGACCTAGCAAATGGATCCACTTAAATTATACCATGATGTTAATGTTCTACATTGGCAAGTAGAGAACCTGCTTTCAGTGTGGGGTTCCATGACACTACATTCCATGTTTAGCTTAGATGGTCTTATTTTCGGTTAAGGCTAGGGTTTCCCCAAAAAAATAGACAATGGAAGTAAATTTATTAACTCTAACTAGGATAACCTAAGGAAAGTTTTTTAGTATAGGTGAGGGTATGGGTCTTTACCTATGCATTGCACAAGTAGATCTTGAAGGAAGTTCTAGGATGGTGTTTTATATGTATATGTATATGTACATGTCTTTTATGCATGACATTATGGTATTGACCTACTTGTAAGATAATATGCATAGTATGAGTCCTATGATGTCGATATGAAGAAGGTCTTACTTTGTATGCATTATGTTGGTCTTACTTGCCATATGATGAAGGTCCTACTTATGCATGTAGTTGACTATAGTTTTCATGTTGATATATGAATTAAATGATGATGATTGTGGTCTCTTTTTGAGGTTACTTAGTATATGTGAGGTTATAGGGCTTCATATGTGCATTGCACTAGTAGACTTAGATTGAGATTATGAGTAAGGTCTTATGATGTTTTAATGAAATGAAGTCCAAGTATGCATTTATTGACCATTGCCTTATGATGATGTTATTGGTAGTATTGACTAGTATGTTGTATTTGAATGAGTCTTATATGTGATTCATGGATTATGTTGATTCATATGTGAAGTATGTGTTTCATGATATGCCATGCTTCTATGACTATAAATGTTTAAATTAATGAAGTTTGTATCAATATTAACTTTGGTGAACTTAAGGTGATGCTTTAGTGTGGATAGTCGAATGGGACACTATTTATGCATTGCACCAAGTGTTAATAGAGGGTTACATGGGGAGTAAATGACATAAGGTAAAGTAAGGATAATGTCATGCAATGCTAAATGAGACTTAAATGAATTATGTGGCTTTATGTCATGTTATTACCATTGTACATATCTTTATGAAGTATGTGAGTGATTTTATGCTTATTGTGTTGATGTTCAAGAAGTTTTACAAAAAAGACATGATGCATGCTTTCTAACTAAATGTCCTTTTTAAATGCAAGTTTTTGCATGGTTGCCACAGTTAGTGCATTCTTGTACTAATACCATTCTTTTTAATCTTTTTACATAAAGTGTAGGTGATGGATGTCTATAAAATGTATCTTAAAGTGAAGGGCTTGATAGATGTTTTCCAAGCTCTAGAAAATGGATTATGATTCAAGAATTCCCTATGTCAAAGTTCTTATATAAAGTTCATGTAAAAGTTAGATTATTATTTTATGATGTTAAGGTTCTTGTCCCTATTGTACTCGATTAATGACGATTAAGATAACAAAAGATACAT
Organism: Solanum lycopersicum; assembly: GCF_036512215.1. NCBI lineage: Eukaryota > Viridiplantae > Streptophyta > Magnoliopsida > Solanales > Solanaceae > Solanum > Solanum lycopersicum. The sequence continues at coordinate 28,722,518 of NC_090809.1, forward strand.
AGAGTCTAACTATGTATTATGACCTATTTTATGTTTATATATGAAGTAATTTGCTAGCATATGATGTGCTTTAAAAAGTTTTAAATTTTTTGCTAAATCTCCTATAATAATGCAATGAATGATGTCTATGGACTTGTAGAAGACCTCTGAGAGGTCAAGTATGCCATGTTACTTCTAGGGGGTGCTTCCCGGTCATGTCAAATATGGTATCAGAGCAAGAGATTATAAAAATTGTATTAGGGTCCAATGTCTCATATTGTCACGTCTAGTAGAGTCTTGTTCATCGATGGTGACATCTATGACCATGAGGCTATAGGATGGTAGAATTTCACTTTCTTCACTACTCTTGTGTCATTTCATAGAACTTAACTCTATATGATCGTCCTCTCTTATGTTTCCTTGTATGGTGGTCTTTTAGCTGTGATTACATGTATGAGATGGTATTTCAATGCATGATGAAGAAAAGGTGATTCTTAATGCTTACTTTGGTGTATGGCTTGATGAGTATGTATGAAGGTTAATTTGGATATGTTTTGATTTGATGCCATTGATGGCCATATATGTTATTTATGAGAAATGACATGTTATGTGAGAATTTATGTCATGATATGGTTGTAACTTGTTAATTATTATTATGGTTAACTGGAGTTCCCTTTTGAATAATAGGTTGCTATATGATTTGTATGATGATAGCGTAAGATATGGTTTAAGTTTGAAATGTTATGAAGAAATGTGGTAAATAGCTAAATATGCATGTAGCCTTTTTATACGTGTAATGGTTTAAATGTTGCCCATATGTATGTGATTCTTAATTGTTCTCTAGTGTGGATTGGAGTATTTTGTATAGGCTTGATCCTAAGGAGTGAAGGTAATATGCTTACCTTGTAATGTGATTGTGGAGTTTGCTAATAAATGGGAGAACCCTTCTGATTAGTTGATTCGTTCCATTATGAACCTATTCTAAGAGTGGATCCCATAGGTTGTAATTATGTTTTAACCCTTAAGTGACTTAGAGGGTAGTATGTACCCCCTTAAACCTTAAAAGAGAAGGAGAGGATTGATGTTGACCTAACTTGAAGTGGTTAGTTGTCTTGCAAGATTGATCTTAAGTATGGTCATCCAAAGAAAGTGCCTCGATTGAACCTTGTAGGTTTCGTCTTGACTTGCCTTAAACTTGGTGTTCTAGGGAAACATGTGATTAGGCTTACCCCAAGTGGGGGATAATGTGCCTAGATGGTAAGATTTTGAGTTCCCTTGATGTTCTTATGTTGAGTTCCCTTGAACTTCTTTATGTTGGGAATAATCTTGAGGTGGTGATGACGAAGGGTGTGCATACGCTTAGATCCCAACAGAGGGATGATGTACTTAGTTATTAATACTGGTGAGCTAAAGTTCTCTTAAGGTTGAGATAAGTTTCTCTTAAATGGGTTTACCTTAATTGGGGGATGATGATGTGAGTATTAAGGTTGTAGATATTTCTATCTTTTCCTTCTATTCTTACTCATGCTTGAAACCAAAGAGTTCCTAGTAGCTTGCTCATGATGTGAGTCTTGCATATAAGTATAAGTTGCATGTATCCATATGATATGCACGTCCTAAGTGACACTGTGTTATGCATATTTTAAAAGGATTTCATAACAGGAAAATGGTTTTTTGATCAAACTCATGTTCCCTGATGTTGTTGTACCTCTCAATATGATAAATGTGCATTTGACTTCATGAGATAATTTGAGGAGGATGCTTGATATTACTTATAATGTGTGGTGTTCTATGCCGTCATGACAAATTGAGTCTTCCTTAAATGAAAAAAAATTATGAATCCCTTAAAAATGTGTGACTTTTTTGACTTGGAAACTGTTAATGTAGGCTCACTCTTGAGAAGTGATGGTATGTCTAGCTAATTTTCTAGATGTGTGCCTATAAATTGCAAGAATTCCCCTAATTGATGCTTTTTTCATGAAAACTAGTATCATGCTAGAACTCGAAATTATGTGAAATGACATCCTATTGTTGTGATGTATGTGGTGTGATTTACCATGTTTAGTTCATTAGGAAAAAAGTATAAGCATGCTTTGGTAAAAAATGGAGAAATTCTCTTTAATGTGAATTGACCTTTGTGCATTGCTTGTATATGAGCTCATACATGTGAGTATGTTAAGGAGAAGAAAATTCATCATTAAACATAACAAAACATGGTAATGTTTTATATGACCTTGATGGTATTATTTCTAAGTGATAAGGATCCTTGTTGATCTACAATACGCATAATCTGTGTGCATTGAGTATGAGTTGCTTATTTGCCTCTTGAGTGATAATGTTGAGCAGGACTATATATGATTTGAAGGTCGTTTAATGTTGAGATCTTAATGAAATGAAATGTAAAGACCATGTCATTATTTGGAGAACAATTTTCCTCCTACGAACAGGACAAGAGTCTATGTGTTTAATGCATTAAGAAGTGAGTGAATAAAGGTTTTGATTGCTTGTGCTGCATTGAGTGCAAAATTATATGAAGTTGGTGTTCCTTGTAATTTTTGGTGCATTGACTATTATGTGATGATTTGTTTAATGGTGTGAGCTTCTTTATGGTTCATTGAGTCCTTGTAAGTGTTTAAAGTGATTTCAATGTCATTCAAGGATGAATATTCCCAAGTGGGGGATATTGTAAAGACTCTCAAATAGAATTAAGGTGTATAGAGACTCACATCTGAATAAAAAGGTTAATAATATGTTAATTAATTGTTTTACAGTATGTATGATTTATTTGAAGTGATTTTGAGGTCTAATGTCCAAGAACGTCCGAGACGTTCGAATGTTAGTATTTAGACGTGCTAGTGTGTTCTAGTGTGCCTTTGCATGTTTTACGTGTTGTTTGGTGCTTAAATTGATAGGGAAGTACCTTAACATGTGTACTATCATATATAAGTTTGAAACGTCCAATCGCGATTCCCCAAGGACGAACCAAAGGGTCCTTGAGAAGGACCCAAAATCAGGCAGCACACTGCCCTGACAATGTGCAATCGACGACCATGTAATCAACAGAACGGGCCTTCATTGATGCCCCATCGATTGGGGAAGTTCTAAACATTTTGAAGTGTGAGATCATCCCCCAACTATGGAGTCTCAATCGCAAACGACGGAGCAGCAGGACGGCTCGTCGATCAGACGACGCTGCGTCGACTGCCCTCTGTAGATGCAACATGCACGCTGTCCATTTAAGGGGTGAATGGAAATTCACTCCACGTACTAATAGACCATAGGAAGTTATTTTATATATTTTTGGTTATACTAAGTTAGTAAAAGATCAAAACCCCAACTAGACTTTATTCTTCAAATTTCACCCTTCCCTCTCAAAGCAAACTTTTCTAGAAACCTCCATTGGAGATGAAGCTCAAGAACAACTTAGAGGCTGGATTTTCATGGTTTCTTCATCAAATTTTCATTGTCTATTTATTTAATTAGGTATTATAATACTTCATCCTAAGTTAAACATTCATCTAAGGAGTTCCCTCAAATTTTTTCAAAGTAGATTCCACGCCTCAAATTCTTATCTTTCGATCTAGTCATGGACTAATTCTCAATTTGATTTCAAAATCAAGCTTATGATAAATAAGATTAACTACTGTTTTAATGTGGTTTTGAATCAAATTTCATGAAGAACCCATGAATCTCATATTTTCTCAATTAAGCCTATAATGTTGGCATTTTGATCTTGATGTTAGGTTGACTAAATCGTGATTCGATTATGTTACTATGACTATTGCTACTGCTTTCTATGCGAATTGATGTTGAATTATTGGGAATTGATCAATGAAGACAAAAGCTTTGAGAGGTCAGATTAACATATTTCCTCTACTTTGTATAGAATTGGTAGTTGAATTGGCCTTGAATGGCAATGTGTGGTATGATCCACTTATCGTGGTGGTATTTAATTCCTTCTCATTATCTATATGTTATGATCATATGCTTGAAGGAAAATTAATGTAATGTGAATGTGTGGTTATGACGATCAAAGAATGTAAAGATATATGCCTAGATTTCAATGCTAGTATCATGTTCAAGGTTTATTGATGATGCTTCCCATATATGAATGAATATGTAGGGATAAGTATGATCTACATGTTGACAATTTCATATTCTTGTGTGTAGAATGTACCCTTACCTATGTACCCCTATATGAATGTGTCGCATTAAGCATGATTAGGAGTCCTAGATGTAAACGATGAATATGTATTGTCTCCTATGCTATAATGTGGTGTGCACTCTATGCATGAATGTGTATTGTTATCTTAAGAGTGTGGCTGCATCAATACTATGTTGATTGTTATTATGTGATCATGTCGACCAATGTACACAAACTGACACCTCATGCATATCTATGAATAGAATAGATTCATTAGGACTAAGGAAACGATAGTTCTATGCATCATTACCTACTACTATGCATATAGAGTATATGTCCATGAAAGCATGAAAATGTATGTTAACTAGGATTACTTGGTAGGTTTACTAGTATGGGTAAGGGTGTGGGACTTTCCCTATATATTGCACATGTGTACCTTGATACGATAGTTCATAGGTGATTTCTCTATGCACATGATATAAATGCATGATTAAGGTATGAACATGAAAGTATATGCAAATATATCAAGTGTATGATATGATGAAGTATGCATATATGTAGTGTCTAAATGTTGTATGGGAAAGGTTTCCTCATATATGAACATGTAAACACACATGAATGAATGACAATGAAGCATGTATGATAATCTAGTAAGTAGAGTCCTTTGAAGAGTGTTCTCAATTGTACTCTAAACAAGACTATACTATGAATATGATATGTCCATGTGAAAGGATATTATCACATGATTTAGGTTGATGAAAGGAGAATTCTCATATATAACCTATAAGTTATACATATGAGGATATCCTTTCACATGGACATATCATATTCATATCATAGTCTTTTAAAAAAGGTAACTTAGCTTAGAACCGAGTGAACTTAACAATGAGAGGTGTTGACATCCCTTGGAGGCATATTCATCCATCGTTTCTTATGAGATGATAGTGGAATGGATTACTATTCATGCATTGCACCAAGTGTTACTAGAGGGTTACTTGGGGAGTAAAGGACTTACGGTAAAGTAAGGATAATGTTATGAAATGCTAAATGAGCCTTAAATGAATTATGTGGCTATTATGCTGTGTTGTGAGCAATGTACATGTATATATGAAGTATGTGAGTTATATAATGCTTATTGAGCTGATGTTCAAAATGTTTACAAAAAATACATGATGCATGCGTTCTAACTAAATGTCCTCTTTAAATGCATGTTTTTGCATGGTTGTCATACTTAGTGCATTCTTGTACTAATACTAATCTTCTTTATATTTTTACTTAAATTGCAGGTGATGGATGACTAGAGGATATATCTTAAAGTGAAGGGCTTGATAGATGTTTCCCAAGCTCAAGAAAATGATACTTATGATTCAAGGACTCCCTATGTCAAAGTTCTTATTTAAACTTTATTTTATAGTAAGATTATTATATTATGATGTTAAGGGTCGTGTCCCTATTATACTCTATTGATGTTGAGTCTAAGATGATAAAAGAGACTTAAAGTATAACTATGTATTATGACCTATTTTATGTTTATATATGGAGTGATATTCTAGCATATGATGTGCTATGATAAGTTTTTTTAATTTTTCCACTAAATCTACTATGACAATGTGATGAATGATATCTATGAGCTTGTACAAGACATCCGAGAGGTCAAGTATGCAATGTTACTTGGGTTGCTCCCCAATCGTGACATAAACATCATGAAATCATCCATAAACATTCATCAACATTTATCCATAGTCCAATTCAAGGAAAGTTATGATCAAAGTCAATGAAGGTAAGAAGCAAGTCAAAGCAAAGTTCTTAAAATTTTTCAAGAAGCTTTAGTATATTTTAGCTTTTTTTTATGATTTAAAGGTAGAGTTTAGTAAATAGTAAAGCTGATTTTTTTTCTTCAAAGATGTATATGGGGACTGCATATTCCCAAAGAGTTTTAAAAGAAGAGTAAACATCTTAAAAGATCTCTCATGTATGTGAAATTATTTCAAAAAATCATTTAACTTTGTTTTATATCAATAAAGTCACTCAACTTATGGATTTTCTTTTATTAAATCACTCAACTTGAACTATTCTTCTAGGAAATCATTATAACCAAAAAAACAAAAGAAAAATTTACACAACCCATCCTTCAAGATTAGTTTTGTAATACTTATTTTCATTATAGTTTATAGTATTATGTTTAACTCTCTTATTTTATTTTCTTTATCAAATATTTTCTTAACCTAATAATTATTATTAACAAAAAAATTTATGATTTAATTAAATTTCCATTTATCACACATTTATTAAATTGGTCAACATACGTGAGGTAATTTAATATAAAAAGTTAAATAAATACTTAACCGGAATACGTACGTTATGAAAAGAATGTACATTTCAAACTAATGAAGCCAAAATCAACAACAAATATATCCATTTAATTATATTAATGGAAGGAAGAAAATATATCAATCATAAAAAATTAAATAAATGTATGATGAATGGAAATTTAATCCTATCATAAATTTTAATGTTAATAGTAATTAGGTTAAAAATATTTGTTAAACAAAATAAAATAAGAGAGTTAAGTATAATATTATAAAATATAATCAAAATAAGTATCACAAAAAATAAACTTCAAGGGTGGTTTATGTAATTATTTTTTTTTGGTTATAATAATTTTCTAGAAAAATAGTTCAAGTTGAGTGATTTTATAAAAGAAAATCCATAAATTGAATGACTTTATTGATATAAAACAAAGTTGAGTGACTTTATGAAACAATTCCACATACTTGAGTGATCTTTTAAGATATTTACTCTTTAAAAAAAATATTATCACATTTAAACAAGAACAGAAACTAAGATTTCCAAATAGCCTTCGGGCTAGTTTTTAGCAAAGAGTTATAGCTATCTAAAGTGAAGCAAGCAGGGAAATTGAGATTTCCAAGATAGTCTTTGAGCTAAGTTTTGAGCACTAGTATCAAACCACAGTGGAAGTATATTTTAAAAACATAAGAGCCAATATATTATGGGAATAATTATGAGCACCAAACTGGGGAAGAGCATGAGTTCAGATAACTCACATCTCCATAAAACTATGTAGCCACCATGGATAGAAAATGGTCGTACTATTTAGATGAACCATTTTCTTTCGAGAATAGTGGATCCATTAGGAAGTTCAGGTCTTATACCTTTGTCCGGGTATAAGATGCGTTGACAGTGTGAGATAGATTGAGGTTTCATCACTATAGCTCTTAAGTGATGGTTGTGGGTTAGAGAAATTCCCAACGAGGTTAAATGTATTATGTGTACACAATTATTTTTTTTACATACATCTCAGTGTTATATTATATATTTGCATACATACAAAGTTGACAACATGTTTTTACCTGTTTTTCTTTATATTGCACTTATTTTCGACTTGCTATATATATATTGAAATGAGTTCGGTCTTTTAGAATTGAGTTGAGTGAGGTCAATTATTCATATTTCTCCTTTCAAGGCTATGTTTGTACTGTTTAGCATTCCGACTCGCAAACTCGTACATTTAATGTACTGATGGTAGTTGGACTTCATTGTATCAGTAAAGTTATTACATTCTTTCAGTTCAGTTCAGTTATTACATTCTTTAAGTTATTTTAAGTTAATGATTATTGTCCTTCCCTGAGTTATGTAAATAAGGCCATGAGTCCGCTTAGGGCTAGCCACCCATCTTGGAAAAGAGAAAAAAGAACGAGCAAACGATGTGCATAGAATTGGACTCTTAGAAGTCCGACTTATGGAATCCACAAAAGGAAGAATAGTGGTGATGAATGGGGCTGAATCATCACTTGTTTCAGAGGTAAAAAAGAAGCAAGACAAATATCCTATTTTCTTGAATTTAAGGCAAATGTTCATGAGAAAAAGGCATTATCTTTTAAACAATGGGGAGATGATGTATTCAGATAAAAGGGTTGATTGTATGTACTCATGGTGGATGCGTTCCAAGAGAGAATCATGGAGGAAGCTCATAGCTCTAGATATTCCATTCATTCGGATTTCACAAAGATGTACCGTGATTTGAGAGACGTATATTGATTGGAAGGTATGAAAAAGAGAATTGTTGAATGTGTTGCCAAGTGCCCGAATAGTCAACAAGTTAAAGTAGAGCATCAAATGTTTGGAGGTTTGTCTCAGAATATAGAACTTTCAGAATGTAAGTGGGAGATAATTAATATGGACTTCATCATTGGATTACCAAGGTCTCGCAGTCAACATGATTCTATTTGGTTGATTGTCAATCGAATGACAAAATTAACCCAATTTTTGCTAGTAAAGAATACCCATTTGGCAGAGGATTATGCTAAGTTTTACATTCAAGAGGTGGCAAGACTTCACAGAGTTCTGCTCTCCATTATTCATATAGAGGTGCAAAGTTTACTATACAACTCAGGAAATATTTTAACAAAGGCTTGGGTTCAAAGGTTAACTTAAGTGCTACCTTTAATCCTAAGACTAACGGGCTAGAAGCATGCACTATTCAGACCTTACAGGATATGCTTAGGGATTGTGTGATTGATTTCAAAGGTAATTAGGATGATCAACTACCTGTATTTGAGTTTACGTACAATAATATTTACCATTTTAACATCCAGATGGCTTCATATGAAGCTCTTTATGGGGTAACATGCAGATCTCATATTGGATTGCTTTAAGTGGGTGAAGAAGGGCTTATAAGACCAGATTTAGTTCATCAAGCTACGGAGAAAAGGTGAAAGTGATTCAAGAGAGGTTGAGGATTGCACAAAGTCATTATAAATCCTATATGGATGTTAGGAAAAGAGCGTTGGAGTTTTAAGTATATGATTAGGTTCAATCAAAAGTTTCACCCATGAAGGGTGTTATTATATTTAGTAAGAAGGGGAATTATAGTCCTTGATATATTAGACCTTATAGAATATCCAAGAGAATTGACAATGTAGCTTATGAGTTGGAGAAACAACAATACTTAGTAGTGATTCATCCGATATTTGATGTCTCCATGTTAAATAAGTGCATGGGTGATCCTTCATTGATCCTTCAAACTGAAAATCTTAGGATCAATGATAACTTGTCTAATGAATTCTGGATCACCAAGTTTGCAAGTTGAGAACAAAAGAGGTAGTAGCAATCAAGGTACCTAGGAGGAACCAATTTGTTTAAGAAGGTACTTTGGAAGATGAGGAGGACATGAAAAAGATATATCCTCATCTCCTTGTATCCGGAGACATTGCAGACCAAGGTACTAATTTTATTTTAGTACTATATGGATTTTAAGTAAGCATGTTGTTTAGTTGCATTTGCTAGTGGGTGCTTACACTTGATGTTCTACCCTAAGTCTAATAAGAGTAATCTCATTAGAAGACGAATGATTCCAAGGGGGATATGTTGTAACATCTCACAACTAGAAAAACCTAGAAAATATTTTAAAATCTGAAAATATTTATTATTAGAAAGAATAAGAAAATCTAGATTTATGTAAGTTAAAATGTGTGTTTTTGGTCAACATCTAACTACCATAACTCCTATATCAGGATGATTTACTTTTATTTTGAGATATGTTTGTAAAGAACTTTGAATAATATTTCCAACGCCGCCAAGTTTACGCGAGTTCGATATCGTATGAGTGAGTTATGCTTTTCAAAAGTTTGGGTGTTCGATTAAGGAAAGCCCAATCCGGATTTGAGAAGGGGAAAGTTGTCTTTTAATTAACTAACTAAATTAATTTGGAAGAAAAAGACCTATATTCAGTAGATAAAATAGAATTCACCTAGGGCTTGGAGATATGAGAAAAGAGGAGAAAAATATAAAATTGTAAAGAACATTTAAGCTTTGCACGTGGAATTCGTCGGGGTTGATCTCTAAATAGGTATTTGAGATCACATAGTGTTGTATTAGTTCACCCATACACCAATTTTGTGTCAATTAAGTGAATTTAAGTTGTTTGAATATTAAGAAAGTGACTTCTTGAAGAACATTGTTGAAAATTTCGTTGAGTACTTTATGGTTGTGTTGTTGAAGTCTCTTGTTTATTTGATTCATGTTTCCATATGTAATTATTGGGTTGAATATAGTATATATTGATAGCACTAATGATCCTAAGGGTTCAGAGAAAGAACCATGGAAGCTAAGAGGTGTAGACATGAAAAATAAAGGATAAAAGTCGAAGCTTTTCTAGGCAAGGATTGGTGCACTGTGCCTGCCAGAGCGCCACAAAAGTTCGTCTAAAATTTTCCCTCTGGCCCTTTGAAATTTGAGTCTTGGAGCCCCGCGCCTCTGAGAGATTGAGAAGAAGGTAGCTTCTGTTAAAATTTACTTATAAATTATTTAGTGGAGGGTGTTACTTTGGAGGTCGAGGCCTTTCTTTTAGTCCCGATATGCTCATATTTTTCCTTCTACTCCTAATAAAGCTTGAGGTAAGTAGTTCCTCTTGAGTTTTAGAGTTTTGGGAGTCATGTCTATTGTATGAGTGTTTCCATGATTTATTTATGCTATACATGTTCTTGATGAAATTCATGTTTAGTAAGAACATGAGTTTTCATGATTTATATTCCTCGTGTTGTTGTGCATTTAGTGTGAGTTAAATATTTGACATCATGAGATGTGTTGATGAACATGTTTGAGTATGCTTTTGAGAGTATAAGCATATTGTCTTCATAATATTGTGTTGAGCATTATTTTAGTTTAAGGGAGTAGTTATTTCTATGAATATGAGAATTATTGAGATTCATGCATGTAACACCTTGAAAATCCACGACGTGTCATAAAGCCTAAATAAGAGTCATAAGGGTTAAGTAATGTTTTTAAGTCCACTATAAATGAATATAGGTCATTTAAAATGTTTAAGAACCAAAACATCCAAGAATATCCATGACATCCGGGAAGTTGGTACAAAGGGGTGTTAGCGTGCCTTAGCTTATTTGACTAACTTTTAGGAGTTGGAAATGTACAAAAATTGGTGGAAGGGTAGATAATAGGTGTTTGAGTTGTTTCATGGTTGAAATTTCCATGTACGACTCCTCCAGGACCAACCAAGGTCCCTTGAGGAAGACCCTGCAGGTTAAGGCAACACTGCCTGTGCAGTGTGCATCGACGGAGCAACAAACGGTCCGTGTGTTGACTGACGGGGCGTCGTTGACACAATATTCCTTCATTTGTACAACTGGAGGAAGCCCCTTGTCTTCAGAGTATCTGACCGAGACGACAGAGTGTAGAACGGAGGAGGGGTGTTCGTCGACTCACAGACGACCGGTCATTCGGGGTGTCATCCGTGAGGGCCAAATTTCCTGAACGTTTTTATATTGATTCATTCAATTAATTAGTTGGTTTAGGGGTTAGTTAGGTATTAAGGGGTGACTAATTAACTAATTTAAAACCCATATAAAAGCCCCAACCCCAATTCAAATTACTAGAATTGTAAGACACAAACGCTCTTCCTTCTCTCTTCTTTCTCTATCTACTTGAACTCACCTTTGAAAACTAGAAAGGATAAGGGTTTTGGGGATGGAAAAGGGGAAAATTCACCATCAATCAATCATCAAATTTTAAGTTATGGGATCTGATTTACCTTTGAAACTCTTTTTTCAAAGGGTTCCTTCAAAATAGATTTTAAGAGTTGAAATTTCATATGGGTTTCATCCAATTACGAAATAAAAAGTTATGAATTGATTTGTTGTTAATTTATTTAGGTTATATTGAATATATTAACATGTAATTCAACTTTTTTATGGTAATTGTTGATGCTTTTATCTAAATTTAAGAACATGATCCTCAATCCCTAACCCTAGGTTGTGATCTTGAGCTATATTGTATTGTGATCATTCTATTGACTTAGTTATTAATTAGATTACTATCTTATGGTGTTATTATGAATAAATTAAGATATATTATAGGCCTATCATTCTAGTTGTTGATTTTTGATTTAGGCTATGAAGCATATTGTGAAATTAGCCTATGTATTTTGTCTTAAGCTATGATTTAGTGTTGAATTGTGTTATAGAGATGCAGTTGTCCTTGTAATCTTATTAGTTCTGATTGTGTGGTTATGTTACTCCCCTAGTTGGGTTGAGTTATAGGTTGATAGTAAGACCTTGATGATGAACTATAAGGAAGACTCGGTAAGTCTTAGAATTGTTGTCTTTACTTCCAATTGTGATTAATTGTGGTTAAGTCATGATATTATATTGGAATTTGCCTCATATTAGGATTGATAGGATGGTGTGATGACTGAATTGAAATATTTAGATTAGGGTTGTGAGGTTCATCAGGATGTAAATGCTATAATGATGGTGATGCATACTTATGTGCCTTATTATGAAATGCTATGTAATGTGTTAACCTCACTTATATGAATTGTGATGATAGGACTCTACTCATGCAATTCCTATTGAGCTATTTATGATGATGATTATACAAGGGATAGACCCTATAAACTAAAATAAGCTATGATTGATAATTAAAGTCTTAAACATACTTCAATAAAGGGACTTAGTTTAGCACCGAGTGAACTTGACAATGGGAGGTGATGACTTCCCAAAGAGGAAGATTCACCCTATAGTTCTATATGAGATATTGACTTCCCAAAGAGGAATACTCATGCAATGGATTCCCATAAGAGGAGGCCCCAACTACCAAATGGTATAAAGAGGGAATATACTATCTCATAGTTCTAGAACTATGCTGCCCCCATAGGAAGACTAGCTACAGGATCTACCTAGAACTCTACGTTTGTGTTTGGTTCTACTTTGGCCGGTAGACCACCTTCCATCGGTGTAAGGTTTTACAACACCAGATTCCACACTTAGCTCATGTGTTCTACGTGGTTAAGGCAGGTTCTCCTTAATCTAAAATAAAGTAATGGATTATAAACTAACTAAAGTGAGTTGAGAGGTCTAACTTAGCCTACGTAGGGGTATGAGACTCAACCTATGTCTTTGACTAGTTGACTTTGATGGAAGCTTTTGGAAGTTGATGTCATGTAACCATATAAAAATGATGTATACGATGATAATATGTTGATGCTACAATGTAAATGTCTATATATGATGATGATTATCCTCTTGATATATGTAGTTGGACTATATTGTTCAAGTTGGACACTGATTATGTTTTCTTATTTAGTTTACTTGGTTTGTAAAGGTTATGGGGATTTGCTGGGTCATTGCACTGTTGACTTGATAAGGATTCATGACTAGTTCTCTTTCTTATTATGATATGATTGACTCTTATTCATTCTTGTGATATTATTCCTTGATGATAGGGTTGTAGAAAATCATCGTTTTAAGTATATTGATATAAGCATTATTTGTTGAGATAGTAAGCATGTTTGGGTTGTTGATATGACTTGCTTGAATTTGCATTAGGTTCATAAAGGGGTAAAATGGCACGTTTTGACCAAAAGTTCCCTTTTAGCTTGTTTTGCTTGTATATGTGCATAACGTCTCATATTTAGTACATGTGGAGTACTAACCCCATTTTCTTTCCTTTTTCCAAACATTTTAGGTTCCGATCGTTGAAGTGTTTGGAAGGTGACATTGTTCAAGTCTTTGATTCTTCATTTCATCCAAGTGGGGTAGGTCCTCAACTTCCGAGGGCAATGCCATCATCTAGCTTACAGACTTGTTATGAGCTTAAAGACTCTTTCATTTCTTTCTTTTTCAATTGAGTATTATACTTTTGTACGACCTATATGTGGTCTTGTTGTATTGATGTAAGGGCTACGCCCATATTGTGATAATCGTTTATATGGTATGAGATGAGACAATATTTGAGACAATTTTTATATCTTATATATGTGTATGTGCAATAAAAGTAGACAGCTATGCAACCTTCCTATATTAAGGGTCTATGTATACTTGATAAAACTATATATTATGTGTATGTAAAGGTCTATGTAAACCTCCAAGTATTGATAATGAAAGTTTTAAATTATTCCACATTTTTCAACCTATGAATGTAATGACATGAGACTAAGAGGCTAGTATTAGTCCTTGAAAAGGATGACGACGCCGGTTACGTCTAGAGGGTAAACCCGAATGTGACATACTTGTTATCAGAGCATGAGGTTGAACATCGTTGAGTTATGTCTCTCTCTGTACCACATCTATGTAGGTTTGTATTCATATTTGTGAAGTGCACCACACTTATGAGTAGGAAACTATATGATGCTTAGGAATCGCTCTCTTTCTTCGAAATCTTATATCAAGCAATTAGAGTATACTTATGGTGTGCTTTTGCATCTAATCCTATTTTTGTTCTTATAATCAACATGAACACTCGAAGGAATGCGGCTCGAAGACTTTAAGAGGAAATTGCCAATGCGAGACCTCCTCCCCGTGGTGAGCAATGTCCTCCACTTGAACAAGATTCTAATGTGGATCAAGCACCGACCAATCCTCCTCCTTTGACGGATGAGAATATAAGGACCTCTGTTCTTCAAATTTCCCAAGCCATCACCACTCAAGCACAAGAGGCCATGACTCAAGCCCAAGCTATGATGGCTCAGGCCAATCGGGAGGTTGTACCCCGTCCTCATCAACAAGTCACTACTATGGCTTTCCGTATAAGGGACTACACTCAAATGAACCCTCCTACTTTTGTACGAGTCTAAGGTTGATGAATACCCCCAAGAATTCATCGATGAAGTCTCTACAATATTTTGGCTACGTGGTTGTCCACAAGTGAGAAGGCCGAGTTGGTAACTTATCAACTCAAGGACGTGGTGCAAGCATGGTATGTGCAATAGAGGTATAATAGGACATTGAGGGGTTGTCCCAGTGACTTAGGAGATCTTTAAGGCAGCTTTTCTAGAACGGTTCATTCCTAGGGATATGAGGGAGGAAAAAGTGGTAGAGTTCATCAACCTTTGACAAGGAGGAATCAGTATAGATGAATACTCTTAAACTCATTAAGTTGTCCAAATATGCTCCATCCTTGGTTTCGCTCCTAGAGACTAAATAGTCGTTTCGTTACGGGGTGTCAATGGACTTACTAGAGTACCATTCGGCCATGCCACATGAAAACGTGAACATTTCGCGCCTTATGGTGCATGCAAGAAGGGCTAAGAGAACAAGCGGATACGCTAAAAGAGCAAAATCATTTGATGGAGGTTCTTCATAGAATAGGCTTGAAATACAAGACAAGCGTAGATTTTAGAAATGAGTCTCAAATCAAGCACCTTCCAAGTTCCCAAAAGTTAGGGATGATAGGGTGTCTAACAATAAATTCAAAAGGAGAAAAGGTACTAATTCACCAAATGAGAAGCCTACATGTGCCAAGTGTGGGAAGGGTCATCTTGGTGAGTGCTTGGTAGGAACGGGAAAATGCTTTAGTTATGGCAAGAGTGATAACAAGATGAGAGATTGTCCAAATTTGAAGAGTCAAGATAAGGGTAGTGGTCAAGCTCAAGCAAATGGTTCTAGTGATGCTCAAAATAAGAACCACCTTTATTCTCTCCGCTCTAGAGATGAGAAAGAAACTTCTCCCGATGTGGTGACCCGTATGTTGAAAGTCTTCTCTATTGATGTATATGTGTTACTTGATCCCGGCGCTACTTTATCATTTGTTACACTTCTAGTAGTTAAAAAACTTGATATTTTTACCCGATATTTTGCATGAACCTTTTGTAGTGTCTACTCCAGTTGGTGAGTTGTTTGTTACAAAAAGGTTGTATAGAAATTGTCCAACAATGTTGCCCAATAGCGTTTCGTATGTTGATCTAGTAGTACTCGATATGCTTGATTTTGATTTTATAATGGGTATGGATTGGTTGCATGCATGTTTTGCCGACATTGTTGTAGGACAAGAGTGATGAGGTTTAACTTCCCTAATGAACCAATTATTGAGTGGAAAGGGAAAATTTTTATTAATAGAGGTCGTATCATCTTTTATCTAAAAGAATGCGAAATGATCTCAAAGGGGTTTCTATATCACATAGTAAGAGTCCAAGATTTATAATCCGAAATTCCTCACTTTGGGTTGATACTCGTAATGAGTGAGTTTCTGTAGGTCTTTCCTAATGACCGTCCCGATATACCTCCCGAGCGGAAAATTGACTTTGGCATTGATTTGCTACCAAATAAAAATACCATATCAATTCCCCCTTATCGGATGTTTTCGACCGAGTTGAAGGAGTTGAAGGCTCAACTAAAGGATTTACTAGATAATGGTTTCATAAGGCCTAGTATTTCTCCATAGTGTGCTCCGGTTTTGTTTGTGAAGAAGAAGGATGGGTCCTTGAGAATGTGTATTGATTATCACCAACTCAACAAGGTCACTATTAAGAATAAGTACCCTCTCCCTCGGATTGACGAATTGTTTGATCAACTCCAAGGGGCGAGTTACTTTTAAAAATTTACTTGAGATCGGTAAATCACCAACTTAGGGTGAGAGTCGACAATATACCTAAGATGATCTTTCGGACTCGATATGCACTATGAGTTCTTGTTTATATCTTTCGGTCTCACTAAAGCTCCGGCGGCATTTATGGACCTAATTAATACAGTGTTTTCAAATTACTGAGATTCATTTGTCATTGTCTTCATTGACGGTATCTTGGTATATTCGAAGAATGAGAGTGATCATATGGGTCATTTGAGGGTAGTATTGTAAACCCTTAAAGAACATCAATTTCTTGCCAAATATAGCAAGTGTGAATTTTGATTGAGGTCGGTTACTTTTCTTGGGAACATCATCTTTAGTGAGGGAGTTGAGGTAGACCCAAGGAAAATATAGGAGATGAAAAATACCATTGACTAGAATTGACATTATGAGTTTCTTGGGTCTACCGGGTTATTATCGGAGGTCAGTACATGGTTTTATCTCTATTACATCTCATTTGACTACTTTGACCCAAAAGAGTAAGAAGTTTGAGTGCGCGGAGGCATGTGAGAAAAGTTTTCAATGGTTGAAAGATAGGCTCACTTCCGCTCCGATGTTGACTTTACCGGAGGATACAAAGGGCTTGGTAGTATATTCTGACGCATCCCGAGTGGGTTTGGGGTGTGTGCTTATTTAACACGCGAAATTTAAAGCCTATGGATCAAGGAAACTTAAGGTACATAAGATAAACTATCCCACTCATGACCTTGAGTTAGCAGTCGTGGTGTTTGCTTTGAAGATTTGGAGGCATTACTTGCATGGGATTCATGTTTATGTTTTTATCGATTATAAGAGTCTCCAATATGTGTTTACCCAAAGGAGTTGAATCTCTGACAAATAAGGTGTCTAGAGTTGTTGAAATATTATGATATGAGTGTCCTTTATCACCCCGACAAGGCCATTGTGGTTGCGGATGCCCTAAGTTGTATGACTATGGGTAGTGTATCCCACCTTGATGAAGCCAAGAATGACCTATCAAGGAAAGTACATATGTTGTATAGGTTGGGGGTGAGGTTGGAATGTTCTCCGGATAAGAGTGCTATAGTTCATCATAACTCCCAGTCAACTCTAGTGGTTGAGGTGAATTCCAAACAACACCTTGATCTAGCCTTAATGAAGTTGAAAGAATCGATTCTCAGAAAGTTGAATGAATCATTCTCCTTGGGGAGGATGGTGTGCTAAGCTACCAAGAGAAATTGTGTGTTCTCGATATAAATGGGTTGAGGGATCGAATCCTAGAAGAAGCCCATGGGTCCCGCTACTCCATTTATAAAGGTTATACAAAAATGTACCACGAACTAAGGGAGATATATTGATGGGAAGGTCTAAAAAGGGACATAGCACAGTTTGTCGCTAAATGTCTGAATTGCCAACAAGTAAAGACCGAACACCTAAAGCCGGGTGGCTAACTACAAGATATCCTAATTCCTACTTGGAAGTGGGAAGACATCAATATGGACTTTGTAGTAGGTTTACCTCGGACTCAAAAGTTAAATGATTCCATATGGGTAGTTGTGGATTGATAGACTATGTACGCTCACTTTATTCCTTTCAAGTCTACATATTCGGTGGAGGATTATGTATGAATTTTCATAGATAATATTGTGTGCCACCATGGTATTCCGTTATCCATCATATCTGATCGGGCGCAATTCACATTTACATTTAGGAGATCATTAAAAAAAAGGGTTG
The DNA here is from genome assembly GCF_036512215.1 of Solanum lycopersicum. Taxonomy (NCBI): domain Eukaryota; kingdom Viridiplantae; phylum Streptophyta; class Magnoliopsida; order Solanales; family Solanaceae; genus Solanum; species Solanum lycopersicum. Next base: position 28,740,711 of record NC_090809.1, read on the forward strand.
GGTACTACGGTGAAGTTAAGCACCGATTTTCATCCCCAAATGGATGGTAAAAAAGAGCGTACTATACAAACCCTTGAACATATTCTTAGGGTGTGAATTATTGATTTTAAAAGGAATTAGGATAAACATTTACCTTTGGTTGAGTTTGCCTATAATAATAGTTTTCATTCATCCATTTCCCATGGCTCCCTATGAAGCCTTGTATGGTAGGAGGTGTAGGTCTTCTATTGAATGGTTTGAAGTGGGTGAGCCATCGCTTCTTGGTCCGGAGTTTATTTATAAGACATTGGAAAAGGTTCATATCACAAGGAACCGATTGCAAACGTACTATAGTAGACAAAAGTCTTATGCCGATCATAGGAGAAGAGATTTGGAGTTTGGAAAAGGTGATAAAGTGTATTTGCAAATTTCACCAATGAAAGGGTGGTTAGATTTGGCATGAAAGGGAAGTTGAGTCCTCGATATATGGGTCCCTATGAAATCTTTCAAAGGGTTGGTAAGGTTGCCTATGAATTGAAATTTCCTAGTGAATTGTCTTCGGTTCATGCGATTTTCCATGTTTCTGTGTTGAAGAAGTGTATCGGTGATCCCGAGTCCATTCTTCCTATTAAGGGTCTTGGTGTCAAGGATAATCTCTCTTATGAGGAAGTTCCGGTTCAAATTCTTGAAGGCAAGTCAGAAATTAAGGAATATAGAGGTGGTTTTTGCAAAGGTGTTATGATAGAGTCATCTAGCTGTGGGTGCAACATGGGAGGCCGAGGCTGACATGAAGTCCCGTTACCCTCATATTTTTGATAGTTAAGGTTAGTCATTTTTTAGTACTTCATAATGAAGTTACTGTGAAATTTGTGCTTTAGACTTGAAATTTTGATTTTTGCTTGTTTTGAGTTATGTTGTGCATTTTTATGTGTTGAATCTTTATGAAATTATATGCAGCATGATGTTAAGTTGAGGTTTGTGCAAATTGACTCATGTGATGTAAGTTGAGCTCTTAAGTGTTGTGAGGTAGAAATACCTCATGATGAAGTGATTTGAGCCTTATGTGTAGTGATATAAGTTATGAAATTGCCTTGTTTAAATGACATGATTTATGTTGATTTTATATTGTTGATTGGTTGTCTTCTAGTCTTGAGTATATTCCTTCATTCAAAAGAGTTTTGGTGTCATTCGGGGGCAAATATTCCTAAGGGGGGGGATAATTTAACACCTTGAAAATCCAAGACGTGTCGTAAACCCTAACATAAGTGTCATAAGGGTTAAGTACTATTTTTAAGTCCATTATCAATGAATATAAGTCATTTAGAAAATTAAGAACCAAAATGTCCAAGAACGTCCATGACGTACAGGAAGTTGGTTCAAAGGGGTGTTATTATGCCTTAGCCTATTTGACTAACTTTTGGAGTTGAAAATGTACAAAAGTTGGGGGAAGGGTATATAATATGTATTTGAGTTGTTTCACGGTTGAAACATCCGGGTACGACTCCTCAAGGACCAACCAAGGTCCCTTGAGGAGGACCCTGTAGGTTGAGGCAACACTGCGTGAGCAGTGTGCATCGATAAAGCAACAGACGGATCGTGTGTGGATTAACGGGGTGTCAATTCCACCGTCTCCACACACATACAATACTGGAGGAAATTTCTCGACTGCACAATCCTTAACTGAGACGACGGAGTGCAGGACGGAGGGGGGGTCCTGTTCGTCGGCTCACAGACGGCCCATCGTTTGGGGTCTCGTCTGTGAGGGTCAAATTTCCTGCACGTTTTTATATTGATTCATTTAATTAATTAGGTGTTTAGGCATTAGTTAGGTATTAAGGGGAGACTAATTAACAAACTTAAACCCCATATAAAGCCCCAACCCCAATTAAACTAACTCAAACTCTAAGACACAAACTCTCTTCATTCTTTCTTTTTTCTCTCTCTACTAGAATTCACCATTAAAAACTAGTAAGGATAAGGGTTTGGGGTCTGCAAAGGAACAAATTCACCATCAATTCTAATTCACCTTTGACACTCTTTCCTAAAAGGGTTCATTCAAAATGGATTTCAAAAGTTGAGATTTCCTATGGGTTTCATCCAATTACAAAATTGAAGTTACGAATTGTGTTTTTGTTGATTTATTTAGGTTATATTTAATAGATTATCATGTAATTTAACTTGTTTATGGTAATTGTTTATGATTTGGTCTAAATTAAAGAACATGATCCTTAATCCCTAACCCTAGGTTGTGATTTTGACCTATATTGAATTGTGATCATTCAATGGATTTGGTTATTAATTAGATTACTATATTATGGTCTTATTATGAATCAATTAAGATGAATAATCATCCTATCATGCTAGTTCTTGAGATGTTATTTAGGTTATGAAGCATATTTTGAAATTAGCCTATGTATTTTGTCTTAAGCTATGATTTAGAGTTGAATTGTGTTATAGAGATGCAGTTGGCCTTGTTATCTTATTAGTTATCATTGTGTGACGATGTTACTCCCTTAGTTTGGTTTGTTATGGGTTGATTGTAAGACCCTAATGATGAACTATAAGGAAGACCTGGTAAGTCTTAGAATCGCTATCTTTACTTCTAATTGTAATTAATTGTGGTCAAGTCATGATATTATATTGGAGTATGTCTCATATTAGGATTGATAGGATAGTATGATGATTGAATTTAAATGTATTGATTAGAATAGTGAGATTGATTAGGATGTACATGCTATAAGGATGATTATGTATAGCAATGTGCCTTATTATGAAATGTTATATAATGTGTTAACCTCACTTATATAAATTATGATGAAAGGACTCTACTCATGCAATTCATATTGAGCTATTGATGATGATGATTATACAAGGGATAGACCCCATGACCTAAACTAAGCTACGATTGTTAATTAAAGTCTTAAAGACATTTCAATAAAGGAACATAGCTTAGCACCGATTGAACTTGACAATCGGATGTGATGACTTCCCAAAGAGGAAGATTCACCTTGTAGTTCTATATGGGATGTTGACTTCCCAAAGAGGAATACTCATCCAATGGATTCCCATCATAGGAGGCCCAAACTACCAAGTGGTATCAAGAGGGAATATATTATCTCTTAGTTCTTGAACTATGTTGCCCCCATAGGAAGACTAGTTAGTGGATCCACTTAGAAATTTTGCGTTTGTGTTTGGTTGTACTTCTGCCAGTAGAATACCATCCATCGGTGTAAGGTTTTACAACACCGTCCAAACTTAGATCATGTGGTCTATGTCGGTTTAGACAAGTTTTCCCTAAAGTAATGGATTATAAACAAACTAAGGTGACTTGAGAGGTCTAAGTTAGCCTAGGTAGGGGTATGAGACTCTACCTATTCCTTGCACTAGTTGACCTTGATGGAAGCTTTAGGAAATTTATATTATGTAAGCCTATGATAATTATGTATATGATGATAATATGTTGATGCTACAATGTAAATGTTTATATATGATGATGACTATCCTCTTGATATATGTATTTTGACTACATTGTTAAAGTTGGACACTGATTGTGTTTTCTTATTAAGTTTACTTGGTTGGGAAAGGTTACGGGGATTTGCTTTGTCATTGCAGTTGATTACTTGATAAGGATTCATGAGTAGTTGTCTTGCTTATTATGATATGATTGACTCTTATTCATTCTTGTGATATTATTATTTTATGATAGGGTTGTCGAAAATCATGTTTTCAAGTATGTTGGGATCAGTATTACTTGTTGAGATTGTAAGCATGTTTGGTTGATTGATATGACTTGCTTGACTTTGCATTAGGTTCCTAAAGGGGTAAAATGACACGTTTTGACCAAAAGTTCCTTTTAAGCATGTTTTGCTTGTATATATGAATAAGGTCTCATACTTAGTACATGTGGAGTACTAACCCTATTTTCTTCCATTTTCTCAAACATTTTAGGTTCCGTTCGTTGAAGAGTTTGGAAGGAGACATTGTTCAAGGCTTGGATTCTTTATTTCATCCAAGTGGGGTAGGTCATCAATTACTGAGTGCAATTCCATCATCTAGCTTACGGACTTGTTATGAGTCTAAAGACTCTTTCTTTTCTATCCCCTTCAATTAAGTGTTATACTTTTGTACGACCTATATGTAGTATTGTTTGATTGATGTAAGGGCTATGCCCATATTGAGAGAACCGTTTAGATGGTATGAGATGAGACAATATTTGAGACTATTTTTCTATATTATATATGTGTATGTGCAATAAAAGTAGAAGGCTATGTAATTTTCCTATATGAAGGGTATATGTATACTTGATACGACTATAGATTATGTGTATGTAGAGGTCTATGTAAACCTCAAACTGGTGATAATGAATGTTTTATGTTTTTCTGCATTTTTCAACCTATGAATGTAATGACATGAGACTAAGAGGCTAGTTTTAGTCCATGAAAAGGAAGACGACGTCGGTTATGTCTAGGGGGTAAACCTGGATGTTACAATGCATATTGGGATGTTATATGAATTTTTTACTCTTTTGTCTTGCATGGATTGTGCTTTGAGATGAACTTTATGCTTCCTCCTTTTGAATTTTGCATTATTTTGATGTTTCATGCATTATGGGCTGCTACTCTTGACTATTTAAATTAGTTTGGTGTTCTAGATCATCATTCGAAGACATATTTTACCAAGCAGAAGATTCTGTCACACCTACTATGACTAAACTAGAGACTAACATAAAACTAGTTTAAGGTTTAATTTAATGATCATAGTCCTAAAATAACCTCTGGGACTGGATATAGATGCTTTTGGGTGTAAATATCGACGTACTACCCCCAAGGACCAGGTTCTAGAGGACCTTGAGGCAGCCCCAAAGAGCTGCCATAACATCTTTAAGCTATGGATGGACCCATACTCTGTAGACAGGGTCATGGGTCGAGTCTGGACTTACCATTTTCTAAAAAACTCTCTGGCCCATCTACGTTTGTGCAAAACAGCTCGTGAACCCACCCACGACCTGTGGGTGCGGGTTTCGTGAGTGAGGTCAGTTTTTGAATTTTGTTTTAAGTTAGGGATTTATGGAGTGGATTAGGTTTAATTAATTAACTAAGTAGGGTCGTTTTGTACTAATTAAGACACCTATAAATATCCATAAACTAAGCCAACTAGTTCATTCTATTAAGTACCCAAAATAAACTACTTCCTTCCTAATTATTCTCTCTCTTAAACCTCCATTGAAAAAGAAGATGAAGTAAAGGTCAAGGGCTAAAGTACTAACCTTTTCCACTCAAATTTGTGAATGATCTTTAATTAATGTGTGGTAGTATAATTGATGGTTAGCTTTCCATCCATGAAGTCTTTAAACTCTAAATTTCAAAGTAGAAAAGTCTCCAAAACCTAGGGTTTTTATTCTATGCCATGGATTCTTCGTTAAAACATTTTCAATGATTTAGTTGTCTTATATTATGATTTAATTACTTATTATTAGACGATTTATAATAAACTCTCCCATGAATCCATTAATAAACCACATCCCTAATTTATGGCTTGAGATTTAGATGAATTCTAGTAACTTTGAATTAGTACTTGTAGTAGTTTAGTTTTTTGATTCATTCTTCCATCTATATTTAATGTAGTTATTCTAGATTGATTCGTTGAATTTGATCTATATCGTTGAAGATCAAAATATGAGAACTAGCTATATGTGTGAGACTTGTATGTATTCAATTAGATTATTTTGAGAGTAAAGTGCTTATATTATGATTTAATTTTGGGGTTTATTAGATGATTATCCTCATGTACACACTTAGGTATGAATGTCATATAACGTGAAAGGTTTGTCAAATGTAGTGACTCTAAGGGTTGAAGATTAGTCCAACATACTGAATTTAGGAGCTTTATTATGAGCTTTTGGATTGGGTGTCAAGATATTCTTCCATGATTGTTGACTAAAGTCAAGACTTAATATGAACTCAATGGGAGTTGATGCTTAGTACCTAGTTGATATGAATATGAGAAGGAAGCTTTTATACTAGTTGAGTTTTGCTTCCCAAATGGGTTCCTTTTACACTAGTTGAGTCCGCAATCCCAAAGTAGTTATCTCATGAGATAGAAACCTTCTATGATAGTTGAGTTCGGGTTTCTAGAAGTAATCTCATTATCTCTTAAACTCTGTGCCCAATAGGTCTTTAGCTAGTGGATCCACTTAAGTTAAGAGTTTGTTTCTACCTTAAGAAAGTAGGACAACCCCTTTTATAGTGTGGGGTAGAAACCAGTTTCAATGATAATGTCTCATAGTACATGTCGGTTAAAGCTAATCCCACTATGATAGTATGAACTAGAATTGGAGTGATGAACTATAATCACTTAAGGAGTGTTTCCTTAGTGTGGATAGGATTATTGGATCTTGTTCATACAATGCAAAAGGATACTTCTAAGGTATTTATGGTTTGTTTCCATTATGATGATGATCAATATGTTGAATATTCTTGTATCTTATGCTTTTAAACTAATCTTTCATGATATTTCTTATCTTGAAAAAAATGCATAGTTTTCAATTGAAATGTCCCTTTTTATCATCTTTAATGGTTTTCATGCATAGCTATCATACTCAGTGAAATTTTGTGCTACCGATATTTCTTATACATTATCTACAAAGTGTAGGTTCTAGTGTTTGAGGTAATTTCTTCTAGTTCAAGCTTGGATAGACTATTCTCCAAAGCTTGTGGTATGTCCTCATTGATACGAGGACAAGGTCTATATTGTTGTTTCATTTGTTTCATTGTACTAGACATTTTCATATTCGCTATTGTAAGGGTTGTGACCCTATTATTTTGTGACTTTGATTTTAGTAGATGGCTTAATGAGACTATGTCTAGACATCCGCTTTACTTTTATGAAGGTTTTTTAAGACATGAAAATGTGGCTATTTTCTCTATTATTCTTTACTTATATTACGATGACATGATAAGTGGCTTACTTTGAGCCTTTTTCAGGATTTCTAGCTCCATGTTATGTCAAGGGGGAATTCTTGGGTCATGACATATCATGAATAGAGTTTTTGGCTCCTGACATATTATTTGTTTGATTAATCAAGAGAAAAAGGAAAATTTTCATTCTAATAGTCTTATAGCTTCTAAAAATCTATCACAACTAAAAATTACCATATAACCACTCAAATATAGGTAAGTTAAAAACCTCTATCTTTCATAAAAGATGAAAAAAAGATTTTAAAATGGAAGTACAATAAGTTGTGTCCAAATAAAGATGAATACCTTGTAACACCTCGGATATAGGAAATACTAATTTTAGATAGAACTTAATTAGAAATAGCCAATTTGATATTTGTGTAGAGTTTTAGGTCTATTTCAACGACCATAAGATTAAATATAAGATAAGATAGGTATCCCATAAGATATCAAATGAAATATCTATGAGTCCTCTTCCAACGGCACTAAGTTTGCTAAATTTTGAGTTCTAATAGGGAAGATATGCCCGTAAGAGTTCAATCTACTTAATTAAGGAAATTCATCTGAATTAAGGAAGAGTATTTTGGTGTTTTCCTTAACCCATTAACCTTACACATTTTTCACCCAAATTGGGGTCTACGGTAATTGATATCATTTTTCACAATTCCTAAACATGCTTAGGGTTTTAGAGAAAATATCAAGAGGATCTAAAGGAGAAGTTCAAGCGTTCAATATAGATTCTTTCAATCTTTAAGGAATTTTGCCAAGTATTTGATCCTTACGAATATTTAAGCTTTCATTGTATTGTGTTAATTCACCCTTGTCTAGTTATTGGTTTTATTTTATTCAAATTTGTCCATGAAATATGTGATTGAAGTTCGTGATGAGTTTTCTTGAATGATTTGTTCTTCAATCTTTATTATTGGAGTTTGATGAGTTCTTAAGGCTAGGGTTTAGTTTAAGGGTTCCTCTTGAGGATATTTTAGTATGTTTCTGTTTACTTATGGGGGTATGCAAATCTGAGAGAGTTTTGGATAAATTAATAGATTCTAGGAGAGTTAGGGCCAGAAATTGAGAAGAAAAATTTAGTGGAATGCCTAGGAATTTATAAGGGCAGCGCACCCTAGATTCCCATGAGGGATGTCTCCCTGTACGCCTGCAATTCCACACAAACCAGCTGCTGTAAGAGGAGGGTTGATGTGGCGCTCTATGGATGTGCCACGAGTGTCAACGTACTTTTACTTCCATTCTTTGATCCATACTTACTCTATTGAGTCGAGCTTTCATTACTTTCTTTATTCTAAATATTTAGACCTTCATTAATCATTGTTAAATCTTATATATAATGAATCATAACTCTTGAATTCACATCCCAAATTCAAAATAAGACAAGATTCAAGCTTAAGAGAACCTTTCAAGTCATTTTGACGAGTCTTCAACAAACTTATGTTAAGACTTGATTACTTGATAATGAGGATGAGGAGAATTTATTTCATGTTTTTAAAACGAATACTATGGAACTCAATATTCCCAAGAGTAATTTTTTTTTTGCATTTTAAACGAGAGGAAACTTCGATTACCAAATAGGTTCATGAGGAGCTTTGAGAACTATATATTTTAAGAGAACCCTTTGAGTAATATTCTAAAAGTTTGAGGATGATGAAATAATTTTTAAACATATGAGCATGAGTTATATTATTGGTAGTAGTATTAAGCACCAATATGGGGACTAGTTCAGAAAAAATCAAAGTCCTTATGTGAGCTGTGTATGCCAATGCGGTTAAAAAGAGTCATACTTTTTATATGATTTCTTATTGCTTTTAAAGTATAGCCTAGTGTATCACTTAATTAAGGATGTCTTATAATCGAGCAAGGTATAGGATAGTTTTGGCAGCATGCGCAATACGTTGAATCATCGCATAGTTCATCGTGATGGTTATCAGTTAAAGAATCTCCCAAATAAAGATAAAGAATTATTATTGCAGTTTTAAATACATTGAGTAGTATTTCCTTGTAATGCATCTATATTGTTTCTTTTATATTGAACTGAGTTGAGTATTTCCGAGTTTGAGTACCTTTCAGTATCCTTGAGTTGAGTCTGGTGGAGGTCAATTAAGATAAGGTGGGTATGTTCTTCCTTTTTATTAGTTCAAGTGTAACACCCTGTATCCAAAAAATTGAAAAGAAGCAACTTTGCGGGGAAAAAAAGAAAGTTCCAATAATAAGGGCCACCCACGGCCAGTGTGTGGGACCACGAACCGTAGGTGTGGTTCACGGAAGTCCCTACCTAAAATGTTCTAGAGTCTCAAGACCACGGCCTAACCTATAGAAAGTAGGCGAGACTACGGTCAGTGGTTAGGATGTGTGGCTTGAGGTCAAAAATAAGACTTTTTGATGACTAATATGGTTCACTAGGATGGATCGTAGGTAAGACTATGGTTTGTTGTGGTCAGCTGTGAGTTCGTTTGGAGTTAGTTAGATCTTTTCCTAATTAATTAGTTCCTATACTACATCATTGTGTCCTTCAATAAGACCTCTATATAAGAGTTTTTGACCCCCAAATTAGCCTTTTCACTTTAATATTCCAAATTCACAAAAGAAAATCAAATCCCTTCTGTAAAATATTCTAGAAAATTTGAATAAGAAGAGGAAGATTCAACCTAGGGTTGTAAGTCAGGGTCTATATACCTTCATTGAAGAATAGCTTTTGGATTCAAGATCCCAAATTCCTTTATTTCAATAAGTAGAATTCCCCAATTGAGTTAGGGTTTTCTTAAATTATCACAGGTTCTTTTAGTATTGTTTTAAATGATTGAATTATGATCTCTTATGCACGATTTGATTAAATATGATGTTGTTGTGATGATATTCCCATGAACCCATGTAATCTCCATGTTTTCAAGTTACGAATCATATGATGTGAGATTTTGACCTTCGAGGAAGAGTTTTATAAAACTACGAATGTATTGCAAGCTTTTAATGTATTTATGATGAAATTCATATCCAACCCATATTTTCTAAACAATGATGATTGAAATTTGGTTCTAAAACTTGAGAGGTAAATTATGTATTTATATATTTTTTATGAAATCTATGCAAATATTTTAAGGGTGCTTTGAGAGTATAGTACCAATAATAATCATGATGTGTTATTAGAAGGATTTTCTCATTACTCATAAAAGTAAGATGTGGAAGGTTTTCTCATTTAGAAAGTAGTCCTAGGTATAAAGTCTTCCTCACCTAATTAAATCAAAGATTGAGAGCTATCCTAGTGACTAGTTTGGATTGATTGTCCAAGGTCACATTTCAATGATTAATGAATTCAAGTAAGAAATGACTATTCTATGAGATTTATGCTTAGCACCTAGAGGGTATTGATAATTGATGGAATTTGTCCGATAGTGGAGGTTAGGTTTCTACGAACAATCTCATGAGATGAAAACTCCCCCGCTAGTAGAGGTTGGGTTTCTAGTAACAATCTCCTTATCCCGTAAACATGTGGCGCCATAGGTTGATTAGCTAGTGGATACTCTTAAGCTAGAAATTCATAGTTCTACCATGGAAAGTAGGGAACCCTTTTTGTTGTGGGAGACACCAGGGGATCAGATTATAGCTCTCATGGTCTCTAGGTCGGTTAAGGATAATCTACCACATTATTAATGAATTAAGGTCACTTCAAGTAGTATCGCATATGATTTCAAAGGTTTTAAAGAAGATGTTAGTTTGCATTGACCATTATTTTATGACTTATATTTTCTACCTCTCTTGTATAATTTTTTGCTTGGTAAATTGCACGTCATGAAATGAAGTGTCCCTTTCAGCACGATTTAAATGTTTTATGCATGGCTATCATACTCAGTACACTATTTTGTACTAACAAATACTCTTGCTTACATTTTTCCTAAATGTGGGCTCCGATATTCAGAGTCATCAATTTCATAGAAAGAGGTCGACTTGAGATATTCATAGTTATGGTGAGTTCTCATGCTTTGATGATGGATCTTTATCATATTTCACTTTCTTTCTTACATTTCTATTTTGAACATGATATAAGCGATAGGATCAATTTCATTTGATACAAGTGTATTAGACTTCCGCTTTGCGTTTATAGAATGTTTTGAACTTGGATTATTGTTTTACTCCTATTGTTCTATTTCTTATGTTCTAAGAGCTAAGTGGCTTGCATAGAGTTCTTCGGGGTTCTATATGCCATGTTACATTAAGGGGGAACCCTTGAGTCATGACAAACTTGGTAATTAGAGTACAAGGTTTAGAATGGTCCTAGGATGTCTGATAAACAACGCCTAGTAGATTTTTGTTCATAGTGTGAAGCGCACCACATTAATGAATGATAGACCACAAAATGATTAGGAAGCTCCATTTATTTTCTAACTCCTAAATCGTGTGATAGATTTTAACACTATAAGGTGTCTCTCACAATTCTTATATGATGTTCGACATGATATAGCTTCATGAAAAGCTCATACTAGAAGGTATACGAGGGAAAATACGGAGCAAGAAGCTCGTCCCCGAGTTGCTCAAGCTACGATGGATCCTTTGGTTGAGCAAGTTTCAAATGCATAGATTACGTATACTTTTGAAGTGCTTGTTGAAGCCATGACATCCCAAGCCAATAGGGAGGTAGTAGTTTCCCTAAAAACAAATATGGGTACAGCGGATTCAAGAGTGAGGGGCTTCATTAGGATGAATCCTACGGAGTTTAATAGTTTTAAGATTGATGAAGATCCTCAAGAATTCATTGATGAGGTCTAAAGGTTTTTATGATTATTGGATTTACAATGGTGGAAAAAACAGAGTTGGTTTCTTATTAACCAAAATATGTGGATAAAATATTTTATAACCAATGGAAGGAATAGAGATTGGAAGATGAGGATCCTCTTGATCGGAAGAAGTTTAAGGTCGTTTTTCTTGATAGGTTATTTTCCCTTGAGATGGGGAAGGATAAGTTGCTTGAGTTAATTAACCTTCAAAAAGGAAGTATGAATATGTTTTCTTGTGTGTCCGAAATTGTGGTTAAAGAGTCCGGAACTTCTATTCTAATTAAGGTCATGGACATATCTCATCTCATGTGCATCCACAATAAATTTAGGAAGATAAACTTAAGTAAGGTCTAGAAAAAGAAGGCTAAGACCGGTCATGGAAATTTCTGACATGCAAGGTCCGATAGACAAGGTCATTATGATATAAACGTTCATCCTATAATCTGACAAACGTTTTCCAGACAATGTTCTTCCAATAATCCTCCTAAGTTCAATCAAGATAGAGTGTGTGTCCCTAAGCCTAAAGGTGGAAATGATAGTGGCTCTTCATTTATTAGGCCTAATTGTACTAAGTGTTAAAGAGAGCACAAGGTTAAGTGCTTGGCCGATACGGATGGTTGCTTTTGTTGTGGTAAAAGTTGTAAAAAAAAATGAGGGATTGCCTAGTGCTGACTACTAAAGGAAGAGGCGGCAAGAAAGCTACTACTAGTGGTGCAGGTTCCAATGCTCCTAAGAAAAATTGATTCTACGCATATTTCATACACTAGATAAAAAAGAGGGTTCCTTCAATATGATTATTGGTATGTTGGAAGTTTTACAACTTGATGTTTATGATTTACTTTATTCTCGTTCTACATTGTATTTTATGACTCTGTATGTGGATATGAGTTTTGATGTTCATTGGGATCCGTTGTCAGAACCTTTTTTTGTCTCTACTCCTGTTGGTGATTATAGTGTGTCCAAGAGGTTCAATAGAAAGTGTTTCGTTTCCTTGTCCCGTAGGTTATACTTTGATGTGATTCTTAGTATGGATTGGCTGCAATCATGTTATAGTTCTATTGGTTGTAGAAGTCATATAGTCATGTTTCAATTCCAAAATGAGCCTATCCTGGAGTGGAAGAGGGGAAATTCTATGCCTAATGGTTAATTTGTCTTTTATGTTAAATTAGAAATATGATTTCTAAGGGTTTCCATTACCATATAGTTAGGGTGATGGATGTAGATTCCGAAACACTTTCTCTTGAGTCGACCCCTCATTTTAAATGAGTTTCCGAGAGAGCTTCTAGATGACCTACCTAGTATTTCTTCCAAGATGTAAATAGATAGCGGTATTGACCTTTTCCCAAATACACAACATATATCTATCCCTCCTTACCATATGGCTGCGATAGAACATAAATAGTTGAAAGATTAATTGAAAGATTTGTTGGATAAGTATTTCACCGACCAATTATCTGTCCATGGGGTGCTCCAGTTTTTTTGTTAGAAAGAAAGATGGGTCTCTTCGTATGTGCTTCGATTATTGCCAGTTGAACAAGATGACCATTAAGAATAAGTATCCATAGATGACTTATTTGACCAACTTCAAGGAGCAAGTGCTTTCTCAAAGAATAATCTTCAATCGGGTTATCGCCAATTGAGGGTGAAAGATGATGACATTCCAAAAATGCCTTTTCAAACTCGGTATGGTTATTATGAGTTTTTTGTAATGACATTTGGATTGAGTGATCCTCCGGCGACGTTTATGAATTCTATGAATAATGTGTTTAGGCAATACCTTGACATATTTATAATTGTGTTCATTTATGATATTTTGATCTACCTAATGAGTAAGAATGAGAATATAAATCATTTGGGGATCGTGTTTAAAATTTTTAAGGAACAAAAACTTTTTGCTAAGCTTAGAAAATGTGAATTTTTGTTAAGGTCTGTATCTTTCCTTGATCATATTATTTCAAGTACGGTTATTGAGGTAGATCCTAAGAATACGGATGTAGTCAAGACTTTTCCTACACCTCTAACTTTTTCAGATATTTGAAGTTTTTTGGGTTTAGTCTTTAACTATAGAAGGCTTGTTGAGGGATTATTTTCAATTTCCTCTTCTTTGATGATATTGACTCAAAAGAAAGCTAAGTTCATATGGTACTATTCATGTGAGAACATTTTTCAAGAGTTAAAAGATAAACTTACTTTTTTCTGGTATTGACTTAATAGGAATGGACGGTTGGTTTTGTGGTTTATTGTCATGCCTTGAGAATTAGGTTATGTTTTGTGCTTATGCACAATAGGAAAGTTATTGTCTATGCCTCAAGGAAATTTAAAATCCATAAGAAGAAATATCCTACTGACAACCTTAAGTTAGCGGCTGTTGTTTTTGCCTTACTGATTTTGAGACACTTATTTTATGCAATGCATGTAAATGTGTGTACTGATAAAAGAGTTTGCAGTGTGTGTTTAATCAGGGATATCTGAATCTTTTCCAAAGAAGGTGTCTGGAGTTATTGTAATATTTTGCATGTATGTTCTTTATCACCCACTCAAAGTAAATGTGGTATTGGATGCTCTTAGTTGGTTATCTATGCATAGTATTACCTATATTAAGGAAGAAAAGAAAGAGTTTTTTTGATATGCTCATAGATTGTCCCGATTCGGTTTTCAATTAATGGACTCCATCAAGGGTGGTGTTATGGTTCATAATGGTTCGGAATAATCTTTTGTGGCGAAGTTAAATCCAAGCAAGTTCTTGATACAATTTTGGCATAATTGAAAGTGGTGGTGCTTAAAAAATCTGTTGATGCTTTGTCCCAAGTGGGAGATTGTGTGCTTATATAGCTAGGTCATTTGTGTGTTCAAAATGTTTACTTGAGGGAACAGATCTTAACAGAATCCCATAGTTTGTGGTATTCCATTCACCCGGAAGCCACGAAGATGTATCATGATTTATGAGAGGCCTATTGGTTGAATGGGATAAACTGGTATATCGTGAGATTTGTGACTAAGTATCTAAATTGCCAACAAGTGAAGGTTGAGCATCAAAAATAGGGATTTTATCCCAAGACATTAGCATTTCTATTGAGAAGTGGGAGGACTTGAATATGGAATTTATAGTTGGTTTTCCATACACACGGTGACAACATGATTCATTTCGGGTTATAATTGCTCAAATGACGATATGGGCTCATTTCCTTCCCATGAAGAATTCCTATCAAGTATAGGACTATGTCAAGATATACTTAAGCGAAATGGTAAGGTTTGATAGAGTGACTTTGTATATTATTTTTTATTATGGTACCCAGTTCACTTCTTAGTTTTGGAATTGATGCTTATCGTCACCAACAATACTACTTTTTATTTAAGTGTCTACGATTTTTGATAATGTAGTAACCAAACCGAGGGTTGGGTTGTGTCCCAAGGGAGAGTTAGTGAAATTGTAGCTAATTAGAATTTCATACTATCGTAGCTATAGATATTAATGAGAAAAAAACATTGAAAATTAGTGGGGGTGACACAGAAGTGTCCAATATAAAATGAGGGTTTGTCCCAAGTAGTAAAGATAATTAAAATAACAAGAAATCTAAACAATTAAATGAGAAATTCTTCGGATTTGACCCAATTACAGATTTATTTAGATTATTAGGTACATGTTTTCGACAGAAGGTCTATAAAGTAATACTGACTAGGCTAAGATTCATATGGGAATAAGTTCTCTCTCGAGCAACTTTCCCCATTTCAAATGGGTTTCTTTCGGACACCCCTTTGCCGCATGAAGGCCAGCCTACGCCTTACTACACTCACTCACTCGAGTTGAGTGTAGGATATGATACTAAGGCTCACCCTCTCTAGCTAAACATCATGTCTACTCACTTTTTAGGACATAAATCTAGCAGTATATGTTTAGCAACTTCTCTCTCAAGCAAGCCAAAAAAATATGGTTGAAGTTGTATTAGAATCTACAAATCCATTAGATTAAACCACAACCACTATATGAAATAACAATTAAACTACATTTAATCTACCAACAAGCAAGATCCGACAACAATATCAACCCATACTTGATAAATCACACCCCAGAATGCTGTTTTTACCCTCACATCAATAAATATAAAATATACCTTCAACAATGTTGAAATCAAATGTGTATGAGAAATAAAGTCTTGATTTTAGCAAAAAAAAAAAGAGGAATAGAGGAAATACAATTCCAAATTGAAAGAGAAGAAACCCTTCCTTCTTCAAGTCTTCAAAACCCTTACCAATAGTAGAGTAAGAATATGAAAATTACTAAAAATATTATAATGTTTTCCTCTATTTCGGAACTCTCTAAACTGATAATAAAACTAGTACTTATAGTTTTCATAAGTAATGTTGCAGTGGATCATTCAGCGATTTTAGTGGGAATCGTGGATGAACTCGGCAATTTACGCTTTTTCTAGTTTATCACCTTTTATTCTTGCCCACAAAATCTTTGTGTCCTGGACCATTGATCAATATAATACTGCTGATATAGTAGTTCTTTGTGGAACTACTCGATGACATGTAGAGTCCTCCCTTCTTCTGCCAATTTGATCCTTCTCTTTAGGTCTAAACACACTCGAACAAAAGGAAGCATCCATGCCTATCGGCGGCACACCAAGTAGAGTCGGCTATGTTCAGGCTTCATTTCTTCATTCTTTTAGACCTTTTTGCTTCTTTTTCCAACATAGTGTCCATGCTTTCCTTAAAACATCAAGTATCTTAAACTCAATTTTTTTCATCATAGATTGATATATAACAAGCATTAGTGGACACATTTTCTACTAAATATATCCCTAAATGAGTCCAATCTATGGACTCATCAACACCTTAACTTAAACTTTTGCTTGTCCTGAAGTAAAACTCAGGTTCAGTAGTTCAAAGAGGATGTCTCAAATACTGCTACAGAAGAATCAATCATGAATGTACACAACAAGACTTAAATTACTCATGCAAGGATCAACTATACTCAAAGATTCAAGTTGTGACATACCATTAACAAAGATTCTCGAGCTTGCATTGCATATATCAAGTGCAAGTTTAGGATCAACAAAAGCATTTGAATACCTAAAACCAATGATAATTCCATTTTCACACACGTGTTCATTATACATTTAAAATTAAGGAATCAGATACAATACCCACTCTTAAAAAGAGGAACATCATGCATGCTTTCACCCATATAATCACCCTTATTTTCTAGTAAACATTAATTTCTGTTTCCTCAAAATCAGAAAGGTATTTCAAGGATTGTAATGGGACAAAGAGAGAAGGTATGGTCGATTAGTCTTAGTTACAAATAATCCTCATGAATTGTAGTCCTTTATATGCTCATGTTATACTTCCCTAATGAAGTATAAATGGTCGTATCAACTAAAGAACCCAATTTTTAGGTTGGGGTCGATCCCAGAAGAAAAATGGTTTAGACTCAAATTTAGTCTACAATTACATTTATTTGGTCAAGACCTTTGCAAAAACAGTTAATTAAAGGGGAGGGGTTGTGAAACCAAATTTTCAATTATTTTTAAGTAAAACTAGTTTCAAGATTAAAACATTGGTGTTTATCAAGTGATGAGAGTAACTAAAGTGTAAGTGTTTCCCATAGGTTCATAACGCGGTAATCCTAGCTATAACAATATTTTCCTAGTGTCTTTCATGCAAAGTGGTAAGTTATGTATATCTAAATCCTTGGTTCGGCAACTAGAGAATTTCACTATGTACCTTGGTCCGGCTACGTTTGTTTAAATTACTAACCCTTACTTTTTACCTCATATTAAGCATCATATTCGATGTATGTCATAGTTACTACTTCGCACCAATTGAAAATAGCCTATTAGAACTAAATCTATGTTGACAATTCTTTTCTTATCAACTAGCTCATTCGTCCGACAGGTAGAAATAGGGAAAGTTCTAACGCGTGCACTCGTGAAAAATACTTCTAAATGAAAGAATTATCAATACATGCAAGAACGTATGCTAGAATTGTTATTTAGCTAGTTTTACCTTATTAATCACCCAGGGTTCCCACAACCCTAGTTTTTGATATAGTTACCCACACTTAGAAATACACAATTCATAGTTATTAAACAAGAATTCATGTACTTACTTTGA
This sequence comes from Solanum lycopersicum, assembly GCF_036512215.1. Classification (NCBI taxonomy): domain Eukaryota; kingdom Viridiplantae; phylum Streptophyta; class Magnoliopsida; order Solanales; family Solanaceae; genus Solanum; species Solanum lycopersicum. The sequence continues at coordinate 28,758,547 of NC_090809.1, forward strand.
CAAATTTGAAGAAAATCCAGAAATAACACTTGAATTAAAGAAAATATATGGAGAATCGATTATGGAAACTTGAAGCAATTCCCAAAATCCAAAGTTCAACTTCCAATAACAAGACTATAAAAATACCAAAAATTCTAACCCAAAAAAAGAGATTTTTAACGCTATTTATAATAATGAAGTCCTAAATTAAAAGGATTTCTAGAAAAGGAATGTCCACACTTAGCATATTCTTCAAGACTAAAACACTCACCTTCTATGATCCAATCGACGGACCAACAGCCCGGTTCGTCGATGCACCTACGGTTCATCGCTGCATATCGTTGTTTTATACTTAGCAACTTATTCAGCCTTCATCCTGGCATACTCTCTGATCCAATCGATGGAACAACAGCACGGTTGATCGATATATCTATGGTTTATCGATGCCTATGTTGTTCCATATTAGTATTTCTTCAACTTCGGGTACTGGGACTACTCTCTGATCTGATCGATGATTTGCCAGGACGATCCATCGATCAGTCGAAAAACTGTCTATCCTTCAGCAAACCCTCACTTGGTCAAAATTTCCCAATTTGCTTCAAGATGCTTGGACCTCCAGTTGAAGACCACCACCTACGGACTTTCGATCAAACAATGGGCCGTCGGCTTCGCAGGTCACCTTTTCTGCATTTCTTTTTGGATGACTTTCCTGCAAAACACAGATAAAAACCACTAGAATTACTACAAAAAGTCCCTAGACACACACTGAACTTAAGGAAAAAAACATTGAAACTACCATGAAACCACAATACATCAACACCATCAACTTAAATTTGTTGTTTGTCCTCAAGCGATGCACTACAACACCTTTGAACAAAAGTATCCTCATTTAAGCTTTTGAAATCATATGGTTGCTTTCATGCATGATATCACTCTTAGGCTAACTCATGTGGATCTGACCATGACACAGATTCACCATGCCGACACCTCTACTTTTTTATCTCTCACAAAGGCACCAATTCTCCAATATTGCAACTATTGTTCTCACTTCAAAAGATATACTCCGTTTTCACACTTTGATTTCAAATTTGAGTATGAGGATCATTATTCAAGACTCACTCTCAAAACAACTTTACACCTAGTTGATACTTGTCGCCATAGGCTTGCCCTTATTTTCACTGCTTTAAGTTCACCATATTAGACTCTTAGGATCATGATAGGACCTTCTTGGCTTGTAACATAGGCTCAGGGTCTGGTAGGGTACATATGGATGCATTTTAGTGACTTATTGCCCTCCTTGACCTTATGGCTAAGCGTCCTACCTTTTCATCGTTTATTATGCCCTACTCTTCATTTTCTTATATTCTTTGCCTTTCTTTTCTCCTTTTTTTTATCTTTTTGTGCAAATGACTCTTCTTTTATTTTTATTTTTATTTTTAAAAAATTTCACTTGATTTCAACTTTGATTGAGTCACTTTTCTCTTTTTTTTTCACATTAATTCTTTCAAGTCCACTTTTTGGAACATTCCTCATAATATCCACCCTCAACTAATGGTTTTTTCATGAGTCGAGGTACACAATACCCAAGGTTGGGTTAGGGTCAAGACAAGATTGCTTTCTGTATTAGCCACCCTTAACTTATTCATTTGGCATAAGTTGAGGTGCACATGTCCAAGGAAGGACCTGGGCCAACACATTATACCCAGCAACGAGGAGTTGGGGTAGAATAGAAATGGTTCATTGTATGCTCAAATCAAATGGATCAAAAAGGGATTATTTTCTTTTGGTTTTCTCTTTTATTTAGGTTAAAAATTATCTAATATGAACAAGGGCCTATGATTCTTTCCTAATTGTCTAACATAAAGTACTTTTTGCATGACTAACCAGGCAAGTTCTAGTTAGGTACCAACAGAGGACTATTCCATTAACCTTCAAGATTATTGGACACCTAGTTTGAATTTTAGGTTGAGGGTCATGCAATGGTGTATATCTATGTCATTCTTAGAGACAATACATTCAACATTCACTATGCCTAATCATGAATGCATTCTCTTTAGAATGGAATATCATTATATTTAGCCATCATGCTTCATATTTCACATTCATACTTAGTACAAGATGCTAAACATTTTGGTTCAACACTAAAATAATCAGTTTCTTGGGGAAAAACACAAGCAAGAAAAGCCCAAGAAAGAATCGTGAGTTGGGCTACTCAGACTTCACCTTAGCACTCACTTTCCATTTACCCCACCCTCAACAAGAAAGCATGAAATTTTCCCCAATGCATAAGAAATATAAATCAAGGTGGTAGATGAAGCGAACCTGAGGCGCATAGCACCAACGATCAACAAGTTAGCGGGTCTGGTTGCCCGGAACCCGCTCCATCAGTAGTAGGGACACCATCAATACTGTTTACAGCAATGTCAGTACCCTCAGTGGTGCTCCTCTAAACAGTCTCTAATCAAGAGCTAGACGCCCCAGCAACCAACCACGCACCCTCATCTTTCGAGCTTCCTCTTTTACCTAAGAAGCGCTCCTCGCGCCTCCAACTTGGTGCGTTCCTTCTTCCTTGACCGAGACAACTCTCTCTCTCTATATATACTGATGCCTCTTGGCACGCTCACGTGGTGGGGGCGGTGGTGCAGTAGAGGTAGTGAATAGTGCAGCAAACACCATATCCTCAGTAGGATCTGCAGGTGTGGCCTCAGACTTGAGCACCGGCACATCCAAAATGACGTCCACATCAGCCCTCAGACTCACCATGGCAGCTATAGAGTCATCAGATGATTTTGGGGACTGGACGAGTGAGGACTCTCTACTCAAACGCATCGAGGCATGTGTGGACCGCCAAAATTTCCTACTCAGTCTATTGTGCAACCTTCTTCTCAATCCGATCCTCAGCCTCGGTAATGGACTTTTCCATCCAAGGCAGGATATGATGCAGCAATCTGGTCATCTGTTCCTCTAGCTTCTGGAACCTAGCAATCAGGACCAGTGCTGCTGATGTTCATATCAGGAAGAACATGGCGCTCCACTAGTGCCCGGGGTAGACTTAACTGAGGTGGTAGGTGTAGGCTCAGAAGTAGTATGATCAGCACCTTGGGCTTCCTCTACCGTGTTTGTGAGGTTCTAACCCAACGTCTGCACCTCCACTCAGGACCCCCAATTTGGTGCCGCCTCATTGGCCTCATCCTTGATGAGAATGATGTCCACTATCCTAGTAGGCGTCCAGAGAACATCAATGTGCAAAATGGGCAATCCAGCATCCCTGCACAACACAAAGGTTATACAAGGAAAGAGGTAAGTAGTCGAGGCCTTAAAAACCCTCTCATCGATGATTGCTAGCAGCAGCCCAAAAAAATCAACCTCGAACCCCATGACCATAGCAGCAACTAAGATCGCTCTATCCCATGTGAGTATGTTGTCCGCAGCTGTGGGGGATAGGTGATGGTAGAACAAGAGACAAATGAACTTGGCTGCAAATGTTACATTTGCCTTCTTTGATAAGGCCTCTGGAATTCAGCACCTATTCTACACCCTCACGATCCATGGAAATGTGTTGGGTGATCCAGTTCTTAGTGGTCTCTCTCAAATCCTTTATCTCGCTGTAAATGGATCTCCTTAATAAACTGCCACAGGTAGTCAAACTCAGGGGTTATGGGGACCCTTGTAGCATTAATATCAGCACCATATGAGAAATGGCGAATGGTAGGCAAAAATATGAACACCTGCGGCCGCGAACTCGAACATAGGTAAGTGGTGCCTATTTGGTGGGATTTTACCGCCTATACAAAGAAGCCCTGAGAGTGACTATGTAAGAAGCGTAGAAATCTCACACAACTCCTCACTGTAGCGTCCCACGCTCCTAGCCATCCACTCTAGCTGATAGCGGGTGAAGAAATCATGTATGGCAGGGAACATGTGTAGACTCCCTATAAGAACCCGTCTCTCAACTATCAGAGTTCGAGTCATGACGCCCTTATCATTTAGCAGCTTGGAGTCCATGTATATTTGGTGTTTCCCCTCTATTTACAACCAATTTGGCTGATCAACAACCTATGAAGGATCCTCATGTGGGGGGTTAAGAAGCAGCCTTTGAACACTAGGCCTCATCAGACGAGGTAGGGTGGGCAGGTGCATCTGGAACAATGGCACCCTGTGAACCAGAACATGAGGCAGTAGCCTCATTCGACCATATAGTGTGGGGGGACGACTCAGCATCGGATGCCTCCTTAGAGCAAGACGCTCTCTCAGAACCTAAGGCAGACCTAGAGGGTGTGCCGGTCAGTGTGCGCTCCTCATTAGACTGGGAGGCAGTGACTACGCCGGACGCCACCTTCTTGGGCATGCCCCAAGTAGCCCTAGCAGCACGTGTTGGTGTCTGCATGTATAATGGCACATATTTTTGATCAAGCTCATCTTCCGATGATCCAAGCACCATTCGGTGTGACGATGCCAAGGACTTGGATTGTCCTCTAGAGTAGACTAAATCTGGCTTGGCGTCCATTGGTACCTAAAAAGGAGTTATTACATTCATCGAAGTGATCCTATACACACAAGAGAAACAAAAACCAAATTTGTAGAAAAAAGGCACATTAAAGTGTATAATTGCAGGACTGAACGACGAGCACTATCGACGGTCAGTCGATGAAAAAACGGTCCATCGATAGGGTCCGTCAATGGAACTTAGCATATTTTTAGAAGTTACAAGTCCACAGAGTTTTCAATTAGAAAAGACGGACATGCAGAACTGACAGTCGATAAGACGACGGACCGTATTCCACTTTCGTCATTGGAAACTTAGAAAAATTTAGAATGCAGTAGAAAACAAGGTTTTTGATACAAACGACAGACGTGCAAAATGGCCCATCGAGCAATCAACAAACAATTTTCCACTTCCATCGTCCCATAGTTAAACAAATATAGGGTGCAGCTATCGATGGACCCCTCCGACGGTCCATCGATTTACTGATAGTCTGTAGACGGGGTCTCAACTATCGGTCAAAGACAGATTATGGTAAGCCATTTTTTGCACCCGTAATGGAAAATTTTAAGCAAATTATGACACATCGTGTTCATATAGCAATCAACACACCATTTTGTCATTTCTAGGGCTTCGATTAATGCAATTTCAATCCTAGATTCTAAAAGACCATCAAGCCCTAACTCTGAAAAAACAAAACACATAACAAAGTTCATTTAGACAATAAAAGCCCCAACCCATTCACTTTCCATCATTCTAAGGGACGAGGGACCCAATTTTAACAAATTAATCATGCAATTACGTTCCGAAGTCAATATCCATATACATTTTTCATCATTTTTGCATGTAAATAAATAAGAATTCATTGAGCGGATGAGAATAGCATACCTTTATACTGTAGTGGAGTGAATAGGAGGATGAATTTTGCAAGAACAGCACCGATCCCGCCTTCGAACACCGACCGGAAAAATGAAAGAAGATAATGGGAAGTTGGGAGAGAATGGTTTAGAAAACTGAGGGATTTTCGGAGAAGATGGGAAATCAGAAAGAAATTATGGTGGATTTAATGAGGGAGTTAATAGGGGTGTAAGAGAATAAGGGGAGGGAAACAGTTGGGGAGAATTTGAAAAGGTGGGTGTAACTAGAAGGGTGTTATTTTAATATATAGCCAATCGCGTTTGGTCAGGTCATGGGTTCTGAGGAACTAACGATTCCCCGTTGACGGACCGTAATTCAATCGACGGTTCGTCGACTGCTCTATCGACTATGTCCTAACTTAGAAAAAATTGAAAATTATACCTGGGATCCACGAACGTCATCAATGGTCCATCGATGAGACGACGGTCCATAGATCAGTGCACAAGACCAATTTCTGCAGATTTCCTTAGGTTTGGTCCCTACACATTGAGCACCCAACAAGCCATTCTTTTTGTATATTCTGAAAACTTTTTAGACACTGACCCTAGACTACTCTCTAACCAACACACTAAAAGAGATAAAAGAAAATCAACACATGACATTGAATAAAAACTAAAATAAAATGCAACTATTCCAATAAAGACAATAAAAACCTAACATTGGCTAGAGGACACATACTTGGTTGCCCCCAATAAGCGTTTGATTTAACATCGCAAAACAACGCAAGACTCTAGATTACTCAGACTTCATCAAGATGGTATGCCTCAACCACTTCATTCGCATTTTCTGCAAGCCCGAGGTAGATTTTTATCCTTTGACCATTGACCTTGAACTTTGCACTCTCTTTGTTCACCTATTCAACCGCACCATGAGGGAACACTTGAGTGATCGAGAATGGACCAATCCATTTGGACTTGAGTTTACCCGAAAACAAGCGCAACCTAGACTTGAACAAAAGCACCAAATCCCCAACTGCGAATTTGCGCCTTTCAATCTTTTGGTCATGTTACTTCTTCATCTTTCCTTTGTAGAGGGCTGAACTTCCATATGCCTTCATGCAAAACTCATCAAGCTCATTTAACCCATTTAATCTCTGTTTCGCTACTTCATTCTAATCCATCTTCAATTTCTTCATTGCCCACATGGACTTATTCTCTAACTCAAGCAGCAAGTGACAAGCATACCTATGGAAGTCTTGTATGCTGTCTGGTATGCCCAGAGAGAATCATCAAGCCTCCTTGACCAATCCGTTCTACTAGCATTCACCATTTTTGCCAGAATTTGCTTGATTTCTCTGTTTGACACCTCAACTTGCCCACTAGTCTGAGGATGGTAAGGAGTGGTAACATTGTGGCGAACCCCATATTTCTCCAACAACCCTTTGAACAACTTGTTGCAAAAGTGGGATCCTCCATCACTAATAATGGCTCTAGGGGTGTCAAATCTGGAAAATATGTTCTTTTTCAAGAAGCAGTGACACTCTTTGCTTCATTGTTTACAACTGCTACGGCTTTCACCCATTTTGACACATAATCAACTGCCACAAGAATGTATTTCATCCCATAAGAACTAACAAAAGGGAACATAAAGTCAATGCTCCACACATCAAATAACTCAATTACAAGAATGGAATTTAAAGGGAGCTCTTGCCTTCTAGAAATACCTCCATCTTTGTGTCACCTATCACATGCCTTGGCGAACTCTTGAGCATCTTGGTGGATGGTTGTCAAATAATAACCACATTGCAAGATTTCATGGGGAGTCCAGATACCACTATGATGCTCACCCACAGGAGAGGAGTGGCATGCCACCAAAACACTTAACATCTAGACTTCCAGCACACAACTGCAAATAAGACCATCACCACAACTCCTATATATAAATGGATCATCCCAAAAGAACTTTTTCACATCATGCATGAACTTTTTCCTTTGATGAAAGGACAAGTCTGATGGTACTATATCACTAACCAAATAATTCGCAAAATCGGTGAACCATGGAATCAAGTCATGAGAAGCGGCCAAAAAAATGTTCATCAAGGATAGTATCATCAATTACAGCCTATTCACCCAACTCTTGCATAGCTTCATCTTCTAATCGGGTTAAGTGATCGGCAACTTGAATTTCAATCCCTTTATTATCTTTCACTTCAAAGTCAAATTCTTACAACAGTAATACCCATATAATAAACATTGGGTTCGCATCCTTCTTTGCCATCAAATATCTCAAAGCAGAATTGTCAGTATGCACTATGACTCTCGTGCCAAGCAAATAGAAGCAAAACTTTTTGAAAGCAAAAACCATTGCAAGGAACTCTTGCTCAGTCATATTATAGTTTTTTTGAGATTTACTAAGGGTCTTACTAGCCTAATAAATGGGCTGAAGGATTTTATCCCTTCTTTGACAAAAAAAACAACACCAAGAGCAACCCCACTAGCATCACACATCACCTCAAGTGGCTTACTCCAATCCGGGAAACAATAATGGGCGCAGACACCAATTTCTTCTTCAACTAGCCAAATGCTTTCAGACAAAATTCATCAAAACAAAATTTACACTCTTTCTCAAGTAACTTGCATAGAGGATGTGAAATTTTTGAAAAATCTTTGATAAACCTCTGGTAGAAGCCCGCATGCCCAAGAAAACTCCTTATACCTTTTACAGAGATCGGTGGAGGAAGTCTCTCTATCACTTCAACTTTGACTCGATCAACCTCTATACCCTTTCTTAGATGCGATGACCTAATACAATACCCTCTTTCACCTTGAAGCTATACTTTTCCCAATTTAGCACAAGGTTGCAATCTTCACACCTCTTGAGAACCTCAGCCAAGTGACTTAAACAACAATCAAATGAGTCGCCAACCACTGACATCCATAAACACCTCAATAGTGTCTTCCACCATATCGGAGAATATCGACATCATACATCTTTGAAAAGTAGCTTGTGCATTACACAACCCAAAAGGCATTCTCTTGAATGGAAAAGTTCTAGAAGGACAAGTAGAGGTGGATTTCTCTTGATCCTCTGGTGCAATAGAGATTCGGTTGTAACTTGAATACCCATAAGGAAAAGAATACCACCCCTTTCATGCAAGCTTATCCAACATCTAATCCATGAAAGTCATTGGAAAATGGTCCTTCCCATTCCATGCATTCAACTTTCGATAATCCATAAGAATTCTCCATCTGGTCACTGGCCTTATTGGAATAAGCTCATTCTTCTCATTAGGGACCACATTCATTCACCCCTTTTTTTGCACATATGAACAGGACAAACCCAACTACTATCGACAATTGTATATATGACCCCGGCATCCAACCACTTAATAATCTCCTTATTCACTACCTCTTGCATAGGTGGATTTAACCGTCTTTCATGCTCTATACTTGTCTTATGATCGGGCATGAGTGTGATTTTGTGTGAACAAATAGCGGGTGGAATCCCAATAATGTCCGCAATAGTCAACCCAATGTCTCACTTGAACCTCTTCAACACCACTACAAGACACTCCACTTGCTCCACATTCAAATCCAATGCAATGATTACCGATAAAGTGTCACCTTTTCCCAAGAAAGCATACCTCAAATGAGGTGGTAGAGCCTTAAGCTCCAATATTGGGTCCTCCTCAATAGATGATTTTGCGGGTCGAGACTCACGATGTTTCATATCTTAATCTAATTTCTTTTATTTGAAATGAACATCACCTCGATAAGGTGCCGCAACCAATGACCCATACTTTTCAATACAATCACTCTCAAAATTTATGATCACTGCCGCTAGTGTCTCAATGCCAAGACGCTCTTCTATTTGTACCTCGAACGAACTCTCAACCTTGTAGGATATCGCAGATACCGATTGGATCTCAGCACTCTGCCTCATGGACCTACAAATGTTGAAAGTATTTTCTTCATTGTTCAACCAAAACTTCATCTTCCCTTTCTCCATATTGATGAAGGCATGACCGGTAGCAAGGAACGGCCTCCCAAGAATAATAGGCACCTCAAAGTCCACCTCACAATTAAGAATCACAAAATCAGCAAGAAAAATGACTCCACTTTCAGTATAACATCATGGAGTATCCCAATAGGCCTCTTCATCGTTCGATCGGCCCTCAGTATCTGCATCGCAGTGGGCTTTGGGTCACCTAAGTCCAACTTCTTGTAAATAGAGAGAGGCATGAGATTTATGTTTTCCCCAAGATCACATAATTCTTTAGCAAAGTATAACAACCCGATTGTACATGGAATAGTGAATTCACCAGGATCTTCTTTCTTTTGCACAAGAGACCTTGTAGTAATAGCACTACAGTGTTGCATCCGATCATCATCATTAAAACTAACCGATGTCTTGTTAGTGACCATATTTTTCATGAACTTGGTGTAATCGAGTATTTGTTCAAGAGCTTTTTAGCAAAGGGACATTAATGGAAAGTTGTTTCAACATAGTAATAAAATGTTGGTATTTACCATCCTCGATCTTTTTAACCAATATTTGCGGGAATGGAGGTGGTTGCCTAGGAATGGGAGTCACCTTTTTAGGTATCTCAGCTTTTTTCCCCGATTTGTCTACCAACTTACAATTAATTCCTCTACCACATCGTCTCGTCTCATCTTATATTCTACGCCAGACAGCATAGGTGGGTCGATAGTTTGCTTACCCCCTCGAGTAGTGACTATCATACAATGTCCATCATTTTTTAGATTTCGGTGGTATTGCTAGGAAGAGTACCCTGTTGGCGTGGGTTCACAATAGAAGACAATTAGTCCATTTTCAACTCAAGATGCTTGATTGATATTATTGCATGTGCATCCACCTTCTGCTCAATATTTTCTAAATCGCCTCTCAACTCTTTGGTGTTCCCATCACTAGCATTAATCCTCCTCATGATCTTCTGCAACATATCCTCAACTCACGCCATACTACCTCCGCCACCCTAAGGAGAAACTTCCCAATTTTGTGATGGAACATAGGTCCCAGTCCGATCATTTCTGTTACCATAGTCACCCTGGTTAAAGTTGTTGTCGCGGTTGTAGTTTCCATCTCAAACATAGTGACCCTCTCGGTTGTATATCCCCATAGTGTTGACCATGATTTCCTTGTCCTTGGTGCCATTTTTCGTGATTGGAGCCTTAGGCATTCGGTCAAAAACCCTCAGTCTGCTCATTCACTACATAAGAGTCTTCCTCATAGTAAAATTCATCTACCAGTGGTGGTGGCTTTCTCAAATAATTCACCGCATTCACTTCCTCTACACCCCAGTGACATGTTTCAACACTAACCCAAGCTCAATTCTCATTTGAGACATATTTTCACGAAGCTCATCTGCGGTCGGGTTGTGTGTAGCTTGCACTGCAAAGGTCTTTCTCCCAGTGTATGACTTCCTAGTGCTCCAAGACTTGTTCTTTTGTGAAATTTTCTCAAACTTCTTTGCGATCTTGCATAAGTTCACTCACCATAAGAACCGTCCGCAATAGTATTAAGTACCACCTTATTGTTATCATCTTGCCCCCTATAGAAGTACTCTTTTAATGATTTACCATCAATGTGGTGGTTAGGGACACTTCTCAGAAATGAGGTGAACCTATACCAAGAACTTCTTACCGACTCCCCAGGCAATGCCACAAAGATGTTCACCCTATCTTAGTTGTTAAGCGTTTTAGAAACCGAGTTATACCTTGATAGGAACACATCCCTCAACTTCTCCCAAGTATAGATCGAATTATAAGGAAACACAGTAAACCATATTGCAACCTCTCACATTAATGAGAGAGGGAGCACCCTTAATCCAATGATATCGATGTCCAAGTTTGTCCTCCCTACACAACTCTTCCACACCGGCCTCAGTTTGGCGATATAAGCATGTGGATCCTCAGATGGTAGCCCCAAAAACAAACCTCTAGTGGTCAGCGCCTACATCAAGCTACTAGTTACCACGACTGAATGACCTTGTGGTATAGGAGGTAGGACAAGAGGTCCATCCGAATCGGCGATGTTAACATTGCCCCTATAATACACTTGAGGGCATGGGGCAAGAGGTTGTCTCTTCAGAGAGCCCTCATCAGGGTTTTCCATGATCACTTGGTTATGAGCATCAACCGGCAGAGGAAGTTGACGGTTGATCCCATCACCAATATTATAAATATTGTGTGGCTCGTTCATTTTGTGTAGTGTACGGTTCAGTTCTGGATCAAATGGAAGTATTGGTTCTCCTCGACTCTATGTACTTGACATACACTAGACGTAGACCTAAAAGAGACAAAAACAAAGAGAAAAAAGTAAAATCAGGAAATTATTGACTAAACATCCGTAATTGCTCTGAAATTTAATCTAAAAGCCGCTATTCTCGGTAGCGGCGCCAACATTTGATACGCTTAAGTTATAATTCCCTAAAGAAGAATAAGAGGTTTTATCAAGTAAAGAACCCAATTGTGAGTTTGGGATCGATCCCACCAGGAAAATGGTATAGACTTAACTTTAGTCTACGATTACGTCTATTTAGTCAAGTCCATTTTGAAAACAGTTAATTAAGGGGGGGTTGTGAAACAAAAATGTTCAATTATTTCTAAGTAAAACAAGTAGCAAGATTAAAACTTTGGTGTTTATCAAGTTATGAGAGTAACTAGGGTGTAAGTGCTCCCCGTATGTTCATAATACGGTAATTCGTCAATGCATATCGCCATTCCATACTTAGCAACTTCTTCAGCCTCCATCCTAGTATATTCTCTGATCCAATCGATGGACCAACAGCACGGTCTGTCAATACATATGAAGTCCATCGATGCCTCCGTTGCTCCATACTTAGTTTTTCTTCAACTTCCCGTACTGGGACTACACTTTTATCTAATCGATGATTTTCCACAACGGTCGATCGATCAGTCGATGGACCTTCGATCCTTCTGTAGCCCTACACTTAGTCATAATTCCCCGAGTTGCTCCAGATGCTTGGACTTCTAGTTGACAACCACCACATATGGAACGTCGATGGAATGACGGGCTGTTGATGGCTTTGTAGGTCAACTCTTCTACATAATCTTCTGCATTTCTGTTTTGGATGACTTTCCTGCAAAACACAAATAAAAACCATTAGAATTACTAGAAAAAGGCCCTATAGTGACAGTAAACTTAAGGAAAAAGAATTGAAAGTACTGTGAAACCACGGTACATCAGTGCTCAGAAAAATTTTTGTGTTCTTCCTTCGACATCTTTGTTAGTTCTCATAAGTCATCCAATTATTTGCTTCCCATAGATTTCTTTGAAACCCTATTTTTGGATTTTTATTCCATTACTTTTTCTTTTTCATTTCTTTTTCTTCTTTTTTTTAATATGGGGATTTCCATATTTTTGCAACACCATGGGTTAAGGGAGAATTTCTTTTCACTTCTTAGACTTTTCCCTTTTCTTTTCACCACACCCCCAACTTAGGATTTTTGCCTAAGTTGGGTATTTCAATCAAACCAATCATTCATAAGGATTAAGGAAATGGATCAAAAAGGGTTTCATGAAATTTCTTCCAAAGAAGTATAAGTCTCAAGGGGTAACAAGAAAGGTATATGTCAAATTGGCTCACACTCTATAAAATTGTCTAAGATCATATCAAAAGGAAGCATTATTTAGTCGACTAAACTAACGGGGAAAATTCTAGGTGTTGTCATACATGGTTCAAGGTAAGCTTATCACACACGACATCGATACTTATGTTAAACAAGACTTTACAGTTTCACTAGTAAGCAAGGATAATTACAAGAGAATCAATTTGACAATTGGCTAATCGCAACGAGATGCAAAGAGCTCAAATATTGTCTATTCAACTTCATTTGGTCTCGTCGGATCCATGCATTCTTGTTTGTTCAATTGGGAGCATTATTGAAGTCATTTGTATTGATCAAAACCAATACTCAAATTTGAAAGAGAACATTCGCTTTCAAAAAAAGAGGTGACATTTATTTTCAAAAAATAAAATTTTTTTAGAAGGATCAAACATTGTTTTGCAATTAAGATCAACCCAGGAGCAATAAGCATAACAATCGCACAAACAGTATAAAACAATTTTAAGCAAGTATAAAACAATTTTAAATAGACAACCCAAATATATAATCAATACATTATTTAAAAGAACATAAAGGTGAGTCTCACCCCGCCACAAAAGAAAATATGTCCTTAAATGCGAGTAATAAAAGTATCCAAATGTGTAATCAAAGTAAGGCATAAAGAGATAAAGAAGGATCATGTCCATGCAACCTCTCGTCTTGTCAAGTAATTAGTACTTTGACAGCATTTTGTGCCTAGGCATCACTGCCCGGGGTAGCCTCAAGACGAAAAAAGTACCAGATCCACTAGAATCTTCTGTGGATGTCTCATTAGGCATTGTCTTGGTCTCCGACTACACAACTGTTTCTATCTGATATAGAAAATCCCGAAAGATGCCCTCCTCTTGTCTATCCCTTCCATCTTCCTCCTACACTGCTACCAACCCCTCATCAATATCTTCATCTGAAGATTCATTTGTTGCATCTCCCATATGCACATCTCCAGTGGTAGATGGAGGAATCTCCAAGGTCAAAGGGGCACCTCCATCATCAACGACTTCCATTAAATTGTTGAAGTCGATGGTTTTTCAAATAAACGACATTCTTCTGCAGCTCTGCAAAACTGACTTTTAGAGGCAGTATCTCATATGGTCTCCCATGTTTGCTCTCACAAGTTGTAACCCTCAAAGTCAAAGTATCGATAGAGGTATCAAAGGGGTGAGTGTAGCATATATGGTGCTCTTTATCATCCCTGGAACTGATCTATCTAGTCTGGTCGTCCTTTCCTCAGCTTATTGGGTGAAATTCCTCATATTTAGGATCATAGACTGAGTAATTCTTATCGGTTGTCAAGAGGAAAAAACACCTGGATTCTATAGAAAAAGGGGAAAACTACTGTACCTGATGGCCAGAGTCCAAAATGGGTGCAGATGCATCTGTATTAAACAAATCAACATCTATCTCTGGAGAGGTATCTGCTGAAACTGATTTCCTCCTATCAGCCTCCTCACATGTGTACTCGACCACAATATGTCGGATGTCATTGGAGGATGAACGTGTGTTCTCAATATCTCTCGCAGTATGTAGAGGTACACTAGAATATTTGCACAACTTTGTAATAATAATAGGGAATGAAAAAGAAGTCTGCTTTTGTGTGGCTGTCATGGCCATCTCCAGTAAGGTCAGCAACCCTAAATCGATGTGCCTTGAGTGCATAATTCACCTAAGACAAAATGCCTTAGACATACCCAGAACAAACTCATTCTGGGATGGCATGATTGTAATGCTAATGAAGCCAATCCAAAACCTAAAAGTAATTTTAAGTTCCCTCTTTTAAATTAAAGATCCTACCCCGAACCATTTAGCAGTGTCCTCATAAATCATAGGAACTAACCATTTCTTCAAATCATCTAAAGATGTAAGAATAGGAAATCCCTTATAAGGAAGTGCACAGTGCAGTGTCCTTTCCAATACAACATTGATATGCTCACTGTGGCAGTCTACTTCTGTGTCTCTCACTTGACCTATCTCACCGGTCTGAACTCGATTGCCTTATTTTTGTTCTTAGGAACCAATTCCCCATATGCTGTGTAGAATTCTCTCACCCAAGAAGTAATATTGGGGCCTCGGGGCCATGTGAACTCATGAAAGTAGACGGTCTGCTGGACATCAGGATAAATGCCTTCTTGGCCCTCCACTTATAAGAGTTTTTCTTCTATGATGGTTCGTACCCCTATCACCCTTTAATATGTTTAGTAATTGTGGTTGAGGAGATACAAGGGGTGTAGGGGCCACTGGAGGTGCCTGAGCTGGTTCAGGAGGAGTGAAAGCACACGATACTCTAAAAGATGTAAAATGTGATCCAGTCGTATGCTCAATTCTTTGGTTGCATAGAAGCTGCATATCCTCAAGGTCAAGTCCATGTGGGTTGAGCATCAATATTTTCTTCTTTCTTGTCAATGTTTATTCCTTTTTCCTTTACCCTGTGAGAGTTCTTCCCCTCCTCTCTTCGGAGGGTTCGACCCTCCTTCATTGATATGAATGCCCTATGCTACCTTTTTTTGGGGTAGCGTGTTTAAGTTGGTGCATACCATATCTTTATGACCGATAGAAATTCTTTTGAAATTAAAGGCAGTAAAGAAATCCAATCCCAAGCAATAATTACCAACTACAATACTAATAGCAAACAAAGATCTAGTCATTCAGTTCTTATCCATTTGGCATCATTAGTCACTTTCACCGACCCACTCGATGAGTCACCAAGTTGTCATTCATTCCACCTTTTCAATAAAATCCTCACTTTCTTGGGAATCCAGTCGGTGGTTTTGAGTTAAGATAGTTGAACGGTGATACACCGAAATACTTATCGAGTTCGTCGAGTTTTACAGGCTATGTATTGCTCTTTCATTAAGCCAAATGGCGGACTCAGTCGGGCTCGCTAGCGTATTTTGCGGTTCGCAGAATAGAACTTTTGCTTTCAAATCTTCAACATTTTACTATTCCTTCAAATTAACCTGCCTCATCAACACAATATTATTTATAAAAGTAAAATATTAAACATTCAATACCTTGGGATGCTTCCCAAGAAGCTCCTTAAAACTAAACATTTAATTCCTTGGGTTGATTCCTAAGAAGTGCCTTATTTAACGTCGTGGCTCGATGTGAACTGTCGGCCAAGTTTTGTCTATAGGGCTAGATCTAATGCCATTAGGTACCATACTACTAGGGTAAAAATGAGATAATATGTGGTCCAAGAGGTCTTCAATCAACTTGATTGACCTTGAGTGAGACACCCATTTATCTAATGCCTCCACATTTCCCTTCATCACCTCTAGAGTTTTATCTTGCTCATAAAGCTTTTGAATAATGGTGAATAGCGCATCCTCTAAATGTTTATATTCATTACTCCTAATCCTTACTCGATCATAAGGAGGCATATACTTCCTTTGACTCTTTCACTGGTTTTCAACCTCTGAGATTTTGGTGGTCAAGTCATTCAGTTTAGTCACCAACAGAGATAGATTGAAGTCACCCTAGACTCCTTGCTTCACCTCAGCCAACTTCCCACCACTTCCATCAGCCATGTTCACTCAAAACAACATATCAAAAGAAAAAAAAACAAAAGAACTAAAATTAGTAAACTACAACCAAGAAAAACTATAGTTGACTACATTTTTTCAAGTGAAACCACTCCCTGGCGGTGGTGCCATTTTGATGCTTATTATGACTCATGACACCACGTCTGATTCAAGTATCTGCGATCATTGATAATAAAGTAACCCAACTGGGTGTTGGGGTCGTGTCCCAAGTGAGCGGTAGTGAAAAATTTTATTTATCTAGAATTAAATTATAATTAGTTATAAATAAAGAGATTAACAAGTAAAAACATTGTAAATTAGTGGGAGTGACACGAAAGTGTCAAATATTAAAAAGGGGTTTGTCACAAGTAGTTAAGATACAGAAAATAACAAGAAATCTAAACAAAAAAGGGTGAAATTCTTGGGATGTGACCGCAATATGGATTAATTTAGATTATTGGGTACATGATCTCGATAGAAGATTTATAGATTAATAGTGACTAGGCTAAGCTTTATATGGGAATAATTTCTCTCTCAAGCAACTTACCCCATTTCAAATGGGTTCCTCGTGGATACCCATTTACCGCATTAAGACCATCCTACGCCTTACCCCACTCACTCTCTCGAGCTAAGTGTTAGGATATGAGACGAGGGCTCACCCTCTTGGGAAAACCTCATATCGATGCACTCCTTAGTCCATTAATTTATTAGTATTTGTTTAGCAGCTTCTTTCTCGAGCAAGACAATAACACATGGGTGAACTTGTATTTTCACGTACAAATCCATTAGATTAAACCACAACCACTAGATGAAATCACCACTAAACTACATTTAATATACCGACAAGCAAGACCCACAATAATATTAACCTATATTTGCTAAATCAAACCCCAAAAATGGGATTTTCAGCCACACATCAAGAAATAGAAATTATACCTTCAATGATGTTGAAATCAAATGGGTATGAGAAAAGTCCTGAATTGAGCTAAGAAAAAAGTATCAAAGAAACTGACTTCAAAATTGAAAGAGAAGAAACCTTTCCTTCTTCAAGTCTTCAAAACCCTTACAAACGTTAGAGTAAAAATATTAAAAATATGATAATGTTCTCCTCTATTTTGGAAATCTCTACAACTGATAATAAAACTAGTATTTCTAGTTTTGAGAAATAATACTACAGCGGATCTTTCGATGACTTTAGTTGGTGTCGCCGATCAACTTGGCGATTCGCGCTTTATCTACTTTATCGCCTTTTGTTATTGCCCACAACTTCATTGTCTCTTGGACCATTGGGAGATATAGTACAGTTTCGCAAAACTACTCAACAACATGCCGACTACTCCCTCATTCCGCCAATTTGATCCTTTTTTTTAGGGCTCAGCACACTAGAACAAAAATCAGAATTCATGCCTATTGGCGAATCGCCAAGTGGACTCGGCGATGCTCAGGCTTCATTTCTTCATTCTTTTTTGCTTTTTTTCTACTTTCTTCATAATAGTTTCCATGCTTTCCTTGGAACTCAAATAGCTAAAATTTAAGAGTTTTCATCAGATACTGAGATAAAACAAGCATTACAAGATAGTATTTTTATAAAAATATATCCCAAAATGAGTCCAATCTTTGGACTCATTAGGAATCACTTCAAAGGGGTCTTCGCACTAAATTGAAGCTTAGCACAACTCTTAATCTCCAAGACGATGGGCAAGCGGAGTGTACGATCCCAACTTTAGAAGATATATTACGGTCTTATGTAATTGATTTCAAGTGTAATTGGGAAGACCATATTCCATTTATTGAGTTTGCCTACAAGAACAGTTATCACTCAAAGTAGTGATATGTCTCCATTTGAGGCCTTCTATAGTAGGAGGTGTATATCTCCCTTAATATTGTTGAGGTGAGTTAGTTTCCCTAATAAGTCCTGAATTAGTACACAAGGCCTTAGAGAAAGTTGGACTTATTAAAGAAAGGTTGAAACTGACTCAAAGTCGGAAAAATCATATGCCGATGTGAAAACAAGAGATATTGAATTTTATATTGATGGTTGGGTTTAGTTAAATATTTCATCCGTTAAGGGTGTGATAATATTTAGCAAGAAGGGGAAGCTTAGTCCCTGATATGTAAGCCCATATCAACTTTTGAAACGCGTCGGGAAGGTTGTTTATGAGTAGGATTTGCCAAATGATTTGGCATTAGTTCATCGTATTTTCCAGTTCTCTATGGTTAAGAAATATGTTAGTGATCTATCATCCATAGTTTCTTTAAAAGGTTTGGGAGTTGACGAAAGTATTTCTTATGAAGAAGTTTGGTAGTGACTTTAGACCGGCAAGTCAAGAAGTTGAGAAATAAGGAAATAACTTCCATGAAGTGTTGTGGAGGAATTAGTTAGTTGAGGATGCTACTTAGGAGTTTGACGTTGATATGATGTCCCGGTATCCTCATCTCTTTCCTTCTACCCTTATTCTAGCTTGAGTTAATGACTTCCATATGATTTGTCATTATTTTTGGATTCATTTGTTTTTATGTGTTTCCATGATTTCCATACGTTATGCATGTTTATGAAAGCTTGTGTTTTAAAAGAAAATGAGTTTATATGATTCATTTTCCTCATGTTGATGTGCATTAAGTATGAAGTGCCTATAGAATTCATGACATGAAATGATGAACATGCTTTACCTATGTTTGTTTAGAATAAATTTCATATGAGCTTTATATGATTGTGTTGGGCATGATTTTAGCTTGAACAAGGTATTTATTTCTTGAACATAAGAAAGTTTGAAATTTCATGCATATTGGGTTGCGATACATTTCAGTATGCTTAGCTAAGGGTTGATGCTTTCTCCTTGTATATGTGCACTAGATGCATGATAGGCTGATAGAGTGAATCTCACGCCTCTTATGATATTTTTATGACTTCCTAGCTAAGACTCGATAGTTCCTCCTTGGTTGTATGTATTGCATTGTAGGTTGGATTTTTAGTTCATCTCCTACTCTTTTAGAATTAGTTTAAGTCTCACTCGAGAACAAATAGTACTAAGGGGAGGATATTCTAACACCTTGTATCCAAAAAAGGGAAAAGAATAAACTTTTGAAAAAATGCAGGTGCTAGCCGCAACACCCATTGACGACCATGGATGAGACCACGAATCGCAGGTGAGAGCACAACCTATGATGGTTTAAAGTCTCAGGACCACGGCCTTACCTATGGACCGTAGGCCAGATAATGGTCCATGGTTCAAAGCCCAAATTAACTTTTGATGACCAATGAGGTCCACTAGGACAAATCATAGGTCAGACCAAAGTCCGTCGACTAGGATTTGTCATTGGTCAGCTGTCAGTTCATTTTAGGGACAATTGGGTCATTACTTAACTAATTAGTTCCTATATTACTTTTTACCCTTCAGTAGGTATAAGTTTTTTCAGCCCCTAGATTAGCACATTCACTTAATACTTCCAAATTCACAAAAGAAAACCAAATCCCTCTCCAAAAAATTTCCTGTCTCTAGAAACGTGAAGAAGAAGAAGAAGATTCTGCACAGGTTTTCAAGTCATGATTTTAATTCCTCCATGGATGTCACAACTGGAGAGCACCCCCCAAGGAGTACTTGACCCCAAAGGGGTCTTATACAAGACTCTTATCATTCATTCATCACATAGGTAGTAAAAATAGTGCGGAATTTAAATCATTTCTCAATAAAGTCAATAATTGGATACTTATTAAAAAAACGGCAGATTACCAAGTCTCAACATAGCCATCTTAGACACAGAATCAACATTATAGGGAAACGTCCCTCTTCAACCGAAAGAACACTACTAAGAGTCTATTACATCAAAAAGGAAATATTTGTGTCATTTGATCAATGTTGAGTGGATCACTGACATAAATGCTTATGGTATATCATTAATATAAATTTTATGTTGTTAAATATAAATGGTAAGATAAAATAATTTTCATTTTTCTTTAGATTTTATATATATATATATATATATATATATATATATATATATATATATATATACACATACATATTGTAGTCTTAAACATGACATGTGGAAGATAAATTTAAAAACTAAGAAAAATAAAAATCCATTCTTTAATGTTTCGAACGAACTAAAAACAAACAAATAAATTGAAAGGCATCATATAACTTTTTTTGTTAAAAAAGACTTGAAATAACTTTATTATTACGAAAAATAGGGGCTTCAAATTTGGTGATTAAGACAAATTCCTCATTTTTAAAGGCATTGAGCCTACCTTGGGCGGGGGTGGGTTTGTCTTGGAATGGGGGATCATTTACCCCATGTGCATGTGGGGTTGCGATTTGGGGAAGTCTTGCAATAGTTGAACACTAGAAGTATAGAGTTTCCCTTTAGGTAATCTTGAATATGATATATGGAAATCCATTGCAAAGTTATAAGTTATTGAATACGTCTAACTATGGTCTTTTTTTCCTCCGAGTGCATTCGATTCTCAAAGAAGTACTTCATTCATAAATCCAAAATAGATATGGACATGATAGTAAGAATGGAAAATGATTTTCTTGCTAGGAGCTCCAACAAATTACAATTAAATTCATTATACAACACTAATTTAGATAATATTCATTAGAATCTTGTAAAATATGGAAGTACTTTTCATATGGTAGTGAGGAGTAAGTTAGTATGTAACAATATTATCTTTTTAGAGGATAATATACACTAGACTTTCAATATGTTGCTTTAAAGATCTTCTTGTGTAACACATGTGTTTTTGTTTGTGCTAACCATTGTTTACTCATGTCTCTTTGATGTGCTTTGTGCACACTTTTATTTTTTCATTTCAAAGAAGATTTCAAAATCTCAACTAATCCGTCTAACACACAACAAAACAGTTTTCGTTGTAGCTCAGATGGAGAACAACAATTCTAACGTTGACAACTCGACCTTTAGTGGAAATTCAACCGCTGCTAATGTTGCAAGAGATTTAGACACACCTTAAAGCGTTGTTGGTAATATTCTACCCCAAATCGAGGAACATTGGCAGCCTACCAGGAACTTTATGACACATATATTTCTCTTTTTCCTACAAAAAAACCAAGGTTGTTTTGTTTTCCATGCCTTGTCAATTAAACTGCATTTGCCACTTGATTTGAAACTTAATCATATGTTTATATTTAATTTAGGTATTTTTTACTTAGATGAAAGGACGCTAACTCAGAAAACATTTATTTTTATTTTTCAATAATTCTTGGTTGAGTTATTCTCAATTGAAAATATTCCAAAAATTGTCACATGTTTTGATAGCATTCAACTCCTAATTGTAACTTAAAATCTTGTGGTCCTAAATTAAAGTTATGTCAAATTTACCAAAATTCCCTTTAATTATGTGGCTTTAAACATGTTACATAGAAAGCTGAAATTAAAGTGTTGCTCTTTCCATTTTCTTGATG
This sequence comes from Solanum lycopersicum, assembly GCF_036512215.1. Lineage (NCBI taxonomy): Eukaryota > Viridiplantae > Streptophyta > Magnoliopsida > Solanales > Solanaceae > Solanum > Solanum lycopersicum. The sequence goes on from NC_090809.1 coordinate 28,780,457, forward strand.
CCTTTGATATCCTTGTCATCTCCTTGTTAGTTGATTGTTTGTAAAGTTTTATGAACTTGTATGTTTTTCCATTTTAGATGCTTTTTCTATTTTGCTGTTCAATGATTCATCTCCTAAATGAGTTTCAATATTTCAGGGAAGATATGGAAATGATGGGCATGTAAGGCTTTGAAAACACAATAATTTAGAGTTTGATACTTGAATTTTCTTTTCATGGATATGTTATCCTATTACATGGTGTTTTATCTTTTAGGGCATTATTGAACTGCATACATATATAACTGCTCGATTAAGAAAACTGCTTTTTACATAAGCATTAAAGTCCATACATACCAATTTCCCAAGTAACATGTCTTGAAAGCAAGGAGAATTGCTCTATATGCTTGGTAAGTGACACCTAATTTTAGAACTCCACCCCGGAGTTTGAAGCTATTGATGTTTGGTTCTGACCTTCCCTTTTTTGGATATATTTGCCTTAGTATGACTATTATCACAACGAAAAACTCACTGAAATCAACTGTGGTGTTTATTCCATTTTGGTTGTATTATATAGTGGATTAAGCTCAAGAACTCTTGTCTTATTTGCGAGAGCGATACAATTGCAAGAATCAGTTAAATTTTTGGTTGGGTGGACTAACTAGTGGAGTGTCAATGTTAAGCTCAACAGAGTTGCATTAAACCTGAAATTAAGGAACCATTCTAAATTCAAGAAAAACAATGGCCTTTAAGGGCGTGTTTGGTGTGAAGAAAAATGTTTTCCTAGAAAACAAGTAGATTTTGGACTTATTGTCTCATATTTGGTTGGTGAGTAAAAATTGTTGTTCGAAAATGATTTTTAGTGTTTTATTTATGAATAAAAAATGTTATTGTGATATATCTTTCATTTTTTCTAGAGTAGTAAAAAGAATTTCGAATTAAAAATATCATAAAAAAATTATTTTTTGTGGTCGGTTGAGGTGGGGGAGGGGTTAGGGGTGAAAAAATAAAAAATTTGAAGTTGATAATATTTTTTATATAAAAACATAAAATTTATTTGGGGGGGGGGGAGGGGGAGGGGAGGTAGGACAAGGGTAGGGGTGAAACAATGAAAATTTAAAGTTGAAACTACTTTTTAAAAACAAACTTAAATTTTTCTTGAGGGGTGGGGGTTGGTAGGGGGTGGGTGGTATAGGAGGTGAAAATGAAATTATGAAGTAGAAAATATTTTTAAAAAAATAACTCAAATTGTTTGTGGGTGGGGGGGGGGGGGCTCGAGACGAATAAAATAATATTTTGAAATTGAAAATATTTTTAAAAATTAAATTTAATATATTATTTTAATTTTTTTTTTTTGGGGGGGAGGGGGGAGGGTAGACGTGGGACCTAGAGGTGGATCAGGTAAAAAAATAAAATTTTGAAATTAAAAATATTTTTTAAAAACAAACTTAATTTTTTTTTGGAGTGGGTGGGGGTGGGATGAAAATATAAAAAGTTGAAATAAAAATATTTTTTAAGAAATTGAAGTTTTTTCCAAAAAGAACATGTGATTTAAATTTTGATGTTTGGAAAATGTTTTTCTTAATTATTGAAGGAAAGTCACTTTCCTTAAATTTGAGGAAAATGAGTTGATTTGGAAAACTTTTTGCAAAACTTTTGTCCCAACCAAATATGAGAAAGTTTTATCCACACTTTGAAACTGAGCATAAGTTGGTACTCATGTGTAATGACCTGAACCGTCATTATTTAGGAAGTAAAATAAATTTGTGAAAATTCTAGACCATGTATCACTACAACGGGATAGACGAGATAGAACGTAACTATGAGAAATTCTATTTTATTCATCTTCGTAAAATACCTAAAAAAAATAAAAAGACAATAAGTACCCTAGAAACCTCAGAAAAATGTTCTACGATGGGAAAGAATGAGAAGAAGATTTCTAGCGTGGGGATGGTGGACTATTGCAAAGTCTTAGACAAACTCATTGTCGCAAAATCGAAAAAGTTCTAAACGAAGTCAAAAACCCCATACAATCGCTTGGCATCCAAGTAGCTTAGTTTTTATGTATTGAGTAGTTGTAAACTCGTGCTTACCATGCAACGTATGAAATCAATAGTATGATTTATGTGTAGAACTTCGTGCACCGAGTGATTTCCTTGGGAAATTGCTATAATTCAATGTAGTATGGTTAGGGCATAATAAGAGATTTGGTGACTTGTCAAGGTTCCCCGAATTTCCTTGTTGAAGGAGATCCAATAAAGTGGAACGAGATTATAAGTGTATATTATTTTTGATTTATTGAAGTTATGAAATTGATGAACATTGGTGAATTATTATTAAACCCTGATAACGAATCCAAATGAAGAACTAGGGCTGAGCAAGGTATATTAGTATGTTAGGAATTGAGTAGTAGTCGTAGATGATGGTTGTTATTCTATGATTGTGTGAATGTTTTGTTTGTTCTTACTTTATCACAATACTTGTATATGTAAGAATGTACCAATATCAATCACACTTATTGTACATGAAATAGTTCAATGATGGTTCCCATGAAATCGTGATGTAAATGTATGATCTTGATAATGTACTTGTGATTGTGATTGTTGTGTGTGACTGAGATCCATTGCTATGTTCCGGCATAACTTACTTGAATCAGGTTGTCACATTTTGGCACAATTTTGGGATCGAATTGCCACATTTAGCAAGCTAAACGGGATCGTTACCATGTTCTGACATAAACATAGGATTTGATTCCCACATTTCGGCAAGCTAATGGTTTGGGTTTGGGTTCCTTGAGAGGACCAACCACTTGCAATAAATATGAACTGTGAAGCCTGTGATATTCAATATTATACGTGTACGAAATCTTGACGATCGGTGTATGGGGATTTATGTGTATGCATGTGAATATGTGGTGACATGACTCTTTTCTAAAAGTAGACCTATTAGGCAATAGTGAAAGGCCAAGGTATTGTAGGGGCACTAGTGAATAGCAAGGGGAGTTCATTTCGGTAAGTACAAAAAGAAAGTAGTCTAAGGTTAGAGTTTGAGGCAACAAAATTATATGACCCTGGTTAGGTAAAGTGATGAGAAATTAAGGGTGGGACAGGATCGACTGGTAGGAAAGTAAGATCGAGGTACTTGGAAATATTCTATGGGGTTAGCATGTTTAAGCTATGAACTAATAATACTGAAGTGTTAGTTGTTAAGAGAGTGGTTAGTATTCAGAGCATTGGTGTAAATTGAAGGTGTTCTAAGAGAAGGCAAAGGTGGATAAGTGAGTGGTTTAATTCATGTTCTTATTATTTATTCCTCATATTATGAGTTGGGCGTCGGGATGACATATGATGACTACTAGTATGTGTGGTTGTACTGATACTACTTTTGCTATGTCTTTTTGACATAGTCTTGATACATAATTGATGATATTTCATTAGGTGAAGGTGAAGAAATTCTCCAACAGATTCTATTCTTCCTTCCGCATAATGGGAGACATGTTTTTTTGTTAAAATGGTCTAATTTTTACTCTTAGTAGCTCTTGTACATGTTTAAACTAGATCCTTGGGGTAGTTAACTATTTTACAATTCTTAACTAGTTCTTTGAAAAAGATTCCATTATAAAGATTTTTTATATCTATTATATCTATCATTCGTTAATTTTCTGCATGTTTAATCCTTTGGGGTATGAGGCTTCTCCTACTTAGGTTTTGGAGTGGATGCCCGCACGGCCCGGTGGATTGGATCCTTTGAAATTGGTATCAGAGACCCGGTTAACGGTCTTTCCGTACAAGTGCAAAATATTATCTAGAATCCTTCGTATTGGTGTGTTGACATCCAGGAAGCATTCTAGGAAGTTGTTTCACTCATTCTCCTCTTCATGCAAAGTTTCGCTTGTGGTATGGTTTGAGTCCAATTGGTATCTCCCAATTCCAATTGATATCTTAATGAAGTAGACTAGGCTTTGTTATTACAACTAGAGGGATACAAGCATATTTAATTGGAACTTGGAATGTTCCAATTGATATATGGAGTACGAGGCATAAATAACTAGTAAGTGTCATCTATGGGGCAAACTGACCCATAAAGTGATGTTGAGGTGCTGCGTGATCATGCTTTTAAATGTGTGTTTTGTTATAGACTTAATTGTAAGTGTGAGATTTTGTTGTTTGAATTAGTTGTGAATGTTGTACTCCTTATTGTGTGAAATTATGGAGTTTGTGGAGGTGTTATAAATAATAAGTGTAACAGGAATAAGGGCACAATGTTGTATGTCTGGAATTGATATGGTGTAAATGGTTGAGCGAATCGTTAGAGTATGCAACTGTAATTTCCTGAATATCGTATATCTTAGTTTTAAAAAATTGAGTAGTTCGATGGAATGGTAAAATAGGGACCCTAGAAAATCTTGGGAAGTGAAAGAGAACCCAAAAAATTTTGTCCAGAGTTTTAGACCCATCAAAGCCGCCACAACTAGATTATTCCCACCAGAGTGGGACAAAGGGAGACAGAACCTCGCCAGTTTTTCCATGCTTTCTCTAATCCCAAAATGTTAATCTAGAAGGGACTTGAACGAATCCCTGCAACCCCAAACAATATTCAACAACAGTAGTAGAGAATTATAACTTGTGATTCGAAATAGGGCTACCAAAACAAGCATCCATATGCTACGAAAACATAGAAAATGTCAAAAGGTAAAGATAAAAACAAGATTGTCTAAGATTTACAAAAACAAGGGGAAAACTAATGACCAATTAAGAAATCTCATATAGGGATTTGTCCACGTTCGATTCCATGTCCTCATGGCATTCCAAGCCAACACAAGACTTGGTCAGTATAGGAAACTGCAAAAATTCTTTCAGATCAAGTTGGGGAATCTCCTTCTCGGGGGCAACAAGAAAATGAACTTAATAGTCTTCCATATTCGTGCCATCAAGAGATCCATCTCCACGCCCTTCCTCCTCTCTCTAAGCAGCTATCGGTGGGGTATCTCTACCTCAAGGGTACTACTGGGAGGAACCGAAGTGAAGTCAGAATATGCACTCCCCATCTTCTTCCGGACCATCTCAAGAATTACGTCGACCTGTGCACCTGAGAGGGGCTCCTCCACGTCTGGACATGTGTCCTCCCTACGACTGCTGGACTTGCTCGTCCTTCTCCTATTTCCTTATATTATAACCCATTTGAATCAAAAGGGGTGAAGGGGGGGTCCATTGGAAGTACCTTCCTCAACATCATATAGAGACAGTCATGGCCTCTTACACAGAATCGTTATGAGGCCAGGAAGGACGAATGTTTTCTTATTACCCCTATAGAAAACCTTCCACTCTGAGATGATTTTTGCCACCACTCTCAACAAGATACCCCTTATAGCACACACCCAGGGAAAGGTCACGTCAGTATTCTTGTACGATAGAGGATCCTTCTAGATACCAAGTGGAGTTACCTCTTAGCATTCGTTGACCAGTCATCACTTTATTGCCCTCTGTCGTAGACCAGTAAATATACTCCTGACTCGTAGGATCTATTATAGTGTACATCAGCCACTCCATATCCATCTCCATAAGCTTGGCCTCGTACTCAAGGTTTAGGACCTCTGCACCTCTACTACCTCATTGATAACAATGGCATTCTAAAGAATGTCAACTCCCTAAATGAGAATGAATGGACAAGGGTCCTCCTAGAAGATGGTAAGGGGAATGGCATAGAACTCCCTCACCTAACTATAGCGTACATATGGGAAGTCTCATCAGCGGTAGCCACCAAACTCGACTAGGCGAGCATAAAAGGCAGGATCCTTATTTCCACCTTATGTAACAAGAACACCCTCTCGCAGTAGAATCATTGTTGTGGTTGTCGTGATGTCTCTCTTGACTACTGGCATCAGGAAATCGGACAAAAGTCAAGTCCTCATCATTGTGTCCAGCCATTTAGAAAGTGTGCAATAAGTTAAGACAAGTCAGAACAGTGTAGACTAGTTAGGGAGGGTAGACAAAAAGAGACAAGTATTGGTATTAAGGGGTGTGCAATTGGTCTGGGACGTCCCGCTACAGCGGGATGATGCAGACCACTACAGCAGGCGCATTCCTCTGCAACGAACTTGATCTGGGAAGAACACAAGATGCAAAAATGGCATCTCTTTATCCAAAAACCCATATTTTGGATAGAATTTCAGCATAACAGATTATTTAAACTATCCTAGAACTTGAATAAGAAATTAATCCAACGATACAATCCCTAAATAGTTTCTAATATTGATTTTATGTCAAGAAACTTTTCAACTTCCCCACCCATTTTTTTAATCGATTTTCTAGTATTCTTATGGAATATAACACCCATGACGTTGTGTAAATGTTGGAGACGTAGAAGAGGTAACCATGCTGCTTTTTTCTACAGATTTAGTAACCCAGTTCAAAATTGAATACCTACCAAGAAACCGTCAATTTTTTAATCAGATAGTCGCATCCAATCGTTGTTAATAAAACAAATGAAGTAAGCAATGATACAAAGCAAGTTCTTACCTTGATTTAATGTTTCCAAACATTTGATGTTGGGAGGATTTGGGGGAATTTTGTAAGGATTAAAGGGAGAATGATGAAACCTTCACTCATTTTCCCCTATACTATTCCCTAATCTCCCGCTTTAGGGAGAGATATTCCGCTATAGCGGCCCTGCCACAATAGGAGGACTGCCGCTCTAGCAGGCAGGGTGTTGCAACTTTTAGACGTTTCAATTTTTGTGAACTGAAATGAATCCCACGTATCCTGGAATATAGCACCTTTCTGTGGGTTCAAATTGACTAGTAGGTTTGCAATTTTTCGTAGTTTCGTGTTGGTTCATTACGGTAATCAGGAGTGTTGTGATGTTCTGATACTAGTCGTTCAGAGACAAACGAAGGGGTAAATTGGTATTTATTGTAACAACCTTAACATTCATTATTTAGGAAGGAAAAACTTTGCAAAAATTCTTAACCCTATCAAGCTACAGCAACTAGATGTCGTTGGCGCGGTATCGTTGCAACTGAGTGAGTTGCCGCTATAGAGAATAGGCAAGACAGAATGTAATTATGAGAAATACTATTTTCTCCATTAACCTAAAATAACTAGAAAAGTCATAAATTACCCTATAAACCTCATAAAATCTTCTATAAGCAAGGGAATGACAGAGAAGGAGATTTCTAACATGGTGATGGCGGAGTCCTGCAAATTCTTTTCCAAACTCACTTTCTCTTATCCAAAAAAATCTAGAAACAAGACCAAAAGGCCCATACAACCTCTAGGCGTCCAGGTAGGTAAGGTTTTATGCATTGAGTAGTTGTAAACTTATGTTTACCATGTAATGTATGAAATTAATAGTATGGGTATGTGTAGACCTCTATGCATCGAGTGAATTTCGTGGGAAATTGTTATTATTAAATGTAGTTGGGTTAGTGCCTAATAAGAGATTTGATGTCTTTTCAAGATTCTTGGAATTTCCTTCTTGAATAGAATTTCTTTAAGAACAAGGAGATCCGATAAAGTGGAACAAAATTATGGGTGTTTGCTCTTTTCTATCTATTGAAGTTATGAAATTGATGAATATTGTTGAATTAGAATTAAACCCTAATAATGAACTCTAATGAAAATCTAGGGTAGAGCTGGGTATATTGGTATCTTAGAAATTTAGGAGTAGTTTGTAGGTTATGGTGTTAATTCTATGATTGTGTGAATGTTTGTTTGTTATTGCTTCATTGCGATACTTGTATATGTATGAATGTTGCACTATTGATAACACTTTTTGTAAATGAAATAGTTGAATGATTGTTATCATGAAATCATGATGTAAATGTATGACCTTGATAATTTACTATGTGATTGTGATTGTGGTATGTGATTGGGATTGATTGTCATGTTCCAACATAACTAACTTGGATCGGGTTGCCACATTCTAGCATAACTTTGGGATCAGATTTCCATGTTTTGTCAAGCTAACGTTTTGGGTTTAGGTTCCATAAGAGAACCAACTATTTGCGATAAATGTGTCCAGTGAAGCATGTGATTGTGCATATATGAAATCTTGATGATCGGGTATATGTGGATTTATGTGTATGCTAGTTAATATGTGGAGACATGGCTCTTTGCTAAATGTATACATGTTGGGCAATAGTGAAAGATCAAGGTGCTCTAGGAGCGTGTGGTGAATAGTGAGGGGCGTTCATTTGGGTAAGCACCAAAATAGAGTGGATTAAGTTCAGAGCTTGAGGTAACGAAATTATATGACACTTTTAGGCAAAGTGACGAGAATTAAAGTTAGGTCATGATCAACTAGTAGGAAAGGAAGGTGGAGGTACTTGGTAATATTCAATGGGTTAGCATGTTTAGGCTATGATGTGATAAAATTGAAGTGTTAATTGTTGATAAAGTGGTTAGTATTCATAGCATTGGTGTAAATTGAAGGGTTCTAAGATCGGGAACGGGTGAAAAAGAGAGTGGCTTAATTCATGATCTTTTTTATTTAATTCTTATATTATGTGGTCGGTGTCGGGATGACCGATAATGCCTACCAGTACGACGTGTGGTTGTAACTATACTAATCTTACCATGTCTTTTTTACATAGTCTTAATGCAGGATTGGTGATGTTTCATTAGGTGAAGGCGAAGAAATTCTCCAGCATCTTCTATTCTTCTTTTTGCATAGGTGGGAGTTATGTTTTTTGTTAGAAATGGTCAATTTTTTTCTTTTAGTAGCTATTGTACCTGTCTAGACTCGATCCTTGGGGTTGTTAATACTTTACAAGTCTTAACTAGTTCGTTGAAAATGATTCCATTATAAATATTTTTTATATCTATTATATCATTCGCTCGTTAATTTTTTGCATGTTTAAACCTTTGGGTATGAGGGTTCTCCTACCTAGGTTTTAAAGTGGGTTCCCACATGGCCCGGTGGGTGCCACCATCACATCATGTTGTTTCATTTGTTCATATAGAGCAAATTTTTATTCATAATTGATGCTTACGGAAGGTTTTGAAAACCTCTTGATTCTTAGCTTTGAATGCCTCTCGATTTTGTTCCTATAGATAAGGTAGCTTTTATTCAACTAAATACCAACAACAAGAAAAGTATCTATCGTCAGTGCGAACCATCAATAACAAAAATCGCTAGACTGATTCAAATCTCTAAGCTTCTCCACTACCATAATCATGGTGATAACCCTTGGAATCACAAGCAAAATAATATGGTTGAGAAAGAGTTTGCCATCAGAGAGCATCTAGGTTAATTAGTGATTTTATAATATATATTACCGCAATTAGTTAATTTCCAGTATTCGAATTCACTAATTCTTTTAAAATATAAAAATGTTGAGCGGAGGTGAAAGACTCAATTAACTTGAATCGACAATGTCAATTAAAATAGATATCCCATTGCTAGAACATGAAAATGAGACGATTGACATGATCTATGATATTCTTATGTATAGTGCATGATATTAATTCAAGTCTCTACTTCCTTTTTATTTGTTTTTTCCGTGAACATCATCTAAAATGAATAAGTTCTGTGTTTGTCATTCAAAATAGATATCCATATCTTTCTCTGGTGCATGTATACTTCTTTTCGTCAGATTAATTATAATTAAAAAGTCTTTTTATTTCACCCAATAATAAAAAATGACACGTAATAATTATCTTTTAAAAAATAAGTAAAGAGGGAACTTGTAGTTTAAAGTGTATAAATAGGCCGAAATGGTGAATGAAGGGTTCTTTAAAGCTTTTCCTATAGTAAAAACATATATTTAATACACACTGCTTGAAACTTTTTTCCATTGTTAGGAACTTTGGTTTTGAGTAGAAATTTCGCAGAACTCATGGCTAAACCTTTTATTTGAGAGAATAAGAAAATGTGATGTTTGATCTCAATATCAAGTGACTACTTATAGTGATGATGCCGCACCCTGAGCATACACCATGAATGTGACCAATACTCAAGAATCATTCCTTTAGTCTGGTTGACTACTTAGCTGAAGACTAAGTCAAGAAGATTTAATCTATAATGTAGAATATAAAATTAAAGTCTCAAAATTTCTTAAAATTCAAAAAATCTCAAAATAGTATACATAAAAAAAAATCCTCAAGAAAATACTCTGAAAACAATAATACTTTGCAAAATAGTTCAAAGAAAATACTGAAAGAAACTCAACACTAGCTATCTATGAAGCCTCTATAATTCAATATGGATGTCGGAAAAAGACTCATGCCACCTAGAAACTACTAAACTAAAAGACAAAGGTGGAGGCCTCCGGAAAGCAAGGAAGGCTTACCAAACTAGGAATAAGTGCAAAGTGATCTCAACGGAGCGCCTATTGATGATCTTGATCACATGTAATGATGCAAGTGGAATGACATTGATACATCGAATATGTGAATATTTAATATTGCAGAGGAAATAATTGAACCGAAGAAGTTGAAGCAAGGAACTCAACTAAATGTAAAGCATAAATAGATATCAAGTCATTTCAAAGATTTACAAATAAATATGCTAAATCAATCAACTATACTCATATAAATTTGGTAAGATACTCTATAAATCGCACAAAAAAACATCACTATGAGCTTTGTGATGATATATCACCTCGTCCATGCTGCTAGAAATATCATATTCCTTCACCGAATATAGAAAATACTCACACGTGGATCCATCTAACAAGCCTTCTCAGAGGGAGTGAGAATTCACTCTGATGTCACTACGATCCTAGCCCATACTAGCTAGTGTTTATGAGAAACATGAGTTGCCTGAGTTCTTCTCCATATCAGTTCTCGATACTACTCCCAAAATATAAAACTTCTTCCCTAGTAACAATAATCTCTATATGTTAAGAAAAGTTATCAAAAGTGGCTCTTTCAGTTGTAACTGCTCTGTATCGCGCCCCGTTTTTCACAAAACGGGTTTTGATGCACAACCTAACAACTCTTTTTGGTTTTGGGAGAAGTAAAGAATCTCTAACTAGTTAAGGCGTGTTAGGGAACCTATTTAACATAATTAAATCTACATATCGGGTAAGGGTTCAAATTATCTCGAGGAAAAGGTGTTAAGCATCCCTCGAGATCCACAAAGGTGGGTCCCGATCGTATCTCATATAATTTATGTGGGGGTTACAAGAATCAAATAAGGTCTATTTTATTATTTAGTTAATTAATTAAATATGTGAAACGGGGTGATAATATAATACTAAATATACATTAAACATAAAACAGTTATAGAAAATAAGCGAGAAGACAGAATTATGCACAAGTATATAGGGGAAACCCATTTTTTATTAAACTACCCCAAACAATTATGATTATAAACAGATAAAAGGGAAAAGGAAATGGATACTCCAAACCCTAAACAAACACACTTCACATATTAGAGCTCACCTTATTATTTTGTCTTCTTAATGGCACACCCTATTTTTCCTCAAAATTGAAGATGTTTTGAAAAAAGAGTTTTCCCAATTAAGATGACATTTTAAAAAGAGATTATTTTGATTATTCAGAGTCGCCACTTGGGATTGAGTTTTGGTGTGGTTCAAAGTCACTTATTTAAATTTCTATTCAAAAGAAAATTTGACTCTCTATGTTGTTTGATCTGTGAAATAAAGATCGGATAAAGAATACTGTTGACCGAGAGGAAGATATTAGGCATCCCTAGAATCACGTGATTCTAATACGACTGCTTTATTTACTTGTATATGACTTGACTTAATTTTAGATATATTATATTTATGACATTGCAAAATGTTTATTTTTCATCTTATTTTAGTGTTTGGATAAATTTAGAATTGCTTTTTCTAAGTTAGATTTAAAATACGAGATTAGATTTTATGTAATGTATTATTTACTTTAGAAAGAAATTTCTGATGTTTCTTTTCATTTTTTCATGCTACATCCTTTTTAATTATTTTTTATATTTTAATTTTTTTCATTCGGTTTCTGTCTTCTTTTTTTTTTTATAATTAATTATTTTTCCTTGTTTTTTTTATAATATTTGTTTGACTTTTTATTAAACGTTTTTGTTACTCTTAATTAGTTTTAAATTATTTTTTTACGTTTTATTTCCCCCTTTCATTTGTTTATATTTTTCTTTTGGCATTCTGTACATTTTATTTTTATTTTAATATATTATAATTCAATTTGTTTTCTTCTCTTTATCCTAAAAAAGTTTATGATAACTATTTTTGTTAGCACCCAAAAGATCAAGACAACACACATATTGTACCATAAAACATAACTTGATACTTTTCTAAACATGATAAATAAAGAATTAATTCAAATTAGTATGACACGAACATAAAAACTTTGATAATTAATTAAGAAAAAACAATGAAGAATGGACTCTTAAGCATGTGAGAAATACTCACCTTTTCGAGTATATTGCAGTACACAACATTAGTAATTTTAACCAATTAGACACATATGAAATCTGAACAATTTCAATATATTGAAATTAATTCTTGCACAATCATAATATAAAACTAATACAAAATAAAATAAAATTAAGTGTTACTGCTAGTGAAGATTATTTTACGAGAAGAAAGGATTAAGAAACCACGGAATTAAAATGACGAATAGAACCTCAAAGTCAACTATTTTTGGGTTGGGTTTTTTTAATGTGCGTGTGTTCTTTTTCTTTTTTTGTGTTGTTGCTGATTTTTTTTCCCTCTTTTTGGGTTGTGCTTGTATGTGTTTTTTTTTTTATCCGTTTGTGTGTCTTGTGCAGATTTTTTTTGGTTTTCTTTTTCCTCTTGCACATTTTTTTTTTGTGTGTGTGTGTTCTTGTGCAGATTGTGTGTTTTTCTATTTCTCTTCTCCTTTTGGTTTCTGTACGTTTTTTATATATTGTTTGTGCGTGTGTAGTTGCTGGTTTGTGCTCCCCTCTATAGTGTGTTGTTTGTGGGTGTAGGGTGTGTTAGTGAAGTAGTGTGTGAAGTGGGGTTAAGGTGGTGGGGTAAACTATTATTAATATGAGGGAAAAGGTTAAAAATATCATTAATTTTGTTTTATTGGGTAACTTTATTTCTGTCCTTAAAAATAAATTATCTTTACCCTGCCATTAGTAAACTTAACAAATATATTTCTCCATGGATGAAAAATCCCAAATTAATTAAATTATCTATTTTATTTAAATTACTCAATTTCAATCCAACCCAACCCACTTAATAACATTTTGCCCGCCACCACCAAAATTTTAATCTACTCATAATGAGAGATGATAAAAAAGTACATTACTGTTGAGGAATTGAAGAAACATAACAAACAAGATGATTTATGGATTTCAATTCAAGGAAAATGTTACAATGTTACAATTGGGTGAAAGAACATTGACGTGGCGATATTTCGATTCATAGTTTGGCTGGACAAGAAGCTACTAATGCATTCATTGCTTTTATCCAAGTCCAACTGAATCTTTGGCTTTGGAAATCGAATTCAATTATATATTAATGATCATTTTGTATTTTGAAATTTCATTGATGTAGGTACTGCTTGGAAATATTTTGACAAATTTTTCACCGGATATCATCTAAAAGATTACGACGTAACAAAGGTGTCTAAAGATTACAGGAAACATTGTTATGAATTTTCAAAAGCAGACATGTTTGGAAAAAAAAAAGGCATGGAGTGATTTATTCGTTCCGCTTTGTGGCATTGTTAATGTCATTGAGTTTACGTGTTTTGTTGAGTAAAAATTTTTTGGTTCATATGCTTTCTACTTGGAGAGGATTATGGCTTTGGTGATGGTGGTGAGAAAAACAAAATTGATTTGGGTAAAAGAAATGGGCTGTTTTATTAAGTGGGTGGATTGGATCGAATTAAAATTGGGTATTTAAGTAAAATGGAGTAATTTTAATTTATTTGGGGCTTTCCATCCAAGGAGGGGTATATTTGTTAAGTTTGTTAATGGCATGGGTAAAAATAACTTACTTTTAACGGCAGGGGTAAATTAAACCAATAAAACAAGTTGAGGGATATTTTTGACCTTTTTCTCTTAATATAATATATATTGTAAAACTAAAGTAAAACAAGACAAGAAACATAAAAGATGATAGCAATAGAAATAAGGAGACAGGAGATAAGAGCTTTTCTTATTATTCCAAGTCTTCAAGTGTATACAATATGAACTCTTACGTCTCTATTTATATTGTAATCTAGAGGCATACAAAAGTTTAGTTATAAAGATTGCATCAACATGAATATAATGGGGGAGGTTATGGAAGTGAAAGGTACAAGATTAATGGTTATAAAATTAGAGGTTATGGAGGTTATGGTTATATTCATATTGGAGGAGGTAATGTAGTAACTTCTTGGTGTATTGGACATGAACGTTATATTATTTTATAACACTCCCCCTTGAATGTCCATAGATAATATGTCTCGTTAAAACCTAACTAGAAAAAACTCGTGTGGGAAAATTCTAATGAATGAAAAAAAGTACACATATCTTCTATTACGCTTTCAATGTTGCCTCGTTAAAAACCTTATCAGGAAAATTCAATTAGGATAAAATCCATGTTAAGGAAAAGAGTACAACACATATTTTTCTCCCCCTGATAAAAACTTTACTTGATATCTCGGAGACGATGCATTCTAATTTTATATCAGAACTTCTTCCAATATTGATGTTGACAATCCATAGTAAATGAGTTCACAAGATTTTCTCTTGAACGAGTCTTTTGAACGTTTATCTTACAATTTTGTTGAAGATCATGTATGACAAAGAATTTTAGTGAAATATGCTTTGACCGCTCTCCTTTGATTATATCCTCCATTCAATTGAGTTATATAATATTTTTGAATCTATTGGCTACAATATTCCATTTCAAAGGAAAATCACATACTTCCTGAATATGATAGGTCATGATTTTAACCAAACACACTCCCGAATTATTTCATAATCAATGTTATTTCTGTATGATTTGAAGAAATGGTTACTAGTGTTGATTGTCAAGATATTGTGTTGAGTAACTTGATTTGTTAGTTTCCTGGAATAGCTTGAATGATAATATGACAATCCCTTCACATAACTTTTGTTGTGTATATCAAACAATCTTCTAGCATTAGCATAACTAACAATCTGTAAGTGCAACAATTGCACTAATACATGTCATTGTAAATCATTTTTATGAGATCAAAAAGATTTTTCTCTCTGTTAAGGAGTCTCAAAATCATTGAATATTCAATAAAATTGTTTTAAGACCACTTCAAAACATCAAGAATTTTTATATAACCTTAATGATCGTTAGACATAATATATATTCATTATACATATACAAGTATATCATCTATTACCAGACTGAAACAAGTCTCATTACTTCCACTACTATAGAATATATCTCCATTTAATAATGTCAGAATTTTTTGCAAAAATCTTTTATGCCTCGAGGCACAAATCGCATTTTATATCTTATGATTATACTTTTGCATAATAATTCATTTGTACCACACTGACATTATATTTTGATCCATGATATATAAGATCTAAAATACCACTTTGAGTGAAACAAAATATACTTGAATAATATTAATCATTTATCTGTCAAAACTATATGGAAGATTCGAAGTTAAGATCCTTGTAGCTATTTATAGGATTGAGTGCTACTTAATATCAAAGATACCATCGATGGTCATTTTGATATAAATTTCAATACGACATAAATTATTGATATCTCTTCATTTTCATCATTTTCAGGTACCTAAACCTTTTGTCAAGGTTTTATGAAGTGTTATGTCATAGTGCTCTTCAAAGAGTTTTACGTTTGGAATCAATTGGTCTATCACGTTTTTGACATACCATAGACTTTGTCCTTCAAGGAATATTTTTTGGAGCATTTTCAATTTGTCCTTCAAGGACTATTTATTGGAGCATTTTCAATTTGTCTAAAATATTGAGTCAACAAGTACATCTGGCAAATTATTTGTAACATTTGCAAATGAATTATCTCTTGAACTTTAAGCTCACATTTTTTTAACGAGGATCTAGTAATTCATCCCACACATAACTTTCAGGTGCTACATATATCTCCCCCTAATGTTAGAAAATCTAACATTTACACGCAACCTCATTTGGGAATCCATCTTTGTGTTGTTATACATGATGAAGCAGTAAAATCATATGTTTACACATCAAATTTTTATATGAAAATTATTTGATTCCTGAGCTGAACCAATTGTGACGGGAGAACCTTGTTGGCTTGATGCATACATGATAAATAAACTGAAATCATACCAAATTAGATCTCATACCAAATTTTATTTGAGAGATTTGTTCTCATAATCAATGGTCTAGCTATAATTTGAGGAAAACAATTTTTGTCAACCCAATCAATAATATCAACATAGTTTATAGTTTGAAACTGTGCTCTTAATTTAGCAATTTGAGCAAACAACCTTACAAAAGCCAATTTGTAAGTTGATACAAATGCACACTTGAGCATACTATAGATGAGTCAATTAAATTATATTAGTAAGCGGTCCACATGGCAGTGAACGGACCCATATTTACCTTTTTATGTGTTTCAAAAATAATTTTAAGGGATATAATCTCAACCATGGATGATACAATGACATTTTATGATGAGAACAAGCAATACAAGAGAATTCTTGAAGAATCTCTTATTTCTTCAAACATATAGTCACAGGAATTCTCAATTTCTCTTTAATCACATTTAAATCGGAATGGTCAATCGATTATGCCAACTGATATTTATTCTAGTCAACTTCTAGTTTACTTTTGCATGTGATTCCATCATCATGCACATATTTGTATACAACAAACAACGGAGAAAAATGGGTAGTCTTATATGTAAATATTTATAATCCACTTTGATTGTAGTAACTTGAAGATATTAAATCTTCCCATAATTTGTAGTCTCAATATAATATTTGTTTCAATTTTTTCGAAACTTATAAACTTCCATTTGAGACTTACTACAACCTCAATATTATGAATAATTTCATTCCTCCGATAGTAAGAATTATCCCTTTTGAAACTACCAATTAATTTTGTGTACCACCACAATTTTCACAATGTTATTTTTATGGTATTTTCATGGTTAAAATTATTACATTCAAGACTTATTTCTTGATAACTAATGACAAATTTGTATTGCCACACAACAACATTCATTTTGATCATGATCACAACATTTACTAAAAAAATTTATTTCTTTCTTTTGTCCTCCAATAGTTCATTATAAAATATACCACAATATTTGTGTAGTACTCAAAGTATATATAGAATCAAAATGACCATTTATGTCGAATTTTTTTGTAAATCTCTCAAGCCTCCCGTAAAGGTGAGATGTGACATTTATTTAACAATACATTCACATGTTCTTATGCATACTAACACAAGTCACATTTTCTTCAAGAAATGGACCCTAACCATTTGTACATGTTCCATAAGTTTTTATTAGAAAACCATCATCATGTTTTGGCGTTATGTGACTCACCTCAACATCACTTTAAAAGGCCAAATGTACCAAATATACTACCACATTGTATTCCTTTATTTTGATGGAGGATTTACAAAACTTTTTAGATTGGGTTGCACCAACAACAATATGCCAAACTTCTCATACCACTTTGATGGATAAAAATTACATTTAACAATTACCTTCACATTTGAAGGATCATCTTAAGAAACAATGTGTCTAATAACCTTTAATACAATTTTAGTGGATAAAATTACCTTCGCATTTGAAGATACATCTTAAGAACCCATGATGTTCTTCCTTTTAATTACCACAATGATGACCATTAACATTTTACCATTCCCATTTCATATATTCAACTTGTCATTTTTCAGACATATTAATACACTCCTATTACATTCACATAAGAGAATGGAGCAAATTAATTGGGTAAATTTCAGGACTTTCAGTCAAAAGTATAAAATTTTATGTCAGTCATCATCATATCATCACTATAGATCATTGGGACTAAAACCCAATGTCTTGCCCATATAAAGATACCTTTAGTCATAAATCAATGGTACTTGAACTCAATTTCATATTATCATGGTGCACCAAGACTTTAACTCGATGTCTTATCCACTTGGTGCGAAAAATTCGAATTCACCGTCTTACCCTCAATCAATACCTTAATAAATCAAATGCATTACCAAAAATATGATTATCGAGAATCATTAATATAATTGGAACTTGACATAATATACAAGAAAAATGAATAAAATCAATTAATTAGAACAACATGTTAGAATCATAGAAAAGTCCCCAGTTAAAATAAATTCAAACATTTTAATAGTCCCTCTCAACATTGTTATGAAAATTATTATAATTTACTAACCATTTTAGAATAACTACAAAACAAGCTTTGTTAGTACAAACAATATATAGCATATGAAGTATACCAAGCAACCGAAAAATTATAAGGATAATTCATAAAAATCACCTACCATTGATCCTTGACGGAGAATGAGCTACTCATGTTGATAACGTATTGTTAAACTAAAGTAAAACAAGATAAGAAACATAAAATATGATAGCAATAGAAATAAGGAGACAAGAGATGAGAGATTTTCCTATTATACCAAGTCTTCAAGTGTATAAAATATGAACCCTTATGCCTTTTATAGTGTAATATAGAGACATATAAAAGGTTAGTCATAAACATGACATTAACATGAATATAATGGAGGAGGTTATTGAAGTAAAAGATTACAAGAATAATAGTTTACAAAGTTGGAGGTTATGGAGGTTATGTAGTAACTTCTTGTGTAGTGGAAATCCACATCATATTATTTTACAACAATATAATATTATTCAGTTATTTTTAAAGTACCGAAAATTGAGTAGTTAATAATAAATTCTAAATAAGAAATATTAACTTATTCATTAAATCAAAATAAAACTAAAACACATTTTTTCAAATATTTTAAAATGTACTTACAATAATAATATTAAATATAAATATTTAATTTATAATAAAAGTAATGTTTATGTACTAAAACTGGTGTATACTTTAAGTTCGATTAAAAATTATGTGTCTACACTTAATATTCGAAATGACAAAATCAACTTTTGTCTTTTAACTGTGAGTTGATTTTCATCATCTTCGTAAAGGTCCTAACTACCCCTACGCCACCTTCCATATTCAAAACGACCTAAAAGGTGCCTAGTGTCTCCGCTTAATATCCAAGAGGCATTGCCTGCTATTTAGGGAGGTTTTACACTAAAAGAAAATATATGCTCCTAATTAGCCTATGTAGACACCAAGAAAAACATATTGTATAACATTTAGGATGTAAAAGCTCATATTGGCCTCTAGATTTTAATTTATTAGCATACTAGCAAAAACACACATAATTACTGGAATGTCTCAAGCTAAGTGTATGACATACAAAAACATAATAGACTTCCTCTAAAAAATTATGCCCCGTGTTTGCTTGCTAGAATAATGAAATTTTTGAGGCCCTCTCAAAATTTTACCCCACTTGTGGTTTGCTAGAAAAATGCTCTTTTGATGGAATTTTTGAATCCCTCTAAAAAATTTCTTCCCCATCTACATATTAAAAGGGGAAATGAATTTTTATTAGTATAAGACCGAATCCATATGAGCGCCTACATATCCTCTCTCACACGAAAATCACCTATGACGCAGTGTCAAATACAAAGAGTATAATTCAAGACTAATAGGAACCCTCTTTAGCAACAACTATTATGACAAATTATGACCAACTTTATTGTCCATATGCTAACATGGGTACTTTCCTTGTCAAAATTTGATGAAACCTGAATATGAAAAACTTAAACTTAAATGGCATAAATCTTTATTGGAAACTACTTCAAATGAACTTTGACATGTTCACTGTGGGGACTCCTTCGGCACAAGATCTGTCCAATGTATAACATCAGCCTCAATCAATTTCTCAATCTTGTCTCTTAGAGCACGCCATGTTTTGATAGTATGTTGTTTCATCCCTGAATAATAGTCACAAATCTTGTTAGAATCGTACCGCTTGGATTGAGTGATTGGGTTCTTGTCCTGTGTAGAGAGGCGTTTCATATCAAGGAATTCTGTGGGTGCAATGTAAGATATGGGGGTCTAGAAGCATAAGCATGATGTTGGGGAGGATAAGGGCAATTTCAAATGTGAGTGTTATTTGGAAGATTGGCTAATTTTGAGGATGAGAAGTTGGGGGAGTCGGTCGAGGATTATTTTGGAAAGTGGTTTGGCTTGTGATAGGCAGCTTAAACATGTTTGTCTCCAAAGTGGGATTGGGGGAGAGTAACATCTTGGCTCACTCATGTATATCTGATATCTCTTTTTCCAATTCCCTTATTTTTTGTTTCAAACTTGAGACCAACTTGTTCAAAAGATGCTCCTTTTAAATAGCTCTACCCATAAACTTATCATTAGTCACCTTTTTTTCTTTGCGCTTCTCACTTGCAAAAGACAGAGGAGTGTCTTTTGATCATGTGTGGTAAACTGTTGTCTATAAATCAACCATAGGGGAAGGGTAAAATAAAAATAAAATCAAAAGAAAGCCCAAGTTAGAACATTGTATAAATTGAGATGTCAAACAGATTGTTTTAAGATAAACGCCCTCAATGCTAGGAGACTCGTTCATCCAGAGGTAGGACTAAGAGGGCACATAAGTGATGCACAATAATTAATTCAAGCCTAATTTACAAACTTGGATTTTATATTAGAGAAAATAAACCAACTTTCATTTATTATAGAATTCAATCATTACATCATAATTGAAAACAAAACATGAAAATAAAATAAAGGGGAAGAGGGGTAACAAAGGAAAGTCATCCTAAAATCTGAAATATTAAAGATATTGATTCGAATAGTTTGGCGTTGTGTGACCTCGTGGATATGGAGTGACATGCCTGATGTTCAACAAGTTGTGCACCCATATATTCTCTCTTTCATCAGTGAGCTTTCCTATCCTTCCTAAGTTAATTCTCTGCATTTATCCTTCTTTAGGATCCATATGCAGTACTCAAGTGTGCACCCTTAGACAAGTTGCATATTATGTGTCAATGTGGTCATAATAACTAAATCAAGCCTATTTTATGCCAAGGAAGACCATGAGTTAGAAATCCGCGAACTATTGGGTGGATTGACCGTTCTCTTATTTGTTACTCCTTATCGCTACATGATTATGGCCTTACTGAAATTCTGGGACCCCACTAGATTGGTCTTCAAATTCAGAGACATGTGATCTATTGGTGGGTTTGTTAACCTTCCCTTCTAGGGCGTCAAATTATTGTGCCACACAAGCAAAGATTCCAGGGTTGAGGCATAAATGGGAAATAAACTGTTTAGATTCTAGATGGACTTCAATAGAATTTTTGTACTACCTCTTTTGTGAAAAGAACAGTCGTAAACATTTCAATGAAGAGTTTGGTCGTTCTTCTATACAATGGCAAAAATAAAGTCACGGAGCATTTGCCATCACATAACTGGTTCCTTAGTCTTTCTTTCCTATAAAGCAGGGGAAAATTAGGACTACCATGGGTTATGTGGTTCAATTTTTAACTCAAAGAGAGGGTGAACCTAGGAAAACCATAGTGCCCATAATCCTAGTGGAAATAATGAGAAGTTTGTCGGCATGCGTTAATGGTAGAAAATTTTTTGAGAGATGCAACATCTTGTTCCAATTGTGGGCTATCGAACATTTCCACAGACGACTCGACTCGTAGACTTCTTCCTTGGTTATGGAAACAAGATTGATAATCATCCAAGAAGAATGATAGGTTTCAATGGCTTTGTGCGATTCGTAGACTGACAGATCATTTTTATAAAACTCGACAGTTACCGCATCCAATGGAACCTCTATTGTCTAGATCTGCCAGTCTACATATCCCACAAGTCCGTCAAAGCGACCTCTCTCTCCTCCCGTGTTTCCTCCCTTCTCCCGCTTCTCTCCTCCCTTATTCTTCTTCTCCTTTCCTCCTCTACTGACCACCAGTAGCAGAAGCCACGACAACCAGCGATGGACTCCAGCAACCAGCCAGAAACTGCCGCCCATCCTCCTTTTCTCCGTCCTTCTCCCCTCTCCCTCTCTCCGTCTCCCTCGTTCTTTTCTCTTTTCTAGCAGGGACAAAGGTAGTAGCAGCAGCAGCCGACGAAACCCACCAGCAGGCAGCAGCCCCCAACACCTGCAACAATAGGCTCCAGACGCACAAAAGCAGCAGCTCCACGCAACGAGCAAGGCAGAACTGCGGCGGAATTCAAAAGTGTTAAAGATAGATATGTCTAGGTCTATTATCTTATAGTTAAATTTCATTTTAATAAATTTCTTTACGTGACTGATTTCAATGCATGCTTTACTTGTTAAAATCAGTATTCTATGTGAAAATCGTCTTTTGCATATGTTAGTGTTTGTGAGTCTCTAAATTGTGTTCTTTCTAATCCTTGATACACACCATTATAGTTTGATCTTTTGGAGTAATTTACTACATGCTGGAGTTTTTTATTGCCTAAGTTTTTATAATATTATGCATTCAAATTTGTATTAAAATCAAAAGGTTTGTGCTTGCTTAGTTATTCTCGTTTAGTGATTTTGAAACTTATTTAGTGGATCTTAATAGGAGATTTGATAGAATTTTTTGATTGTTTCTTTAGTTAATTGGATTGGTTTGTCCATTTGCTTATCGTGATCCGCAAAAAATGTGTTAACATTGATTAACTTTCTCCTCTTTCTCGGTTACTCGGGTTAAGACTTGCCTAGTATACTTATAGTACTATTTTGGTATAATTGTGATATTTTCCCTTCCCTGATATAGCATTTTTCAAAATCATGTTATTATTTTTTTTATCAATTAAGTGGAATAACCTCAACTAAAGTGGCTAGATTTTACTTTATTTGGTAGAATAATAAGTTGATTAAAATAAGTCTGATTTTCAGTCTTATCCTTAATAAGGAAAATATTTTTAGATTGGGTTTAATTTATTCTCTCCCTTAAATTGTTTTGTTTGGCTAAGGTAAGAAAGTAATTTTGATTTGGATTTTTATTATTTAAGGAAAAAACAATATTATCTTCCTAACTTTTATTCTTAATTACTTATTTTTGGTAATAGTACATGTTTAAAGTTTTCTCATTTTGACTCCTTTGAAATAAAGAAAATAATATTAATTGATCTCTTTTTCCTTTTTCATAAATGATGGATTTTCTTACTTATTTTTATATAGTAGAAATAATTTAAAATCTGATTTGGCTCTTCTTATTTTAAAAAAATAATAATAATACTATTCTTTTATTTTATTTTATTTCTTACTTGCTTATAATTGGTAAAAAATAATTAAAATATTTTTTTGAGTTTTGGCTCTCTTGAAAATGAGGAAATAGCATATAATTCACTCCTTAATTTATTCATTTTCCTCCCCCCCCCCCCCCCTCTTCTTTGCTATATAAATAAGACCCTCCTTTCATTATTATTCATTCACACTTTCAACACAAGTTCTCTCAATAACAAGTCCTCTCATTACACTTTTTTCTCTCATTCTCTCTTTGCTTTTCTTGAAATACTTTAAATATTACTCCCCTATTCTTGAAAAGAAGTAAGAATTCTTGTAAATGTTTGAATCATCTTTGGAATCTTTCTTGTTGTGTTGCTGTTGTGGATCGAAACCTTACTTAGGACCCGTTTGGATGGACTTAATAAAAGCAGCTTTAAAAAAGTACTTTTGAAAGTGCTGAAACTTATTTTTAAAATAAGCAGTTATGCGTTTGGATAAAAGTGCTGAAGTTGTTATGTCAAACGTGAAAAGGGAAAAATAGAAGAAAGAGATGTTAGGCTTATATGGTTAATTTGGAGATTGTATAAAAATATTAAGGGAAAAAACATAAAAATGTGGTCAACATAAAACAGCTTATAAGCTAAAAAAAAAAGCACCCCTACCCCAGCTTTTAACTTTTGGCTTAGAATAAGTTTTTTTTAACTTAAAATAAGCTATTTTGAGTATTGTCAAACAGTTAAATAAGTCAAAAACCAGCTTTTAAGTCAGTTTGACCAGCTTTTAAGCTGAGTCAAACAGGCTCTTAATACTTCATTGCTGATTTTCTATTCTGCTTAACCGGTTAGTATTCTTAATTAACACTATAAGTGTCACGACCCAAATCCGGGCCGCAACTGGCACCCACACTTACCCTCCTATGTGAGCGAACCAACCAATCTAAACCTTAACATTTCAAGGTAATATCAACATAAAGTAATGCGGAAGACTTAAACTCATTAATAAAATCAATTCATTAACTTCTAAAATTCAACATCTATTATTCCCCAAAATCTGGAAGTCATCATCACAAGAACATCTACTTTAAACTACTAATTTTAAGAGTTTCTAAGAAGCTAAAAATACATAAGAAGCTATTCCATGCCGGAAGTTCAAGGCATCAAGACATGAAGGAGAAGATCCAGTCCAAGCTAGAAGCGTTAGCTCACCCTGAAGATCCGGTGTGACGAAGACTGGCTTGAGTTACTGTTGAGTCGAAGATGATGGCACGTTTGCTGCACTCCACAAATAACAAGAAGAAAAACATAAAAGTAGGATTCAGTACAAAACACGGGTACTGAGTAGATATCATCGGCCAACTCAAAATAGGGAACAGTATATATCAAATACTATCGTAAATCAACTATAAAACTCAACATGTAGCAACAACAAGTACTATAATCATCAATAAGTACCATCAAGTTCATCCATGAGGGCTCAAGCCTCAATTCCATACTCATTTGGGAATTAAGTTTATTAAGTTGAGTATATTATCATCTTTCAAGATTCATTATCTTTCTTCCTCTTGTGTCGGTACGTGACACTCCGATCCCCTACTACTATGTGTCGGTACGTGACACTCCGATCCCCTAATTCTATGTGTCGGAACGTGACACTCCGATCCCCTAATTCTATGTGTCGGAACGTGACACTCCGATCCCCTACATGTGTCGGAACGTGACACTCCGATCCCCTACATGTGTCGGTACGTGACACTCCGATCCCCTACATGTGTCGGAATGTGACACTCTGATCCCCTACATGTGTCGGTACGTGACACTCTAATCCCCTAATTCTATGTGTCGGAACGTGACACTCCGATCCACTAATACTATGTGTCGGAACGTGACACTCCGATCAACTAATATCATTCTGTAAATCATCAAGCCTTCTCTATTCCAAGGCATCATCAATCCCATTACTTTAGTTCATCAAGCCTTCTTCTATACCAAGGCATCATCATTAATAATGTATATTAAAGTTTCTTTTCAAGATTTGGGATTCAATATTTTCATCATGCTTATCTTATCACAATCACATAATCATATTCATACAAACATACCATTAAGCATATAGTAGGGTTTACAATACTACCAATACATATCATTCACTATTAAGAGTTTACTTATGAAGCATGAAACCATAACTTACCTCCACCGAAGAATTGAAATCAAGCAAGTTAATCCTCACAGCTTGGTGTTTTCCTCTTCTTCTCGATCGTTTCTCTTTCTCCCTTTTTGTTCTTTCTATTTGCTTATTCAAACCATCTTTCTTTTACCCTAATTAGTATATAATTAAGAATAAAAGATGGCAATAATACCCCACTAATTAACTTAGGGTTACCTCTTTTAACCCCCAAGAATTTGAGTTATTAATATAAACCCACGAACTTTATAATTAAGGCAAGAATAGTCAAAAACGTCCTTTAAAACTTAACCAGAAATCCGACTTCAACTGGGATTATACAAACTGTGACGGGTCGTCGCGCCTGCGATGGTCCATCCTGCAGGCCGTCGCAAGGGTCAGAGACTCAGTTTCCACTGAATTATCTGTGACGGTCCGTCACGCCTGTGACGGTCCGTCCTGCCATTCCATTACGAAGTTCAGAGAGTCGATTTTTCAGTACCCAATTTCAAATTTTCTAAGTGTTTTGAAACGAGACCCTGCGACGGTCCGTCGTGCCCATGACGGTCCGTCGTGGGGTCCGTCGCTTCTGTCAATTTTTCCAGAATTGGAGTCTGTTGCTCCAAACGACCAAACAGGTCGTTACAATAGATACCAATTTACCCATCGTTCGTCCCCGAACGATCACAAGAAGGAAAACAAGGGAGAAAAGGAGTACCTGAATCTGTAAACAGATGTGGGTATTTTTCTCGCATATACGCCTCCTTCTCCCAAGTGGCTTCTTCAACGGGTCGATTCTTCCATTGCACCTTGATGGATGCAATCTCTCTTGACCTCAACTTGCGAACTTCTCTATCTAAAATAGCAACAGGCTCCTCCTCATAAGACAAGTTCTCATCAAGCAAAATCGAATCCCAACGGATAATGTAGTTTCCATTCCCATGGTATCTTTTCAACATCGACACATGGAATACCGGATGCACTCCGGACAGCCCTGGAGGCAAGGCTAACTCATAAGCCACCTCTCCTACTCGCTTAAGTACTTCAAATGGTCCAATGTACCTTGGACTTAGTTTACCCCTTTTACCAAACCGCATCACCCCTTTCATTGGTGAAACTTTTAACAAGACTTGTTCACCCTCCATGAACTCTAAGTCTCTAACCTTTCGATCTGCATATTCTTTTTGTCTACTTTGCGCCGCTAGAAGCTTTTATTGAATAGACTTCACTTTTTCCATCGAATCCCTCAAGAGATCAGTACCCCAAGGTCTAACCTCGAACGCATCAAACCAACCAATGGGAGACCTACATCTCCTGCCATACAATGCTTCAAATGGAGCCATATCAATGCTTGAGTGATAGCTATTATTGTATGAAAATTCCGCTAAGGGTAGGAAGCTATCCCAATGACCACCAAACTCTATCACACATGCACGAAGCATATCCTCCAACACTTGAATCGTCCTTTCAGACTGACCATCGGTCTGAGGATGGAACGCAGTACTAAGGTCCAACCTAGTACCCAATTCCGCATGCAATGTTTTCCAAAACTTAGAAGTAAACTGCGTACCTCTATATGATATGATGGATAGTGGAACCCCATGCAATCGCACCACTTCCGAGATGTAAAGTTTGGCTAACTTTTCTGCATTGTAAGTCACCTTGACCGGAATGAAATGAGCAGATTTAGTTAACCTATCAACAATTACCCAAATAGAATCAAACTTTCCCAAAGTCTTGGGAAGACCAACCACAAAATCCATTGCAATTCTTTCCCACTTCCATTCCGGAATGGGCATTCTCTGAAGTGTTCCTCCGGGCCTTTGGTGTTCATACTTTACTTGTTGACAGTTTGGACATTTGGCAATAAAATCCACAATGTCACGCTTCATTCTACTCCACCAAAAGTGTTGCTTTAGGTCACGGTACATCTTGGTTGCACCCGGATGTATCGAATACCTCGAACTATGAGCCTCTATCAGAATAGTGTTGATCAAATCATCGACGCGGGGTACGCATACCCTTCCCTTGATCCTCAAAACACCTTCCTCATCGATTTGTGCTTCCTTAGCCTCTCCTCGCAATACCTTATCTTGAATTCTGCGCAGTTTCTCATCATCAGACTGTCTTCCCTTAATCTTGTCAAGGAAGAAAGATCTTGCCTCCACAGAAGCCAACAATCCTCCCTTCTCATTTACTTCTAATCTCATCAAGTCATTAGCTAGAGTCTGAACCTCTCTAGCCAATGGGCGTCTAGAAGCTTGCAAGTGAGCTAGACTTCCCATGCTTCCCGCCTTTCTACTTAGAGCATCCGCTACAACATTCGCCTTCCCCAAATGATACAAAATAGTGATGTCGTAGTCCTTCAGTAGTTCCATCCATCTCCTCTGTGTCAAGTTCAAATCTTTCTGAGTAAAGACATATTGAAGGCTACGATGATCCGTGTAGACCTCACACTTAACCCCATATAAGTAGTGTCTCCATTGCTTTAATGCAAACACTATTGCAGCCAATTCCAAATCATGAGTTGAATAGTTACGTTCATGAACCTTTAATTGCCTTGAAGCTTAAGCAATCACACTCTTCTCTTGCATTAGTACTGCACCTAAACCAGAATAGGATGCATCACAATAAACAATGAAGTTCTTACCCTCTACTGGCAAGGTAAGGATAGGTGCGGTTGTCAACAAAGTCTTGAGCTTCTGAAAGCTTTCCTCACACTCATCCGACCATACAAATGGAACATTTTGCTTAGTCAAGTTCGTCATTTGGGAAGCAATAGAAGAGAATCCCTTGACGAATCGGCGGTAGTAGCTAGCTTACCCAACAAAGCTCCTTATTTCTGACACATTAGTAGGTCTTACCCAATTCTTCACTATCTCAATCTTAGAAGGATCCACCATCACTCCATCCTTAGAAACCACGTGCCCCAAGAAGGACACTACATCTAGCCAAAACTCACACTTAGAGAACTTGGCATAAAGCTTTTTCTCCCTCAACATTTCCAATACCATTCTCAAATGCTCTTCATGTTCCTTCTTGCTCTTTGAGTATACCAATATATCATCAATAAATACGATCACGAAGAGGTCCAAATACGGCTTAAAAATCCCGTTCATCAAGCTTATGAACGCAGCAGGGGCATTCGTAAGACCAAAAGACATCACTACAAATTCGTAATGCCCATACCTCGTTCGAAAAGTAGTCTTTGGCACATCCGTTGCCCGTATTTTCAATTGATGATAACAGGATCTCAAGTCAATCTTAGAGAAGACACAAGCACCTTGTAATTGATCGAACAAGTCATCAATGCGAGGAAGAGGATACTTGTTCTTTATGGTTACCTTATTCAGTTGTCTGTAGTCTATGCACATTCGAAAACTCCCATCCTTCTTCTTCACAAACAAAACTGGAGCACCCCAAGGAGATGCACTTGGTCTAATAAAGCCTTTGTTTAACAACTCTTGAAGTTGGGCTTTTAACTCTCTTAACTCCGCGGGAGCCATTCTATAAGGGGGTATAGAAATGGGGCGTGTGCCCGGTTCAAGATCGATACAGAAGTCAATATCCCTATCTGGTGGCATACCAGGAAGATCTGCAGGGAACACATCCAAAAACTCGCGGACTACCGAAACCGACTCAATCGAAGGTACTTGGGTAGTGTCATCCTTGAGATATGCCAAGAAAGCTAAACACCCTTTACTAACCATTTTCTTAGCACTAAGAAAGGAGATGATACGCACCGGATTGGAAGTGTAGTCACCCTCCCAAACTAACGGATCTGTCCCAGGCTTGGCTAACGTCACCGTTTTAGCATTACAATCCAAAATTGCAAATTGCGGAGAAAGCCAAGTCATACCCAGAATTACATCAAAATCATCCATTTCTAAGATAACCAAATCTACATAAGTGTTGCTCCCCACAAAAGTTACAAGACAAGACCTATACACCTTTTCAACTACCACAGACTCACCCACCGGAGTAGAAACACGAATAGGCATATCAAGAAATTCACCATGTAAATTTAGACCATTAGCAAATGAGGAAGATACATAAGAAAACGTGGATCCAGGATCAAATAATACAGAAGCCATGCAATCACAAACCAAAAGATTACCTGTGATGACAGCATCAGATGCCTCCGCTTCAGACCGCCCAGGGAAAGTGTAACAATGGGCCCTATCGTTCGTCTGTCCGTTGCCCCTACCATGTTGTGAGGTAGTGGCCCCAGTTTGCCCATTACCTCTGCCGTTTTGGTGACCACCATTACCTCGACCACCACGTCCTCCAGAATAACAGTCTCTACCATGACCACCTCTACCTCTAGCTATTGGGGGTCTATAACTTTGTCTGGGACAATTTTTCCTAATATGTCCAATCTCCCCACATCCATAACATTCTCTGGAGTCAAGCATAGGCCCCTCGGAGAAGTGTTGACCGGTCTGAGGTGGTCCCCCAACTACAGTCTGTAGTGAAGACTGAATTGGTCGGACTGAGTAACTTCCCGAACCCTGTCCTCTAGTGTAAGAACCATTAAACTCACCTCCCTTTCGAAACCTTTTTTATGTCGATGTTGTAGTGAAGTCGTCTGGCTTCACTCCTTCCACTTCTATCACAAAGTCTACCACTTCTTGGAAGGATTTTGTCGTTGCCGCTATCTGTAAGGCCGAAATCTGCAATTCTGACCTCAACCCCTTCACAAACCGGCGAATCCGCTCTTGAGGACTGAAACAGAGTTGAGTGGCATATCTGGATAGTGCATGAAACTTAGCCTCATAAGCATTAACCGACATCCTACCTTGCTCTAGGCTCAGGAACTCATCCCTTTTCCTATCCCTCAAAGTCCGGGGGATATACTTCTTCATAAACAAGCTAGAGAATGAGGCCCAAGTCATAGGTGGTGCCTCTGTCGGTTGACACTCAACATGGGATCGCCACCACATTTTGGCGTTCCCTTGAAACTAATAACTCACGAACTCAACACCAAACCGTTCTACTATACCCATATTGTGTAGTAGCTCGTGACAGTCAACCAGAAAATGATAAGCATCCTCCGATTCAGCACCCTTGAAGACTGGAGGTTTCAATTTCAAGAACTTACTGAAAAGTTCATACTGATCATTTGTCATTACAGGCCCTGTAGTCAGACGAGGAAATGTGCTTATTTCCAATGGAACATCCATGCGGGGAGCCATAGTAGCCGCATGTTGTACCTCCGGAGCCTGAGGTGCTGGTGCAGATATCAAATTCGTCATATCCACGTCTTAGTCTTTCCACCTCTTGAGTTGCCTTCTCAAGAGCATCTTGGTTCTCGAAAAACTTTACGTACATTTCTTGGGATTTTCTTTTTACTTCTCTTAGCTCGATCACCGCTTTGGCCTCTTGGTCCGTTATGCTGCAAAAACTGTGCGAGATTGGTGAGGAAATACTTTGTATGTTATCTCTCAGCCAATCTTTGTAACCCTCATCATATCTGGCGTTGAATCGGTCTGGAGCAATGGTGTATTGATCCATCTGCTTGGCCCCTTTCCATTCCCTCAACATTTCTGAAGTTTCGTGCACTCTGTTGTCCCCAATATTGTATACATAGGTGCCACAGTACGCCTCTCGAGGTGTAGTTTACATCCTCCAAAAGTGTCGCAAGACTCTGAAGGGTGCATAAGGGGGGATTCCCTGAATACCTGGTAGAGGTAACACAAGCTATCTGCGGCTCTCTACGACGAATTCTTTTGAGATGAAGCGATTGATCATCCATTGGAGATCTTCTTCTCTCAATTTGGAAAAGATTGAAGCCGATCTCCTTCTAGTTCTCCAATTATCCAGATTTGCCCAGTACAACATGTCATTCAAATCTCTAAGTGTGTTGTTGTTATCGAGAGTATGCAACTCCTGAGTCCCAACCCCTTTTTCCAGATGACTTAAGATCCACAACTGAAGGAGTAAATTACAACCTTGGAAGTAACGATGCCCCTCTCAAAATTTTCCCAGGGCTTGGTACATGTCAGACAATATGACCGGGAATAGGATAGTACTTCACTTGTCCCTAGTTCTTGTATCCTTTGAATAGAGTGTGCGCCATTGTTATAACTCGAGTGTTGATTCTTAGACTCGGGCCATTTGGGAAGACCATCGTTCCCAACAACTCTATGGCGAATGCTAGAAGACGGATCTACTCTTTGTAGGAGACCCTGAACTATTGGTTATAAGTCGGATAGAATCTTGCTTGCCCAAATCTAACATAGATTCATCTAAATGATATGTTGACCTCCTGGTACACGTAGACAAAATCTTTCCCCAACCTGAGCCAGTCTGCGATATTTTCTATGGGAGGTTTATTAGGGATGAAAATATCCTCTTATTTTTTTGCTTTTCTTTCTATCGCAGTACCCACTGTGTCGGTACAATCTCGGATCTCCTTGAAGTCGGGGTAATCTTCGCGGCTCTGAATGGGAACACAATTTTTCACTATCCCAATACCCTATGAGTATCTCAATCAGTTCCGGCCAACCGTTCATGTTGAGTAATTCTATTAGCGCTCACGTATTTGTTGAGGGTTCTTCTATGATCCTTGTCGAGATCATTATACCACATTTTGAGTTGAAGTAGTACTTCTATAATCATGTTGAACTTTTGAATCGATTCATACCTACAAAACAGAAACTAGTTTAGTTTGTCCACCCCACATTGGTATCCACACATACATTATCCAAATGTCAAGTAAAATGTGCATCGTGAAGTCGGAGACCTTGTACATTGTTTTGGCGGTTTCAACTAATGGACTTCATACACCTTGGGTATTAAACCTTCTTAGGCTAATGCTTAAGTTTGGTTTTGGTTTCTCTCTATCTTAGGTTTACTATAATTTGTTTCAAAGTGACGGTTACCCGAGTCGGACAGACAACGGGGTGAAGCTATCAAACGACGTTGGATGACCGCATTCCAACTATTCGTTTGATACTTCCAAATGAAATCTTTGTGTATTTCTGAAAGAAGCCGTGGAAAGCCATGTAACTTCCGTTTTCCTAGTGCAAACTATTTGCCGTTAGGCAGAAGGATGCCATGGAAAATGCAACAATTAATAATAAAACAAGGAAAACAACCAAGCAACTATATCACGTAGCCAAATAGAGTTAGTTTTAAGTCTATAATCCTTCAAGTCTCTAACAGAGTCACCCTTTCTATTTTATTACGTTTTCAGAAAAATAATATTTTTATATAAGTTTTTGACTTTTTGAGTCGCCACTTAATTTTTAAGAAAAATCAAGAAAACTATGTTTTTAAAAGACTTAAACAGAAAATCGCTTTGAAAACTTTAACGGTATTCGGGGATTCCTATTTATATTTTAGGAAGGTTGTTAAGACACCTAAAATATTTGCTAATTTGTAATTATACGACAACTAATCTATTTGGCTAAAAAATGATCTAACTTAAACTTATAAAAATCGCTTAGTCTTGTTTAAAAATTGAAGTATCAGCTTACTGGCTAAGTGACATTTGACTTATAAAATTTATTTTATGGTTATTTATATTTGGTTGATTTAATAAAGTGGTTAAAACGAGGTGATACCTTGTGGGCATTTGCAGATTTTCTATCCGCCTGGACCAGTATTTGTACCCATCTTTCGTTTGGGCCTAAGGCCCCATCATACATGTCGTAAACTATTAAAATTATAAATATTTTACTTCTTTGGGCCTAAGACCCAATCTTCACCTATCCTAAGATCTAATAAATTACGATAAAGAAAATTACAAGGCTTAGCCCGCAAAGCAACAAAATGCAATATTAACATAATATAAATTTGGATTCTCTATACCAATCTTCTACTTCTTGATTTTCGAATCCCTGAAACTCGGGACCTGTACGTCGATTCTTCGGGGGTGATCTCAATGAGATAAAATAAGGCTTTTATGGCCCGATAATAAGATGCAAGTATGAATATATGTGGAGTCCATATACTCAATCATGGAGTTTATACAAGAAAAAACGATACATATTAGGATAAACCTACTTGATAACATATATACCTATCATAAATAGAAAATGATAAAGAAAACTACTATTTCAAAGCACATATCTAACTCTAAACACCTTAAAAGCACTTTTGTCATAGGAACAATATTTAAAGAAATGAAAATAGCAAGTAAATATTTAAAGAAATGAAAATAGCAAGAGCTAAAGCAGACACTATTTATACAAATTAGTGAGTACACTTATACAAGTCAGATGCTGCATGCGTATACATATATGTATATGTTATTTTTTTAGAAGTGACAGTTGTTCATTAAATATACTTAAATTAATGTCAGACAAAAAATATTATACTAGAGTTAATCACGAGGAAAATCCTTTCTTTAGGATGAAGACGTAGTTCAAACCAAGTTGTTTAAGATAATAAATACCAACTAAAAGTCTCCGAAGTAGCTACAGTAACAAAAGCACTTGATCAGGTTTAAAATACTCATTGAACTTGGCAAAACTAAATAAATGAATCTTACTAATAGTGATAAAAAAAAAATAAGCAACCTAGTGGAATAACAACTTCTTCCTGTTTCCTTTAATAACGGCGGCTCGACAATGCTCCAAGGGCAAACAAAATTTTCCAGTAATGAGGTCAAAATAACGTATATAGATTTAACACAAACAAATCAATTCGAAAACAATTTAAATTCTTTTCTTAAGATAGAATGATATATGAACATGTAGGAACTCTTATGACCTATCCAGCGATGAAGAAAGAAATTTAAACGATACAAAAAACATCATAACATTCTACCGAGCAAAAGGCCATTAAAACCAAACAGAGATGACCCCAACGAAAACGGGTAAACCTTGAGTGACCAAAGCTCCATCATGAATCAATGAAATGCAAAACGATGTATTTCAAACTAAAATCAACCTATTTAATGGGAGATATTCATGAAAACACAGCTTTACACTACTCCGAAAAAAGAAAAGTAACAAAAATACAACTCAAAACAATCCAAAGGAAGGGAACTAAGTATTTAATGCGCTTAAGCATACTTCAGCGAACCGAACAAACATGATTTCGAACCATATTAAGAAGTCTTAGTTGATCTCATATACAGAAGGAATGCAGAAAAATTGGAAATTGAAGGAGCGGAACTAAAGGAGAGGTTTTTACCTTCTTGAGGGCACCGACACCGAGATAAGAAACGAGTCAGCGACAACCACTTCACCACGTTTAGCACTGGACACGAACAACGCCAGAAAACCTAAGTAAAATCTCGAGTTTCAAACAAACAAGAGAAGAGGAAAATAAAACTAGCTCCTCAGAAAACTCGACTCTCTCTCTGTATTTCCCTCTCGATATATCTCAAGACAAAAGAAACTTCTCCTTTGATTTTTCACTGCAGTTACTGTTTCAAAAAAATTCCCCCTGACATTAAAGAGAAAGAGAGTATATATACGTGATTTCATGGGTTTGTGGATGAGAGAGGCGGGAGAAATTCCCAAAGGAATAGGGTAAAATGGATATTCTACGTCCCATTTCGAAATTTAAGAACCCTCAAGGACAAAGGACAACTAGGTTTTTGGCGAAAAATCAAAACAAAGTCCTCAAAACTCGGATTTAGCAGCAAAGTGGACGGGTGAGATTCATTCTCAATGTTCTCATGCCTTGACGTGGCTCGATCTTGCGCTAAGGAGTACGAAACAGCAGTTGGAAACGCGGGAAAGGCTTCTCCAAATCGTACCAGCCTGGAAGGTGACAAGTCGCATGGGGCCTACTCGTTGTTCACACGTCGCCTGGGTTTTGCCCGCTTGCGCGTGAGGGAGATGACACTACAGGCTTTGGGTTGGTTTGCTGCCGATATCCACATGCTGTACGCTTCTGGGTTTCTCCTAGTAAAGAAGAGAACGAGTGTGGGCGGGGTCACAATTGTTTTTGGGTCGGTTCAAAGAAAATGGGGCGGCTGGGGAGGGAATTATCGGTGGACTAAATATTGGGCTGCTGGAAGGCTGAAAAGGCCCAAACATTGTCCTTATAATTTAATTAATTAGCCAAATTGAATTTATTGGGGAATTTTGCTAAAAAATAACTAGATGAGATGGATCAAAATTAATTAATAACCCTCCTAGTTATATCGGCATAGCATAATTGATTTTCAAAAATCGAATAACTCAAAAACTATAAATAATTTAAGTTAAACTAAATTAATTGGACATTTAAATTGAAGTAATAATTTTTTTGGGGGCATGATATTCGAATAACTATGAAATATACTAATTGTATCTATAAAATCATCTGAAATATTTTTTACCAATCATAATTTAAAACAACCGGCTAAGATCACTAAAAAGACTTTTTTTTTAAAAAATGTTCAAATTTCATAAAGTTAATTATTCTCAATCGTTTGGGAATTAAGAGGATCGTTAATTAATTTACATCGGAGAGGATCAAAATTGGGTGTCAACAATTGTGGTTTTGAACAAAATTTTCAAAAACTCACTTAGTGGAGGACATTACGTGCAATTGAGAATATTATAAGTGCAAGCCTAAATTTCTTCAGTGGGAAAGATTACTATACTCAATTGATCATTGAGTCACATGATATATAACTAATTACGTTTATATGCATCAGTCTTCTTAATTATCAAGGGACTTATGGAGGGTAGTAAATGTTTAACTAATTAATACTTGCCCCGTTTCAAAAAAATGGATATAAGTTGACTTGACATGAAGTATAAAAAAATAAAGAAAAAACTTCAATTTTGTTGTTTAGATTAAAGTTATGTTCAATCTACCAAAATAACCTAAAACATTGTGGCCTTAAACATGCCACATGAAAAACTGAAATTAAAGAATTACCAAAAGAAAAAAAAAAATTTTGAATAGACTAAAAAAGAAAAATAATTCATTCTTTTTTAAACAATTTTTTCACTGGTCAATCTTAATGCAATCTAATAATTAACAAGATTGATTCATAGGGAACAATAGAAGAAAACCTAGTATACTTCCCCAGTTCTTAATAATGCATATGGACATAATATATAAAATGCCAATCAATGGTTTTATGTAAGTATAAAGTTTGTACAAGAAACGTTATTTGTTACATTTCCGCTCTTTTTGGAGAAGAAAACCTACTACGCTTATTTGTCTAATCGAATATATTTTTAATTACTTTTGACTTCTTATTCATCGTTTTCAAAAACTAGGGTAGATATTCCAAACTTAACATGTTTAAATAGGCTAAAACTTTGGAAGTTCAGATGATAAACTTCAAATACTCCTTTTGTTTTAGAATAATAGAGTTTTTATCTTTCTTTTTTTTTAAATTTAATTTCAAAACAAGTGATATTTTACTAAATCTAGCTAAAAAAACACCATTTACTATAAAATGATGGAAGTGATTTATTACCATATTAGAAACAAATATTTGACTTTCAATATGTTAAAACTTTCTAAAAATATTCTTAAAAAAATGTTTTAGATTAAATTTGTTATGTATTGCACTAAATTGCTCTTAAAATTAATTAAATTTCGGATTAAATTTTTTCTCATTTCACCTTTCATATCTGAGCTGCATATTATCATTAAAAATATTTTCAGATGCACATGTGCCCTCGCTCCACCAGGTGGGTTAGCCTCGGTGCACTATTTTATGGTAATTGAATCCCTCAAACTAGCTTCTTTTTTGTATGTGTGCATCTTTAAGCTTGTAACAGAAGTAAATTGCAACTTGTGAGATATACATACCAAGTAGAGCAGTGAAAATATGTTCATATAAAAATACGAAAAATTACAGAAAAACATAGTTTAAGATATTATATTCTCTAAAATTGCCTACTATTTTAAAAAATTTCATAAATATCCTCCCAGATATATCCCTATACCCTTTCGGATATATCCTCATACGCTCTCATACATCCTCATACTACTGTAGGATACATTCATATTTCCTCTCCGATACTTTCCGTCCATTTAGCAAAGTAGCAATCCTAGTCAATGGTTCCAGAACGGATTTCTTTAAACCATCTAGAGGCATTCGACAGGGTGGTCCTATCTCCCCATACATATATTTGTTGTGTATGGAAGACCTCTCAAATGCTATACACAACGCAATACTAGATAAAACTTGGAAACCAATCAAAATAGCTGGTAAGGGACCCAAATTATCGTACCTCTTCTTCGCAGATGACTGAGTCTTGATGTCAAGAGCAGACCAAGACTCGAGCCATACAATCCTAGCAACTCTGCGAAAATTCTGTGAAGTAAGTGGACTAAGCATAAATCATGAAAAGTCCACAATTCTATTCTCCAGAAATTGTCAAAAGGAAACCAAACAATCTATTAACCAAGTGATGGGATTCCAACCAGCAACCAAATTTGGTAAATATCTAGGATTCCCTATAACCCAAGGAAAAATTAAGGACCAAGAGCTCCAATTTATCCTAAACAATGTAAAAAACAAATTATCTGGTTGGAAGACAAAATTTTTGAACTTAGCTAGTAGGATGACCCTAGCAAAATCATGTGTGAATAGTATCCCTAGCACACTGCATCGACTCCCGACAAGTATCACTAATAAGATAGACCAAATACAAAAGAACTTTATATGGGGGACCACTGAAAACAAGCCTGTTGAGTTGGTTGGTAGTTACGGAAAGAAAAGAAGTAGGGGGTTTGGGATTGCAAAAAAGCAAGATAAAAAACAATGCTCTTCTTCATAAGCTAGCATGGTTTAAAAATACGACTTCTCTCTGGTCATCAACTCTACTCAGCATCTACTCAAAAAACAGACCCCTAAAAGACTCCAACACCAACCAGAAAACACATCATAACATATGGAAAAATATTCAAATAAGCTGGTTAGAATGCATATTCTGGGAGCTAGGAAATGGGGAAAATATCAAGTTCTGGACAGATAACTGAATTCCTAACTTTAAATCCCTAAGAGAAACAATACATGGCCCCCTTGGGTACAATTACGCAAATGAAAACGTTAGTTGTTATATAAGCAGTGGCGAGTGGAACCTTAACAATGTAACTTACGACCTTCCTTTGGACATTAGACAGAAAATAACGAGCATAGTGATTCTTCAAGAAGGAGAGAGGAGGGACAATCCATTATGGAAAGAACCCCAAGGGTACCTTCAACACCTCTTCCTCTTACAATAACCTAAAAAGTTATCAAAAAGGGAAACAACCACCAGACGGAAAGGACTATAAATGGATTTGGAAGCAAAAATGCCCAAATAAGATAAAATTCTTTCTACGGTTATGCCATCACGAAAGGTTACCAACTTGTAAATACCTAAATGGAATTGGTATAGATATATCCCCAAATTGCGCAACGTGCGGAGCGGAGGAATCTGTGAAAAACATCTTCCTAGAATGTACGTTAGTTAAAAAATACTGGGACGATTTGGGACTCCAATCCATATTTAGGAGCTCAAGAGTCCAGGATGACCGTCGATGGCTCTTAGCCATGAAAAACACCATATGTACCTTAACCATCCTCTAGATTGGCAGCTTGCTTTTCCTTTCTACCTATGGAATATATGGCTCAATCTGAACGACAATCATCATAAGAAACAGAGCAAGGATATACCAACATCATTACCATATCAAAGAGCAGTAGAATACACTACCTAAAAAATCAGATCTCCAAGGTAAATAAACATAAAAACCACTTGATAGTCACTGGGACGCCCCACGAGCAGGATTCAAACTCAATGTAGATGGTTCTTTCAACAACAAATCCAGTAGTGGATGAGCTGGAGGAGTTATCAGAGATCGGAAAGGGAATTTGGCTGGTTTCTCAATCAAAATCAATGCTTTGAATCCAGTTCATACTGAAATATTGGCAATATACTATGGACTACAACTAACCGTGAACATGAACTTAAAAACCATCGAAATAGCATCAAATTCGGAAGACGCAATTAAATTATTCCATGAAGGAACTGACTGTTTTGCTAATACTATCTACAACTGCAAGGCATATATATAGTTGTTGAAGAACCCGCAGATCAAGCACAACTATATGAAGCAAAACCAGGTGGCAGACCTACTAGCTAAAAAGGGAGCAAATATGGAATCAATTGGTGTTTTTGTGAAACGGGATGCTCAATCATCCTTCGTCAATGAAGCTATAGAAGCTGATAAGAGGGGCATTAGTTTTGCTATCTTAGAAAAAAAAAGCCCCGGTACTAGTAACTAGTAGCATAAGTACTAATAGTTCTAATATTTCTATTCGTGTCTCTGTTAATCATAACCCTACAAATAGTAGGTTATTTAACCATCTGGTTTGTAATGAAGCATAATAACTATTAATAATATCCTTTTGTTGGGAAATAAAAAGTTATGTATCATTTGCAATGTATCATACAATTAAAAAATGTATTTGAGAGCAACGAAAAATCAGAAATTTTTGTAATGGAAAAAACTTTTGAAATATGATTTATTAGCCGTTGAAGATGAGGGAAGTTGAAGATAGGGAACATATTTAATAGTGTATGATACAATCAACATGTACAATTGTGAACTATAATAGAGTTAGAGTAAGACATGGACTGGGCTACTAAAGTCGACTAGCTAGGTTACTATGTCTCGTGTCCGTTGAAGTCGCTTAGGATTATTTATAAATGAAATAGTAGTAATTCTTGTAAATTTTGTATTTGTGTTATAGTAGGAGTCTAAGTATAGCAAGCTTAGGACACTGTATTCACTCTTATATATATAGATGTACTCAATAGTTTAACATATCAATACAATATTTAATTTCTTTCGTTATTTTAGTGAGAATTCTACATGCTATTAGATCTCATAAATTCTTCTTCTCGCCCATTATTAAATCTAAAGTAACCACACACACTACAAGAAAAGTATGGATTACATAGAAATTTTTGTGGAGATTGTATACAAAAATTTTGTTTCTTTTGAATTTTTCTACAATATAAATCAATTGTAAAACCTTTGTGAGTAATTATTTTCTACGAATTTCAAAATTCTCAAGTAATTTATTGAGGAATTTGAATTTCGCATGTAAATTACTTGAAAATTTCCTTGTAAAATACCTTACAAATTTTGGTAAAAATTAACAAAAAAACTGAATTTCTTTTTCGCAAGTAAAGCCGCGTGAATTATTCTAATAAATTTTGAAGAAAATTCTTGTAAATAATATTGTTCCTAATTAATTATTTTGTTCACCCAACCATTATAAATTATTAATTGCACAACTTAGCATTTAATATTATTGCCCACCATTTAATCCTTGCCCGTGCCCTGCCCACCAACTATCAATTGCACAACTTAATCCGTGTTTTTTTTTCTTCTATTGAAGTAATTCATCCCTGAAATTACATTCTATCAATGTTCTTAGTTCATAGTAGTATAAACGCTAAATTTTTTATGTCTTCCTTGGATCTGACTGTTTGCAAAATATTTTAAACATATGAAAAATAAATAAAGTACATAAACAAAATCTAAAGAAATATAAATACTTTATTGATAAATATACGGGTACAATGCTATTCCTTATTTGATTTTACTCTCCTAAGATTTATTTACGATTCGAGGGCTTTTAATGACGTATTTCTCAAACTAGGATGATTTAGGTTTGACCTTTATACTAAATATTCCATGAGTTTAATGAAATATTCGAGACCTTGTTCTTTAAAAATACCCAAAAGTTTATGAGATCTTTTGAGATGTATTTTAAGTGAATTTAGTACCCTTTATATAGGCATAAATTATGGTTTAATGCTTAGTAGCCTCTAAGAATTTTAATGGAAACTGAATACACCTTCTAGAGTTCTAATTCGAATTGAACATGTCTTGTAGAGTCCACAAAATTTCAATGTCAACAAATGTCTCCTGCTTAAGGCTTGTCGGAGTATAGACTTGTTGAAACTCAAAGACGAGGCTTCAAGTACTCATTCTTTCACATTTGCAGCTTCAGATTATCTAATTTGACTTATGAGGGAAAAGATGAAGGGCAGATCTGGTCCCACTAGGTGTTCTCAATTTGTTTGCAATATATTTTAAACATATGTAAAATAAATAAACCATACAAATAAAATCTGAAGAAACATGGGTATTTTATTGATAAATATATGGGTAAAATTTTATTCCTTCCTTGATTCTACTCTCCTAAGATTTATCCATGATTCGAGAAGCATTAGTGGTGTATTTCTCAGACTAGGATGATATATATTTGATCACTATATTTAATATTCTATGACTTTTGTGGAATATTCGAGATCTTGATTTTTAAAAATACACAAGAGTTTATGGGACCTTCTGAGAAGCTTTTTAAGGGAATTTAGTACTCATTATATAGGCATAAACTAGGGTTTAGGGTTGAGTAACCTCCAAAAATTCTAATCGAAACTGAACACACCTTCTAAAGTCCCAATTCGAATTGAATACGTCTTGTAGAGTTCACAAAATTTCAGTGTCTACATTGGTATAAAAGTTACTAGTGAAGTCACACCAATTTAGATGTCTTCCTCCGATATGGCTTCAGGTGATATTTTTATAAACATTTATGGTACCCTTTGTAGAGTTGGGAAAGAAATACGTAAAGTCTCACCATTTTTTGCATATATTTTGAACATTTAGAACTCATTTTTATAGGAGTAGACAGTTTTCATAGACTTTCATATGTGTTATCCCATGAATATATTGGTGATATGCCTTGGGAATGATTTTTTTTGCAAAATCTTTACCAAAATCTCTATAGAGAGTTGGGGGAGTACTACGTGAAGCCTCACTAATTTTGTATATATTTTTTATATTTGGGCATCATTTTATATGAATTAGGTAATTTTCTTAATTTCTCGTGTGTGTTACTTCATGAATATGTTGGTGATATGGCTTCCATATGATTTTTTTAATAAAATCTTTACGCAATACTTAGCAGGGAATTAGGGGAAGCGTACGTGAAACTTCATTATTTTTCCACATATTTTATACATTTAGGAGCCATTAACAGGAAATATGTTATTTTCTCAGTTTTTATGTATGTTAGTATGTGAATATTTGTTAGTATAACTTACAAATGAATTTTATGGCAGGGCCTTAACAAACCTTTCATTGAGAGTTGGGGAGCAGTACACAAAATCTCACCATTTCCCTAAAATATATAGGACATTTAGAAGCCATATTAGAAGAAATTAGGAGATTTTCTCAGTTTTTCATTTGTGATATTTTGATAATATAATTTTCAAATGTTTTTTTTTGCAAAACTTTTACGAAATTTTCCATATGGAATTAGAGGAGCAGTACATGAATATATTTAAAATATATTCTTGGATATCCCAAAATAGTTTTCAAGACGAAAAATTGTTTTTTAAATCTTCTTACTTGAATTTTGATTATGCATGCTTTCAATAAATATCAGTGAAATTATTCAAGGTGCAACGAAGTGTGTCAAAAAATACCTTATTATGGCAACGTGATTAAGGACCACTTTGTAATGTCCAATATATTATCAAAGCACCGACCTAAGATTAAGCTACATAACGATCCAACATCAAATAAACAGAAACCAGAGAAGTCAGTCAAATTTCATTATATTTCATTATATATAGCATGGATATCTTTGATACCAACAGTCAAAACTCATATCACATGCAAATATTCTGATTCAATACACTTTATAGAAAATAACAAAAATAATTATCTAGAAAATGACAAAAATAATTATTTATGTTAGGTTGGTTAAACACGAACTTTTTTGCATACTTCATAACAAGTTTGGTCCATAAATGTAACAATCCTCGAGATCGTTTTATACTTTTGTCTTTTTTTTCTTTTTTTATTTCTATTCGACACTTTTCACAGTATTGGTTATCTATTGATGACTTATGGGGATGTATGGCATAAATTCAAAGGTAGTCAGATGTGTGTTGGGGGAGTTTGTGAGTTTTAAAAGTTTGAAACTTACAAAGGTTGATCAAAGTTAATATTGTTTCAAAATGTGAATTCATATATTTATATTTATTTCTGGAGTTTCATATGCATCTTATTTTTACTATTCTCTCCATTTTAACTTACGTGATAGTGTTTGATTACACAAAATCATAAATCATATATATATATATATATATATATATATATATAAAGGAGGATCATAGAGGAGGTGATGTGACACCTTTCCATGACCTTCATTCCATTTTATCTTTTCTTTCCTCTTTGTTTTGACATTTTCTCCTCTTTCTTTTCATTAAAAAATTTATTTATTAATTAAAAAAATTCAAACATATTTAGTATTGTAATTATATAAAATAAGTTACAAAAAACCTCCATCTATTGGTATTCTCAACTTAAATAACATATCTTTTCAGTTTCCTTAACTATTTTTCTGGCTTATCGAATCTAAAAATATCAATCATCTATAGAGATGTTGAATTTTCATTTCCATTTTTTCATTCTTTCTTTTAGTAGTATAGGTTTTTAATTTTCTTTTCTTCGTCTTTTTATTCATCAATCATGTACTTAATAATAAAAAAGAAGACATAGAAAAGATGATGTCACAATATGACCTTCACTTTGATGAAAATCATAGATATATTCTTCAAAGATTCATCACATTATTTGGTATAAGTTCAACAAAATAAAGAAGGAAGCTTAATTATGTTGGAGATTCCGGAAGACAGAATCATAGTAGTATAAAAGTTTGAATAATTTCCAAATGTTTTGAAGATTTATTGTTGTATTATTTTGATTCCCGTTAATATTATTCTATACTCTTTTATTTTATTTCTTCGTTTTGAACAAAAAAAGAATATTCTATTCATTGTTGTTGTCGTTGAAGATGAAAAGATGCACATTCTATGGAAATATATATATATATATATATATATATATATATATATATTTCAATTTATAGCTAATTAATATTTTAAATTTTGTCATGATTGAATAAAAGTATATTACCTATATGGTACATTTCTTTCATATCTACTGAATATTGTTGCCTCTAAAAATATATGATATGGTCTATCATATTAATGATCAATCACAAAATAAATGAATAAATCTTATTTTTAGTATTAAATTTTTATAATAATATTTTTCTGTATGAACACACCCGATATCACTATGTAGAATATATTACATTGTTGTTTTAATTAAACATATAAAGTTGACATATTTTTATTGTGAATGAATAATACATGACAATGTGAATAAGTAATAAACTCATATGAGAATATATATAAAATTGTGAATAATAAAACTAATTTTGAGTAGAACACTTTCATTATTTTCATTTGTTGTTTAACACATTTTATGTTTCTTCATTAGTTAAAAGTAGTTTAAAATATTTGGAAACTTTAATTTCTTATATAATTTTGTTATTAAAATTAGAGTTAGATGAATGATATTCTTTTTATAATATTATACCTTCTTCACGACATTGAAAATATATAAAGTATTTTCATTTTTAAATACAATATTTGTGTATGTGATTCT
Source organism: Solanum lycopersicum (assembly GCF_036512215.1). NCBI lineage: Eukaryota > Viridiplantae > Streptophyta > Magnoliopsida > Solanales > Solanaceae > Solanum > Solanum lycopersicum. The sequence continues at coordinate 28,825,259 of NC_090809.1, forward strand.
AACAGTAGTATGTTTATTTAATAAGATACTCCATATGACGCAGTATTTATTTTCCAAAAATTTCCTTCATTAAGAGTAAAACAACAAAAAATAAATGAAACTAAGCATATAAAGGGAAAAAAGAAATATAAAGTACCCCCTACAATGGAATCACTCTTCTTCAATTAGACAGTTGAAATTCAAAAGGTATTTACTACAACTACTTTTGATTATAAGATTAAAATATTAAAATAATATTTTTCCTTTACTTAATTACAAGTATTTTAAAATTTTTTCTTAGTTATTGTCCTATTATCAAAATTAAGTCTACTAAATTTTACCCATGTATTTATTAATATGAGTAGGAAATATATATTAACTAAATTTTGATAGAAATTTATATTATTTGAATCTTAAAAAAGAGTGATTACAAATACAAAGATTTTAAAAAGTGAATAATTAGATAATAGGAATAGTACAATAGGAATATGATATGACCTCGTTACAAATTTATCCAAGATATGATATAAATTAATGGATGAAATCTTTATGTATTTGTTCATACAAATTTAATATTTCCTCAAATAAATTTGAAAACTTTGCATATCACCTATTTTATAATTACTTTAGTTCATAGCTTAGAGTTCTAAAAATTTGCAATTACAAACTTCTCTAATTTTTAATCTAAAAGTAGATATTCTAACATTAAAAAATATTTGTTAATATAACTCATATATTATGTAAAAAATTATAGATTATAATGTAAAAGGAAAAAAATTTAACTTTCGAAGTATATTCAAAATATATAATATTTATCCTTTGCAAATTTCTAATTTGTAAAAATTAAAAGGATTTAAATGTATCGATGAAAAACAATGTCACTGAATTTTATAAGCCTCAACTTGTTCGGTAAGAGAACCTTTTAGCCAAAAGTAATGTATCCCTTCTCTAATTGCTTTAAAAACTTTCTTGTCTGCTTCCTCTTTTAACTTTTTTCATCATATTTTCAAAATCCTCATACTATTTCAACATTTATATGAACCGCACAATTTAATTAATTCAAATAGTGGAAGAAAATTCTTAGACATTCGTAATATAATATGTAAGTAATGAAACAATTTTTTATTAAATTAATGAAGAATGGACGATTAGATCATTTCAATGATGAAAATATTAAAATAAATAAAATAATGATAATTCACAAGGAGACAAATTAGTTGGAACTTCAAAGCCATATATTACCAAATAATTGATACATATACTAAATCAAAAAAATGGATTTAATTCACATGTTCTTTTCTCATTAGGTATCAAATCACTAATCCAATTTCATTGAGAGTCTTTTTTTTGGCTTGTACTTCAAGAGGATCTTTGACAAGTTTAATCAACTTTAAAATCTCTTTATTTTTTTTTTATATATGTTTCTTGCGAGACAAGGACCTAGTTATCCTTTAATTGTTATTCTTTTGTTCCAAAAGGAGTCAGAATCACCTCTTTCTCAATCACGTCCATTTGATACATTTTCTACACATATAAAATTCATAATAAGCTCAAAATACTTAAAATAATAATCTAACAATACAATTATGTACAAAATATAAAGCGATAAGCTATTATTTGTCAATAAAGTAGTATAAATATAAACTTTTAGCCGAATGTCACTCCTGAATTTGGCATCTATAGTTAGAGATGATCTCAAAAAGGAAGAGAGATAAAGCCTAGCAACTGATTACATGAAATGGAAGAGGAAAGCTGTAAATGAGATATAGAATGAATATATACCTTTAACCCTTTGAAGGAGTTTAATTAGCGGTAGAGAGAAGCTTAGGAAAATAGTGAGGATTAACAGAGTTTAAATAGCTATTAGAAATAAAATATAATCATTAATGTTGCAATTATAAAAAAATTAAACATTTCTAATTTGTAGATAATCAATTATGTCGAAATAGGAAAACATCCTATTGTTAATTTAATTTTAAATGTATTGTCATATTAAACTACTATTTATTTTGTAATAAAAGTAAATTAACTAAATGCACCACTATATGTTCTTAGCCGATACAAAATTTATTTGATAGTAAAGGTAAATGAAAAATGTTAATAATAGGGTAAGAAAGTAATTGCTAATAATAAAAAAGGAGGGTAACAGTTTTAATTTTATTTATCTTTTCGAAAAAATAAAATAAAATAAATAAATAAATAGCAATGGAGGCCAATGAAGCATGCCACTCAACGATTTTTTTTCCAGCTTTATATTGATATATTGATGGGTAAGGGGAGAAACTAATCCTAAAAAAATAATTAACTAGAACTTTAAATGTATCATTTCCTAAAATTAATCTCATTAATTTCTACTTCTTAAACTAAGAAATATGTATCTCTTTATCTTCACAACTTATATTTTCATAATCTCTATAACTTCTCATAACCCCAAATTTCAATGTGTAACTTATGATAATTTATTGTGTTCCTTCATATATATATATATATATATATCACATTATTTTGGTATCAGAGCCTTAGTCCTAAAAAAGACTTTATATGAAAAAAGATTATTATTTTAGAAAAACATCCGCCTACGATAGAACACTGTTTTATAATAGACAACATTTTAAAATAGTTAAATTATATAAAAAAATCTCTAGAAAGTAATTTATTTACTTTAAAATTAAGATTATCTTTAACATATACATATAAGAATTCTATAAAAACGCTTAGAGAAATTATTAGACAAAACCAGAAACAAATTAGTGAAGAACTAAGTCAAATAGAATTTGAGATAAAAGAAGTAATAGAAAGAATTAAAATAATTAAAAATAATCCATATTATTATAATTCTATAGGGTAATATATGAGAAGACCACGTAAAAATACTAAAGAATATAAAAAAGTTAAAAAGGAATTACAAGAATTATATGTAAAAGCAGATATATTACTCAAAGAGCTAAAAACAACTAGTTTTAAAAAGGAAATAACTAATAAATTAGATCATATATTTTTCGAAGCTAGAAACTTAGAACAGAAATTAATAAAACATCTTAAATCAAGAAATATCTCAATAAAACATACTTTATGAGAACACATCCATTTGCCTGGAGTATAAGATTTCATAACTGGATAAGATATAGACATATAGAAGATAAGAAAAGATTAATAAGAATAAAAAAATCTATAGAATCTTGCTTACATATATATATACGAAAATGAATTTTTTACACCTAACTACATTTATTTCGAAAAAATAGTAAATAACGAAGAATATATAAATGCTTTAAAGTGGGAATTACAAGGACTTGAAGAAGAAATAAGCTACATAAGTAAAAGAATAAAACATTTTTATGAAGATTACAAACCAACAACTTTAGAATAAAACAAAAATAGCAAAAATAGCTTCATTAAAAAACATAGAATATTTAGACTTACAAATCAAAGTAGAAAAAAGATTTCATAGATTATAGATTAAAAACAGACAATTTAATTAAGTGTAACTTTGAAAATGGAAATCATAGCTTACATACAGAAGACGCTCAATATAATACTTTAATAGATTTGATAATCAATCTTAGTGAAAAAAATAAAAGAATCAAATAATAAGATTATAAAAATATTAAGTGAACAAGAAGAAACTCAAAATAAACAAAAACAAGTCTTTAGTAAGATAGAAAATAATTTAGACTATCTCAAGGAACAAGGAACAGATTTAAGTAGAAAAATAAACGAGTTAAAAAATAAATCTAAAGAAGAAATTAGTAATACATTAATAATAAAAATACAAGAAATAAAAGCAGAATTAGCATCAATAAAAGAAATAGTTCTTTCATGATAGATTTAGTAGAGTCAGAAACACATAAAGAAGCAATAAAATTAATAGAAAAAAGAATAACCCTTCCATCAGATTATAAAGATTTTAGCCCATCTTCAAAATCAGATCAAATTATTATACAACAAAATAATACAATAATAGCACTTTTACTACAGCTACATAATAAAATAGATAAAAACTCTAAAGAAAAATTAAAAAGTAAAAGTATAGATACAACTGGAATAGAAGAATTAATAGAAAAGTTAAATAATATAGAAATTAGTCCTCAAAAAGAAAAAATAATTAAAAAACAGAAAAAATGGACATTTTTCCAACTAGACCAAGAGAAGAAAGACCAAGACCAAGTTATTCCAGAAATATGATAAGTAATAATTTTTTATCAAAGATATTAAATAAAAAGACAAAAGAAGAAAATAATCAACAACTAGAAGAACTAATAGATACAGATAAAGATATACAAATTTTCCAACAAAATAAATTAAATTTATTAAATCCAAAAGTATTATACAATACAAACTCAAAATCTCAACTATATAGACATTATAGAGAAGAACAATTATCAGTATTAGGAAAAAACTCTGTAACTCTATCACTCATAAACGCTGAATCTGTGAAATAAATTAAACATGTTAAAAAAGACTTAATGCACATAGGATTAATAGTTATAAGAATTAAAAGATTAACTAGAAAAAACTTAGGAACAAAGACATTAATAACAATATATGATAATAGATGGTCAGACATAAAAAAGGCAATTATAGGATTAACAGAAGTAGATATGACTAATAATGGAGGAATTTTCTATATAAGTCCAGATTTTATGATGAATTTAAATGAATTCGGAAATCAAATAAGAATAGGAATACAAACTAAAGGATACAAAGAAATGCATAGTGGAAAGAATTTATTAATGTGTGTAGGATTTTTAGGAAAAATGACAGATAATAGTAATACTAAATTTAAATTAAAAATAAAAGATGTAGTAGAAGTAATGGGAAATAAAGGGATAAAACTAATAAAACCCATAAAAATAAGTCCCGAAGAATATGCAGGATTAGAATGGAAATTAGGAGATTTTAAAGAAAAAGAAGCTTTAATACTTGATGCTCATTTAATATATACAAATTCGAAGGGAGAACCTTCAATTAGATTTACAGATTATAATTATGAAGCTCAAAAAGACTTTGAAGAAGAAAGTGTTGTAGAAGAAATGCCTTTAGAAGGAATGAATATGGAAATAATAGAAGAAGATTTTGCGGTAGATTTAGCTATAGAAAAAGCTAAAGAAATAAGTAAAGACAATAAGAATAAACTATTTACATGCAAAGGATGTAAATTGAAAGACTTAAATTTAGAACAAACAATATCTCATTTTAAATTATGTGAACAAAGAACTGATAATAAAGGATATAGATTAGAAAAGGATTTACAAGATAAATTAGAAAAAAGTAATAATATAATGACACAAATACAAGATGATTATAGTGAAATATTTGAGTTAGAATCTATACTAAGTCAAAAAGAATTAATGGAAACAGCAAGTTCCAGTAGTCCTTTTCAAAGAACAAATGAACAAGGATATACTGCAGATAATAACACAGGAAATATACCACGAAGAAGGGTATTTAGACAAGGAGATACTCCAATAACAGAGGTTAAACCTATGGGAAAACGAATGCCTATAGAAGAACCAATAATACTCCAAGAGGGAGGAAGTAAAGGTAAAATTCTAAATATAGCAGCACATGATCCACAAAGATGGAATTCAGTAATAGACTTATGGAAAGGAATAGTAGTAGCAGACTTTATAAAAAATTATACAGAAACTGATGCTGAAACTATGTATAAATACTTAGAGACATTCTTAGGAGAATCAACTAAAGCCTTATGGGAAGCTTATAAAGTAGAATTCCCATCAGAATTTCAGTATTTAGTATCTTTAGGACCAAACCCGTATAATTTTACAAATAAAATACATACATTAATAACAGGAGAGGATCCAAATAGTGGATTAGTAGCTCTACAACGAAATGCAGTAATAAAATTAGAACAACTAAGTATAAGTAATTGGTATTATATAAAGAAATTTTTAAATGATTATTTCTATTATTGTACAATTAGTGGAAATGCCTTTGACCAAGACCTAGGTAAAAAATTAATTAACAAACTACCAGGAGCCTTAGGAAGAGAAATAGAAGAAAGATGGATTAAAAGAGAAGGAGTAGCACAAAACCCTCAAGCTAAATGGTCAATAGGACATAGAATACAACATATAATGGAAATATTACAAGAAAAATGTACTAATTTACAAATACAAAAACAATAAAGCAGAATGAAATGAATTTCTGTAAAGACATAATATATACAACCCAAAATTATGAAAAAAGTCAATATAAAAAGAAAAAAATACAATAAATATAATAATAAAAGATATAATAAAAAAGGATACTTTCTTAGAAAATCTTCAGCCAGAAAACCATATTTGAATAGGGATAGACATGTTAGAAAATATAGAACAGATAGAAATTACAAAAATAAATTAGAATGTTTTACATGTGGAAGTATAGAACATTTAGCAATAACTTGTCCTAAAAGATATAATGCTAAGACTAGAAACGCTCAATTAGTAGAAGAATTTAATGAAACATTATTAAATGTAGATGAATATATGTCAGACAATGAAAGTATTTATTCTATAGTAAGCATTGATATAGATGAAAGTAACAAAGAAGAAGACTCTTCTAATTCAGAAGGAGAAGAATTAATTAATGAAATAGGAATAGAAAATTTAAACATAGATAATTTAAAAATTAATTTTATGAACATAATATAATGTGAACATAATTTTGAAAAAGATACAGGATTAGATAGTAATCCATGTAATTGGTGTAAATGGTATCCAAGTAAATATAAAAGAGCTAAATGTAATAAATGTTTTATAGAAGGATGTATAAGTTGTATAGAGACACAATTAGGAATAATAACTCAGAAAAGAAAAGAAGTATATACAAATGAACCGTTAATGAATTTAAAAGTAATAGTATTAGAAGCAAAAGTAAAAGAACTAGAAGAGAGGATAATAAGAATAGAAAAAGGAAAAAATATAGAACAAGAACAATCAGTAAATAATCAAGAATTAATGAATGAAGAATCTAATACTTTAATATGTAATGAAGATAAAAATATAAATACTGTTAAAATATTAGTAAAACTTCAAATTGGAAAATATGAGATAGAGACATTAGCATTAATAGATTCAGATGTACTAAAAGTATTTTAAATAAAAAAATTGTACCTCTAGAACTAATAAAAACATTAGAAAAACCACTTGCACCTATGTAAATGGATGGAACACATAGTATATATAGACATTATATAGATAAAGCTCAAATAAGTTTTTTAAATACTTGTTCAGAATTTTATAAACCTACCTATAAAATGGATAAAATATGGGTAAGAGATTTAGATATATGAGTAGATTTTGTGTTAGGACTAGACTTTATACTACACAATAAAGGAGGAACTTTAATAACCAAAGATGGAATACTTTTTATGAAAAATATTACTTATACTTCAGTTTTGACTAATAAAATTGATACTAAAGTAAGACATAAAGAAAAATGTTGTGAAAATTGTGAAAATAAGATAGAATGTACTAAAAATAATTGTAATATATTATATGAAAATATACTAGAAATAGAAAAAGAAGACGAAATAATTGATAAAAACTATGTTCTAATAGAAATGAAAACAGAATTATACAATTTTAAGACAGGAATTAAGCAAATAGGACAAATAAAAAATCAACAGGATCTTGATAATATAGTAAAAATACTAGATCAAATAGAAATAATAGGAGAAAAACCTTTAAAACATTGGGAGAATAATCAAATAGTATGAAAGCTAGATATAATAAACCTAGAATATATAATAAAAACAGCCTCAATAGAAGCTACAAATCAAGATCAAGAAGACTTTAAATTACAAATTAAAGAATTATTAGAATTAGGAGTAATAAGAAGATCTACTTCAAAACATAGATCTGCAGCATTTATGGTAAGAAATCATAGCGAAATTGTTAGAGGAAAAGCTAGAATGGTTATAAACTATAAAAGACTAAATGATAATACTAGAACCGATGGATATAAATTACCAGACAAAACAGAACTAATAAATAGAATCCAAGGAAAAACAGTTTTTAGCAAATTTGATTGCAAATCAGGATATTGGCAGATAAAAATGCACCCAGACAGCATAGAATGGACAGCTTTCACCTGTCCTGAAGGACATTTTGAATGGTTAGTCATGCCATTCGGATTAAAAACAACACCTCCAATATTTCAAAGAAAAATGGATCAAATATTTGGAGAATATAAAAAATTTGTATTAGTATATGTAGATGATATTCTAGTATTTAGTAAAAACATAAAAGAACATTTAGGACATTTACAAACAGTTTTTAGATTATTTGTTAACAATGGAATAATAATCAGCAAAAAGAAAATAGAATTATGTAAAAACTATATAAATTTTTTAGGAATAACTTTAGGAGAAGGAAAAGTTAAACTACAACCTCATATAGCTAAACAAGCTCTAGATATGCCAGATAAATTAAATAATTTAAAAGATTTATAAAAATTTCTAGGAATAGTTAATTACGCAAGACCTTTTATTAAAGATTTAGGAAAAATAGCAGGACCATTATATTCTAAGACAGGAAATAAAGGATAAAAAAATTTTAATATTGAAGACATAAAATTAGTACAAAAAATAAAAGAAAAAATAAAAAATATTTCAGACCTTAATATGCCATTGGAATCAGACTATTTAATAATAGAGACAGATTGAAGTTTTGAAGGATGGGGTGCAGTACTAAAATCAAAACCAAATAAATATAGTTCTAAACAGGAAGAAAAAATATGTGCTTATCAGAGTGGAAAATTCAAAGAGAAAGGTAATAAAACTAGTATAGATGTTGAAATTTTAGCTGTAATATATGGTTTAAATAGTTTTAGAATTTATATTTTAAACAAACCTGAAATATTAATAAGAACAGATTGTGAGGCTATAGTAAAATTTCATCAAAAAATTAATAATAAAACCAGTAGTAGAAGAAGATGGTTAAATTTTTTAGACACAATATCAATTTATCATTCTATAATTTTTGAGCATATAAAAGGGAATGATAATAGTATTGCAGATCAATTAAGTAGATTACTAACCAAAGTTTAAATTTTACAGAATGAGACCTCTACTATCAGACAAAGGTAAAAAGGTTCAACCTTCAACCTCAGGTTTGGCAGACTCCTATAAACAGACAATGCTAGCTAACTTACATTTTAAATCATTAGACAAAATCGATGATGTTAGAATAAAAAGGCTGCAATTTGGACAACAAAATTTAATTGCATATGGGCCGTCCAATTGGACATTTAGACATTTAGCTGGCTGTCAATTAGACAAACAGCAGACATGTCTTATAGACAACATATGGATAGCACATAATAAAAAAGACACTAAATATGTAATTGCTATTTTAATTGCCTTAGGATATTATTTTACTAATAAAAATAAAGAAAATAGATTCAAATATTATGTGGTAATTCATGGTAAAACTAATGGTGTTTTTCAGACATGGATAGAAGTTTTAGACTCTATTAAAGATTTTCAAAAACCTCTTTTCAAAGGTTTTAATGATTTTACAGAAGCCTTAGACTATGCTAGAGGAATACTAGGACCAAACTATTATATTTCTCCAGCTCTCAGACAAAACCCAGACAAAATTTCACAATACAACATCCAGAAAGACACAGACAAAGTCATATTTTGTGACCATTGCTCATCCATGACCGAAGCATTCAAGAGGCTAAATTTGAAGAATGAGGCCTTAATGCAAGAAAATGCCACGCTCAGAGAAAGACTTAACAAAATGGAAAGCAAAGGTAAGAATGTAAAAAATCAGACAGATACTCAGGATTTTCCATCCCAAACAAAAATGGATGAGATGAGTGTGCATTCCCCACTGAATGCTAAGAAATCCACTGTATCGGATGAAGATACAGCTAGTCCGGTTCAAACGGTGGCCGGTAAAGACTTCTCAAATCCGTTAATGGCTGTCACTTTGCCAAAAAGTGAAAAAGATGAAGGTTCATCTTCCAGAAGAAGATTACCACTTTCATTCAACCAGACAATTAGACAGAAAACTAAAAAATCCCAAAAAAATAAAGATTTAGAATTTCTAATAACCCAAACTTTAGAAAACTACTTAAACAAAAAACAAGAAAAAGACAAACATATAAATCCAAGCCCAATACAAAGCCTAAGACAAGAATCTATTCCAAGTCCAAATAATTCCGATAACTTTTTAGACTCAATGCAATTTGCCCAAGATCCAAATGAGGATGATTCCGGAATGAGTTTTGATTCAATTGCATTGCATAATTTAGACACATAATATATATATATATATATATATATATATATATATATATATATATATATATACACATATATAAGTAAAAATATATAAATACATATATTATTGTTATAGTCTTAAAAGAGGAATGCCTCTTTTGTCAAAAATGTGAGTCCCACTTTACTCACTACCACACATGTGGAAAAACTGTTGGGACGTGTCTTATTCAGGTAAGAGATAAGATAGAAAGATATCAGTTTCCAATATCAGATTCCAAGGACAATAATGTAAGAAGAGGGACATTATTTCACGTGACGATGGGGCCCAGACGTGTACCCGGTTGAAATGATAAGATTCTTTCTTCCATTTGAAATCCGGAGTTTGAAGTCCGAAGACACCTATAAAAGCAGATGTTATCAAGACAAGAGGAGATAGAAGGCGAGAAAAAGAAAAGAGAATCACTACAAAAAAGTCCAGAAAATCCTCATACCAACCTCTTTATCATAAGTTATCTTTTTATGACTGTAAAAAAGTTTTCAGTTCTTTAGTGCTTTATTTTAGTAAGTTTGTTTAAGTAAAGCTTGGGAGCTTTTCGGGTTTCCCGAAAGGGAAACTTCACTCTATTCTAAATAATGTAAGTTTTCATATTTAAGCTTCTAGTAAACTTCCCATATATGTAAATTATGTGTGTTTAATTTTTGCTGAGTTCATGTAAATATATAAATATTATCATAAATCTATTTTGATTTTTGAATATTATCATGAATCTATTTTACCTAGTATATGGTTAGTCTCTTAGCCTCTTAAAAGTATCGATGGATTAACCTGTAAATTCCTAGGACGAGTCAGGTTAAAAGTTCTAAGAAAAGAACTGTGAATAACCAATTCCGAGGTGGGGTTAAAGAAGTTACTCTTAAGAACAAAGGCTAAGGGAAAGAGATGAACATTATTAATAGATTCATGAATGGACAGAGTCCATAAAAAAAAAAGGGAAGTTAAAACTAGAACTTAATATGATAATTACATAATAGAACAAGAGAGTGAAGGAGTACTGAGTAGGACTTTACAACATTAAAAGTTTAACGAAATTATTGAACCTTATTTTAATTGAAATATCACCTTAAATTTATTGAACCTTAATTTAATTGAAATATCACCTTAAATATTTAACATTAAAATATATGTGTAGAGTACAATTTACATATAAGTAAACCAAGGCAAAAGAACAATTTTGACTCAAAAGTTGCAAACATTATTACTTATGGGATCAAATATTTTCACTCACTAGATTTTGTTTTCAACTACTTATTTCAATTCATATAAAATAAAATGTGAAATAAGAAAAGCTAAAAGTGGGAGAAAAAACAATAAATAAAATAATAAAAACACAATTTATAGTATTGATTCATTAAATTACAGTCTTTTTTTTTTCAATTGTTATTTTTTATTTTGGCTCATAGTTCTTTTTCTTTTCTTTAATGAATAAGTTTCAACACAAGTTGAAAACTTGTGACACATATTGCATGGTCTTAATAAAGTAATTTCCAAAAAACTATGTATGATGTTACTATTTTCTAATTTAATTAAAAAATCTCTAATTTTAGCACCTATACTTTTAGGATCCAAAAACTGGGCACCAAAAGTTAGAAACTATAGCTTCTAGATATGTTGACTAAGAAAAAAACAAACACCTACAAAGTGAAAACAATGTAAGCTGGCTTATAAAAAAAATAAAAAAAAAGGAAAAGAAAGTGTTTTACTTTATTTGATAGCAAATTTAAGTTTTGTACATTTTTTTAGTAGATAATATGTGGATATATACTAAAATAATCCATCATTCAACCTATTTTTATTCGCATAAAACACCGACAAGTCGAATATTTTATCCATATGCATCTAATCCATTCTCAACTCATTCATATGATATCTAATCCGCCCGTTAGCCAGCACAAGTCATGAAACCTATACAATATCATAGTTACTCATAGAGAAGTTAACAATGTTGGTTTAGAAAGTTTTGGAATTTCTGTTTGTATCACATTTGGAATCTCAAGATGTAAAACAATTGGTAATTCGGGCTTTGTAAAAGTTGGGATCTCAGGTTTTGGGGTAGTGGTAGCTCACGGTTTGGCAATCTTGGAAATTCGGGCTTAGAGACATTAGGAATCTAGAATTTTGGGACTTCTAGAATTAGTTATCTCTGGCTTTGAGAAACTAGGAGTCTCGAGCTTCGGAGAAGTTGGAGGCTTGGGCTTTGGTGAACTTGGAGTCTAATGCTTCAGAAAACTTGGGGTCTCGGGCTTTGGAGACTTTGTGCTCTTGGGCTTTGGGTAACTTGGAGTCTCAGACTTTGGCGAGCTTGGTGTCTCAGACTTTGGTGAACTTGGCGTCTCATATTTCAGGGGACTTTGTGTATCAGATTTTGGAGAACTTGGGGTATCCGACTTTGAGATAGTAGGAGTCTTTGGCTTTGGAGAACTTCAGATCTCAAACTTTGGGGAACTTAGCGTCTATGACTTCGAGAAACTTGGAGTTTTGGGCTTTGGGAAACATGGATTTTCAGTCTTTGAAGATCTTGGGATCTCGGGCTTTGAGAGACTAGGAGTCTCGAAACATAGAGACTCTAATTTTGAGGAACTTGGTAGCTCATGCTTTGAGAAAGTAAGAGTCTCGGGATTTGGAGAACTTGGGGTCTCAGGTTTTGGGGAACTTGGAATCTCTGACTTTGGAAAGCTCGGGGTCTCTGACTTTAAGAAAGTAGGAGTCTCAGGCTTTGAGGAACTAGATGTCTCAAGCTTTGGGGAATTGGGAGTCTCAGACTTCAATAAACTTGGCATCTCGGGCTTTGCAGAACTTGGGGTCTCGGGCTTTGAGAAACTAGGAGTCTCACGCTTTGGAGAACTTGTGGTCCCATACTTTGGGTAACTTGGGGTCTTGTGCTTTAAGAAGTAGAGTCTCAAGTTTTGAGAAACTAGGAGTCTTAGGTTTTGAAAAACTAGGAGTCTCAAAATTTGGAGACTTTGGGGTCTCAAGATTTGAAAACTAAGGGTCTCGAATTTTGAGAAAGTAGGAGTCTCAGGCTTGTTGAAAGTAGGGGTCCTAGACTTCGGGGAACTAGGATCTTAGTCTTTGAGAAAGTAGGAGTCTTACGCTATGAGAAAGTAGGGGTATCTGGCTTTGGAGAACTAGGTGTCTCAAGCTTTGAGAAAGTAGAAGTCTCATAAGAAACTAAGGATTTCAGGCTTTGAGAAACTAGGGGTCTCGAGCTTTGGAAAATAAAGGGTCTCTGGCTTTGGGAAACTAGGAGTTTCAGGCTTTGAAAAATTAGGAATCTCGTGTTTTGGAGAACTTGGGGTCTCGGGCTATGAGAAACTTGGGATTCAAGGCTTTGAGAAGGTAGGGGTCTTGGCCTTTGGTGAACCAGAGATCTCGAGCTTTGAAACACTAGGGGTCTCAAGCTTTGAGAAGATAGAGGTCTTGGCCTTTGGTGAACCAGGGTTCTCGGGCTTAGAGAAACTTTGAGTCTCGGGCTTTGAAAAAGTAGGATTCTCAAGATTTGTAAAAGTAGGAGTCTCGAGCTTTGGAGAACTAGGGGTCTCGAGCCCAGAGAAACTTGGAGTCTCAGCCTTTGAACGAGTAGGAGTCTCAAGCTTTGGATAACAAGGATCTCGAGCTTTGAGAAACTAGGAGTCTTGGATGTTGGGAAACAAGGGGTACTGGGCTTTGGAAAAGTAGGGTCTCAGGTTTTGAAAAACTAGAGGTTTTGGGTTTTGAGAAACTAGGAGTTTCAGGCTTTGAAAAACTAGGTGTTTCAGGTTTCGAAAAATTAGGTTTTCAGATTTTGAAAAAGTAGGGGTCTCAAGATTTGAAAGACTATGGGAATTGGAGAAACTGGGGGTACCGAGAATTGAGAAACTAGGGGTTTCAGATTTTGAGAAACTAGGAGTTTCATGCTTTGAAACACTAGGTGTTTGTGATTTTTGAAAAACTAGGGGTTTTAGGCTTTGAAACACTGGGGGGATTAGAGAAACTTGGGATAACAGTCATTGAAAAACTTGGGGTAGTGTGTGTTGAGAAACTTGGGTTAGTGGGCATTGAAAAACTAGTAGCAGTAGGCGCTGAGAAACTAGAAGTCTGAACAAGGTGACGTGCTGATATAGTAATTAACATGTGGTTATGCATGATATAGATAAATGCAAGCAATAAGATGGTGGACAAGCTACAATGCTGAGCCATTTTTCTATCGATACAAAAAGCTTGGAAAAAATGTGGTTAGACCAATGCAAGTAATTTTTTTATATTTTAATAATATTCCATTTAGCTATATGTAGATTTATAAAAGATCTAAAAGGAGAATTTCAATATTTGATACGTTAGTTGACCTATTTATTTGTCAATATTATAGTATCTAGAATTTGTACTGTGATAGCAATATTATAGTATCTTGAATATCACTATAATAAAGGAATGATCATATTTACTAGCTTATATGAAATTATTAAGGAAGCAAACATTTGTTAAGCTATATATATTTACTAATCACTTTCAAAATTTCAATCACTATGTCTGTTATGTCCTTTCTTTATTTGTAGCTTTACTTTTTGAATAAATAAAATTAAAAAAAAATGGGTATAAGTGAGACACATCATATCTTAATCAAACATAATTGATTTTTAAATACATACCGCTTTATCATGATAATAATGACAATGTTCATTTCTCCTTGTAATAACTGACTTCATTACACTTTTCACTAAATATCTATAAAATCAACATATAAACTCTTAATTTAAGGCATTGTATGATTAATTATCACATCTAATATCAAATTGATTTAAATATTTGTATTATTACTAAAAATATTGAAATAATTATTAATAATTTAACTTGATGGAGAAAGCATTACATTCTATAGGGAAAATGCACAAGTACCCCCTCAACCTATTTCTGAAATTCCACAGGCACGCCTATACTATGCTAAGGTCCTATTACTCCCCTAAAATTATTTTATAAGTAATTTTCTACCCCTTTTTGGTCTACATGGCACTAGCTTAGAAAAAGTCAACCAGCGTTGGACCCACAAGATAGTGCCACGTAGGCCGAAAAAGGGTAGAAACTTATTAATGAATATGTTCAGGAGGGTAATATGACCTTAGTATAGTATAAATGTGTCTATGAGATTTCATGCATAGGTTGAGGGGATACTTGTGCATTATCCCCATTCTATACGAATATACTTAAAAATTATAATCAACTGTCTACAAAATAATAATATTTTAGTAAAATATAACAACATTTGACGAGTTACAAAAAATAAAATTATATTATAACATGGAACAAATAAACAATACTTAGATTGATTGCAGACAAAATTAAGTACGAAGGGAATAAATATTTTTATTATTATATAATAAGATGTCTTAAATTTGAATTTCGAAAATGGAGTCATCTTTGGTGGCACAATCACGAGTTGCAGGTAACAAAGCAGACCATGCAAGGTCAAATGCAACATGAAAGGCTAGATACACATGAAACTAGTAATTTTGTCGTGAATTATATATGTAAAAAGATCACTAAAATAGCAATAAATAATAGGCAAGAACTCATACTTTTAATTTACATATCAAATATATTCAGTATTAGGAATCTATAAAGTTGAAACAACAAAACATTAATCTACAAAAATAGATATCCAGCACCTGATGAGAAAACAAAAACACTAGTCTAATCTACAGAAATTGCAAAAGAAGAATATTTGTAAATTCATATATTAAGAAAATTGGACTCTCACATTTAGATGATTTATCACATTTTCAGAGAATTAAAAAATTGTTATTAGTCCTTTAACTAACATAACACTCTATTGAGGTTTATTTGTGGAACAAAATATTGAAGCGACACTTATATATATGCTAATTTATCCTTTAAATCACTCTTGAAATGCGATGGAAGAAAGTGGTTGATATTATTATTATAAATAAATAAATAATAATCCGACGAAAGAGTAGCCAAAAAGTGTGTTAACATTTGTTTTAATTATTGCAGTGATTATTAACATAATAAATTTCTACTTATACAACGAATTTGAATTTAAGTTTTTATTTAGTTTATTAATATATTTTAGATTTTTTTTAAAATAATAAAGTAGACAAATATTTTGTTTTAAATTGACCAGGAAAATACACAAAACCCCCCATAGAATATGACCGAAATCCTAGCGACACACATTAATTATTCAAAGTCCTATTACCCCGGACTTATTATTTTTGTAATTTTGTGCATCTTTTTGGCTTACGTGACAACCAAATATCTCTCACGCACCTCAATTGCGTGGAGTCACGGGTGTGCCACATAAGACAAAAGGTGCACAAAATTAAAAAAAAAAAAGTTCAGGGAGGTAATAGGACCTTAGTTTGGTTAAGCTATGTTTCTGAAATTTCGATCATAGTCTAGGTGGGTACTTGTGCATTTTTCCTAAATTGACTCATTCTACGTTTAAACCTAATTTTTAGTCGTGGCAAACATTTTCTCTTTAAAGATGAAAACTATCAAATTTGATTAGTGGAAATGAGATGATATTTTTAAACTTATGATTTGTGAATGTTGTAATGAAAGAACATTCTCTGCAATTTCTATCATTATCCAAATTAAAGTATTTTTTTAAGAAAAAAGTGCAAGTTCAAAAGCATAAAAAATAACTAACACTAACCTGAAAGGCAATATTTGAGAAATTGCAATAACTAAAGCAATTGCAGGAGCTTTATAGGCACTTCCAGTTTTCTTAACATGATGAGACAAAAAAAGAGAAATACTACTTGATATTGAACATGTAATAACCCTAAAAATGGATATGTTAAGTAATGTTTAATGTGTCTAGAATGTCAACGATTAGACCGGGTTCACACGGATTGATATACATAGAACCAGACATCGGAACCCTTTCTACATCCATGCCAACTAACTTGGGGAGTTAGTTGAACTAGGAAAGGTTGGGTCCAACCATGTAGGGCTCTCAAATACGAAGATTTACTTGAAGGAGTCTTTACTGGAATTAAAAAGGGAAAATCTTAAGTTTGGAGGGTGTAAGGGTAAAATGGTCTTTTTCCAGGCTAAGGGGAGTATCGTAATTACCCTAAATATATAATTAATTATTTAATCAATAAGGTGGAGAGCATTCTGGGGAGAGAGGGCCGAAATTGGGCTCTTGAAGTGAAGTCTTGCTCCACTAGGTTCAAACCTAGGTGGAAACAATGAATTAAATTATTTTTAATTTAAGTTGGTAAATTGATTTAATTAATTTATATTTATTATTTATTAGCTGATCAGCATCCAACGCCTCGTTGATCTAGCATGAGCGCTCAGAGTTTATTGGTGAGCCTTTTAGCATTCTAGAGGGATCCTTTTATTTTGCTTTCAGTATTCAGTATTAGGATGAGTGGGTTCTTTTACTAACATCCTTCTTGTATTAGAGGCTTCATAGATAGATAGTTAATAATTCATTAGTCCTTGCATTATTATTCTATGTTAAAGACTCGTGTTGCAATTTTTGGCCATTGTTGAGTGTTGATTCTTTTAACATTCACAGTTTATTGTTAATTTATTTGAGTAAGTGTATTTTATCATTGTAAAAATGCTTAGATTCTTCCGGTGAGTTAGGTAAGCTAGGCCAAGGGTGTAGGCTCGGGGCGTGAAAAATTTGGTATTAGAGCACATAGTTCAAGAGTCTTAGGGAGTCTATGAATCTGTATCTGTAGAGTCCTAGTTATCAATCTGAAGTGCGCCACATCTATAATAAGAAGTCTGCAACATTTAGAAAATTCCGTCACTTCTTTCATACTCACTTCGTGCGTTAAAGTTCATCTCTAAAGAGTTTCTTTCTAACGTGTGTTTACACGTAACCGATCGTGAGTTGGATTATTTTTGGAGTGCCTTCATCAGGCGTTTCTTTTCCTGTGGGCTAAGAGAAGCAAAGAAATAGTTGCTTATATGAGAAGAATTATGAGCTTGTTTGTTATTGGATTGTCTCGTCTGTCAAGTAAGGAAAGTAAGACAACCATGCTAATAGGTTATATGGGCATAGCTAGGTTGATGAAGCATGTGCAAAAAGTTGAGGACCAGCTAAGGGATAAAGAAGAGTTTAAGAACAAGAGATGTAAGACATCAGGGAATGAGTGTGAGCAGCAAAAGAGTAATGGGAACAGATCTTTTTTTCCCACAGAAGTAGAAAGGAACTACTCAATCGTCTGCAAGTGCACCTGCACTAAGGAACCACCAATGTGTGTACAATATTAAGATTTCTCAGATATTTAGAGCTAGACATGCACATTCACAAGGAAGTGTGGCAGAAAGGTAGCCGGGCTTCTTCATGTGTTAAGTTCGGTAGAACCCACCCAGGTAAATGTCGTGATGACCGGACATGTTGTTTCAAGTGTGAGTAGGAGGGTCAATTCATGAAAGTGTGTCCCAAGAACTTACAAGGTAGTGGAAATCAGGGCAATAGAACCAAGTCTTTAGAAGTTGCTCCACCAGACAAAACTGGACCTAAAGGAGCTATTTCTGGTACTTACAAATGAGAAAATCACCTCTATCCAATCACGAGTCTCCACGAGCAAGAGAACTCTCCAAATGTTGTTACTTGTATGATTAAGTTCTTTGATTTTGACGTTTATGCTTTGCTAGACCCAGAACCAAGTTTATCTTGTGTGATCCCTTGTGTTGCAAATAAGTTTGATGTTATTCCTGAGAAACTCTGTGTACCCTTTTGTGTTTCTACACCTGTTGGGGAGTCTATTCTATCTGAACGATTTTATCATGATTGTGTCATTTCCATCAATTAAAAGACACCATAGCTAATATAGTTGAAGTAGACATGGTAGATGCCGATGTCATTCTAGGTATGGATTGACTTCATTCCTATTATGTCTCCATAGATTGTAGAATTCAAGTTGTCAAGTTTCAAATTCCTAATGAGCTAGTCATAGAGTGGAGTAGTAGTTCAGTAGTGCATAAGGGTCACTTATTTTCGTATCTTAAGGCGAGAAACTTAGTTTCAAAGGGTTGTATCGATCACTTAGTCCGAGTTAATGACTCAAGTGTTGAGGTACCTTCCATACATTCAGTTCCTATAGTAAGAGAGTTTCCAGAAGTCTCCCTGATGACCCACCCAGAGTCCCTCCTAAGAGAGAAATAGACTTTGGCATAGACATCATTGATGATACTCTTCCTATCTCCATTATTCTATATATAATGACCCCATCAGAGTTGAAAGAGTTGAAAAGCAGTTAAAGGATCTATTAGATAAGGGTTTCATTCGAGCAAGTATCTCACCAGTCATATTTCTGAGGAAGAAAGACAGTTCCCTTAGGATATGTATAGATTACCATGAAATGATCAAGATTACCATGAATAATAAGTATCGTCTTCCGAGAATTGATAATCTATTCAATCAGCTTCAGGAAGTTTCATATTTCTTGAAAATTGAACTCAGATCAAGATACCACCAATTGAAAATTAGGGAGTATGATATTCAAGACCCGATATAGTCATTATGAGTTCTTGATCATGTCATCCGGTTTAACTTATGCAGCAGCAACGTTCATGGACCTTATGAAAAGAGTTTTTAAACCTTATTTATACAGGTTTGTTATCGTCTTCATTAATGAAATACTAATCTATTCAAGGAATGAAGAAGATCATGCTACCATCATAGAATAGTTCTCCAAACCTTGAAAGATAAGGAGTTGTATGTCAAGTTCCCTAAGTATGAGTTTTTGATTGAGTCTATGGCATTCTTAGGCCTCATATTATCTGGAGAGGGAATTAAAGTTGTTACTTACAAGGTTGAGGTAGTACATAATTGGCCTAGACCCACATCTCAAACTGATATTAGGAGTTTCTTGGATTTACATAGCTATTATAGAAGGTTTGTAGAGGGGTTCTTGTCTATATCATCTCCTTTAACCAAGTTGACTCAGAAGACGATTAAGTTTCATTGTTCTAAAGCTTGTGAGAAGAGCTTTCATGTTTTTAAGAAGAGGTTGATTACTTCCCAGTTTTGACTTTACTAGAAGGTACTCAAGGTTCAGTGGTCTAGTGTGATGAATCTAGAGTCAGCTTGGGTTGTATATTAACGAAGAATGACAATGTTATAACTTATGTTTCCCAACAATTGAAAGTAGTTGAAGGTACATGATAAGATTACCAACCCATGACTTAGAATTGACTAATATAGTTTTCACTTTAAAGATATGGCGTCATTATTTGTATGGTGTCTACATTGATGTATTCACTTATCATAAGATCCTACATATATGTTCACTCAGAAAGAGCTTAACCTCAAACAAAGAAGGTGGTTATAATTACTGAAGGATTATGACATGAGTATTCTTTGCCACCCAGGTAAGGCTAAAGTTGTTGTAGATGCCTTAAGCATGTTGTCTATGGTAGTATATCCCATGTAGAGGAAGAAACGAGAGAGCTAGAAAAATATGTGCATAGACTTGCACGCCTGAGAGTTTAACTAATGGACTCAACAGAAAGAGGAGTTATGGTAATAATGGGTTTGACTCATCATTAGTGTCAAAAGTGAAAGGCAAGCAAGACCAGATCCCATTTGCTTGAATCAAAGGCAAATATTCATAAGCAGAAAGTATTAGCTTTTGAAAAACGGGGAGATGTTGTCTTTAGATACAAAGGAAGACTGTGTGTACCAATGGTAAATGTATTCCAAGAGAGAATCATGAAGGAAACTCATTGTTCCAAATATTCCATTCATCCGGGTTCCACCAAGATGTATCGTGATTTGAGAAAAATCTATTTGTACAATGGTATGGAGAAGGGCATCGCAAAATTTGTTTTTAAGTGCCTTAATTGCCATCAAGTTAAAGTAGAGAACCAAAGGCCCAATGGTTCGACTCAGAATATAGAACTTCCGGAATGGAAGTGGGAGATGATTAATATTGATTTCATTAGAGGCTTGCCAAGGTCTCGCTGGCAACATGAATATATTTGGGTGATTGTCGATAGAATGACAAAGTCAACCCATTTTCTGTCAATAAAGACTACCCATACCACATAAGATTATGCCAAATTATATATTTAGGAGGTGGTAAGACATTATGGAGTTCAACTCTCTACTATTTCAGATAGAGGTTCACGATTTACTACACTATTCTGGAAATCCTTTTAGAATAGTTTGGGTTCAAATGTGAACTTAAGTGCTGCCTTTCATCCTTAGAGTGATACGCAAGCAAAGAGGACTATTCAGACTTTAGAAGATATGTTGAGGGACTGTGTGATTGATTTCAAAGAAAATTGGGATAATCACCTACCTCTTATGAGTTTTCTTACAATAATAGTTAAAACTCTAGCATCCAAACGACTTCATATGAAGATCATTATGGGAGAAGATGCAGATCTCATATTGGGTGTTTTGAAGTTGGTGAATCAGGGTTAATAGGACCAGGTTTATTTCACCATGCTATGGAGAAGGTGAAGGTCATTAAAAAGAGGTTGAAAACCGCGTAGAGTCGTCAAAAATCCTACACTAATGTTTAGAGAAGGCCATTAGAGTTCGAAGTAGATAATTGTGCATATTTATAAGTTTTACTCATGAATGGTGTTACAAGGTTTGTTAATAAGGTAAAGCTCAGTCCCCGATATATTGTACCTTATCAATTATCCGAGAGGATCGGCAATGTAGCTTATTAGTTAGAGTTACCACAAGAAATTAGCAGTACTTCATCCGGTGTTCCATGTAGCTTATTAGTTAGAGTTACCACAAGAACTTAACAGTACTTCATCCGGTGTTCCATATATCTATGTTGAAGATGTGTAGGAGTAATCCATCATTGATCATACCAAATGAAAATATTGGGATGAAGGATAGTCTATCTTATGAGGAGGTTAATGTCCAGGTTATAGATTGTCAAGTTTGCAAATTGAGAACAAAAACAGTTGCTTCAGTCAAAGTCCTTTGAAACAATTAAATTTGTTGAGGAAGCTACTTGGGAAGCTGAAGAGGATATGAAGAAGAGATATCCACATCTCTTTGAATCTGGAGAACATGCAGACCAAGGTACTAATCCTCTTCTTAGTATTCTTTAGATTATGAGTGAGCATTTTGTTTATGCATTTTTTTGTTGGATGTTTTAAATAGAAGTTACCACCCTTATCCTAGTAAGAGTAGTCTTATTTGAAAATGAATAATCCCAAGGGGGAGATATTGTAACATATCTCAAATTGAAATAACTAGGAAGAAGCTTAAATTTGGAAATAGTTATTTTTGGGAAAAAATTGAAATCTTGAAATTTAATTAAGTTAGGAAAAGTGAGTTTTTGGTCATCTTCAAAGGAACATAAGTTATATCTAAGGATGAGTTAGTTATACTTCTAGATATGGTTGGAAAGCCTTTGGAATAATCTTTCCAACACCTTAAAGTTTGTGAAATTCTGAGTTTGATGAGTGAGTTATGCTCTTTGGAAGTTGGGCTGTTGAAATAAGGAAAGTCCAATTAGGATTTTAAGGGGAAGTTCGGTCTTTTCCTTACCCAACTCAATTCATTTATTTTTGGCAATATAGGGTCTAAACTTATTGGATTCAGTGTAATCTTTTGAAAAATAGAGTTAGAGTTTTTTTAGAGAAAGAGTGCAAGAGAAAAGAGAAGAGGAAAAGCAAGATTCATTGTTTCGTAAGGATTTGATTGCAGATTTCTTCAAGGATTTGGTCCCACAAGGTATATGAGTCTCTTATAGTGTTGGGTTTGTTTACCCACAAGCCAAGCATGTTTAGTTCATTAAAATTGCTCCTAAAAAGTTGGAATTTTGATGTTCTTGACATGCATTCTTGAATTCGAGTGTTGTTATTGAATCAGGATGTATTGAGGAGTTTAGGAGGTCCTTTAATTAAGTTTTAGGGTTGTTTTGAGTTAGTTTCTTGAGTATATATGCTGGCAATCAAAATTTAAAACGAAATAGAGGAACAAAGTCGTGTTTAGGCAAATTGGGGCTGGAAAACGAAGAAGGAAATGTCGATTAGGGTTCCCAAAACAAGTCCGCGTCATGGACTGGTTCACCCTGAGAAAATTTTTCCCACATTTTGCGGATAGGACGCGGACTCCTCTGTCTCAAAATTTGATTTAGCTAGTATTTATTGATGACATCTCCGCCTTACAAGCTTGTTCCAAGATGGTGATTTCATAACTTTTCTCAAGTTTGACTATTCAAAATCATATCTAAACATCAAGAGACCTTTTGTATCAAAAATCCTAATCCTTGAATCCATAATTCAATTCAAGTAAAGAGTCAAGTTCAATGAAGTTCATGAAAGTTTTCAATGATCTTTTACAAATGTTTTAACGTTCTTTTAGGACTAGCAATTTCAAGTTAAGTTAAAAATAAATAGTTGAGTTCATTTCACAAAGAAGCTAAAAGGAAACTAAGTATTCCCTAAAACTTCATAAATGTTTTCACATTTAAGAAAGAAAAAGGAAAATTGATTCCAAGAGAGCTTTTAAGCTGAACAACTGAGTAATTATCTCAAAACAAAGAAAGAAGTTGTTTTAAAAAACATATGGTTAAGTATATTTTTGGGAGTAGTATTGAGCACCGATATGGAGATATGAGTTCATATTTACTCAAGTATCCATAAACCATGTAGCCATAATGGGTAAAAGATCATACTTTTTAAATGACTCCTTAAGATAATCTAGTGGATCCACAAGTTAAGTAGGTTCTATTTAACGACAAAATAGAGGAAAGTTCTGCCAGCATGGAAAGATTGTTGTATCACCAATTAGGCTTATGGTGGTGATTTTCGATTAAGAATCTCCCACATACTCTATACTACGTTCTTTTATGAGTAAAGTTAAGTTTGTTATTGCTTTATCTTTAACCAACTAAGTTGTTTTTAGCTATTTAATAAGCTTTACATAGATTGCATGTGTTTTACTAATTTATTTTGAGTTGAGTTATTCATGAGTGGAGAAAAGCCAATGTAAGTTTTTCCTCAAATTTCTTTAGACATTCCAACTCGCATAGTCGTACATTCAATGTACTGATGCCAGTTGGCCTACATCATATTATGATGCAGCCGCAGGTAACCAGGATCACCATCTAGCGCCTCGTTGATTCAGCTTAAGCGCTCAAAGTCTGCTGGTGAGCCCCTGTTCTCTCCGGAGGACTCTTTTTATTTTTATTTTAGCATTTCATTGTAAGATGATTGGGGGTCTTGTCCAAACATCCATCTTGTATTAGAGGCTTCATATATAGATAGTTAGTAGTTCATTCGTCCATACATTATCATCCTATGTTAAAGACTTATTTTAAGTTAAAGACTTGTGTTGCCATTTTTTGGCCAAGTTGAGTGTTAATTCTTTTAACATTACAAGTTTTATTGTTAAGTTATTTGAGTAAGTGCATTTGATCATTGTAAAAATGCTGAGTCTTCCGATGAGTTAGGTTTCAGGCCAACGGTTTACATGGTGGAAGACCAACGTTGGTTTGCGAGTGTCAGCCATGTCCGGTGTGTAGGCTCAGGGCGTGTTTTATGGAGTATAAGAGAGAAAAAAATTAATAAGTTTTATAAAAGGATTGAATGGAGCTTTAACTGAGTTTGGTTATTCACTTGTGTGCATGCATAGTGGAACTCTTTTACACTGTCATTTAGCTCTAAGGCACACGAAAGTTAGGGTTTTCAATTTATTTTTATTTTTTAGTTTATAAAACAAAAATATTAAATATTATAAGGTAACTAGGATTTTGAATTTATTTTACCAACTTAGTTTAGGATTCTTTTTATTTAACCTACAAACGATATTCCATTGTTGTTCTTTTTCACCATTCTTGATTCATCATTGTATTTTTATTTCTTCGTATCACCAACGTTCACTTGAAGAAATTTAAAACTATCATAATTGAAATTAATGGTAACTTAGATTTTTTTTTTATGTTGTGAGTAGGGAACATGATTCATCTTAGAAAAACATAATTACTTGTCATCATTCATTTTATTTAATATACTTCACTTTGAATGAACTGAATAGTAATTTAACATAGATTGTTTATAAAGAGTTTTTCTCTTAAATAATATAGTTTGAATCTTTAAGTTATATTTATTTGGTTAATCTAACATCTATTATCGACATGTTGCAGGACAAATTTGTACTCTCTAATTTCCTGAACAAACTACAAAAGATATTAGATCTTTACATGAGAATATTCCACAATTTGGTGATGAAGAATCAACAGTGTCGTATATCAGTATGAATTTTAAATCACTTGCTATTGCATTTAAAATTTATCTTGATTATGATTACCATAGTGGTTTTAGTGTGCGCGAAAATCTAATCACTAGATCAAGAAAAGATAAGTTAATAATAGGCCAAGAATTTGTTTGTTCAGAAGAGGGACTTAAAGAAGAATGACTCGAGAACTGCTTGCATTGCTTTTCTTAACTTGGTTTCTTGATCTTCAATGGAGTTTATCATCTATTCATATATATTATTCTCATATTTCCGGTACACACCCTACAAAATTTCCAAAAGAAATACACTGAAGTCAATGGTGTATACAGCTTATAAGGTGCGAAGGTTCAACCAAATGCAATATTTTCAATACGGAGCATGAATATATATGTGAGAAGCCCTTAGCTTTTAACAATTACTATATTCTGAACTCATAATTTAAAAAGTAGGATAGGTTTACTTTAAAGGTTGACGCTATCAAGTTCAAATCTTGAATCTAACTCTTATCAAATACCTTATTTGAGATGACATTTTCTAACGTAAGAATAAACCTTCAATACTACTTATCAAAGAGAAATGAGAGAAGCAGGAAGAGTAAATAAAGGAAAAACGATAACCTCAAGTTTGAGATCCTTATAGAGCGTCTTAATTTTAGCAACACAAACATTATCGTCTTTTCCATAGTTCTCCTACAAAAAAGTTCTTACATTAAGCATTTTTCTCATGCTAGTTGTTTGCAGAGCTATGCTGCTCAGTCCCTCCAAAAATACTGTCGCGCTCATAACTTTAGTAGGATCTCAACAGTCTCTGTATGCATTAAGATTTTATTGGGTTTAAATCCATAAATTAACTTCAATGATATTAAATTCAAGAAAATAGTTGAGATTATGTGTCAATCCAATTCAAATCAAATAAGCCACTAAAATCAGGCCACGCGTCAAAGTTATGTGGTAATCCAAGTCAAATAAAATAAACCACTAAAATCATATCACATGTCAAAGTTATATGGTAATCTAATTCAAATTAAATAGGCCACTGAAATCATTCCACGTGTCAAGGTTATGTGGCAATCCAAGTCAAATTAAATAAGCCACTAAACCATGTCACGTGTCAGAGATATGTGGCAATCCAAGTCAAATTAAATGAGACCCTAAAATATCGCCACGTGTATTGTGACATATTCTGACCAATCAAAATCAAAGCTTTTCACTGAAGGAATGTGATTAGTTAGTTCTGACCGACCAATCAAATCACACCAGTAGACCACTCCCTACTACAATAAATAGGGGTTCTCATTATTCATAGGGGTGGGGGGAGGGGGGTTTCAAGAACAAAAAAGCAAGAAGAGAGCTCGTGGATGAAAGACTGCATATTCTCTACAAACTGCAAGTTCAAGCTCAAGATCAAGAACAAACGAAAATATCAAGATTCAAGATCAAGTTACTTGTTCATACTTATTATTCATTATAACCATACAAGTGTTTTAATGAATAATTCACACCCAAGTTCGAAAGCTAATGATTCAAGATCAAGCTATTCAAGCCTTCACTCTAAATCTAATTGAAGTCCTACTATTTCATATTATTTGAAGAATTAGAGGATTATCATATAGAGGTTGTCACACGCTCTACATTTTGAAATCTAATATTACATTTTGTTACTTCAATTTTTCTGTCTTGATTATTTATTTTTCTCGACTCAAAAATTTATTGTTACATACCCAACAATACTTTTGAAGAGTTCGAGCTATGTAGGTGCAGATAATGTAACCAAGGGATGACAAGTTTTTTAGTCTCACTTTCGATAACTTCTTTTGCTCCTCGTGCACTGTTCTAGGACTTTCACCACCAACCATGAGCACTTGAAATCTTTTATATCTGTGCCATTCTAATAGTAAGACAAATCATTATAAAATCTCTACATTTTCAATTTATAAGAGCTACGTTTTATAATAAAGCTTGTACTAAACAAAATCCTTAAAATTGATCAGGTAGCTTTTCTAACTTGAAAATGTACAGATCTGATAACGATTTGTGTTACTATAAAAATGGAATGGATATTAAAGATTTCAGGTGCTCTTGGATGGTTGTGAAAACCATATAGAAGTGCAACGAGGAGCAAAATAAATTATTTGATGTGAGCCTAAAAAACTTGTAATCCCGTGGTACATTATTTGTGACTATATAGGTCGAACTCTTTAAAAGAATTGTTGGATGTATTTTGAATCCTACTAAAGCAATGAGCACGATAGTATTTGTTGAGGATCCGAGCAGCGTAGCTCTGCAAACAACTAGCATGCATGAGAAAAATGCTAAATGCAAGAACTATTTTTTGCAGGAGAACTCTGGAAAAGATGATGATGTTTGTGTTGCTAAAATTCAGGCGCTCAATAAGGTTCTCAAACTTGAGGATTTCTTTTTTCCTTTCTTTACTATTTATGATTCACTATTTCTCTTTGTTAAATAGTCATGAAGGTTTAATCTTTTCTCCGAAATATGTCATCTCAAATATGGTATTGTATAAGAGTTGGATTCAAGATATAAACTTGATAGCATCAACTTTCAAATTTACCCTATCCTACCTTTTAAATGATGAGTTCAGAAATAGTATTTGTTAAAAGCTAGGGGCTTCTCACATATATATTCATTCTCTTTATTGAAACTGTTGCTTTCGGTTCAACCCATGTACCTAAAAAGCTATACACACCACTTTGGTATATTACTTTTGAAAATTCTGTAGGATGTGTACTGGGAATATAATAGGAATACGTATAAATAACTGATAAACTCCATTCGATATCAAGAAACCAAAGTAAGCAAATCAATGCAAGCAATTGTGTGTGATTTTTTCAAAAGAAGGATTTCAAGAAGAATTGATTCAGTCCCAAAAATTTATTTCATAAAAGATTGAGATTTGCGATGGAATACACATCTATAAGGTTCATTTGTTTCAATAACAATAACCTGCATACATGGTTAGATTGAACCTTATACTGAATGATGCTACTTGTTCTTGTCGTAAGCTTGAGTTCATGAGAATCTTATGTAGGCATGTGCTTTTGGTATTATAAAGAAAAAAATTTACTCACTTCCACCTTGTTATTTATTGAATCGATGGACCATGTATGTAACCAAAGAAAAATTTCATGACAGATCACAAGTGAATAATTTGAAGCCTTCCTCTATATGGTTCAACAATATTATGATGCATACTTTTGGTCTCTCTGAACGAGATATAGAGTCTAAAAGACATTATAAATTTGTGTATCAAAGATTATCCCAACTATATGAAAAACTTGATGAACTTTCCGATAATGTCGAGAATGATAATATATGTGATTGTCTAGTTAACGAGTGAAATGTGGAACTAAACATAAGTGAGCAGAGACAAAACACTATCTTGATTGACCCTTTATGTGTAGTAACTAAAGGACATCCAGATTCATTGATAATTAAAGGTGGTTTGGAAAAATCTCCGAAGGTCAGAAAATGTTCTTCTAAGATACAAACAAGTCAAATCAGAAGATCAAGGAATGACAAGGGAAAGGCAAAGACAATAGAATGAGTTAATCTCACTTTATATAATGCAATCCTTTATAAAATGAAATAATTATTGATTATCATTTTTCTAACTTTGATATTTGATGTATATTTCAAACACTAATGTTGAATTGGGACCTCAAAGCACATCATCACTACTTAGTACATCTCCTATTACAACTCCAATAATGTTAAATTCTTCTAGAGATACTTTATGTTATCTGTTTATTAATATTTAATTTTATTTACTTTCATATATTTATCTAATAAATTGTACTTCGTTTTTTTTAAAAAAGCAATCCAATCATATTCAGAATCATTTCGAGGAAAAATTAACCATGGATATCATACCTCATTCAGTGTAGGTTTACTCTTATCGTGTTCATATATAATTATAACGTATTTGTACATCTCTACATGTTAAAATGACTTTTAGTACTTTTTCAGGATCCGACGAACATGCAAGATTTATGATTTGTGAATGTTAAAAATGTCTTTAGAATTTCGAGACTGAAGCTTCGAGACTCATGGAGAGACAAACATCTAGAATTTATTTGTTTTTTTGGTAGAAAATATTTCTAGTAACAAACATATAATTTTTTCCTTTCAAGATTTGATCTTTATGTGTTTTTGAACACGTCATATTTGCATATTGCAATATCTATTAAGAACAAATAAAAAAGTCGAATAGTATTTGAAAATTTCAATATCCCTCTAATAACTTAACCTCTACAGGTAAAATTAACTTTCAAGATTTGATCTTTTTGTATTTTTGGTCAAGTTGTCACACTTGTATCAATATCTATCAAGAACAAAAAAAAAAAAAAGATAGGCCAAAAGGGTGTTTGAAAATGAAAATCTTGGACATGAAAAGGGACTAAAATAGCAAAATTAACTTGCAAGATTTAAACTTTTTTGTGTTTTATTCAAGTTTTCACATTTGTATATAGAAATGATCTATCATGAACAAATAAAAGGTCCAAAAGGGAGTGTTAGGTTGCTTTATGGTGGTGTAAAGCTGCACAAAGTTTATAAATCGTGTTTATAGATGACAGAAGTATCATCCTTTGATCAAAATTATGATATTATACTGAGTTATGATGTTGTAATTACATTTGATATCTAATGAAATGTAACACAATCAGGTGAAAATTGAACTACAATTTCTGTTTTTCTAAATATTAAAAAGTGCAAACAATCTTAGACAATCCAATTAAGCTCAATTCTTTAAAATGTTTGGATGGAATAATCCCAAGTCCGATGATTATGGAGTCTGAGACAACGAAAGAAAATTTCAATGATTATGGAGTCTAATAAAGAGAAGAAAATTAATAAATTATAAAAAGAAATAGATAAGAGGTCTAACGGTGTTTAGCTATTACCGTTAAAAATAGATGATAGTGTAAAAAAACTTCACACTGTCAGTGCACACAAGTTAATCTCTAAATTATTTACCTTACTTTTTAGATTTACCTTCTTTATATTATACTAGGAAATTTGGCCGCGCTTCACATAGTTATAAAAAGAATCAGCAAAATTATTTTAAAATTACTCATGATAGAAAAAAAAATCAACTATAAAATAAGAAAATGGAAAAATCACAATAAATTTTTTTTGGGAATTAGAGCTTACGTGAATTGCATTTTTATCATCAAATATTTTTTAAAGTAAAAGGTTATTTTTTTTAAAAAAAACTAATTATCTATTATGATGTTAATTCATGATTATATAGTACAATTAGAATAGCTATATTTAAGGACTTGATTTATTTTTCTTTTGTTAAACTATTTGATAAATCTTCCTTATATATAAATAAAATAAAAGAAACAAAAAGTCATAAAACTAAAAATAGGAGAAAAAAAAGATAAGTAGTTTTATTTCATTTTTTTTATATTGAATCATTTCATTGTCCTTATTTTTTTTGTCATCTTTTCCATCATCATCTAAATAAATCTTTTTTTCCTATTTTTCAATGTTATCTAAATAAATCTTTATCAATATTTTTCGTCTTTATCTTCTTTTATAATTCTTTAAAGTATAAGAAATGAACAAATTTAAAGAAAATGTAAATAACCCTTCATCGTAAGAAATTCCTAAGCAGTGTTTATTTCAATAGTTAATATGCATTCCTGAGCATCAAAGACCTTAATCACTAATGTGTGCCTAAATAAACATATAATTTACTATTGTTAAAATTAGTACGAACCGAAACTAAAGAAATTTTATAGAGAAAACACTGTGAAAGGTACACACACAAAATAAAAAAAAAAAGAAAAAAAGAAAAAAAGATAACAACACACTTCGTTAAAACCTTAATGATAAAAAAATGGATAATCCAGGCACAATTTTTCTTTTTTTTGAGCTTTTGTGCGTCTCGCCTACTATCAATATCCAAGAACATTCTCCATGGAGTCAAAAATGTTATAGCACAACAATAATATAAGAACATCACTACTTCAAATATGGAATGAACACAATAATCTTCAGTAGAAATTTATGAAACAAAAGAAAATGTGAATGTATATGTATAAAATTGAAGGAATACCATAAAATATCTTAAATTTTGAAATTAAATTGTTGGGGGTTATAAGTATGAAAAATAATAATTTAAAAATGATCCGATGATATATATTTTTAAAAAGTAAAAATAAAATAGGTATAAGTTACGATGTTGAAACTTTTAAAATAAATAAAAGAAGCGAAAATTAAAATAATGAAGACGAACAAAAAAAAAACTCATGAGCTAATTAAATATTTGTTGGGTGTTTAAGTTTTATTAGGAAAGCCACCTAATGGGGCTCTTCTTTTTTGTATTACTCATTGTGTTTGACAAAATTGAAGGAGGGAAAAAAGATAGAAAAAATAAAAACAAATATCTTGAAAGATTGGAATAGTAAATATTAAGACATTATTTTTTAATAAAGAATAATAATGAGTGGAAGTGAATTTTGAGACATTTAAGCATAACAGTAATAAAAGATTAGTAATTGATATATTTGTTTTTTCAAACAATAAATAGTACAAAAACATAAAAAGTTGTCTAAAAATTGAGGGAAAAAGATAAATAGGATTATTTATAAAAAAAAAAACGCCCCAAATCATTTTTCGAGCACATATAAACTTTAATGGATGAAATTTTACGGGAAAGGAAAAAAAAAACAAATACATACGTGGAAAACGGAAGTTTCTTTCTGTCCCATTACTGTTTCTTATTAACTTTTCCTTTCATTATTTTACCGTCCCACTCTTTCAATTCTTCGTGCCTTCAATTTGCTGAAATTCCGAATCAGATTATTTTAACTCCTTTTAATTTCATGATCACTTTCCTTTTTCCTGTAAACTAACATAAAGATCAATTAAATAATAGACTACCATAATGATATAACATGCTCATACATAGAATATCAAATGGAGTTAGAGTAAGATAAAGTAGATGAAAATTTTGTTTCCTTTTTTATGTATGATTTTCAGGGATCCTCGACTTGAGTACATAGTGAAAATATAATAAAATAATAGAGAAATACTAACAAAGTCCAAATTAATTATTTACACTGCATTACCATGTTATTTGTGAAATATTCCTTGAGATGAAAGAATCCACATTTGGCTGGAGCAGTGTATGCATGTAGAAATTATACAGATATGCCTTAGAAAGATCTCATATAGGCAATATCACTACTAAAAAACTGTCAAAAAGCAACGGAAAAAAAAGTGACGGCCAACATCGCTTGCGACGCCAATTGCCACATTTTCCGTTGTTTTTAAATAAAAAAGTTATTTTACAAAAAGCATCAGATGACATTTCTTAGTCCGTTACTTTTTATCGTGGTATATATATCAATAATTAATTATTTTATATAAGTAGTGACACAGTCCGTCACTTTTTATTTAAAATTATCATTTATAAATTAAAAACAAACCACACCATCCTTCGCTTTCAATTAATTCTAATTGATTAATTTCTTTTAAGAGAGAAGGACGGTATCTCTTAGTCTGTCCCTTTTTGGTCAAAATGACTAATTAAACATTTAAAAAAAGTGACGGAAAACGTCTCGTATGTCAAGCCCAAAGTCTACACCCTTGACGTGGCCGACCTAATTACCATTGTTGTCCTTGAGTGAACCCTTGACCTGACTTATTTAACCCAGCGGAAGACTTAAACATAGATATCACTCCATAATAACTTTAAAATAGTACTTAGCCAAAATGACAACTTCAAGTCTTAACAAATGAAATGAAAAACCAAAGAAAATTAACATTGTCTATCTATGCAGCCTCTAAAGTAAAGATGGATGTTGGGACATGACTCCCAATCATCCTAATAACTAAAAACTAAAGCAAATAATCAAATGATACAGATGCCCTCCAGAAGGAAGGGAGGCTCACCAACTGACTCTGAGCTGCACACTGGATCGACGGTACGCCAAATGCTGATCCTAGTTACCTCCATCTGTATCATAATACGATGCAGGCCAACTGACTTTAGTACATTGGACGTACGAGTATGCAAATTGGAATGCTAACAACATTTAAGCTTGAAAAGGAGTAAGAAGGAACATTACTTTGTCTCTGCTAAACTCATGGAAAACTCTAACTCATTTCAATATAATGCAATTTAAAAGTAAGTGAAATATAAAGAAAAAACCTGCCTGAAACATGTTGCGAACACTTAATGTATGCAAGATTCAATTAACTCAGCGATGCATAAAAGAATACGAATAAACTGATGTATATAAGAATACAATAACTTTTGTGGGAGTTTCTCTAATCTAGAACCATCACTTAAGAGCTACATGATGATATGTAGATCTACCTCATGCTGCCAGCGCATCCTATACTCTACCAAAGGTATAAGACCTGAACTTCCTAATGGATCCACTAGTCTACTCTGAAAAAGGTTCATCTAAAAAGTATGAACCTTTTCTACCCATGGTGGCTACATGGTTATGGGAGCTGCGAGTTGTCTGAATTTTCCCCTATATCGGTGCTCAATGTTACTCCCAAAAATATGCTGGCGCTTATGTTTTAAAAATATATTGATTCTATGGTTTTGAGATTAGTGATGAAATACTTCGCTCAAAGCTATCTTGGAAATCATAGTTTTTCCTGCTTGTTTCTTTTAGAAAGCTATAGTTCTTTTCTGAAAACTTACTCTAAGGCTTCTTCAAAATCAAAGTTTCCTTACTTGTTAAATGTTAAAACATTTAAAGTCACTTTGAGAATACTTAGTCCCCATACACATTTGAAGAAACGAACTTCAACTTATTCTATACTTAGCTTGAAACTTGAGTCTTAAAAATGAGTTAAAATGTTTAAATAAGACCATTGAAAGCCTTTTAGAACTTTACTTCTTAGCTTTATACTTGACTTCCTAACTTCCTTGACATTGATCTTAACTTTCCCTAAATTGAATTGTGGATTCAAGGGTCATGATATCATATTTATGGATGATTTCATGACGTTTAGATGTACCTAAGAGTGTTTGAATCAACTAAGAAATGTGGGTACAACACTTGAGAACTAGTACGAAAAGATGGGGAAAGAAAGGGGTTCCACGCGTCCTTGGCGCTCTGAGTGGCGCGGAGCGCCAGAGACTGATGGACAGAATCTGTCATAATGGTCTCTGGGTGGCGCGGAGCCCCAGAGTTTGTCAGAAGGGAATTCCAACTTTTCTTCTCTGTTTTTCATCTCTAAACCTTCTAATCCTCCATGGATCTTTCCCTAAACACTTAGGATCACTAATAACCTCAATACAAAATAGATTAGACTCAAGAAACAACTTGGAAACACGAACCAAATCAACTAAAGGTATACTACAACTCAACCAACAAGAGTTCAACCATTGTTCTTCAAGAACTTCAATGTTCATCATTCAATCTACTCAAAATTTGCTGAATTTAACGAATTGGTGTATGGGTCAACTAAACTCAACAGAAAAATATCTCACATACCTAAATAGGTTTCACCCACAGCGAATTCCACTCAATGATCTTGGTGTTCTTGATGAGTTCTTGACCTTTCTCCCTTCTCCTTCTTCTCTTTTCTTTTCTCCCAAGACCTTAGCGTGAATAACTTTTCTAAAACTGACTTAAGGTTTAGTTTTACCCCTAATAAACCTTTGAAATGAATTAGGAAATAGTTGGGTGAAAAGACCATTATACCCTTACTAAAATCCGAATTGGGACCTTCCTCAATCACACAACCCAACTTCTGATAGGCATATCTCCCTCATACGATATTAAAAATGCGCAAACTTGACTACGTTGCAAATATCACTCCAAGGGATTTCCAACCGTATAAAGAACTGACTCTAACTCATCATGATCTAGAAGTTATGGCCGTTTGAAAATGACCAAAAACTCACATTCTTAACTTAGGAAATTTTCCAGAGTTTTCCTATTCTTTCCAAAAGTGGTAAATTTTAGTTTTTAGCAACTTCTTGGCTATAACGAGTTATGAGATGTTACAATATCTCCCCCTTGGGAACATTCTTCCTCGAATGAGATTTTTTTCACTATTCTAAGGGTAGTAACATCAAGTTCAACACTTAACAATCCACAAGTAAATAATAATCATGCATACTCATAGTTCTTAAAGTTCTAAGGAGAGAATTAGTACTTTGATATGCATTCTCTCAGAATTCAAAGAGATGTGGATATATCTTCTTCATATCCTCTTCATATTCCAAATTAGGTTCAATAAATTGGTTCCTCTAAAGGACCTTAATTGACACAACTTTCTTTGTTCTCAACTTGCGAACTTGGCGATCTAAACTCTGAACTGGAATCTCTTCATTGGAAACTTTATCCTTAGTACCAACACTCTCAGTCAGTACAATCATTGAAGGATCACCCAAGCACTTCTTCAACATGGAGATATGAAATAACAAATGAAACACCACTAACTCTTGTGGTAGCTCCAACTCATAAGCTACATTGCCAATTCTCTTGGATATTCTTTAAGGTCCAATATACTGGGGACTATGTTTCCACTTCTTACCAAACCTCATAACACTCTTCATGGGTGAAACTTGTACATAAACCCAATCATCCACTTCAAACTCCGATGACATTCTCCTCACATTTGTGTAGGACTTTTGACGACTTTGTGCCGTCTTCAATCTCTCTTGAATCACTTTCACCTTCTCCATGGCTTGGTGAACTAGATCTGATCCTATCAACCATGCTTCACCAACTTTGAACCACCTAATAGGAGATCTGTATCTTCTCCCATAAAGAGATTTATATGGAGTCATTTGGATGCTCGAATGGTAGCTATTATTGTAAGCGAACACAGTTATAGGTAGTTGATCATCCCAACTCCCCTTGAAATTAATTATGCAAGACCTCAACATATCTACTAAGGTATGGATAGTATGCTCCGCTTGTCCATCAGTTTGATGGTGAAAAGAAATGCTTAACTTTACCTTTTAACCCAAACTTTTCTTGAAAGACTTCTAGAACTGAGAAGTAAATTGTGCACCTTTATCTGAAATAATCAATATTGGGACTCCATGAAGTCTTACCACTTCATGAATGTACAACTTTGCACAATCCTCCACCGAATAAATGGTCTTTACCGGCAAGACGTGCTGATTTTGTAATCTTATCGACAATCACCCAAATTGAATCATTCTATCTGCATTACTTTGGCAAACCTGTGATGTAGTACATATTACTCATTTCCCACTTCCATTACGGAAGTTCTATATTCTAAGCAACCTTCCAGGCCTTTGGTGTTCCACTTCACTAGCTGGGAATTCGCGCACTTGGCAACACACTCGACATTATCTTTCTTCATACCTTCCCACCAGTATACCTATCTCAAATTGCGGTACATCTTGATCGAATCTGGATGAATGAAATATCTGGAGCTATGAGCCTCTCCCATGATCCTCTCTTGGAGTCCATCCACCCTAGGTACACACAATCTACTGTCAGATCCCGGGAGCACCCCCTAGAAGTAACATGACGGACTTGACCTTTCAAAGGTCTTATAAAAGCCCATGCTTATCATTCATCGCATTATCATAGGTATATTTAGCGAAAAATTTAAAACATTCTTAGCACATCATATGTAGAACATTACTTCATATATATATATATATATATATAATATTATATAATATTATCATACATAGTTTAAGACTCAAGTCTCTTTTGCCATCCTAGACTCAACATCATAAGAGTACATTATGGACACAACCCTTATAACATAATGCATAACTATATAATATTAAAGAAATTTACATTAAACCATAAGTAGGGAGTCCTTGGAACTTAAGAACCCCTTTCCTTGAGCTTGGGAATCATATTCAAGCTCCACATCATGTATAGGCATCCCTTAAGCATCGATAACCTACACTTCGTGTAAAAAGTAGAGAAGAATGGAGTTAGTAAAAGAATGTACTAAGTATGACAACCATGCAAAAACATGCACTAAAAGAGACATTTTACTTGAAAACCATAAATGATGCCTTTTTGTGAAATATTTATAAAACCTTGATACACTAGCATTTATATCATTTCCATACTTCATATTGACATATTCAAAGTCCAAACATCATATAAAATCACATATAGAATTTAAACCAGATATTAGAGCATTTTACAATAAGCTTCTCACACATTATAGTGAACTACTTTTTTTTTTTATAGTGAACTTCTTTCATTCCAACTTCTTAACTTTCCCAACTAATCCTTATAGTGATACTTGGTGCAATGCATGAAGAATGTCCCATAACACTAATCATGCTCAAGATTCACCTTAACACCAAGGAAACCATATATACAACCCTTTAACTCAACTCATGCATTCAAAGGACCATTTCATAAACAAGGCACACACTTTACATTATAATTCCATATCATGAAAATCATTACATCATGTATACACTTAACATATTGTCATGTAAGAGAACCATAAGCATATGCACATGCATTATAACACCTTCCTAGGACTCCCTTAGATAAATACTTGTGCAATGTCTAGGTGGGTTCATTACTTCCACCTATACTAAGTATCTTCTCATAGGTTATCCTAGTTAGGGTCCTTAGTCATTTATTTCCGTTGTCCATTTTACATTAGGGAATCTAAGCCTTAACCGACACTAAGACCATGGGTGATAAAAATTGAATTTTGTGTTGTAGAGCCTTTCACCAATAAAAGGTGTTCTCACCTAGTCAAGGTAGAACATTAAAATACATCCTAGTGTACTAAGTGGATTCACTTTCTAGATCCTAAGTGGCAAGCATAGTTTATGGAGATAAGATATATACACGACCCTCTACATGCACATTGACATTGGAGCCTCATCTCATGAGAAAACATGGGTAAACCTTCCTCAAAGGGAAGCCACCACCTCATGTATAGGTGAATATTCCTCTAAGGGAATTCAACCCTTATGGAAGCCCAATGGTGAATCTCCCTTCAAGGGAAGTCAACACTCTATGATAAACCAATGGTGAATTTTCGTCATGGGAAGACAACACCTTTCATTTTCAAATTCACTCGGTGCTAAGCTAAGTTCCTATTTTGTTAAAAGCCTTAATTACTTTACTTCATAAAGCATAGGCTTAGGACATTGATTCCTTATATGATTATAGAATATTCAAGAACCTATATAGTTTTAGGGTACACATGAGCACACCTTTTGAGGCCCCTCTATTTACTAGATCTTCATACATATGTGTGTGTATATTTGTATGTGAGCAAACCTTTCACATAACACATAAATGACACACATGTTCATATATCAATGCATAAGTTTATAGGTGTAATTATATGAGCAATACTTTCATATCAACACTTTAAGACTTAAGCACATTCATATTTCATCATATCATATACTTAACATCATATCATATATGACATATTCATGTCATGTCCTTATATTCACTTTCATGTGCATAGAAACCAAACCTAGGAACTATCTAATCATGGTATACATGTGCAATGCATAGACAAGGTCGCATACCCTTGCCCATACTATTACACCTATCAAGTCATCCTATTTAATGGAATAGATAACATACTTCACATACATTTACATTACATGCATACCAGTAGACATTTAGTGAATATGAGATCAACCTTTCATTAGACACTATAAACCTTACTACATTGTAGGCATGCATAATGTGTTAGTGTGTTTGTACATTGGTCAACATGATCACATAATGTCTATCCACAACACACTGAGGCACCAACCCTCTGAAGACCACACAACACACAATATCATAGGATACAAGCCAAGCTTCCTATTACACTTAAGACTCCTAAGTTTTTCTATTCATGCATTTACATAGGGGTACATAGGTAGGAGTCACCATTCCTTAATATTTCATTAATCGAAGCACCTACACATAAACCTAACATCATCATTCTCATGTTCATTACAATAGTAACATAACCTAGATTCACAACTAGAGTAGAAGACTAGGAAAAAGTTACACACAAGATGCTCATCATCACAATACATTCATATCTTCATCTGCCTTCAAGTACATGGTCAAGACATATGTAATGAAAATAAAGTAAACACTGCCACCATCAGTGGACCATACCATACAGTGCCATACAAGGTTTTATCAATAATACTATAGAGAAGTTTAGAAGTAGAATAGTAGAGCAATTCTTACCAATCCTTTAGACTTTTGTCATTATTGACCATTACTACTCTTTCACCAACAATTCAAGTATAGGGCAGTAGTGAAAATACAATAATCATTTACGAAGTCATGCATAAGCTACTAACACTAAGCTATAAACTAATACAACACATAGCCAACATACTAGAAAGTAGAAGAACATTCATCTTTAACCCAATTAACTTGTATTGATCATCAATAACAATTTATCAGCAATATACATATAGGGCAGTAAATAAAGATATAATTACTCAAATGAAGTCACGCTTCGTCTACCCTAGCATTTAGATCATATCATATACATTACAACATTCACTTTATAGGCAAGAAGAACCTAGATCAATTCACACAAAGACTCCTATACTTTGATCATAAAATATTCATACCCACAATTCTTCCATAATATCAACCTAAGGCATTAGCTACAATGATTTTTGCATAATCGAAATCCTACCACAATTGTCATATAGTCGAGGTTACAGTGAACATGCTATATTAGAAATCTATGGAAGATACATATGCTAATCAAACCTTGATCAAAATGGATCAATTATCTACAATTCATCAATGACATCCAAGTAAGGCAGTAGATACACTTATCCCTACACAATCGAATCCCACACTTATGCATAATAGAGGAAAGGTTATAGTGAATGTCATACTAAACAATAATTAGGATATAGAGATCAAGTATTCAAGACTCAATGTACATAGATCCAATATCACATAATTCACTATCAATATAAATAATAAACAATAGACACAAGAAATTCAACGTAATAGAATCACAAATCCACCAATAACAAGCCACGATCATAATGGCCATGCATAGGCTAAATCAAGTTTGGGAAGTTACATGGGTTCATAATGCAAATGGATTGAATTTCACATTAAAACAAATACATTATCATCAATTCATTAAGCCTTTGAAAACATTTTTAGAAAGAATCCATGGCTAGATTGAATAAGAAGAGATTTGATCATATTTTCTCTTTGAAAACATTGAGATTAACTCTCCAAATGAAAGGTTACATAGAGATGAAGGATCACCATAACTTTATCTAGATGAAATACCCTAAAACTTTATGAATATACCATAGGATTACAATCTCCAAGTTGTTCTTGAGCATCACCTTCAATGGAGGTTCCAGAGAGAATATTTTTGGAGGGAAAAGTCTAATTTGGTGAATTGTATTGGGAGTGGGGTTGATCACGTTTTTTATAACTTAAATACACCAAAAAATAAACAAATACCTATTAGGGTCGGGTTATGATGTGGAGTAAATTTCCTATTATTCTATCTTCGAACTATGATGCCAGCATAGGAACTAGCTAGTGGATTCCACCTAAGAGAGCTAGGTATCATGCAGTTTCACTTAAGCCGGTGAAACCACCCCTTATCGGTGTAGGGAAGACAATGGATTTCATTTTTATCACACATGATCTAACAAAGAGAGTATTCGGTTCACTTTAGCTGTGAACTACTTCTTTTCGGTGTGGGGAAGACACTGAACTTGGTTTCACTTTAACCGGTGAACCACCCCTTTTAGGTGTGGGCCAGACACTAGATTTCATGTTATCTCACATGATCTAGGTTCTCTTTGTCCGGTGAAGTGGGGTAGACACTGGATTTCATGTTAGCAAGCATGATCTTAATGTTAAAATATCTTTAAGAAAGTAAGAAAGAAAGAAGAAGAAATGTAATTTCAAAGCGAGGTAAGAAAGTAAGAGCTTAAGTATGCCAAATCATTTGTGGTCGATAAGAATGAAGTTTTAACAAGTTATTGGCTTGTGCCAAATTAAGATATATGCTCCAATAGCCTCACGTTATGCAAATGATAAAATAATGGGGATAGCCAAATGAATATTAACTTATAATGACTTCTTATATTATGCCAATAAAGGGGAGTAAAATATAATGGTAAATCAGTGTCCCATAATCTCTATAATATGAAAATGATGAAATAAAATGCCTAGCCAATAAAGATTGACTTATAAAGATTTCATGCTCAATCTAACAAGAATGGAAAGAGTAACTTTAGCAAGGGTAGCCAAATCATTTTCTTTAGTCTTTTGGATTACTTACTTGATTCATTGTATGTATGGGAATACAATGAATCATTACACTTGTACGTAAAACATACGATTAAAGAGATCTTTGAACTACACAACAAAAAGAAGAAAAAGACTGACAAATAAACTAAGTATAAAAGAAGAGCTCTCGGGTTTGGAGGAGTGAATTTCAAAATTTTCGCTAAAGTTATTCTAAAATTATGTTCAATATTCCAAGGTCTTATGTTCACATAGAAAATGAGTTGTGTGCTTTGAATTCATCAAAATATGTCATATTCATACCATAATTCACAAATAACGAATTTAGAAAGTCTAGTGACTTCACTTTCCAGAAATGCCATGTTGTTATAGGAAGAACTTTCCTTGATCATGCTTAAAGTCTAGTGACTTCACTTTCCAGAAATGCCATGTTGTTATAGGAAGAACTTTCCTTGATCATGCATAGTCCTTACGTGTATATGTGCATACACCCATACTTAGTACAGGTGTGTACTTACCCTATACTATTACTATTTTATAGGCGTAGATCAGAGAGCAGATTGAAGACTCATTGAAGCGGTTTGGATCAGCGATCTCAAGACTTTGGTAGGTCCTCTTGAGTTCGAGGACGCTACACCTATCATTTCAACTTAGTACTTTGGACATAGCTAGTGGATGCTGTCTCTAGCGTTTCATTTCAAAGTTTTATTCAAAGCATTGTATTAAGGCCGTTTGGCAAACTATTACGATATATTGATTTCTTCATTGAATTGATTAATCGATTGTAGATGGTTGTTTAATTTGAGATCATTAGAATATTATTCTATATAGTAATCATATGAAGTCTAAGTATACTTCACTATGTAATAAAAGTTTTAAATTTTCAGCAAATATAACTATATGATTGTGATGAAAGATAAGAAAAGGCTTGTCTGCAACCTCTTAGAGGTTAGCGATGCTGGTTGCATTCGGATTCCAGAATCCGGGTGTGACAGATTTGGTATCATAGCATGAGGTTAAATTACCCAAGAACTAAAGCTAAAAAAATGATGTTACGTAGTTTCTAACTGATGGTTGTGAAGCGCACCACAATAATGACTTAAAGACTAAGTGAAGTGAGGAATCTTCCCTTCATCTACTCTTTATCGTGCCGTGTAGAGCTTTGACATTTTTTATCATTCTAGAATCAAACTTCTTTCTTGTGTGTACGTTTAAAGAATGAACACAAGAAGAAACACAGGCAGGAGAGTTGGAGAAATAGTTGCTGGGGAATACCAAGCTCCTCCATAAGCCCCAACTGCTAGAGTACAATTTCCTGCCAACCTAGTTGCATGGATGGATAGAGAAGTGAGCGAAGCACTAGTTCAGATGGCCCAAACCATCACTACTCAGGCACATGCTATCACAACCCAGGAAACTAGAGAGGTTGTTCCCAAGTAGAACCCACATGCTAGCACCATGGCTAACAAACTGAGGGATTTTACTAGAATGAATCCTCCAGTCTACTTCGGGTCCAGAACTAATAAGGATCACCAGGAGTTTGTGGATGAGGTCTACAAAATTCTTTGTGCCATGGGTGTTAATGGAAAAGAGAAGATAGAGTTGGTTGCATACCAGCTCAAGGATGTGGCTCAGGTATGGTATCAAAATGTGTTGAGATGGTTGAGTTGGTCAATGCACAAAATTAAGGTTCTATGCTTTGAAAGGTAGGGAGGAGTAGGAGAAGTCAGCTGATGTGGTCACTGGTACCTTTCATGTCTTTTATTTTCCTGTGTATACATTGTCAGATCCAGGATCCACCTCTTCTCTTGTTACTACTTTAGTATCTAGTAAATTTTACTTGCTTCCTGAGATCTTGCATGAACCTTTTCTAGTAAGTAATCCCATAGGAGACAACATTAGAGCTGAAAGGGTGTATAGAGATTGCCCAATAACGGTTCTTGATAGAGTTACTTATGCCAATCTTATAGAAAATAAGATGTTATCTAAGGGGAATTTATACCATTTAGTCAGAGTCAATGACTTAGA
The DNA here is from genome assembly GCF_036512215.1 of Solanum lycopersicum. Lineage (NCBI taxonomy): Eukaryota > Viridiplantae > Streptophyta > Magnoliopsida > Solanales > Solanaceae > Solanum > Solanum lycopersicum. Next base: position 28,868,985 of record NC_090809.1, read on the forward strand.
GCATGAGGTTCTTTCCATAGACTCTATGCCCATACTGAATGAATTTCAATATGTCTTTCCAAAGTATTTACCAGGAATCCCTCCTGAATGCGAAATTGACTTTGGTGTTGATAGATCCTAACACCAAACTGATTTCCATTCCTCCCTATAGAATGGCTCCAGCTGAACTCAAAGAGTTGAAGTTGCAGTTAAAAGATCTACTTGATAAAAGCTTCATTCAGCCGAGCATATCCCCATGGGGTGCTCTAGTGTTGTTCCTTAAGAAAAAGGATGGAACTCTTAGAATGTGTATCAATTATCCGTAACTCAACAAAGTTACTACAAAGAACAAATACCCTCTACCCAGAATTGATGATCTATTTGATCAACTCCAAGGTTCAAGTTTCTTTTCAAAAATAGATCTCTAGTGAAGATATAACTAGCTTAGAGTGAGATAAGAGGACATTCCTAAGACTGCCTTCCGTACTAGGTATGGTCATTACGAGTTCCTTGTCATGTCATTTGGTCTCAGTAATGCACCAGCCACGTTTATGGACCTTATGAATAGGGTCTTCCGTGAGTACCTTGATTCTTTTGTCATAGTATTCATAGATGACATCCTCACATACTCTAAGACCAGAGGAGAGAATGAACAACATTTCCAGCACTCAGTAAACATCAGTTGTATGCAAAATTCAGCAAATGTGAGTTTTGGCTTAGATCAGTGACATTCCTTGGTCATCTTGTGTAAGACCAGGGTGTAGAGGTTGATCTTAAAAAGAATGAGGCAATGAAGAATTGGTCGAGACCCCTCACTCCTATAGACATATGGAATTTCTTGGGTTTGGCTGATTACTATTGCAAGTTTGTCGAGGGCTTTTCCTCTATTACTGCTCTGTTGATAGCCTTGATGAAGAAGGTGAAGTTTGAGTGGTCTGAAAAGTGTGAGAGTAGATTCCAAGAGCTCAAAGACTGACTGACTTCATCCCCAACATTTATATTGTCGAGGACTGGTGAAGATTATGTGGTATAATGTGATGTTTCCCGAGTAATTTTGGGATGTGTTCTTATGTAGGGTGGCGAGGTGATTGCATATGCATCCAGGCAATTGAAAGTCCACGAGAAGAATTACCCTACCCATTATCTTGAGCTAGTTGTTGTGGTATTTGGTTTAAAACTTTGGAGACATGTTGATGTATTTACTAACCATAAAAGTCTTCAATATGTTTTTACACAAAGAAAATTAAATCTTCGATAGAGAAGATGGCTGGAGCTGCTCAAGGATTATGACATGAGTGTTCACTATCACCCAGGTAAGGAAAATGTACAGGCTGATGCTTTGATGCGATTGAGCATGGGCAGCATGTATCATATTGATGATGATAAGAAGGAGCTGGTTAAAGCGATACACCAATTAGCTAGGTTAGGCGTACGACTGGCAAATACACCAAGTGGGTGTGTTTCAGTTCATTCCAATTCTGAATCCTCATTTATTGTAGATGTCAAAGCTAAGCAACATCTCGACCCAATACTTATGGAGTTGAAGGACTCAGTGTTGAGTAAGAAGAATGAGTCATTATCCCTATGGGAGGATGGTGTGCTTAGTTATCAGAGCAGATTATGTGTGCCCAATATTAATGATTTGAGGCCTAATATTATTGTTGAGGCTCATAGCTCCAGGTATTCTATTCATCTAGGTTCTACCAAAATCTATCATGATCTCAAGGAGATCTATTGGTAGGAAGGTATGAAGAGAGATTTCTCTAAGTTTGTGGAGGAGTGCCCTAATTGCCAACAGGTTAAGGCCGAACACCTTAAGCATGGGGGTCTTACCCAGTCTATTGAGATTGCAACATGAAAATGGCAGGCTATTAATATGGATTTTGTGGTTGGTCTGCCCAGGACCAGGAAACTGCAGGATTCCATTTAGGTCGTTGTTGAAAGGATGACTGAGTGTGCACATTCTATGCTTGTGAAAACTACCTACATGGATGAAGATTATGCCAAGCTGTATATTGATGAGATATTGATCATTTCGGATAGGGGAGTCTAGTTCACTTCTTATTTTAGATATCTTTCCAAAAGAGCTTGGGTACACAGGTGAAGCTCAGTATTGCTTTTTATCCCCAGATGGATGGACAGGAAGATCATACCATTCAGACCCTTGAAGACATGCTTAGATCATGTGTTATTGACTTTAAGGGGAGTTGGAATGATCATTTTCCTCTGATTGAGTTCTCTTATAATAATAGCTACCATTCCAGTATTGGGATGACACCTTTTGAGAAACTATATGGAAGGAGATATAGGTCTCTAGTTTGGTGGTTTGAGGTAGGAGAGTCTTCCATCCTTGGCTCTGAGATCATACATGAGGCTGTGGAAAAGGTGAAGATGATTAGGGATAGATTGGCTACTGCTTACAGCCATCAAAATTGTATGCAGATAACAGGAAGATAGCTCTTGAATTTGAGGTGGGTGATCAAGTCTACCTGAAGATATCACCCACTAAAGGGTAGATTAGGTTTGGTAAGAAAGGAAAGTTGAGTCCGAGGTATATAGGTCATTATGAGATCTTACAGTGAATAGGAAATCTTACCTACGAACTGAAGTTACCATAAGACTTGGCTTCTATGCATCAAGTGTTTCACGTTTCAATGCTTAAGAAGTGTTTAGGTGATCCAACATCTATTGTGCATGTTTAGGGGTTAGTAGTTGATGAGAACCTTTCTTATGAAGAGGTTCTAGTCGAAATCTTAGATCACCAAGTGAAGCGGCTGAGGAACAAGGAGGTTGCCACCATGAAGGTATTATGGAGGAACCACCTTGTTGAGGAAGCAACATTGCAGGCTGGGCCGATATGAGATCCCGTTATTCTCACTTGTTCAGTTCTTAAGGTTCGATATACTCTTCCTAAGTCTGTTTTTATTTAAGAAAATCTGAGTTATTAGTGCATAAGTCGATTTGATATTTTAAGTCCATAATCGTGTGTCTTACACTTGCATTAAATGAGTTAAAATGAGTTCATGCTTGCATTCATGTTGCAGTTTTTATATAGGGTAAACATGATTTTTGTTTTGCATGAGTTGTGATGTGCATTGAGTTAAGTGTGATTGCGAAGGAAGTTCCTCAATCTCAAATATGAAGCTTCAGATAAGCTTGAGTAATATGCATAATCCATAGTAAGTGTGAATCAGAACTTGAAAAAGAGTAAAGTTTCAAGAATGTTACTGTATTTTTGAAATTACCCTCTTTGATTTAAAATGATATGCAGTGTCATTCGAGGAAGAATGTTCCTTGGGGGGGGGGGTATAATGTAACATTCCAGAAAATGTACTCGTCTAGTGAAGAGTCTATTAAGTTTTAAGAATAGGTATTTGGGGTACATAGGTATCCCAATGCCCAATATTTAGAAATATTGGGCATATTAGAAAGTATTGGCTTAAAGGGTGTTGGCCAATTTTCTATGTATTAACAAGATTGTCCAAGAAATGTACGTGCAATGAATACCCTAATCTAAAAACATATATTTTCTAGCATTTTCACATTAGGTACAAGACATCCGTGTGTAAAGCCTAGGCACCATAGCACATGACCAATTAAATGGGCATGTAGACTAAGCAGTGCCCAAGGACATAGTGAGAATACTTGGGAAAATAAGTAAACATTCAAATGAACCATCAAGAATAATTAGTTTTGAAAGTACAAGCAACACATGTGTAAGCACATGTGAAAAACCACCAAGAGGGGGACCACTCTAACTGAATTCGGTTAGGGTAGTTAGGGGGCAGGCATGTGCAAGGGTCCACCTATGTGGGGCCTAACTCTCTAACAAACTGTAGACTCTCACTAACTGACCTAACTATCTAACTAAACTAGGACAAAAAAAAACTATCTAGTGCACCCGACAACCTAAAACTTAATTGGGTGACACTAACCTAGTAACTAGTTTAAGAGATAACCTAGTACCTAACCTAGAATGGTCCAAAAGGGTTAGTTATGGTCGTAACAACTTAGGGTACTTTATTAATTACCCTAGGTCCTTGATTAATTAAATTAAAAATTTAATTGATTAATTAAAATTCATTATGCTTGCCAAAACTCTTAGGAAATTTTTTTAGATTAGACTAAGTTAAATGTTTTCCTATTTTAGTCAATCTAGGAGGGGCATTTTAGTGATTAACTAATTAATTTATGTAATTAACTTAATTAGACTAAATTTAATTATTATTTCCTAAGACTTAGACTCACGTTCAAACACTAGAAAACTCAGGACTCAAAAAGTGAGCAAACGAAAGAAAAATAGAAAAGTTTTTTTGGATTCTCTTAGGAGATTTCAAGGTATTCTTCAAGGTTTTCGTGCAAGGTGATCTTCGTAGACTCAATTCTACATATGGTATGTGTTTTATCTCCTTGATTTCTTTATCCAAAAGAAATTTCAAATGTTTTGAATTCACGAATGTCGAAACTAGGGTTGTTCCTAATGATATTGTTGATCGTCCATCTCCCTAGTTATCCTTGTTTTTGATTCTATAAGTATATAGATGTAATCTCGAACATGTTGTTGGCATGTGGTGATAACTGATCATTATCTGTAGGTTCTTGATTTATTAATGCCTAATGAGGCCTTAATACTTAATTCATATGCTTAGGGTATTAGTTATACGAAATAAAGAATGATGTAATGTTTAATTGTGTTCGAGAATATGAAGTTGGTTAAAAGTCGATTATGAAGTTAGCTACTGTTAAATGTCAACTTGCTTATATTGAGGAGATCTCTATAATACATTCATGGAATTAATGTATGTGGCTAGTGATAACATAATGAAAATTGTTTAAGTGAGAGTTTGGTTTAAACCAATAAATTTGCTAACAATACATTGTCCAAAAGGTTGAATAGAATCTGCTTACTATGTTATTTCATAAAAAATTGTCTAATGACATCCTCATGACCATTGTCTAGTGAATGTTTGGCTTATGCCAATAAATTGTCTAACAATATTCTAGATTACCATTATATGTGAAAAATTAGTCTATGCCAATAAATCGGCTTACAATATATTTCCAACGTATGATACAAAATTGGCTAATGACTAAGTTATACAAAAATTAAGCATGACCAATGTAACCTTGAATTTATAACTAAGGGTATGCCAATCATTGGGACAATTCTCAACGTACCCTTTCCAAATGAACTATGAATAAAAGTCGGTACATTGAACAAAGTTTATAACGTTCATAAAAAGAGTGGTATAAAGCTACCAAATCACATTGAACAATATAAGGTGAGTAATAACATAATTAAAAGTTTTAGAATTATGAAAGTGAACAAAATGAGGTGTTAAAAGAAGTAAGACAAGTCTCACTCACACCTAGAAAATTGTGTTAAAGATACTCACATAAAAGGGTATTAATAATCGTGAGACAAGTCTCATTAACACTAAGATGATAATGTAAGGTTAAATTCACATTTCCTCAATCTAAAGAAAGGGATGACCGGTTATCCAAAAAGTTAAGTTAACCTCATAATGAAAGCTTCCATAATGTTTGAGTCAACTCTAAAAGATTTAAAGAAAAAGAAGTTGAGCAAAGCACCGATAGACTAGCAATGAGCTTGTTCCAGCACATGTAAGCATCATGAGATGATTCTACCACCAAGGTGGATAATTAATCTCTGTATGTCTCTTAGTCTTCGAATTATGTTGCTAGCATAGGAACTAGCCAGTGGATTCCACCTAAGAGAGCTAGATATTATTCTTTTTCACTTTGGCCAGTGAAACCATCTCTTTTCGATGTGGGGTAGACATTGGATTTCATGTTTATCTCACATGATCTATGTCATTTAAATGCTCAATAAAGTATTCGGTTCACTTTAGCTGTGAACCACCTCTTTGTGGTGTGGGGAAGACACTGAACTTGGTTTCGCTTTAGCCGGTGAACCACCCCTTTTCAGTATGGAGCAGACACTGGATTTCATGTCAGCTCACATGATCTAGGTTCAGTTTTACCGGTGAAGTGGGGCAGACAGTGGATTTCATGTTAGCTCGCATGATCTTAATGCTAAAATTTGTTTAAGAAAGTAAGAAAGAAAGAAGAAGAAATGTAATTTCAACGTGAGCTAAGAAAGTAAGATCTTAAGTATGTCAAATAATCTTTGGTTTATAATAATGAAGTTTTAACAAGTTATTGGCTTGTGCCAAATCTAGATATATGATCCAATATCTTCATGTTATGCAAATGATCAAATAATGGGCATAGACAAATAAATATTGGCTTATAATGCCTTCTTATATTATGCCAATAAAGGGGAGTGAAACATGATGGTAAATCAATGTCCCATAATCTCCATAAAATGAAAATGATGAAATAATTGGCCTAGAAAATAAAGATTGTCTTATAAAGATTTCATGCACAATCTAATAAGAATGAAAAGTGTAACTTGTAGTAAGGGTAGACAAATCATTTCCTAAGTCTTTTGGATTACTCACTTAATTCATTGTAGGTAAGGGACTACATTGAATCATTTCACTTGTAAAAAAATATAAGATTAAAGAGATCTTTGAACTACACAACAAAAAGAAGAAAAAGACTGACAAATAAACTAAGTATAAAAGAAGAGCTGTCGGGTTTGGAGGAGCAAATTTCAAAATTTTCGCTCGAGTTATTCTAAAATTATGTTCATCATTCCAAGGTCTTATGTTCACATAGAAAATGAATTGTGTGCTTTGAATTCATCAAAATATGTCATATTCATTCCATAATTCACAAATAACGAATTTAGAAAGTCTAGTGATTTCACTTTCAAGAAATGCCATGTTGTTATAGGAAGAACTTTCCTTGATCATGCATAGTCCTTACGTGTATATGTGCATACACCCATAATTAGTACAAGTGTGTACTAACCCTATACTATTACTATTTCATAGGCGCAGATCAGAGAGTAGGTTGAAGACTCATTCAAGCGGTTCGAATAAGCGATTTTCAGATTTTGGTAGGTCCTCTTGAGTTCGAGGATGCTACATCTATCATTCCAGCTTAGTACTTTAGACATAGCTAGTGGATGTTGTCCCTAGCGTATCATTTCAGACTTATATTCTAAGATTTGTATTAAGACTATTTGGCAAACTATTACGATATATCAATTTCTTCATTTAATTGCTTAATCGATTGTAGATGGTTTTTTAATTTGAGATCATTAGAATATTATTCTATCTAGTAATCATATGAAGTATATCTATACTTCACTATGTTCTAAAAGATTTAAATTTTCTGCAAATTTAACTATATGATTGTGATGAAATCTAAGAAGAGACTTGTATGCGACCTCTGAGAGGTTAACGATGCCAGTTGCATCCGGATTCCAGAATTCAAGTGTGACAACACCAAGCGCATCATAACAATTAGGATACCTTTTTACAAAATTTCAATTTCTAGATTAACATTAGTTTTCAAAAACAAGCATTATTTCGGAAAGTCTTACAATGTATAGGCACACACAAGGACAATAGCTAACATGCCTTCAATTTTTCAAGAGTGAACCTACAGTAATGCGTTCCAAAATATACAAGTCATATTGATTTCAAGATACCCAACCTATATCATTTAAAAAGAGGATCAATTTCTTATTATAAGTCTAAACCTTCATATCAAAAGTGACTTCAAACATGCTTCTTACCTTAACTCATGAAGTCAAATACACAACTAGCATATCAAGATGCACAATAAACATGAGAAAACCATGAATTTAATCAAAATTTCTTTCAAGTACTTTAGAGTACTCAAAATACTATCAAGATAGGATCAATCACGACATACCAAACATATAGAGGTCATGTAATTCATATTTTAATGTAAATCTTTTATCATGTACTAGCTTATTAAGAAGTCATTAGATTCAAGCTCAAAAAAGAATAGAAGACAAGATATAAATATCTACAACCTTACTACTCCATCACTATCCCTACTTAGGTAAACCCTAAAAAGAGCAACTTAACCAAATTTTCAAGAGGATCTTAAATATCAACCAATAAAAGAATTACAATAAGTCAACCAAGTCATTCTAAACCTTATAATTTTTGGCAATTTATCCCCCAATAATTAAGTTAGGTCATACTACTTAATCACATAAGTTCTTCAACAATACAATAGACACCAAAGTCATACAACATTAGGGGAAAACAATAAGAAGACTTAGCCACAAGGACTCTTCTTTTTTTTTTCAATATTAAAGTAAGGTAGCTTCTAGGTCAATCAAACCCACATCATCACCCTACAAATATAAGCATATTACCCTCAGTTCTATGGGGAAAAATCAATTCCACAATATCAAGGGACTCACAACACAATAAGAAGTTAGAAATAAAATCTACGGCTCGTCATGCCATAAGATTCTCATTATTAAATCCAATTAGAAAATCACCTTTTTACATTCATTATCATGCTCATATGCATCAATTATATACATATTTTAACAATTTCCAATAAAATAACAATTTAGTCAATTTCCCAAAAATCTTACAGTAAGCTGCTAAGCATTACAATGAACATGCTTCAAAATTCGAAAAATGCAACATTTAGACAATTGATGGGAAAAACATGACAATATGAAATACAAAACATTATCAACTATACTACCACATAAACATGCATACTACCTTCACACCTAGGATTAAGTCTATACAAAGGATTCTAATCCATACAAAAACAATCATGAAGGTTCACACATATAAACAAAGGCAACATTTGAAACATAATCTATATATTCTTAGGGAAACATGCTTCTTTACCATTTAACATATCCTTAAAATATTTCAAGCTCAAATTATATCATTAGGATACCATCATGCAAAACCATATAGTAGCATAACATTCCATAAAGAAACTCATTTTAACCATAACAACCTCTATCATGCTTTAGCTATATCATGGCATACATTTCTCAAATGCTATTTCACATAGGTTTCATATATAGCCACAAAGGACATCATATTCACATAACTTATCATTTCTCATATCTCACATACATAGCCATAATTGGCATCACATAATCAAAGAATGCCAAGTTCACCTTTACTGATACTCATCAAACCATGAAAATAACATAACCATCAAAACTCACCTTTTCTCCCTTAAGCATAGAGAAACCATCTTATCCAAGCAATCACATCTAAAAGACTACCGGAAAAGAAAATATATAGAGAGATCTTATAGAGTTAAGTTCTATGGCATAACATGAGAATGATGAAGAAGAGAAACACTATCGTCCTATAACTTCCCGTACCATTTGATGTGTCGCGACCCACCAACAAAGATACGTCTAGACGTGGCAATATTATACTTTTAGAACCTAAAACCACTTTTATAAACCTAAGTCTGATACCACGTTTGTTACATCCGAGGAGCACCCCCTAGAAATAACGTGACATACTTGACCTCTCGGAGGTCTTATACAAGATCATAGTTATCATCATCGCATTATCATAAGTAAATTAAGCGGAAAATATAAAACTTTCTTAGCACATCATATGCTAGAACATTACTTCATATATATAAAAATATTTTCGAACATAGTTTAAGACTCTAGTCTCTTTTTCCATCCTAGACTCAACATCATAAGAGTACATTAGGAACACAACCCTTATAACATCGCTACTCTTTCACCAACAATTCAAGTATAAGGAAGTAGCTAAAGTACAATAATCATTTATGAAGTGATGCATAATCTACTACAAGACTAAGCTACAAACTAGTACAACACATCTGTCATGACCCGAAAGTACCCCCTAGAAGTTAGGAGGAACCCTCGTTTCGTGACCGGGCGTACATGACCCTTTGAGGTCTTATACAAGCCCTTCAACAAGAATTCATTACATAAGACATGAAAAGTAGTGCTAAATTAAAACATTTTATGAATAATTTAATAAAAAGGAAATCTTTCATAAATGCTTAAGAAATCTTATTGTCACAGGCCAAACTTAAAGACACGACATAAATAACTTTGGGACACGACCCTTTACATTGAAATGAAATGCATAATGTCTTAACATAAAGAAACTAAGAATATAGGAATTATGCCCTCGAATAAATGAGGGCACACATTATCGTAAGAGGAACTTTCCCAAGTTAGCCTTTTAGACATCAACCTTGCTGCCAGCCTATACTTAGATAGTATAGAAAAGTATGAGGTTAGTACAAAACAATGTACTAAGTATGGCATATGCAAAAACATGCAAAAAAAAAGAAAAATTTTAGTAAAATACCATTTCATGGCAATTAAGTAAAGCATTAATGGATTTAGAAGCAAAATATCATAAGAACCAGCATTTAACACTAAAAGAAGAACCACCTAATTTTAATCAAAAAGAGACATTTACACTAACTTCCAAAACTTCATAGTGAAATGAAAGGACCCTTACAGTGAACTATTTTTAACCATCACAATGAATCATTTAGAGACCTCATAATGAATTATCTTATCCTAAATGTGTGAACTTCCAAGACCAAGCGAAAGAGAAAGTGAACTCATTTTCCATAAGACATTCCCTAACTCGGGATTATCCTAAGACTCACTAAGGTAAGACATGAAGGAAGTATGACTATATCTCCTTCAATACACACAAAAAAAATCCTCAAGAATACCCCTTTTGGCTTACTCAACTAGGGAGAAACAAGTCCTTCAGTCAATGGAAAGAAATTAAAAGACACCCAACAAACTACCAAAGTCTTCCCTTTTGGAATGACTACTTAGTGCAATGAGCAGATAACGTCCCATACCATCACCTCCCCTAAGTAGTACATTCTCTTAGAAGTTTTGGCACCAAGTCTTCCCTTTCGGAAGATCCTATTTAGTGCAATGTAGAGATAGCGTCCTATACCACCACCTACCCTAAGTAGTGTGTTCTATTAGAAGACTTAGCTCATTCAATTCAAATAAGTTTCACCAAGACTCTCTTTTTGGATTGCCTACCAAAATAAATTGATAAATAGCGTCCCATTCCACTACCTAACCTAAGTAGAACACTTCTTTAGAAGACTTACCACGTTCATTTCTTTTGTGGAAATCATCTTAACCGACATAGACCATGAGAGCTAGGCATGGAATCCCGATGTTAAACCCTATCGGATGAGGGATCCTCACTTATCTAGGATGAGGTCATTCTCTTAGCATTTACATGGCTTTCCCAATAACTACACCTATGTGGACGCATAGTTAAGGATAAGGAGATTGCGACTATGAAACTAATTCCCTACTAACGAGGAGTACTCATATTAAGAGGTACATTGGAATACAATATCTAAACTCACGAAATGTAATCCACCACTCCTTCGTATCGTCTCAGTGCTACGCATAAATATGGATTCTTAATATAATAGACTATAGGTTAAGGATAACTAGTGAACACCACATCTCAACTCACGAAGGGCATTCATCCTCCAACCTATCTTAGGAAGCTTATGGGATGTTTTGGGGTTTCTATTAAACACTTCATCTCAACTCACGAAGAGTGTTCACCCCAAAACTCCCCTTTAGGACTTAACTTTATTCATTCATTTAAGCGTGAGTATGTGTGTACATGTGAGCACACGTTGCACATAAGCTTCACTTCATTCTTATTTAACTTCTAATACTTGCTTAGAACTTCATTTATCACACCACACACATTACATAATTCATATAATAATATAAGTCCTTTATACGTAATCCTTAACATACTTCTTATAACATGTTTCATAAAACACTTAACAAGAATATGTCAATTGAAGCATAATCTCTAGCCTATTTCACAAAATAGCTTCCTAAGGCTCATTAAACAAGAATAACATACTTATCATCTTACATCACATAAAAAGCCTTCATTACCTCATTCACATTAACCTAGTAACTTTAAATTAATACAATTCAAATAAACACCGCCACAATGAAGGTGAACCATACCACTCAAGAGCATTTCGAAATTGAATATAAACAACATAACCAACTTACCCTTTAATCAATTATTTCATCACCAATAACATTTTATTCAATAATTCTTCATAAATTAGCCCTTTGTGCAGTAGGTTAACAACAATATGAAACCAAAGCTCAAAAATTATCAATTCATGGTCATTTAACCCATTTCTTAAGCCAACATTTGAAGAAAAGATTTATCATGATTTAATTGTAGTTTTAGACTTAAAACCACCAAATAAACTTAGAATTATTATTAATAAGTCATCCAAAACATTTTCATGCATGCCCCATATTTAGAGTTGTAGATAGAAGAAACTAGGGTTGAGAACCCATTTTGAAAATTCATTAGAAGGGAGTCCTTGAATGGAAGAGAGTTCAAGGATGGATACCATACCTAAAATTGATTAAATAACAATGATTTTTGATGAATAAACAACCATCAACAACCCTCCTAGCATTTCTTGACTTCAAGCTTCCATGGAGACTTGCGAGAGGGGTTTTAGGTTTTAGGAAGAGGGGTCTAATATGAGGTATTTGGGTTTAGAACACATTATTATACCATATAAATATTAAAACTAACGTTATAGGGTCATAAAAGACTTGGGGTGAATTGACCAAACACCCCAATCCAAGGCAGCAACTTACAGCTTTTGGCAGACCTCACAGGCGAGACCTAACCAACGGACCATCTGTGCATCAACATACTGTTGGTGGGGTCTCGTGGTTTGACACTTAGATCCAAATGGAGACTTTATATCCTGAATTTTAGGGAAAACAATGCCCTAGGTCGAAGGACCATTGGAGGACCAACAGACCGTCCTTAGGGTCGTCGTTTGGTCACTGCTTTGGCAATTTGGTCCAAGTCTTGAGCCCTTCATCTATGGCCCCTTGTGGGTCCTATGTTGGGTCGTAACCAGATTTTAAAGCCCTAACTAAGTCATCTAGGTCTTAGGAACATCTCATGCAATTTCCAAGTAAAACGAACACGTAGAACTCACTCAAACACCTCAAGATTTACAAGCGCTACCTAAGGCACACCTTCCGAACGTCATGGACGTTCTTGGGCGTTTTACCTCCAAACTTAACCAAAATTAACACACTTCCTAAGAACACTAAATTAAATCATTTTAACTTCAAATTAATTCAAGAAATACTCATGAGGATCTAGTTGACCTTATTTCATTTTGGGGTGTTACATTCTCCCCCACTTGGAATAACATTCGTCCTTGAATGACACTAAAACTTCAAGAACAACAAGGAGTCAATGAGAATCACATAACACATTACAATCAAGGCTAAAAAACTAAAAATCAAATCATCAAATAGCAAGGATCATTATTTCACACTTTCAAAAAATTAGCAACATAGGTGACTCTTGCGAACTTCAAAATTTTCAAAACTCACACTTCACCTTCTCCTATGGAGGAACTACCTTATAACCCCTTAACATGCTCATATAGAACACTTTTTTACACATTGAAACTTCAACCAAAGACGAAACAATTTTCTTCAAAAATGAGAAATTTCACAGTGAGCATTCACGCTACTCACTGCTAACATGCTTAAAAATTTCAAACTTTCATTCTTTAAGCAATTCATCAAGAGGGCATGATCACATAAAGTATAATATCATATAAACTCATATCATAACACATTGAAACCATAATTCATGAAAAATGCAATTTTCTCAAAATTTGAACTTCATTACATTGGATTCAAAACATCACTATGTCACATGCTTAAAAATTTCATAATGCACCTTCTAAGCAACTTTATCAAGATGACATGACAATATGAGGGACAAGCACACACTAACTTACTCCAAAGAGACTTGGTAAGTTTCACTAAGTGTAATGTGAGAGTAGCATCTCATACTACCTCCCACTTAGTGACCCTAGAGGATTCTCTTGGACTAAGTACATTATATGCCAGTCTACTCAACTCACTCTCACCCATTTAGGGTAAAGCCATCTTCAAGGTCTCATACTCTAAAGCACCATTATGCCTCTAACAAGGTAGGAACTCACACTACCCTCAACTCATGCACATCAAGATTAAACATCAATCTTACAGGTTAAGCATAACACTTCCCTTTTTGGATTCAAGCCTAAACAAACTCTCTTAAACATCACTTCATTCAACTCTTAGGCATCCCTTAACTCAATCTCATGGAACAAAACTTCCTCACTAGATATTCATACCACATTTCCATTTTAGAGTAAGCCTACACCACAATATCAATCAATCATAAGAACGCTATGAAACATTAGTCACACGAGGGAGTTGCCTTCAAATTCTAAAGAATCTCCACATTCTCTAAACATTTCCTCAAATTCACACCTTAAAGCATATCTACCATCATTGAACATAATCACAAGATAACTCATTTATTCTTAAAACCACTTTATTCATTCTTATAAATCTTACCATGCTTAGAACTAAGTCACCATAAAGTTTCTCATCACAACACTACCAGTATCATAATTCACACCTATCCATAAATGGCATCACATAGCAAATTTCAAAACTTACTTTCACCTGTTCTAATCTAGCGACAAAATCATCATATCATCAAAATTCACCTCTTCTCTCCCTCAAACTTAGAAACATCTCCCCTTCCAATCAATCACACCTAGAAGACCACCGCATAAGGGAACATAATAGAGACATACCTTATGGAGTTAAGTTCTATGGCACGATTCAAGAGTAATGATGAAAGTGAAACTCTATCGTCCTATAGCCCCTTGTCCATGGATGTGTAGCGACTCACACCAATGACCAAGATACTACTAGACGTGGGTTTTGAGACTTCTAGACCTTAAACCATTTCCCAAAACCTTATACTCTGGTACAAGTCTGTCACGACCTGAAAGTACCCTTAGAAGTTAGGAGGAACCCTCGTTTCATGACTGGGCGTACTTGACCCTTTGGGGTCTTGTACAAGCCTTCAACTAGCATTCATTACATAAGACATGAAAAGTAGTGAATTAAAATTTTTCATGAATAATTTAATAAAAAGGAAATCATTCATTAATGCTTAAGAAATCTTATCATGACAAGGCAAACTTAATGACACAATATAAATAATTTAGGGACACGACCCTTTACATTGAAATGAAATGCATAATAAGTCTTAATATAAATAAACTAAGAAGATAGGAATTATGTGCTAAAATAAATGAGGACACACTTTATTTTGAGAGGAACTTTCCCAAGCTTTGCCTTGTGGACTTCAATCTTGCTTCTAGCCTTTACTTAAATAGTATAGAAAAGTATGGGGTTAGAACAAAACAATGTACTAAGTATGGGATATGCAAAAACATGCAAAAAGAGACATTTTAGTAAAATACCATTTCAAGCCAATTAGGGAAAACATTCATGGATTTAAAATAAAAACATTATAAGAACCATCATCTAACACTTAAAGAAGAACTCACATAATTTTAATCAAAAAGAGACATTTAGAGTAACTTCCAAAACTTTATAGTGAAATTAAAGGACCCTTACAGTGAACTATTTTGAACCATCACAATGAATCATTTAGAGACCTCACAATTAATTATCTTATCCTAAGTGAGCGAACTTTCAACGCCAAGCGAAAGAGAAAGTGAACTCATTTTTCGTAAGAGTTTCCCTAATTGGGATTATCGTGAGACTCACTAATGTAAGACATAAAGGAAGTATGCATATGCCTCCTTTAATACACACCAAAGAAATCCTCAAGACTACCCTTTAGGCTTACTCAACTCGGGAGAAACATGCCCCTCAATCAATGGCAAGACATTAAAAGACATTCAACAAACCACCAAAGTCTTCCCTTCAAGAATGACTACTTAGTGCAATGAGTATATAGCGTCCCGTACCACCACCTATCTAAGTAGTACATTCTTTTAGAAGTTTTTGGCTCAGAGTCTTCCCTTTCGGAAGGTACTACTTAGTGCAATGGATAGATAGAGTCCCATACCACCAGCTACCCTAAGTAGTACGTTCTTTTAGAAGACTTAGTTAATAAAATTCAAATAAGTTTCACCACGAATCCCCTTTCGGATTGCCTACCTAGTGCAATGGATATATAGCGTCCAATTCCGCTACCTACCCTAAGTAGAACACTCCTTTAGAAAACTTAACATGTTCATTTCTTTTGTGGGAGTTAAATTAACATACATATACCATGAGATATAGGCATGGAATCCTGATATTAACCCCTATGGAATGAGGGATCCTCAGAATGAGGTCATTCTCTTAGCATTTACATGGCTTTCCCAATAACTACACCTATGCGGGCGCATAATGAGGGATAAGGATATTTATATTAAGTAACTTATTTTCTTCTAATGAGGAGTACTCATCTCAAGAGGTACATTGGAATACAACATATCAACTCACGAAGTGTAATCCACCTCTCCTTCGTATCTTCACGGTGCTAGGCATAACTTCCCACGGAATCTCAAAATTGTAAATTATAAGTTAAGGATAACACCACATCTCAACTCATGAAGAGAATTCATCCTCAAACCTATCTTAGAAAGCTCATGGGATGTAGTGGGGTTTCTACTGAACACTTCATCTAAAATCACAAACAATGTTCACCCCTAAGCTCCCCTTTAGGACTTAACTTCATTCATTCATTTAAGTGTGAGTGTGTGTGTACATGTGAGCATACCTTGCATATAAGCTTCACTTGATTCTTATTTAACTTGTATACATGCTTAGACCTTCATTCAGCACATCACACACTTTACATACTTCATATAATCATATAAGTCCTTTATACATAATCCTTAACATACTTCTTATAACAAGTTTCATAAAACACTTAACAAGAATATCTTCATTTAAGCATACTCTCTAGCCTATTTCACATAATATCTTCCTAAGGCACATTTATCATGAATAACATACTTTTCATCTTAATTCACATAATAAGCCTTAATAGACTCATTCAAATTAAACTAGTAAGTTTACATCCATACAATTCAAATAAACACCGCCACCAAGAAGGTGGTCGTATTACTCAAGAGCATTTCAAAACTTAAACTAAAAAACATAACCAACTTACCCTTTAATCCATGATTTCTTCATGTATAAAATTTTATTCAATAATTCATCATAAATTATCCCTTTTGTAAGTAGATAAACAACAATAAAAACAATAAGAAACCAAAGCTCAAAGACTACCAAACAATGCTCATTTAACCCATTTCTTAAACCAACATTTGAAGAAAAGCTTTATCATGATTTCATTTTAGTTTTAGAATTAAAACAACAACCTAAACTTATAAATATCATTAATAAGTCATTCAAAATATTTTCATGCAAGAGCCATATTTAGAGTTGAAGATAGAAGAAACTAGGGTTGAGAACACATTTTGAAAATTCATTAGAAGGGACTCCTTGAATGGAAGAGAGTTAAAGGATGGATACTATACGTCATATTGAATAAATAAAAAAGATTTTTTATGAATAAAGAACCATCAACATCCCTCCTTACATTTCTTGACTTATAGCTTCCATGGAGACTTGAGAGAGTTTTCTAAGAGAGAGGGGTTTTGGGTTTTAGGGAGAGGGGTATAAAATGAGGACATAGGGTTTATAAAACATTAATATACCTAATAAACACTAAAACTAACGTCCTAGGGTCATAAAATACTCTGGGTGAATTTACCAAACACCCCAAGCCAAGGCAACAACTTACAGCTTTAGGCAGACCTCACAGACGAGACCTAACCAACGGACCGTCTGTGCATCAACGAACCGTTGGTAGGTCTCATGGTTTGACACTTAGATACACATGGATACTGGCCATACTGACTTGAAGGGCCGACGCCCTAGGTCAACGGGACTGTTGGTGGACCAATGGACCGTCCTTAGGGTTGTCGTTTGGTCACTGTTTTGGCACTTTGGTCTAAGTCTTGGGCCATTCATATAGGCCCCTTCTGGGTCCTATGTGGTGTCGTGCCCGGAAGTTAAACACCTAAAATAAGTCGTATAGGTCTTAGGAACATATCATACAAGGTTCAAGCAAAATGAACACATAAAACTCACTCAAACACCTGAAGACACACAAGCTACCTAAGGCACACCTTCCGAACGTCATGGACGATCTTGGGCGTTTGACCTCCAAAATTAACAAAACTTCACACACTGCCTAAGAACACTAAATTTACTCATTTTAAATTCAAATTAACTCAAGAAACACTCATTAGGGTTTAGTTCACCTTAGTTCGTCTTGGGGCGTTACAACATCACCAATATACTCAAAGTAGAAGAACATAGATCTTTAACCCAATTCACTTGCATCGATCATCAATAACAATTATCAAAAATATACATATAGAGAAGTAGCTAAATATATCATTACTTAAATGAATTCTTGCTACATTTAACCTAGCATTTAGATCATATCATATACATTACAACATTCACTATAGCCTAGAAGAATCTACATCAATTCATACCGACACTCCTTTACTTTGATCATACAAGATTGATACCCACAACTATTCCATAATATCAACCTAAGGTAGTATCCACAATGATATTTTCATATTCAAAATCCTACCACAATCTTCATATAGTCGAGCTTACAGTGAGCATGTTATATTAGGAATGCCCAAATACATAAACAGATCCCTAAAATTTTTGGGTTTTTCCCCTCATGTACCTCAAGTCCGTCATTTATCTATTGAATCATTGAACCACCCATGATTTGTTCCTTTAAAACACTGTTGGTTGATTTTGATAGGCTTTTCTATTGTGAATGTCTTCAACTATGTTCGAATTGTAATAATTTTGATTGAAGGAATGAAGAGAAACCGTGCTAGTCTCATTTGTTTCCTATGGTGTTTAAGTGACTGAAGTAATACACAATTATTCTTGAACATTTTCCCTATCAGTTGGACTAATGAATTGTGGAACAACATATGTATCCTCTATCAATGCCCCCTCACAAATCTGGTTCCACATTAGACAACGGTGTTTGTTTAAATATATCAATAGGAAAATGACGTAGTTGAGGTATCTGACGGAAAAAATCCAAAAACTTTAGAGATTTGCTTATGTATTTGGTCATTAGGAATCCGTGGAAGATTTAAGAACAAGGCCAATCAAACCTTGATCCACATGTATCACTTATCTACAACTCATGAATGACATCCAAGTAAGGCATTAGATACACTTATCCCTACACAATCGAATCCCACACTCATGCATAATAGAGGCAAGGTTACAGTGAATGTCATACTCAACAATAATTAAGAAGTAGAGATCAAGTGTTCAAGCATCAATTTACGCAAATATAATACCACAAAAATCACTATCAATATAAATAATAAACAGTAGACATAAGCAATTCAATGTATTAGAATCACAAATCCTCCAATAACAAACCACGATGAGAATGCCCATGCATAGGCTAAATTGAGTTTAGAAAGGGACATTTGTTCATAATGAAATTGGATTTAATTTCACATTAAAACCAATACATTATCATCAATTCATCATGATTAATCCTTTGAACATGTTTCTACAAAGAGAACATGACTTGATTTAAGAAGAAGAAATTTGATCATATTTTCTCTTTGAAAACATTGAGATAAATCTCCAAGTAAAAGGTTACTTAGAGATTAAGGATAACCATACCTTTAACTAGATCAAAACCCCTAAAACCTAATGAAGAAACCATAGGAATTGAATCTCTAAGTTTTTCTTGAGCTTCACCTTCAATGGAGGTTCTACAGAGAATACTTTTGGAGGGAAAAGTCTAATTTGGTGTATTGTATTAGGAGTGGGGTAGATAACGTTTTGGATCACTTAAATACACCCAAAATAACTAAATAAACCTATTAGGTTCAGTTTAGGACGTGGGGTATTTCTCATTCACCCCTTTAATGAAACAATGTTCAGGCAGTGACACAAAGCCTGCATTAAGGACCCAACGATGGGGAGTTTATCCATCAACAAATCTTTCTGTGCCTTCCGTCGTTTGGTCCTTCTCCCGGATAAGTTCCCATCGATGCCTCCCTATTTATGGGGAGTCGTTTGAACTCATCGATAGACACTGCTAAGGCATTGTCTCGACAACTTTTGGGTCTTTCTTGTGGGACCTTTTGTGGGGTCCTTGGGAAGTCGTACCCAGACTTCTCTAACGTAAATATACACCATAAAATGTAAAGAAAATTTTACATGAGTTTCACCCAAAATAATAATATGCATCATGTCCAAACATGCTAGTCCCCATGAAGACACACATGAACGTCTTAAAGGCTAATTTTCGAACGTCTTGGATGTTTGACCTCCAAACTCCATGAAAATTAATACACTGCTTATAAAAATCATTATTTCTAATTTAAGAACCTCATAATCTCATGACACATTTAAAAACAAATAAAAAGCATCTAGGGTCCCTTTGGCGACTAGTCGTCGAACGTCTTTGTCTTGACATTCGACTTCCAAATCACCTCTAACTTTAAAAGTTGCCTCAATAATATATTATAAACAAATTTAGGACCTCATACTTTTATGACTAACATTCTAAACTCTAGGAACCCTAAATCATTTCGAGGGTCTTATATCTACCTTGATACTTCAGCACACCATCTCCCCCTTGATCAAAAACCAATACTTTTTTCTTATGAACATTCGCCTTAAAATTAACAAAAATGAGGTATTGGTATTTCTTTATTTCACATCTGAAACTAGTGATGATTCATCCCCGTAGTCACCACTATTCTTCCTTTTATGGAATCTATAAGTCTGACTCCAGGTGTGCAAGTTTGTGCACATCTTTGGCTAAATCTCTATTTTCTTCCTCAACTTGTGAGATACTCACCATAGTTAACCTACCTAAATAATAAACAACCACATTAGCCTTACCTGGGTGGTAAGGAATACTCATGTCATAATCCTTCAGTAGTTGTAAGCACCTCTTTTGTCTGAGATTGGGATCTTTCTGGGTGAACACATTTTGTAGGCTCATGGGATCAGTGAATATATCAACATGAACGACATACAAATAATGACACCATAATTTCAAGGCGAAAACTAAAGCATCCAAACTAAGTCATGGGTTGGATAATTCTACTATGGACATTTAATTGTCTGGAGGCATAAGCTATAACCTTGCCATTCTTCAATAACACACAACTCAAACCAGCTCTTTATGCATCACAATACACCACAAAACATTGAGTACCCCTTGGTAAAGTCAAAATCGAAGCACTAGTCAACCTCTTTTCAACTCTTGAAAACTTTTATCACAATCTTCAAATTATTGAAACTTAAATATTTTTCGAGTCAACTTGGTCAACGGAGATGAAATAAATGAAAACCCCTAAACAAACCTTCTATAGTAGCTAGAAAATCCAAATAAACTCCTAATATCAGTTGGAGACGTGGGTCTAGGTCACTCTAAATTGCTTCTATGTTTTGGGTATCCACTCTAATTCCATGACCGGAAACTATGTGGCCCAAGAATGCCACCCACTTAAGCCAAAACTCACACTTGGAGAACTTGACATATAACTCCTTATGTTTCAAAGTCTGAATAACTATCCTAAGTTTACTAGCATGATCTTTTTCATTTCTTGAATAGATTAGTATGTCATATATGAAGATGATAAAAAATATAGCTAGATAAGGCTTGAAGACTCTATTCATGAGGTCCATCATGGCATCAAGCGCATTGGTCAAACCAAAGGACATGATCAAAAATTTACAATGCTCATATGTGATTCTAAAAGACGTCTTTGGAATGTGACATTCTCTAACTTTCAATTGATGGTAGCTTGATATGAGATCAATTTTCAAGAAGAAGGAAGCACCCTAAATTGGTAAAAAAGATCATCTATCCTTGGGAGAGGATACTTATTCTTGATGGTAACCTATTCAATTGATGGTAGTCTATACACATCCTAAGGGAACCATCATTCTTTCTCATAAACAAGACCGGGGATCCCCAAGGAGAGAAACTTTCTCAAATAAAACCTTTATCTAACAGACCTTTTAGATGTTCTTTCAACTCTTTTAACTCTGTTGGTGCCATACTATGGAGGAATATAGATATTACAGGTATCGAGAAGAAGATCTATGCCAAAGTCTATCTCTCTTAAAGGAGGGTCTCCTGGGAGATCATTTGGAAACACTTATGAAACCACTTTTACTACTAGAACGGACTGAATAGAAGGTATCTCAGTACTAGAATCATTAACTAGGACTAAGTGATAGACACACCCCTTAGAAACCAACTTCCCCACCTTAAGATACGAAATGAATCGTCCCTTAGGCACTAGTGAATTGCTTTTACACTCTAAGACTGGCTCATTTGGAAATGGAAACTTGACTACTCGAGTTCTACAATCAACTGGGGCATAACATGCATGAAGCCAGTCCATACTAAGATTGACATCAAAGTATACCATGCCTAACAAAATTAAATTAGCTTTGGTACTCTTGTGACTGACGGAAATATGACACTCACGATAGACTTTTTTTGCTAGAATGGATTCACCAATAGGTGTGGAAACACTAAATGGTTCACTAAGTTGCTCAAGTTTCAAAATTCATGGAAACATAGGGAGTTACAAAATATAAACTCGCTCGTGGGTCTAACAATGCATAAATAAAAAATACAAAGAGTTGAATCATACTAGTAACAACGTTTGGGGAATCTCATGTTCTTGTGGTTTTTGAGAGCATACAAGCGGTTTGTTCCTCCGCTAACAGCAGAACTAGTTCCCCTAGGTGTATCCTATCTGGTGGAGTAACTGATGAAGACTGAGCTTTTTTCCCCTATTACTACCGTATTGCTTGTTATTTGGGCACTCCCTTATGAAATGCCTTGTCTAATGACACCTGAAGCAATCCATGGAGCTCTCATGACAAACACTACAATGATTTCTAGCACATGGTGTATGAAGGAGGCTTAGTACCTCCATGCGCTAAACTACCCTATAAATATGCAGGCTTAGACCAGGAGTTCTGACCATGATGCTCAACTCTGTCTTTGGGCATAGGTGCACTCGCAGATGATGGTGCAGGCCCCTTTTTTTTTTCTAAAACTATCGTCGATTCAAACCACACTTTTGTTGTCCAGACTCATATCCAGTCTTGGCTTTCTTTTTTCAGTAATCTTCGCGGTCCCTCAAATTTTTCTCCTCTACCTATTGTACATAGATAATCAACATCAAAATGTCCATGTCTCCAATAAGAATTGTAGCCCAACCCTCTTTTCTTGAAGAGCGACCCAATCTGGCAACGAATAAACTCATCCTACTCATTATGGCCTTAACTATCTCCGGAGCATAACGAGATAGTTGGGTGCATTTTAACCCATATTCAGCACACAGAGCGAGTCATGCTTAAGGGTGAGAAACTCAAGTACTTTGGCCTCTCACATTTCTCAGGTAAAGAAGCGCCCTATGAAGGCCTCCTCAGAACAAGCCCAACTCGCAGGTGGTGCATCTTCATCTCTCCCATCTTTCTACTGATTAAACAAAGTCCTAGCAATGCCTTTGAGTTGATAAGAAACTATCTCTACTCTATCAGTGTTAGCAACATGCATCACCTCGAACAACTAAATCTACTCTCTCAGTGCTCCAACTAGTGAAGTTTGAGGGATTCATCCTCAAGAATTCCCAAATCCTTGAAGATACACCCCTTTCTTGTTGAGATCCTCTCAATTGACCAACATGATTAGTCACAGCTTGACACAACATCCTAATTGCCTCTCTGAACTCAAAATTAGTTACTTTTCCTTGTGGTTACACTTCAGGTGCATCGTGTAACTCTTGATCCTCAACATTCCTTCTGGATTGACGACCTCTTGTAGCTCTTCACGGTGGCATGATGATCTGAAATACGCAAAAGAATGAATTAGAGAGGAACTTGTAGAGATAAACTCTAACACATTAAATGAGTATGAAAAAAGTGAGGAATTCCTAATTGTTGTAGCCTCCTGATCATAGATGTGGCACGTTTCAGACCGATGACTAATACTATACAGATAGGGCTTCATATACTCCTTAGGACACTTGAACTCTATGCTCTGGTAACAAGTTTATCACGCACCGAGTCTACACCCTAGACATGGCCAGCACCCAATGACCATTGTTGGCCTTGAGCGAACCCTTGACCTAACTTACTTAACTCAGAGGAAGACTTAAGCATATGATATAACTCCACAATAACTTCAAAATAGTAATTAGACAAAATGGAAACTTCATGTCATTACAAATGAAATGAAAAAACCAAAGAGAACTAACATTGTCTATCTATGAAGCCTCTCAAGTAAAGATGGATGTTGGGACATTACCCACAATCATCCTAATAACTTAAAATTAATGAAAATAATCAAATAATAAGGATGTAATCTGGAATTAAAAAGGCTCACCAACTGACTTTGAGCAGCTCACTAGATCAACGGTACGCCAAATGCTTATGCTAGTTATATGCATCTGCATCATAATAAGGTGCAGGATAACAAGCATGAGTACATTGAATGTACGAATATGAAAGTTTAAATGCTGAAAAGTATGAACCTTTTTTTACGTATGGTGGATACATGGTTTATGGGGGTTTTGAGTTGTCTGAACTCTCCCCCAAATCGTGCTCAATCTACTCCTAAAAATATGTTTGATCTTTTTTTTTTCTAAAAAAATATTGATTCTCTTGTTTTGAGATTAGTGCTCAAATATTACCTCAAAGCCACCATTGAAATATAGTTTCCCTTTTTTCTTCTTTTAGAAAGCTATAGTTATTTTTTGAAAACTTGCCCTAAGGCTCCTTGGAAATCAAAGTTTCCTTACTTAAAACATTTAAAGTCTCTTTGGGCATACTTAGTCCCCATATACCTTTGAAGAAAAGAATCAACTTACTATATACTTAGCTTGAAACTTGAGTCTTAAATCAAAGTTAAAATTTTTAAATATGACCGTTTAAAACCTTTAAGAACTTTACTTCTTAGCTTTATACTTGACTTCCTAACTTCCTTGACTTTGATCTTAACTTTTCTTGAATTGAATCATGGATTCAAGGTTCATACTTGATGTTTATGGATGATTTAATGACGTTTAGATGTACCTTAGATGTTGGAATTAACTAAGTAATGTGGGTACATGACTTGAGGACTAGTACGAAAAGATGGGGAAAGATCAGGGTCTCAAGGTGTGCTTGGCGCTTGAGAGGCGCGGGGCGCCAAAGCTCGATGGACAGAATTTATCCTGAGGGGCTCTAGATGGCGCATCTCCCCAGGGTCTGTATGACGGGAATTCCAACATTTCTTCTCTATTTTTCATCTCTAAACCTTCTAATCTTCCATGGATCTTTCCCTATACACTTAGGATAACTAATAACCTCAATACCTAATAAATTAGACTGGAGAAATAACCCGGAGCGCAAATCGAATAACCTAAAGACATACTACAACTTGACCGACAAGAATGCAACCATTGTTCTTCAAGAACATAAACGTTCATAGTTAAATATACTAATTTTTTTTTGAATTAAACAAATTAGTCTGTGGGTCAACTAACCCAACATAGAAAGATCTCCATACCTCAATAGAGATCACCCCCGACGAATTCCACTCAACGATCTTGGCGTTCTTGACCTTTCTCCCTTCTTCTTCATCTCTTCTCTTTTATCCCAAGCCTTAAGCGTGAATAACTTTCGTAAAACTGACTGAAGTCTTAGTTTTACCCCTAATAAACCTTTAAAATAAATTAGGAAATAGTTGGGTGAAAAGACCACTTTACCCTTACTAAAATCCGGATTGAGACTTTCCTCAATCCACTAGCCCAACTTTCTATAGGCATATCTTCCTCATATGATATCAAAAATGTGCAAACTTGATGAACTTTGAAAGATATTTCCAATGGATTTCCAACAATATAAAAAATAGACTCTAACTCTACCTGAGATAGAAGTTATGACCCTTTGTAAATGACTAAAAACTCACTTTCTTAACTTAGAAATTTTTTCATATTTTTCCTATTCTTTCCAAAAGTGGTAAATTTGAGTTTCGTAGAAATTTCTTGGCTATAACGAGTTATGAGATGTTACATCTTAGTCCATCGCTTTTTGGTCAAAATTTTGGTCAGCTATATTTTTAATAAGCGATGGACAAAGAGACGTTTTCCATCACTTTTATTAAGATATTTGTGAGATCAGGTGCAAAATTTCCTTATTTTTCCTTCTGCTTCATTCTCTCTTCTCTTCCTTCTCTCCAAGATTTTCGGCCCCACCGTCGCTATTTGCTAATGTCACCGCCACTACTGACAATGACCCCTGCTGCTCCATTGTCTCTTCATTGTCTTTTTCTCCTTTAATTTAAGGTGAGGGTTTCATGAAACTTTTTAAATTTTTTTCAATTTGAGTTATATTTGATTTGTCAACTAGTGTATTGAATTCATGTTATATTAATTGTTAATTTGAATGATTGATATTTAGTTGGTGAATGATTTAGTTAGTAAATTATTTAAGATATTTTTTATTCTAGTACTAGTTTGATTGATTGTTAGTACGTGAATGATTTAGGGTTTCTTGATTTTAGTACTTGTAAATTGTGATTTTTTAGTTTGATTGATTGTTAGTTAGTAAAGTGTTAATTTGAAGTTAGATGAGTCAAACCTTGATTTAGAACATTGAACATGAAATTTTAACGTAAGAAATTATTATTGAGTTTGAAATTGATGTATAACTAATTTTAGAAATTGAATATATGATGAATTTAATAGAACTTAAAGTAGTTGAACTTAATTAGAACTTGAATATAATTGATTATACTTGGCTTAAAAATTTATGGATAAATAACATTAGAGATTATATCAGCATGAATTTAATTAGAACTTGAACTTGAACTCAGAATTTGAATATAACTAATCCTTGTATTAGGACTTTATATATAAATAAGTTTAGCAATTAGTTTGAACTTGAATTTGGGTATTGAACTTGAACTTAGAACTCGACTATAACTAGCAAAGTTTTGAGTTTTATTCTAGGATTTAGAACTTTAAGTTGTGAACTTTAGAGAACTTGAATTTTTTTAAAACTTAAAGTTGTGATCGTTAGAAATTTTGAATTATTATAGGATTTTGAACTTTAAGTTGTGAACTTTAGAGAACTTGAATTTTTTTTCTAAGATTTTAGAATTTAAGTTGTGAAACGTTAGTAATCTTGAATTATTGTAGAATTTTAAAACTTTAAGTTAAGAATTTTAGGGAACTTGATTTTTTTTAGATTTTAGAACTTCAACTTGTCAACTTTAGACAACTTGAATTTTTCTAGGTTTTTAGATATTTAGATTGTGAACTTTAAAAATCTTGAATTATTGAAGGATTTTAGAATTTAAACTTGTGAACTGTAGAGAACTTGAATTTGTTTTAAACTTTATAAGGTTGTAAGTATTATAATTTTTAATTAGAACTTCAGAGAACTTGAATTTAGTTGTAATATTTAGAACTTTAGGTTGTGAAATTTTAGTAATCTTGAATTATTGTAGTAATTTAGAACTTTAAGTTGTGAATTTTAGGTAACTTGATTTTATGTGAGATTTTAGAACTTTAAGTTGTAAACTTTCGAGAACAAGAATTATAGTAGGTTTTAGAGCTTTAGATTGTGAACTGAGATTTAGAATTTAAATTTGTGAACTTTAGAGAACTTGAATTTTTATAGGATTTTTGAACTTTATAAGGTTGTGAGCCCCTGGAAATTTTGAATTATTGTAGGATTTTATAACTTTATGTTGTGAACTTCAGAGAACTTGAGTTTTTTTTTTAATGATTTTAGAATTTTACTTTGTGAAACGTTAGTAATCTTGAATTATTGTGGAATTTTAGAACTTTAAGTTGTGAATTTTAGAGACTTGAATTTTTGTAGGATTTTAGAACTTATGGTGGATAAACGTTAGTAATCTTTAATTATTGCGAAATAGCATAACTTAAGTTTTGATGTTTAAAGTCATTGAACTTAAAACTTAAAGGTTATGCATAACTAATTGAATTGTGATATTAAGACTAGCTTGAATTTAAAATTATAGCCTCTAACTCTTAAATATGACGTTATTCACACTATGAAGAAGACTCTACTAGGTGTGGCTTATGAGACAACATCATAGAATCATTCTAAACTTTTTGCTCTTATACCATGTTTCTCACAATCCAAGGGTACCTCCTCGACATAACATGACAGATGAAACTCTGAAAGGCTCCAAGTAAGGCATTTAGCATATCATCATAACACAAGTAAATAATAAAAAAGAAAAGAAATACATTTTTAAGTATTTAAGATAACTTTCATAAAAGTAAAAGGGAAGTCTAGACATAGTCTAATTAAGCCATCTACAACAATCGAAGACTAAAATAATAGGGTCACAACCCTTACCATAGAGAACGTGAAAATGTCTAGTACAAGAAATGAAATAATAAAATATCACTTGTTTTCGGATCCATGAGGACATAGCACAACATTTAGAGAATAGTCTATCCAAGCTTGAACTAGAAGAAATCTCCTCAAACACTAGAACCTACACTTCGTAGAAAATGTAGAAGAAATATGGGTTAGTAGAAAATTACACTAAGTATGGTAGTTATGCATGAAAACCATTAAAGATTCTAAAAAGGGACATTTAAATTGAAACTTATGCATTTTTTCCAAGTTAAGAACTATAATTAAAGATAAGTGAAAAAGCATAAGATACAAGCATATTCAACATTTTTATCATCATATCATAATGGAAACAAACCATAAGTACCCTCAAGTATCCTTGTGTAGTGTATGAACAAGATCCCATACTTCTACCCAAACAAAGGAAATGCTCATCAAGTGATTATAGTTCATATTTCCAATTCTAGTTCATACTATCATAGTGGGATTTATCTTTAACCGACATAGACCATGAAGCTTATCATGGAATATGGTGTCTACTCCAAACTGAAAAGGGTTGTCCTACTTGCCTAAGGTAATACAAAACTCTTAGCTTACGTGGATCAACTAGCTAAAGACTTATGTGGGCACATAATTTATTGGATAAAGAGATTGGTTTTAGAAACCCAGACTCAACTATGGTAGAAGGTTTCCATCTCTTGAGATAACCACTTTGGAATCCCAGACTCAACTAGTTTAAAAGGAACCCATTTGGGAAGCCGGACTCAATTACTGTAAAGGCTCCCTTCTCATATTCATATCCACTCGGTGCTAAGCATCAATTCCTACTGAGTTCATATTAACTATTGACTTAAGTCAACAATTATGGAAGAATATCTTGACACCCAATCCAACAACTCATACTAAAGATCCTAGATTCAATAGGTGAGAGTAATCTTCAAAGCGTAGAATCACTACATATGACAAAGCTTTCACATTATATGACTTTCATACTAAGTTTGTATATGAGGATAATCATCAAATAAACCCCACAATTAGATCATAACAGAAACACTTTACTCTCAAAGCAATATAATTGAATACATTAGATATAGATGGAAGCATGAATCAAATAACTAAACTACTACAGGTACTAATTTATAGTTACTACAATTCATCCAAATCACAAGCCATAAATTAGTGTTATGGGAAACTCATGTATTCATGGGTGGATTTTATTATAAACCCCTAATAATCGTAATTCAATCATAATATAAGACAATTAATGAAAACGTATTTAAGAAAAATGCATGGCTACATTGAAATAGAGAGTTTAAGGCTTCATGGATGGAAAGCTAACCATGAATCAAAACTAGCATACCTTAATTAATGATCTTTCACGAATTTGAGTTTGAGCCCTAGACCTTGACTTCTTCTTCTTCTTCTTTTT
This sequence comes from Solanum lycopersicum, assembly GCF_036512215.1. Classification (NCBI taxonomy): domain Eukaryota; kingdom Viridiplantae; phylum Streptophyta; class Magnoliopsida; order Solanales; family Solanaceae; genus Solanum; species Solanum lycopersicum. The sequence goes on from NC_090809.1 coordinate 28,898,720, forward strand.
CAATGGAGGTTTTAGAGAGAGAATATTTTGGAGGGAAGGACATTATTTTGGGGTCTAGAGAGACTGAACTAGTTGACTTAGTTTAGGAGCTTAGTAGATATTTATAGGTGTCTTAATTAGTATAAAACGACCCAAAATTAATTAATTAACCCTAATCCCCTCCGTAAATCTCCAACGTAAAACTAAAGTTCAAAAACATCTCTCACTTATGAATCCCCCACCCACATACCGTGGGTGGGTTCACCGTCAGTGAAGCCAACCTATATCTAAGAATTTCAAGTAACAGTCATAGTGGCGGATTCATTTAAATCAGCAGACAATAAAAATATAACGGGGGAGTAAATAATAGAAAATAAGAAATAACATAAATACATATAACAATACAAGATCGACTCTCAGCACATCGTGGATGATAGTACTAAGCTACTAAAATGAGTAATAGCTCCAAAAAAATGACAAAAATAAGTACATACTTTTCTTGAATACAAAACACTTGACAAAAACAATATAAAGGTGGAAATGAGTTAAAATAGAATGCCATCAACTTACCCTGCATCTCTAAATGTCTCAGCAGCTATACATAATAAGAACATTGTCGGCAAGTTCTCGGATCTACATCAAGAAAAAGAAAACAAAATAAGAGGTACCTAGCACACATCATAGGCAAAGTAAGATTAGAAAGTAACTACATAATGCAAAGAAAGAAGTAAAATGGTATCGAGGGGGCAAGAAAATAGAACAATAGTGATAAGGCTAACCATACACCTCGATAATATAGAAAAAAACAACTGATAAAGTAAAGAAACTAGCTATAACTCAGTATACCCCCATAAACCCAGAAGGTACACTCGTGTGTAATTGGTATAAAGTATAGATAAACTACTTTATTAGAAATACATTACTATCATATATACTAATATTTTCTCTAGTATTAAGCAATTACATAGATTACAACTTTTAATATTGTATACCATATATTATTTAAGATACAAAAAGATTATCACGTCCCTTAAAATTAAGATTGATTGATTATCTTCTTAATTTATTCTTTCTCTCCAAATAAACCACAGAATCTTAATTCACTCCTCCATTATTTATTATATAATTATCTCTCCTCCTTTCTAATTCAAAAATCTCAACATACAATTACATTCAAACAGTGGCTAATCTACTCTCTTCATCTCAAGATATCATCATGACTGACAAAATCTCCTGAACCCAAACCTTATTTTGTATTTTTCCGTTCAAACGAGACCAAACCAAAACAACTATTACAAAGAAAGCTTTCCAATTTAATCGATGGATAATCCAAAAAGTTCACATGTATTGTCGATAATGCCACAAACTCTTTATCATTGAAGCCATTGATTTCAAGTCTATTTTTCATAATGATTGTCTGTTATCTTTATTGAGGACGACAATGATACAATGGGCATAAGAATTAATCATGATTTCTTCTTTCTATCTAAAACTAATGTTACGTATCTCAGTCTCAAAAGGTTTAAATTTTATTTATTTGATGTATTTGGTGTATTTAAAACAAGTTCATCTATTGTTTTTTTCTCATTGTATATTGAGTAAGTCTTCATATGTCTATTAGGTTATATGTGCATATGTAGCTAACGAAGTATTTATCAGTATGGTAGACATTGTCCTTATATATGTTTTAATATATATATTAATCTAAAGGATATAACTTAAATCCATGATCATGTATAATAGATACAAATGTAATCAATCTAAAATAAGACCCTCAGATACGTGTACCCCTACGATTGTAAGTAAGATACACCAAAGATAAATAAATAATTATATATATATATATATATATATATATATATATATATATATATATATATATATATATATATATTGCAGAAGTAATTATGTAAATTAGGAAATTGACATATAGATGCATGCAACTAACAAAAGAAATAAAAAACTATTTATTTCCAATAAGATGAAGTTTACAAGTATTTTATTTTATGAAATTGATATTTTTGGAAAGTTTGATATAGTTGGTATATTGGGATGTTGAAAATCTTTTGGCGTATTCAATTACTACTTTAATTAAGGAAATAATTTGCAATTTAACTTTAATGAATAAAAATGTAACTTTCTTATTAAATTCGCCAGAAACATTATCAGTCGAGTTAACATACATGTATCAAAACAATAAGACATCAAAAACATGCATACGTCGAGTTAAGATGCATGTATCCAAAGAACGAGATATGGTACAAAAATTACATTTGAAACAATTGTGAATCCTAGTAATTAGGATTTAAACTAGTGAGATTTTTGTAGTTTGCTCAAAAAATAACCCAAACGGACTTCCATTATTGTGATGAGAAAAAAAAAGAGCTAAAGTTATTCCTCACAGATATTAGATATATTCTAGTACTGGAGAGATGGAACCCGAGACTTTAAACCATGGCTAAGGCACACAAAAGATTCCATAGAAGCATACCATCAGGAGTCAAGCCCAAATACAAGTAATGCACCCAGACCTCAAATAACGGCAAGTAAAAATGAGCCCTGACCTCAAACTGCGGCTAGTAAAAAGTCCATCATAGCGGAATAATGTGCATCAACACCCACCATCGTAGTTACAAAGGACTCACTCCAGCTCAAAATCCATATCCCGATCTTAAGGAATGATAGCCCAAAGTACACCTCCCTAAAGAAGTATAAGCAGTCATTATCAAATAAAGAACCTAAATTTAAGTTAGCATTGATCTCACGAGGAATATGGTCTACACTTAGGCTAATTTATGGTAATTTATACTTCTCGACAAATTTTATCCTTAAAAATGGTAAAAACGGGGAATTTGTAACTAAAGTAATATTTTGTTGATTTGTAGAAAATAAGTAACAAGTAAGCAGGATTTCCATTTTAAAATATCAATATGAGATGATACTAGGGTACATGTGTTCCCACAAGTTCTTAACGCAATAATTCCAATAAAAGTAATTCTATACTAATGTTAACATGCACGGTTGGTAAGTTACGTATATGCTAAGTGATTGGTTCTCCAAATAAAGAATTTCACTACGCAACTTGGTCCATTTATGGGTGTACTCTTTACTGACCCTTGACCTTTATTCCAATTTACTCATCGCGGTTGGTGGATCATGCTATTAGATGGTGTATTATCCCACTAAATCTTCGTTGTTTAATCCCTTTACTTCCTTGGTCCGGAAAGCATGAATGATAATTGCTTACAACAACAATTATCACTCTAGTATACACATGGCACCATTCAAGACAACTTATGGAAATGGTAGTTTAAAGCAGGAAATATGAAGCCTCTAGGTGCCGACTTCGTAAGAGAAGCTCAAAAAGGTGAGAGGTATCCCAACAAAATTGTTGGCAACTCAGATCTCAAAAAAGAGTATTCAGATCACATGGCAACAGATATGGAATTTCAAATTGGGGAACAGGTTCTAATGAAAGTATCACCAATGAAAGGAACAATGAGGCTTGGCAAGTAGGGTAAGCTTAGCTTTTGGTATATCGGTCCATTAGAGTTTCTGGAAAGTGTGGGGATCATAGCTTACATGTTAGCAATCCCTCCAAATCTATTGGGGTATATCCAGTTCCAATGTAACGATGTTGAGGTGGTACTACGACAATGGGAAGTACATTATCAAGTGGAGTCTATCCTTTGATATAAGGACCATCAAGATGAGGAAGAGTCAACTGTTATTCTTGATTAGAGACGTTCGAGATTTGAGAATCAAGGAAATAAGATTGGTGAAGATTAAATGGAAGCATCATTCAATTGAAGAACTCACTTGGGAAACTGAGTGGGACATGCAAAACCAGTACCCTCATTTGTTTGAGGATCCTGAACTACCGTTTTCTTGATTTAGATCTCCTTTCTTGTTTGATCCTTTAGAGATCAACGATTAATAAATTGATATATATTGTAATGACCCTTCATTTAATTATATATGAGATGAACGTAAAAGAACTTTAGCATGAAAAAATTTGGGGTGGTAAGTTTAAATTTTTTGTATTGGCTAGACTCAGACAAAATTTTAGCAAAGTGAAGTCAGGAAATCTAGGAAAAGAATATGGTAAGATATATAAATTAAATATAGATTTATTTTTATCTTAGACGTTAACGATCCTGTAGGACTATGCATAATTGAATTTGGGGTCAAATACAAAACTTGGCGTGAAGGGGTTGGTATGGAACAACAAGGTGTGAAGATGTGTTGTAAAATGTGCAATTTGGGGAGGATTTCGGAGGTTCTATCTTGTGTAATCCATACTAAAGGGTTATATGCCACATATGATCAAGGAAATTCCTGCTACTATGCCTCAACTATAGTGGTATTAGGCCTCTATGGCGGGGTAAGTCATATTAAATGTAGAAAATTCCCAAAAATTGCTCATTCTTTTTCAATGAAGTTTTGGAGAAATGTAGAGATAACTTAGGGTAAATTTCATCGTTTTCCCGTTAGGAGTCTTTGTGAAGCTAAGTAAATTGTTTTCACTACTAGTGACTTTGATTTGAATTCCATAGAATTGATAGTTGTGGGCCTTTTGAAGGGTTTAATTTGACCTAGGATGGAAAAATATTGTGCAATAAGAATTAATGGGTGTAAAAACCTTCTCAAAAATTGTTTATTTGTAATTATATTATCATAATTCGCAAGTGTAACCACGAAATTAGTAAATCGAGGTGAATTAATAGACTTGGAGATTCGGTATGAAGTTATAATTTGGTAATATTTAGGCCATTTAAGACAGATTCGTGTTGTATTACTTTTTCTAGACTAGGAGCAAGATAAAACTTCGATAAAGGGGTGATAACCTGTGAATTCAAGGCCTACATCAATCAGAACTCACCTTCACGATGTCAAAAGCTCGACTTTCAAAATTTGTAACAACTGTTTGGTGCCTATGTCGACTTGACTTAGCTGAGTAGTTTGACATGCCTCTAAATACATAGTATGTTGCAGTATGATGAGTGATTTCATGCATAGGCCCTCTGGCACGGACTTTGTTTTTGAATGCGTTGGTTTTTATTGTACTGTTTTTCTTAGGGTTAGGGAAGTATCTGTGTGTTATCCTATGGGTGGTAACCTGGTTAATCGGATCTTGATATAGAAATTGTCTAGGAAGGGTTTCTTAAAGTAGGTGATGGTTGAATTATTTTCTGATTTACATTATGTATACATGTAACGATCTTTTTAATAGTTTTATGAATTTTAACCATTATATTTATACTAACCCTTTTAGTAGCTTTTTTAAATAATTTATGACTTATAAATATGAGTGAAATGATTATCATGTTTAATAAAGAATTATTTTGGTTGATAATAATAGAAAAAGAATAAATAAATAAAGAATTAAGGGAAAAAGCCCTAAACAGTAAGAGGGGAAAAAGAAATTCAGACGAACAGAATATGGTCAAAATTATAGACGATAAAAAGGAAAAGAACGGGAGAAAGAGGCGATAACATATATAGCCCTATGGACACGAGTATGATCAATTTTGTTGAATTTAATATTGCAAAGTGAGATGCAACTAATGTTGCTGGATCGTTCTTTTAATGTTTTTGGGGAGGAAATTGTTTGGTGTCATGATTGGCTAGTAATGAATAATATTGAGGCATTTATTCAGTAATAATGCTGTCAAAATGAAATCGAAATGTATAGGGTGTGAATTGATTTGCTTATTCGTAGCTTGACTTTGATATACTAGTATATGTAATTAAATATCGATTGTATTATAATATAAAAAAATTATTAAGATTGTAGTGTTTAGAGAAATTATGACTTAACTCTATGTGAATTTGACAAATATGAGAGATGACATGTTAATTGACATTAAACATAAGAACGTGATTATAAACTTAGGTGAATTTTTGGGTCAAAGCTAAACAGATAGTAATATGATATGAGTGTTGTTAGTTTTGGAATCTTATTATGATCATTTATTTGAATATATTGCTTTGAGTTTGAAGTTCAACGAAAGGGGAAGACTCAATTGTCTTAGTGAATTCTTGATTGATTAAGGCAAGGGAATTTCTAAACTCTTGTTAAGTGTATGAAATTCATGTATTTTCTTGTAATGTGTATTTGGATGTAATAGAAATTGGTGGTGGGTTGGTTTCTCCATGTTGAGAAATTCTAATGATGAAAAAAGGGTAATCAAAAGGTAGTGTGATAAATTGTTGGTGTGTAATGTTTGAGAATGATTTCGAAGACTTAATGCTTATTTCTTGATGTTGTATCACAGTTGCATTATGGTGAACTATGTCTTATTATGAAAATAGTCATCTCCTCATCATTTGTGTGAACATGTCATTTGCATTAATTTGAGACATAGTTGTGACAAGTGTTATGTGCATTGAGAAAGAATAAGAAATTAAAGAGGATATACCATTTCGATGAACGCATTGCACGCGCGATGGATACAATTTTTAAGGGACGTATCGTGTGCCACGATGAATATTATTATCGAGGATCATATTGCAGGCCGTGATGGATGTATTGACAGATACATCCCCCATGGGTCCCAGACTGAGAAACAACGGATTTGTATCACTAGGTCAGACATGCATCACTATATTTTATATTGCATTGCACATATTTATCATTCGTGTGAACTTGATATGTTCTTTCACTAATCTTGTGAGTACGTATGGAACTTTGATTGATGTATATTGAGATTGTTTTTAACGATATGTAATTGGTATAATGTTGTTGTTGAGAAATGTGCTTGTAAATGGTAAACTGTTAGGTTGGACTGATTTTATGCAGGTTGTAGTTGTGGAGGTTTTGTTAGGATGTAAGAATTGCCCGTATTTCATCTTCTTAGCTTGTGTTTATAGGTTTACTTGTTGAGTACCCTGTGGTATGGTACTTAAAGCCCTTTGTTTCTACAGTTTTTATAGGTTGCTAGCCGGACCTTTGTGATATATTCTCTTCTTTTCGAGATTTCCTAGAGATGTTTGAGGTAGTTGTTTGTCATCTCAACAGACCTTTTTAATCGTGTTTATGATCTTGTTCTACTCTAGAACAATGTCATATGAAACTTGTATATTCTTTTGATTCAATTGTAATACTTTAGAGGTTTGTACACGTGACAACCAGATTTTGGGGGTATTTTTGAGTTTATTATAAAGTTTCTACATTTCATTGTAATTGTTGAGTTTTAGGCTTACTTGTTTTGGTGGATAAGACATGTGTCATCACATCTATTTTTAGATTGTGACTGTACATATTAACTGTTCTTTAGTATTACTTATACATATGTAGCTAGGGAATATGAATTGATATACTGTTATCAAGCTCATGCAATATACATATATTATTTTCTTGTTATGTTACAATTGTGGTTGACTTAATTGTGATGTTGTGATTCTAAGCTGGCTCAAGTACCACATAAGGTACATATAATTGGTTGGCTCAGATTTCTTGTTTGATCCATATTATCTGTTTTCTCAGGTACCAGGTACATATTAGTGGTTTTCTCAGATACACGCTCGATATGTTTTTAATTATTTTCTCATGTGTTGATTCCATGAATAAATCAGATTTATTTATTATGATGCATTCTTCACATGTTTGTACATGAGGGTCGTGTTTGGGGTTTAAATATTGGGATGGTCTTGAGTAGGCCGAGATAACATGTTAAACTCCTTATAGGTGATATTTTAGAGATCCTTGGGTGGACTGAGTTATTTGAAATTAATGAATATTAGGAATGTGGTATACTTCCCTGATTTCTGTATTTAAACTTGTAAGGATTCTACTATCTAAAGGTTGGAGTAAGTGTTAGGGCAAGGATGTAGAAAGAAATTTATGATTAACACTTCTGTTTCTATTTGTGATGATGTCTTCCGCATCAGGTATATACTACTTTTGCTATCTCACTTGGTATAATGTAGTTATAAGATCAATGATATATTTTAAAGTGAAGAGGACGGTGATTTTTGCCAACTTCTAACCCTCTTTCCTTATGGTGGGAGATGCGTCTTATTTTAAAGCTATTTTATTTTCTTAAAAACTCTTATGCCTGTTGTTGATACCTCTAAGTAATGTTGAAGTACTCCCAATAGTGTACCGCAACCCGTGTAGGTTATATAACACCAATATTGCAATCCAATAGTAAATGATTTATACTCAATATGCTTTGTTTTATTTTCAAGGTAATATTTGTGCATAAACTTTTATATTACAACATTCAATGTGATGTATTTTTTTAAAAAAAAAAATTGTTTTAAAAGTATTTAATACTATTTATTAATTTAAAAGAAATTTTTTAATCATTTATTTTAAACTTATGAGATAATTCATTTATTCACATAAATATCTATTATTTTCATTTAGTCAAATATGGTCATTGAGCCAATATTTACTTATGAATACGCAAGTATTTATGAATTGCCTTAGATTTATATATATATTTATCAACGTTTTAATGTCAGATCAAATAATCTAGATTACTTTAAAAACATGAAGTTCCTTAGATATGTTGATTGAACTTCTTGACCTTCACTAATGATTCTACCATAAATAAAATTGTCTCTAAAATAATAATTACTTAATTAATATTCTAATATTTAGGATTTTGAAAATAATTAAAGTTATTTTTATTAAATATTTTCTCATTTGCAAAAGTTAAGAACTCATAATATATAGTATTTAATAACTCCTCCGTTTAAAAAAGAATGACCTAGTTTGACATGGAACAAAGTTAAAGAAAAGAAGACTTTTTAATCTTGTGATTCTAAATTGAAGTTATGTCAAATGTACCAAAATGTCTTATAATCTTCTGGTCTTAAACATGTCACGTGAATAGTTAAATTAAATTGTTGCCAAAAAAGAAAAAGAATCATTCTTCTTTTAACAGACTAAAAAGAAATTGTGGTCATTCTTTTTTAAACGAATGGGGTACCATTTTAAAGTTGATTATAAGTTTTCTTGTTCAATCATTACTTATTTAAAACATATTTAAGGCCTAACCTTTAATACTTCAAACCAAAGACAACACACGTTCATGTATAGAAGTTGGGAAAATTTCAGTTGTAAAAATTATGTGTAAATTAAATAAAGCAATTATAATTTATTTGAAATTCTTTGGGTATTCTGTGTAATATTGTAAATAGTTTAAAATAACGATTTATTAACAATAGTTATTTTCTTTTCTTTTCTTTTCTTTTCTTTTTCTACTTATACTTAGTAGAGAAAATAAAATGAAAGGTGTCAAATAAGTCTTAGTTTGGTTTTTGGTGACAAATTGACTAAGAGCTATTCAAATTCTTTTTAAAATGTAATTAAGTAAATTTGGGACCAAATTCTAATCTTTTATAAAATACAAGAAAACACTTTATTTTTTCAACTTTTATAATTCTATTCAAATCATTTTTAAAAAAAATAAAATAAATGAAAATAGGATTTTCTCTTCTTATTCTCCCAATGTTCTCTCTTCTCTTCTTCTTCCTGCTTAGAAAATCTGAAAATCCGACTATCAAAATAAATAGTCTCCCCCATTATCTTATCTTCCTTCTCATCTCCGGTCGTAACTCTCTCCTCTTTTTGAACTGAAAATTGTGTTCGACTTAAAATGGGCAAGTCATTTTTTGAGAGAATTTACAATTTTCGAACAATACTAAGCTTTTTTCTTGGGTTAATGAAGAACAAATCGTTCTATAGATGTAAAAATGAATAATAGAGTAACGGTACCTATTATTTATTTTTTTAGAAAGAAAATTAACAAACCCAAAAAGTCATAATTTTGGAAAACTGTATATGTAATTTTAACATTCAGTGAAAATTTCATTTTTTGTTGGTTTTGTTGTTCTTTTTGTGACCATTTGTTCATATGCTTTAAGAAATATAGTTTTGTTTAGTTGTCCAACAAATATTTGAAGTGTAGGAGATTGAAAAAATCTATTTCTCAATCACTATCTTTAATTAGTGAAAGAAAATACAAGGAGAACAAGAAAGAGAAGGAGAAGGACCTAGAGATGGAGATGGACAAATTGAAAAAGAAAGCGAAAGAGAAAAAACTCGAAGTCATCAATTGTGATGTGCAGCAACAATATGCACCATTGATTAGATTGATGGTTATGTTTATCATTGTGAATTACTTTTTTTGTTGATAACTTGTATAAAATAATTGGTGAAGTGTTTATTTTTGCTTAGAATATGATTTTTTTTTGTTGAAACAAATGTCAATTATAATGGAAAAGAAGAAATGCGGTGTACGTGGCAACATATATAACCTATGTTGTAAAAAACACCACATAATTATCTACATGTGCCACAACAGAAAGGTTATATGTGGCAACATATATAACATATGTTGTAAAAAACATCACAGAATTATCTACATGTGCCTCAACAAAAAGGATATATGTGGCAACATATATAACCTATACTGTAAGAAAAAACACCACAGAATTATCTACATGTGCCCCAACAGAAAGGATATATGTGGCAACATATGTCACTAAAAGAAGATATGTGCAACATATGTTACACAAAGAAGATATGTGACAACATTCGTTGTTACCAATGTGGTGTCTGTGACAACATATATGTGTTTGTTGTAATAAACATTATAGAATTATCTGCATGTACCCAACAGAAAGAATATATGTGGCAACAGATGTCACATTATAAATTGTCAAAAAAAAAAGTAAAATAAATATGTCTAAAACAATCGACCCTTCATTTTTCATATCTCCTCTCCTCTATAAAAGTTCATTTCGTTTCATATTTCAAATTTCATTTATTTTTACTAATTTTAGTTTTGTTTGCTCTCTTTCCTTTCTCTAGTTCCATTATTTATTTACATTTCAAATTGTTGATATGTTTTCTACAACATCACTGGTAATATGTTGTGATTTTCTTCTAAAATAAAGTGTCGTTTCCCTCATCATTTCTAGTTTATCATTGATATCTTCTGAGATAAAATTTAATAGTTATCGGTATTAAATCGAGACTTTTTTAGTGATTTTTTATCACTTATTTGTTGTAAGATGGTTGTGTTGTTATTCTTTTTGAAATATTATCTGATTAAAAATAAATACATTTTAGGATGTACATGTTGCCACATATGACATATTTGTTGCAATTTTTCCAACATAACGTGCATATGTTGTCACATATGTCACTTCAATATTGACTTTATCGATAAATTGAGCAATTTATGAATGAAAAATGTCAAATTGGATCAAATTTTAATACTTTAGACCATAATTAAACAATAAAAATATGTTATAACACTTGGAACAATAATTTACATGGGTATTATATATCCATCATATGAAGTTACTTGGTCATTGTATGGTGAACTAATGATATGATAGTCTTTGTAAAAATAAATTATAAAATTGATGAAAGTTGTTGTATTAGATCATATTTTTATGCTTAGACATGTTGTATGACTATACATTAGTGTTACATGTTTAATTAGGTGACAATTTTGATTGAATTAACCCCAAAAAGACAATTTTATGATATACATATGTTGCCACATATGACATGTCTGTTGCAATTTTTCCAAAAGGACGTGCACACATATGTCACTTCAAGAATGGGTTAATCGACAAATTGAACGATTTCAGAATGGAAAAATATCAAATTGGATCAAATTTTAATACTTTGGACCATAATTAAGAAATAAAAATATGCTATAACATTGGAACAACGGTTTACAAGGGTGTTATATAACTATCATATGATGTTACTTGCTCATTGTATGATGAACTAGTGATATGATAATCTTTGTAACAATAATTGATAGAATTGAGGAAGGTTGTTATATTAGAATATAATTTTATACTTAGATATGTTGTAGGACTATATATTTGTGTTAGATGTTGAATTAGGTGACAATTTAATTGAATTAACCCCTCAAAGACCATTTTATGATATAAATATGTTGCCACATATGATATTTCTATCGCAATTTTTCCAACAGAACGTGCATATGTTGTTACATATGTCATTTCAATGATGGTCTAATCAATAAAAATTGAGCAATTTATACTGGGAAAATGTCGAATTGGAAATTTTAGTACTTTAAACTATAATTATACAATAAAAATATGTTATAACACTTGAAACAACGATTTATAAGGGTGTTATATAACTATCGTATGTAGTTACTTGGTCATTGTATGATGAACTAGTGGTATGATAGTCTTTGTAAAATAATTGATAGAATTGATGAAGGTTGTTGTATTAGATCATAATTTTGTACTTAGACATGTTATAGGACTTGAGGTGAAAAATTGGGTAAATAATATGAGTATCCGTTCATATTACCCATATTAAATGAATAGGATATCCAACTCATGTAAAAACGAGTAATACTCATATTATACATTTTAAATTGGTAGTTGAATGAATAAAATGGATAAAGCAAACAAAAAATAAAAGTTATAAAGGGTTGCGTAGTAAGAAAGTTTTTGTTTTATAAAAATCTATAAAAAAAAGATGATTTTTTTTACATTTAATTTTGGATATGGGGTAGGGGTGGGGGAGGGTGGGAGCTGAGGGGTAAGGGGATGGGGGCGGGGGGTTTGGGGGCTTGGAGGATAATTTTTTCGGAAAAGGGTCTAAAACCCTCAAAATATTGAAAATGATAAAAAAAAATTACCCTACATCAACCTATCGGCTCCAAAATACCTTCCCCACCCACCTATTAGGTCGAAAATACCCTTGTCATCCATCTGTTGGTTCAAAATTGGCAACTTATTTAATGATTTTATATTTTAACTATTGAAATATTTTCTTAAATACGTGGCGTCAAATATTTGTTATAATTTAACTTATTATTATAATTTATAAATCAATTCACTACCCACCCATTACTAATTAAACCGCTCTAAATTTATTAACCCGTTACATTATTAATGCAACAACAGAAAATCTACTGCCAATTCAGTGTTTTAAAAAATTTGAGGCGAAAATTTCTATAAAGTAAATTATCATACATTCTATGTCTATATAAAAATTACCGATAAATTTAGAAGTCTAAATATGTTCATCTTAATTATTTTTAGGTCTCAATTATATGATGTTACTTCATATGTAACTTTTTTTCAAAATAATATATTAAATGTTTTAAAACAAATCATAAATATTTATGAAATTATATTTAAAAAAGTGCATGAATTAATTCTGGATGTATTATTTTTTTAGCTTTAATTATATATTTCTGGTTCAATCTTGAAAGAGAATCCTATTGAAAGTGTTCTCCTAATTAAGCGACTCGACCTAAATTTAATTAGGGCTTCAATTTGGATTCGAATAATTTTTGATGTCAGTTTCAGGAATCTATAATTTCATCGTGTTTTAGTAGTGTTTATGACGATTTTGATATTATAATTGGATTATTAATTGGGTGGGTTTTAGTTAGTAATGAGTGGGTAGTGGGTTGGTCTATAAATTATATTAATAAATTAAATAATCAATAGTTGAACGTCAAGTATTTTCAAAATATTGAAAGAGTTTAATTTTAAAACAATTAAAGAAGTGGTCAATTTTGAATACAAAGGGGGGTGACAAGGGTATTTGGAGTCAATAGGTAGATGAAAAGGGCATTTTGGAGCCCTGAAGAGTAATTTTGTACCATTTTTAATACTTCAAGGGTATTTTAGGTCCTTTTCCGTAATTTGTTTGAAAAATAATTTAGAAATATTATTGAAAAAATCATTTCTTGGGGGGGATGAGGTGTTCAGGGTTTTTTTTTGGGGGGGGGGGGGGTAGGGTACCTTTGTTAATTTTTTTTGGGAGGGGAGGGGGAGCTTGTAGGGGTAGGGGGTGGGGAGGAATTTTTATTTATTTTTTACATTTCTTTGGAGGCGGGAAAGGGGGGTTGGTAGAGGGTGGAGTTAAGTGATAAAAAATTGTGTTTTTAAAGCTTTTAACAAGATTTCTAATATAATATGGGTAATGTGGTTACCCATATTATTCATTGGGTAAATTCATCTTATCCATTTAAAAAGTATGAGTCGAATCGGGTAACTTACCCATTTTTTTCAAACTCATTTTTTGATCGACTCATATTCAACGCGACTCGCTCGTTTGACACTCCTATATGGGACAATATATTAGTGTTACATTTGAATTAGGTGACATTTTAATTAAATTAACCCCCAAAAGATCATTTTATGATAAATATATATTGCCACATATGACATTTCTGTTGCAATTTTCCCAACAGAACGTGCATATGTTTCCACATATGTCACTTCAAGGATGACTTAAATCGATAATTTGAGCGATTTAGGAATGAAAAAAGTCAAATTGGACAAAATCTTAGTACTTTGAACCATAATTTAGCAATAAAAATATGATATAACACTTGAAACAATGATTTACAAGGGTATTATATAACTATCATGTTAGTTGCGACATGTAAGTCATATGTTGCTACATGTCTAGCTTATATTTTGCAGTTTGCGTAAGTTATATGTTGCAACACATATCTATTATGCTGCTATTGAAATAACATTTCTATTGCTACATATGATTATAATTTGTTCCAATAGTCAATTGTTACAACATATAGCAATCTGTTGGAAATGTGAATGCAAATTATTAAAAATTGTAGGTGTCCAAATGATGATGAAGGATTTCAAAGAACTATTAATTTTACATATCAAAACAATGGTGTGTGACTCTAATCAGTTATGAAGTAATTTCAATCGATAGCAAATGAAATCTGGTCCACTGATTAAATTAGTTAAATCTGATTCAAAAAAAAAAGAGAAGAAAGCTCAAGAACTAGCAGCCAAGACCAATAATGTACAAAAAGAAGATGAAAAAGATAAAGAGAACGGAAAGAAAGACAAGCAAGCAAGCAAGAACGAAGAAGAAGAAGAAGAAGTGGAGGAGGAGGAGGAGGAAGAAGAAGAATACGACGGGAGGTGGAGGAAAAGTATTATATTTCCCCTTTTGGTATAGCTTGCTAGCGGCTTCCCCCAATTTTAATTCCCCCTAAAATTGATTAAATTAGGTTTTAGTCAATTTATCCTTCATTTAATTTAAAGGATCAAGCTGTCAATTTATAAACTTGAGGGCAACTCCACAATACGTAATCATTGATTACATAATTGTCATTTACATCCAATACTTAAGACTTATGTCACCGCTCAATTTATTTTGAAACCTTACCGTCTCTTTTTTATAAAAGTCCCTACTTAGTAGAAGCATGGGTAAGCAGCTGATATCAACACGCTTGCTTGTCTGTAATAAATATTTATGTTGAGGACAATTTTGATGTTTCACCACACCTATACATATAGGTGTCTTTCATTCTGAAAAGTCACGTAAGATACCACTTTTCTATTCACTTTTCTCTACATAGATAGATCAAAAACCAAATCTACCATAACTTGTTCTGTTTCCATATTCTGATTTTGAGTAATTGTGAGAATTTTCTCTGGGTTTGATCTCTTTTATTAGTTAATTTCTAAATTTATGTTTTATGTGCTTCTGATTTAATGACAGAATTTTTTGCAAACCACACAATGATCTAAGGCGATTCACTTATTTATTTATTGTGTTTCGAGGAATTCATGTATTTTATCAATCCTTATATATATTCTCGTCACTTTTGATGTATTTAAGTATTTTTCCGTTCCATGCATGTAATATATTTGTGCAATCATATTAATTTAAAAATGTAATGAAGAAATTGTTTGATCTATGAAAAGAAAACGTTCTCATGTGTGATCCTGTGCTAAAAGTATGTGGAAAGATGGATTGAGACATCTCACAATTGGATGTTCATCAAAATACAATGATAAATTTATGAGTGAAAACAACTAATTATTCACTAATTTTGTGAATAATTTTTTTCCAAATTCTTTTATATAATTATATCAAAATAGTTTGTTACGATTATAATTGGGCCCGTTCTCGTACATTATATGTGTGTTGCGCTTTTTTCGAGTTTCTACTTTGTTTCTCTTAACAAATTAAAACTTCCTACAGATGCAATAGGATATCACTATCACAATTTGCTTAAGCAATATCTATATAATATGATTCTTGAATCGATAGTAAAAAACAAATTGATTGTGCATACAGAGTCCATGCGCTCTTTCTTTTCTTCTTGATTTGTTATCTTTAATTTTACAACTTTTTTAGTTGTGGTTGAAAATTATTAATGTTTCTATTGGTTTGTTTCAGTCTTTCAGATTTCAGTCTGTTTTGCGCTACTTGACATTTTTGGATGGTTCAACGTTCCAAATTATGGTAAGTATCATTCTTCTACGTTCTTTCAATTTTTGTTCTTGTGTGTGATAAATATTTTTACTGCACAATAGTTTTATTAACCCCTCTCCTACTTTCAGACATCGATTGTACTGGTCATTTTTAGGTGTGGGCATTCGGTATTTCGGTTCGGTTCGTTTTTTTTTTCGGTTTTTGGTTTTTGTAAATTGCGTACCGAATATCGAATCGAAATATTTCGATTCGGTTCGGTTTTTGTTAATTCGGTTCGGTTTTTATTAATTTGGTTCAGTTTTTTATTTCGGTTTTTTAATGGGCCTGTTTAGTGGGCTTTTTAAAATTTTAAACTTAACAATTTTTTCAATTTTTTGTTTGATTTTTCAACTTAATGGGCTTTGATATTTCAAGTTAATGGGCTTTGATATTTCAACTTAGGGTTTCTTATTTTTTTTAAAAAAATTATTTAATATTAATAATTATTAAATATATATAATTTATAAATTATAATATAATATTTCGATTTAAACCGAAATACCGAATTCCAAAGTAATATGTACCGAAAACTGAATCAAAATACCGAAAATACAAAAAATTAAACCGAATACCGACCCGAAAACCAAAATACCGAAACCGAAATTCTGAAAAATTTTGATTCGGTTTGGTGTTTCGGTTTTCCGGTTTTTATGCCCGCCCCTAGTCATTTTTAGACTTGTTGGAACAAGTTTAAAATTGTAATAGCGCGCAAGCTATGCTTTGAGTTGCTCTCATTGGTCGATCAGGGGGGCTGACCATTATGTTTGTATCAAAATATTTATCTTAGATTTAGATTCATTTTTCCAGAATCTTAATTTCTTTGCTAAAAGTATGTCCCTTCTATTCTAATGGAGTAGCACGTTTTTCCTTGAATAAAATAATTTTTCATGTGTCCTAGGATTGACCTACTCATGAAGTAGAACAAATGATATTCTTTGATTCTTAAATGTTGATGTTGCAAACATTTGGTAACTAATCATTTTTTTTTTTTGAAGAATTTCTTGATGTCATGTATCTTTAAAATAAGGGGAATTGGATCTTGGAACGGAAGAAACATAAGTTATATTTGAATCTCCTTTCACAAAAGTCGAACAAGTGGCACTGCATCAATAGTTGTTTCGACCTAGGTTGGCATTACTGCATGTTCATTAAACAGTTATGTTGTCAACAAATGTAACGACTCTACATACTCTACTCGCTAAGTTTTTTGAAATTAGGTATCATAAGTGTGATTTTGTTACATCTTGGCACTCAAGTCAATGTAGGTTACTGCATAATGTTGTTAAGCACTATATCTAATTGAAGAAATATATTAATATTGTTGTTTTTTGGAACTTTCTGTAGTACTGTTTTGATTTTATTTTTTTTTGCACATGATTGAAAATAAAGAGAAAGAATCAAATCAATTGATCTCTTCAACTATTTGATGTCTGCTAATAGTAAGAAGAAGTAAATGTTGCTTCAGTGCTCACTTAAAAGTTTTAAGTGGCGGCCAGGAAGATATGATTGTACAACCATTAAGTGTTCCCATTTTTTTTAGTCAATTTTAGCTATTCAATTGGTACAAGCAATTGTTAAAAAGGAATAGTAATTGGAGTTGAAATAAAAGATTTGGTGATTGGCAAATTGGTAAGATTTGCAACCATTCTTGACTTTGCTATATTTATATATGTCATAGGCATGGTTTTATTTTTCTATAAATAGAATATTCTTGCTCATTTGTAGAACACACCAAAGTTAGAAAGATAAAAAAATCATTTTTAGAGTAAAGTGAGGTATTCCACAGACTATACAAGAAAATAGTCTGTGAAGAAAAAAATATAGTGTGAGCGATATTTTAGTAAGACAGAAACCAAAAGAGTGTTGTTCCTTTTGAGTGTGTAGTAGTCACTTTGAGTATTGTATTCGTGACTACACATGTAAAATTTCTTAGTATAGTAATATCAATTGCTCCTCTTGGTCCGTGGTTTTTTCCCTTATTCAGAAGGGTTTTCACGTAAAATTCTTGGTGTCGTTATTTTCCCATTTTATTTCCATTACTTTTACCATATATACACTTGTGCTTATCCGCGTTTTCCCAACAAACTGGTATCAGAGCCAAGGTTTTATCTGAGTATGCTCTGTGGTTGCAGCACAGTCTGAACTTCCACATCAGAAAAAATTTACTTTGATTTGTGATAACTATATTTTTTGGGAAAAACAATGGAAGCCAACACAAGTATAATGGTTACTTTGAATGGTGCTAATTATGTCATTTGGAAGGGAAAAAAATGAAAGATCTGCTTTATGTTAAAAAAATTTACAAATCAATATTTACCACTGTAAAACCTGATAATAAAATAGATGAAGAATGGAATCTGTTACATAGACAGATTTGTGGATTCATTAGGCAATGGGTCGACGATAATGTGTTGAACCATATTTCTGGGAAAACACATGCTCGAACCCTATGGGAGCATCTTGAAAGTTTGTATGCTCGAAATACTGGCAACAACAAAATGTTCTTAATAAAGCAGATGTTGAGTTTGAAGTATCATGATGGTTCTTCGATGACAGACCATCTGAATAATTTTCAGGGGATTCTGAACCAATTATTTGCTATGGGCATCAAATTTGATGAAGAAATTCAAAGCTTGCTTTTACTTGATTCCCTACAAGATTCTTGGGAAACATTTAGAACGTCATTGTCAAATTCTGCTCCGGATGGTGTGATCTCTATGGATTCCGCCAAGTGTAGTGTCTTGAACGAAGAGATGAGAAGAAAAACTCAAAGTTCCTCTTCGTCGGATGTCCTGATAACTGACCCCAGGGGGAGAAATAAAACTCGTGGTTCTCAGCATAAAGAACAAAATAGGAGCAAATCCAAAGGCAGACTTAAGGATATTGAGTGCTATCATTGTGGCATGAAAGGTCACACAAAGAAGTTCTACATTAAGTTGAAGAGGGAGAACAAAAACAAAGAGGAAACTAAAGAAGATGACAATGAAAATTGCGTAGCCACCGTCACCACCGAAGATCTTGTTACCGTTCTTGATGCAAACATGATAAATATTGCTTGTGATGAGTCAAGCTGGGTTGTGGACACTGGTGCCGCATCTCATGTGACATCAAGGAAAGATTTTTTTCTCTTTCGACACTCCTGGTGATTTTGAAACCTTGAGTATGGGTAGTAAGACAGTTTCTAGGGTTGTTGGTAGTGGTACAATTTATTTGGAAACTAGTGTTGCAACTAAACTAGTTTTGAACAATGTGAAACATGCTCCTGATGTTCGTCTTATGTTGGTATTTTAGATGATGAAGGATATGTAAGTACCAACGGTGATGGAAAATAGAAGCTCATTAAGGGTTCCTTGGTAGTGGCTCGTGGTAACAAACGTTGTGGTCTATAATGGACTACGACCTCTACTTGTGTTGATATGATGAATGCGGTTGTGAGCGATAGCTCTTCAACATTATGGCACAAGAGGCTTAACCACATTAGCGAGAAAGGACTTAATGTTCTAGCCAAGAAGAAATTATTGTCAAATTTCTAAAGTGCTAAATTAAAAAAATGTGAGCACTGCTTGGCTGGTAAACAAAATAGAGTTTCCTTTAAGTCCTACCCTTCTTCGAGAAAGACAGAGTTGCTTGAGTTAGTACACTCTGATTTATGTGGTCCAATGAAGACAAAGACATTGGGTGGTGCACTTTACTTTATCACTTTCATTGATGATTGCTCTAGAAAACTTTGGGTCTATGTCTTGAAGACTAAAGACCAAGTGTTAGGTGTCTTTAAGCAGTTTTAGGCTTCAGTTGAAAGAGAAACTAGAAATAAAGTGAAATGTATTCGAACTGATAATGGTGGTGAATATTGTGGACCATTTGACGAATACTGCAAGGATCAAGGTATTAGACACCAAAAGACTCCTCCCAAGACTCCTCAACTTAATGGTTTGGCTGAGAGGATGAACAGGACCTTGATGGAAAGAGTTAGATATTTGCTTTCTGAAGCAAAATTGTCAAACTCATTTTGGGATGAGGCTTTATTGACCGCTGCACATGATATTAATCTATCTCCTGCTGTTGTTTTGCAAAGTGATGTACCAAATAGAGTTTGGTATGGAAAGGATGTTTCCTGTGACCATTTGAGATTATTTGGTTGCAAAGTTTTTGTACATGTTCTGAAAGATGAGAGGTCAAAGTTAGATGCCAAGACAAGCCAATGCATCTTTATTGGATATGGCCTAGATGAATTTGGTTACAGGCTATATGATCCAATTGAAAAGAAACTTGTGAGAAGACGTGATATTATTTTCATGGAGAATCAAACAATTGAAGATATTGATAAAACGGAGAAGGTAGAATCTTCAAGTTTTGATGGTATAGTTCATCATGATGAAGTTCCTAACACAAGTGTGCATGATGTTGTTGGGTTTGATACTCACGGTGACGCCCAAAATCATGTATCGAATCAATATGTTGATGTTGATAATAACAATGATATTGTTATTTATGATCCTGTTGCTCATAAAGTTGTGGAAGAATAAAATATTCCGCTTTGGAGGTCCACAAGACAGCGGTTTCCTTCCTCCCGTTATTCACCCAATGAGTATGTGTTACTCACTGACTCGGGAGTACCTGAATGTTATGAGGAGGCCATGGAAGATGAGCACAATAATCAATGGATTGAAGCCATGCAAGAAGAGATGAAGTCTTTGCATGAGAACCACACTTATGAGTTTGTAAAATTTCCCAAGGGCATGAGAGCTTTGAAGAACAAGTAGGTGTTCAAAGTTAAAGTTGAAGAACACAACTTGAAGCCCAGGTACAAAAATAGATTTGTTGCTAAGGGATTCGGTCAAAGGAAAGGTATTGACTTTGACGAAATATTTTCTCCTTTTGTGAAAATGTCCTTGATTCGAACAGTTCTTGGTTTGGCTGCTAGTCTTAATTTGAAAATTGAGCAGATCGATATGAAGACGGAATTCCTTCACGATGACCTAGAAGAAGAGATTTATATGGAACAACCTGAGGGCTTCAAAGTATATGGTAAAGAAAATTTTGTATGCAAACTAAAAAAGAGTCTCTATGGCCTAAAACAAGCTCCCAGAAAGTGGTACAAAAAGTTTGAATCTGCTACGGGGGAGATAGGCTATAAGAAGACTTCTTCAGATCATTGCGTATTTGTACAAAAATTTTCTTACAATGATTTTGTCATTCTTTTGTTGTATGTGGATGATATGTTGATTGTGGGCAAGAATACTTCCAAGATTGACGAGCTGAAGAAAGAGTTGTGTAAGTCTTTTTCTATGAAAGACTTGGGTCATGCCAAAAAAATTTTGGGCATTAGAATTACTCGTCTTAGAGATAAAAGGAAGATTTATTTGTCCCAAAAGAAGTACATTGAACACGTACTGGAGCACTTCAATATGAAGAATGCTAAGCCTGTTAGTATACCTCTTGCTGGTCATTTGAAGTTGAGCAAGAAGATGTGTCCTACAGCTAGGGAGGAAAAAGAGAATATGCCCAAAGTTCCATATTACTCTATCGTCGAGAGTCTAACGTATGCAATGGTGTGCACTAGACCTGATATTGCTCACGCAGTTGGTGTTGTCAGTAGATATCTCTAAAATTTGGGAAAAGAGCATTGGGAAGCTGTGAAGTGGATACTCAGGTATCTTAGAGGAAGCTCAGATGAATGCTTGTGTATTGGAGCATCAAATCCAATCTTGAAAGGCTATATAGATTCTGATATGGCAGGTGACCTTGATAACAGAAAATTCACTACTAGATATTTGTTTACTTTTTTCAGGGGGGGCTATATCATGGCCGTCAAAGTTGCAGAAGTGTGTTGAACTATCTACAGCTGAAGCTGAGTATATTGCGGCTATTGAAGCCGGCAAGGAGATGATATGGCTAAAGCGATTTCTTCAAGAGCTTTGGTTTGAATCAGATGGAGTATATTGTCTATTGTGACAGCCATAGTGCAATAGACTTGAGCAAGAACTCCATGTACCATGCAAGAACAAAACACATCGATGTCAGATATCATTGGATTCGTGAGAAAGTGGAGAATGAATCATTTCACGTCAAAAAGATTCACACAACTGAAATTCCTGCAGATATGCTGACCAAGATGATACCGAAAGACAAGTTCGAGTTATGCAAATAACTTGTGGGTATGAGCTCTCTCTAAAGAAGTTGAAGATACCTTCTTCAAGTAAATGGGACTAGAGGGGAAGATTTGTTGAATCCATCCCATTTTTAGTCAACTTTAACTATTCAATTGGTACAAGCAATTGTTAAAAAGGAATAGTAATTGGAGTTGAAAATAAAAGATTTGGTGGTTGGCAAATTGGTAAAATTTGCAATCATTCTTGACTTTGCTATATTTACATATGTCATAGTGACATAGGCATGGTTTTATTCTTCTATAAATCGAACATTCTTGCTCATTTGTAGAACACACCAAAGTTCGAGAGAGAAAAAAAACCATTTTGAGAGCAAAGTGAGGTATTCCATAGACTATACAAGAAAATAGTCTGTGAAGAAAAATAGAGTGTGAGCGATATTTTAGTAAGACGGAAACCAAAAGAGTGTTGTTGCTATTGAGTGTGTAGTAGTCACTTTGAGTATTGTATTCGTGATAACACAGTGTAAAATTCCTTATTATAGTAATAACAATTGCTCCTCTTGGTCCATGGTTTTTTCCCTTATTCAGAATGGTTTCCACGTAAAATTATTGGTGTCGTTATTTTCCCATTTTATTTCCATTACTTTTACCATATATACTTTTGTTCTTGTCTGCGTTTTCCCAACATTAAGTTGGGTGTGTTGGAGTATCTGCAACAGAATCTTAAGACCCCAAAAATGTCAGAATCGAACATCGTGAGTATCTTTGATTGAATGACGATATTATTGATCAAGGTAATTTTAGTAATCAACGATTTCATTTGTGAATCAGTCTCACTTTGTTAGATTTTGAATATCTCCGTCTCACTTATATTGCCAATGAAAATATCTTGAAAATAAATTTTGAGTCATTTATTACTTTAACCCCTCCAAAGACATATATGTATGCTTCAGGCAAGTTTCAAAGAAGCATCACATAATGCTACAACGATCAATTTAACTCACAACTTATATAAAGTTTTGGGTTCTTACCTGGAAGTTTGATTGGCAGTATGTGGTCGTCCTTATTGTTTTCAATCGATATTTTTATAAAATTGTTCACTCTTGATATTTTTCGTCAGATAAATAAATGTAAAATATGTGTGTCCATATTTATTACCTAATAGTGAATAATCCTATAACTGGCTAACGTACTTATGTGTACAATTCCAGTAAGAAATTGATGTAATATTCAAGTAAGAAAATACTGCTGACATACGTTTATGTATGCTATTTAAGTAAGAAAATACAACTAACATAACATATTTCATATTATAATTAACGAAAACGGAAAATATATTTGACAGAACATCTTTTGGGCACGAATTGACACGAGCAATTTATTTTAGATTTTTTTGTAATTTTGCTGAAAAGTGAAGGATGATTGAGTAAATTCATTTTGATTTTTTTAATCCAAAGTACCCTTAAAAAGTAAAACCACTTTAAAAATATCAAAATTATTACCTTGAAAAGTGAAACTAATTATGAAAATTCAAACTCATAATTATATGTTAAAAGTTTTTCTCTCTCCTTTTCCTTATTCTATATCTTTTTCTACTCCTTTTTTTCCCTTTATATTTCTTCATAATTTTTTTTATTATTTTTATTAATATATATTTATTCATCAAACTTAAAAACTTCATATTTTTAGTAGGACTGATTTGATCGCGATTTAGTTGGGATCATTTTTAATTAACGAAAATAAATTTAATTAAAATTTTCAAATATTGAAATCAAGTCAAATTAAAAGTTGATTTTTTCATAACTTTAACTTTTTTTTATTTTTCTTCCTAATTGATTTTTGTGGACTTCTAAAAAATAAATGATACTACAAAATTTTGTTAAGGTACAGATGTATAGGATCCTTCAAAAAATAAATTACGCATTATCTAAATTTTTAATCAATTTAATGAAATATGATAAAATTAATTTCAACGATTTTACTATTTTCTTACAATATTAAAGATGACGATATATTAAGATATCTTGTTAATATTTGATTTAATTAAAAATAATCAACTGATATGAAAGAGAGTAAATACATTCCCTTACGTAATAATGAACGGATGTTATTGCAGCGCCAATGGTTAAAGCTTAAACGAATAGTCTATTGTTCACAAGTTCGAACCTAGGTTAGGTCCCAATTTTAGGTATTTTAAAAAAAATAAAATTAGACTCTTTAAAGCTATTATGATTTAAGTAATTTTTAATTTTATATTACTTTGGTATATATGATTGTAAAATTTTATATTTACATTGTTTCACAAAAATTAAAGATTTTTCACTATTATAAGTTGAATTATTATGATGAAAATAAATGTAATAGATAAAGTATTATATGAGTTATGCTCCCTCACAAATACAAGTCAATTGAATTTGATTATATATGCATGATCAAGTCATAATCAGATAATATCATTAGTTATGGTACATATCAATCTTTGATCAATTTATCTTCACATATTAGGGATTATTAGACTATATTTATTGATAATATCACATTTAAATTTCCTATAAATACATTTCCTTACGAAATTATGAATGAGTGTTATCGCAGCGTGAATGATTAAAGCTTAAACCTATAGTCTATAAGTAATGAGTTCGAATTTATGTCATGCACCGATTTTAGATCTTTTTTTTTTTAAAAAAAAATACACTCTTTGAAATTTTTAGGATTTAAATGAATTTTAAGTTCATTTTTTTTGGTAAATAAGATTACTCCCTCCATTTCAAAAAGGATGACCTAGTTTGACTTGGAACGAAATTTAAGAAAATAAAGAAGACATTTTAAACTTGTGGTTCTAAATTAAAGTTATATCAAATGTACCAAAATGCCCTTTAATCTTGTGGTTTTAAACATGTCATGTAAAAAGTTAAAGTTACAGTGTTGCCAAAAAAGGAAAGGGATCATTTTTTTTTAAACAAACTAAAAATGAAATGGGGACATTCTTTTCAAAACTAAGAGAGTATAAAAGTTTATATTTGGATTGTTTCACAAAAATTAAAGATTTTTCATTATGATACGTCGAATCATTATGCTAAAAATAAATGTAATGGATATATTATTATATGAGTTATGCTTTCTCACAAATACAAGTTAATTGAATGCGATTATATATGCATTATCAAGTTTTAATTGGGTAATACAATTAATTATTGTACATGTCAACTTTTGATCAATTTATCTTCATATTTTAGTAGTTATTAGATTATATTAATTGATAATATCTAATTTTAAATTTACTAGTGATATTTAATAAACAACTGATATGAAAGAGAGTAAATACATTTTCTTTCATAATTATGAATGAATGTTATTGCAGCACAATTGGTTAAATATTAAATGAATAGTCTCTAGGTCAATTTTTTTTAGTTTTTTTTCAGGCCAACCGTATGCACTATCGAAATATTCATGACTTTGGGACAACAAACTGTCATCCTCATCTGTCATGATAAAAAAAAATATCACGGGTCGTGATGGAACCTATATTCCAAACCAATAGGTAAGTCAACCAACTTATTTTAACAAACTTAACTAACTAATGAGTGTAAAGACAACAATAAGTCAAATCTCCAATACTGAGTTCCTTATGAGTACGAATGCGGAAAATTAAAAAAAATTACTACCCAAGAATTGGTGTCATAAGTACAAGAGCTTCTAAAATACGATGCAAGTCTGAAACTAAAATCACAAATCTAACATAAGGAATATCGTGTCTGAATACTGAATAACAAAATAAGTAAAAGATAGAGGGAGGTGTGGACCACGGAGCAACTAAGCAGCTCACCACAACTCCAAGACACTCCAAACTCGAACTCAAACTACTCCTCGAGATGTGCTCCTACTCGAAATCGAATCTGCACCAGAAAGAGTGCAACAAGTGTAGTATGAGTACGAAACCACGTGTACCCAATATGTCTCATTGACCGACAATGAAGAAGTAGTGATGGGAGTTTATATAAGAAAAATAAATTCTTAAATGATATAAGTATATATATATTACACTTACTATTTAAGTTTCATCAATAAATGTAATCAAACATGAAGTACTTTCCTAACACCAAACAAAACACATAATCATCGAGAATGAATGATGTGATGAAATGTAATGCAATATGATACCATGTAATGATATGTTTCAGAATACCCAGTACTCACTCAACCGTATATACATGATATTCCTCAAAAATACATCGAGAGCTCATGACCTATAGGGGACTCGCGAAGTTAATATACCGACACGGATGATCTCCACGTGTCTGTGCGGACGATCTCAACGCACTATCATAATATCAAACAGTTTTCGCACGGACGGTCTCCACGTGCCCAAATTACAATCTTAACATCTCACCATCCCCAGCACGGATGATCTCCACGTGCCCAACTTATACTTAGTCTCATGTTTATGCATGTGCACAATACTATTCCAATATAAGGGGATGATGACGCATCTCAATCAATCAATATCAACATAATACATAATCACCTCAATTATCACAACTATACGAGTGAAATAAAGAAAACACAATCACACAAGGATTTCAAGTCAATAATATATCAGCTAATGCCCATATTTTTTGGCATTCTCACATAACAATCCACCTTCTATAGTAGTAACTTTCTCCTTTTATAACACTGGTACTCGTACCAATGCTCGTCACACCATTGATACGAGACCCTAATCTTTCCCCCTTACCCCTTGTCTATTTCATTTTTTTTAATATTTAATTAGGAAAAACATCCTTCAACAAGTCTAAAAAGTCTTATTTTACCTAAAGAGCCGAACTCATATAATGAATCCTCAAGATAGTTCCTTCCCCTTTCACAAAGTTTCGGAACGTTCATGATCTATCAATGATGCAATATTTGTGAGTAAGCGAGTTTGTAAACATTCAAATTATTATAGGTACATCATAGACCCTAAAACTCACTCATATCTCTAATTAAACCCCAAATCTTGATATAATCTATAAGCCAAAAATTCTCAAAATTGTCAAATTCCAAGAGAATAATTTAACCTTAATCTCTCAAAATATACTAAAATTTAAATATTAAATCATAGGATATACACCTTATAATTAATTATCTATCTCAATATATAACTTAATATTTTTTACACTATGATAAAAATATAATAGTAGAGATAAACCAATTTGAACCATTACATGAAACCCAACTCTCAGAACCTAAATTTTCCTATAGTATACATCTCAATCCACAACAAAAGCAAAAGGAAACCGTCGCTGGCAACAAAATGGAAAATCACTGGCAACTAATTAATATGGAACCTTACAAAAAAAATAAAAAGAAAATTAAATAACAAAAATCCCAAACAATTAAAACCAATTCACTGGTAAGGGACCCATTAGATTGGAAATCATTATTTTATTTTTTGTTACACTTTTAACCACCAATCCAATCACCCCTTTTTGTTCTTATTTAAAACCAAAATAGACAATAGTCCCTACAACTTACCCCTCTCAAACTTTCATACAAATTCTATAAATATAGTAATAACTCACTAACCATATTAATAAAAATAAATAAAATATGACAAGGAATTACCCTTTTATTTTAACTACACACGGATTTAAGAAAAAAAAATCTAAATGATCTCTAACCTGCCGTCTCTGTTCTTTCGTTGCTTTTCCCTTCTACCTCTTTTCTTTTATTTTCTTTTTCTTTTTATAATAACTAATTAAGTGTTAAAAGTGGGGTCCCACTAACTTAACTTAATTATATGGCTGAGGGGTAAAGGAAAAATACACAAATTACACACTTGGACCATTAACTATCACTATATTAAATATTTTAAAAAAAGGGTAAACTAAATAATTGTAGTTACTAAATAGTTAAAAATACCCCTTTAAATTTTTATGGAAGGAGTCAAAATAATCCTAGTTCTCAAAACGACCTAGCGGGTCGTTACATCACCTACCACATAAACAAACGTTCGTCCTCGAACGAAAAAAACAAGAGTTAACATGAACACTCAAAAAGCTGAGGATATTTATTCCTCATATCTGACTCGGTCTCCCATGTAGCCTCCTTAAATGAACGGTACTTCCATTGAGCCTTCACTAAAGCAATCTCTTTTGACCTCAACTTTCGAATGTGCCTATCAAAAATGGTAACGAGCTCCTCCTCAAAAGTCAAATTCTGATCAAGTAACATTGAATCACATGAGCACCACCCTGATGATACTTATTTAACATCGAAATATGAAATACAGGATGGATACCTTACAAACCAGGTGGCAAGACAAATGATACGCCACCTTACCAATACGCTCCACAATCTCAAAAGGACCAATATACCTTGGACTCAACTTTCCCTTCTTTCAACATCTCATCACACCCTTCGTGGGTGAAACCTTAAGTAGAACCCTCTCTCCAACCATAAACTCCAAATCACGAACCTTCCTATCTGCGTAACTCTTTTGCCTACTCTGAGCAATGAAAAGTCTATCTTGGATCAATTTGACCTTGTTCAACGACTCCCTCAGCAAATCTGTACCCCACGGTCTAACCTCAAATGCATCTAACCAATCAATTAGAGATCAACATCTCCTACCATACAAAGCCTCAAATGGTGCCATATCAATGCTCGAATGATAACTATTATTGTAAGCAAATTCTGCTAAAGGCAAAAACTTATCCCAGTGACCACCAAAGTCAATCATACATGCCCGCAACATGTCCACAAGAACTTGAATAGTCTGTTCAGACTGACCATCAGTCTGAGGGTGAAAGGTTGTACTAAGATCCACTCGAGTGCCCAACTTCTTCTGCATACAATGCCAGAAATGAGATGTAAATTGGGTGCCACGATATGAAATAATAGATAAAGGAACCCCATGAAAACGAACTATCTCTTGAATATATATCTTGACCAACTTCTCTGAGTTATAGGTAGTCAGAACTGGTACAAAGTGTGCAGACTTAATCATTCAATCTACGATGACCCATATGGCATCAAACTTACCCAAGGTACGTTGCAACCCTACCACAAAGTTCATAGCAATGCGCTCCCACTTCCACTCAGCAATGGGCATCCTCTGAGTTATACCTCCAGGCTTTTGATGTTCATACTTCACTTGCTGACAATTAAAACACCGAGATACAAAATCTACTATGTCCCTCTTCATACGACACCACCAATAATATTGCTTCAAGTCATGATACATCTTAGTAGCCCTTGGAGGAATAGAGTACCTCGAACTATGGGCCTCCTCCATGATCAATTTAGTCAAATCACCGGTCCGAGGAACACAGATACGGCCCTTAATCCTCAAAACTCCCTCATTATCAAGAATTGCAGCCTTGGCTTCTCCTTTTAACACCTTGTATATAATCTTAAATAAATCACCATCATCAAACTGTTGAGCCCGAATCTGTTCCAACAAGGTTGATCTAGCCTCCATATAAGCCAACACCTTACCAGGTTCTGAAATATCAGGTCTCAGAAAGCTATTGGCCAAGGATTGAACATCCCTAGCTAAAGGACGCTCATCAACCTGTAACATGGCTAGACTACCCATACTTACCTCCTTTCTACTCAAGCATGTGCTACAACATTTGCCTTGCTTGGATGATAAAGAATAGTCATGTCGTAGTCCTTGAGCAAATCCAACCATCTCTGCTGCCTAAATTGAGATCTCTCTGATTGAACATGTACTGGAGACTACGATGATCCAAGAACACCTCAAAATGAACACCATAAAGATAATGCCTCCAAATCTTCAATGCAAACACAACAGCCGCCAACTCTAAATCATGAATAGGTAGTTCTGCTCATGAACCTTTAACTGCCTCGAAGCATAAGCTATCACCTTTCCCTTCTGCATCAATACACAACCCAGACCAATCCGAGAAGCATCACAATATACAACAAAACCCTCACCCTTCATGGGTAGGGTCCAAATCAGAGCAGTAGTCTTTAAAGTCTTGAGCTTTTGGAAACTAACCTCACACTCGTCAGACCACTGAAAAGTCACTTCCTTCTGTGTCAATCTAGTTAATGGTAATGCAATGGATGAGAAACACTCAAGAAATCGTCGATAATAACCGGCAAAGCCTAAGAAACTCCAAATCTCTGTAACTGAAGCAGGTCTGACCAATCTATAACTGCCTCAATCTTCTTAAGATATACCATGATACCCTATTTTGACACTACATGTCCTAAGAATGCTACTGAACTAAGTCAAAACTCACACTTTTAAAACTTTGCATAAAGCTTCTTATCCTTTAGAATCCCAAGCATGATCCTCAAATGATGTTCATGTTCCTCCTTAGTGCGTGAGTATATCAATATATCATCTATGAAGACAATAACAAAGGAATCCAAATACGGTCTGAAAACTCCATTCATTAAGTTCATAAAAGTTGTAGGGGCATTAGTAAATCCAAAAGACATCACCAAAAAATCGTAATGGCCATAACGTGTTCGAAAAGCTGTCTTAGGGATATCCTACGCCCTAACTTTCAGCTGATGATAGCCAGATCTCAAATCAACCTTTGGAGAAAACTGAAGCACTCTGCAACTGATCAAATAAGTCATCAATACGAGGTATCGGGTATTTATTTCTGATGGTTACCTTGTTCAATTGTCTATAGTCAATACACATACGCATAGATCCATCTTTGTTCTTCACAAATAACACTAGAGCACCCCAAGGGGATACACTCAATCTAATAAAACCTTTGCTCAACAAATCCTGCAATTGCTCCTTCAACTCTTTCAATTCAGCCGGTGCCATACGATAAGGAGGAATGGAAATGGGTCAAGTGCCTGGCTCCACATCAGTACAAAAATCAATATCACGATCTGGGGGAAGACCTGACAAATTGGTCGGAAATATTTCTGAAAATTCACTCACTATTGGAATAGACTCAAGCATAGGAGTCTTAATACTAGTATCTCGAATGTGGGACAAGTAAGCCAAACATTCTCTCTGTACCAACTGACGAGCCTTAAGAAATGATATCTTACCTTAGGAGGGTGACTAAGGGAACCTCTCCATTCTACTATAGGAATTCCAGGCATAGCTAAAGTGATTGTCTTGGCATTACAATTTAAAATTGCGTGGTAAGAAAATAACCAATCCATACCGAGAATCACATCAAAATCTATCATATATAAGACCTTTAAATATGCATGAGTGTCATACCCCATCAAGGTAACAATACATAATCGATACACCCGATCTACAACTATAGAATCCTCGATAGGAGTACAAACACGTATCAACAAATCAAGAGACTCATATAATATATCTAGAATAGGAGCAAAATATGTGGACACATAAGAATAAGTAGAGCCTGGATCAAATAATACAGTAGTTGATCGATGACAAACCGGAATAATACTTGTGATAACAGCATCTGAAGCTTCAGCTTCTGGCCTACCTGGAAAAGCATAAAAGTGAGAACGCTCTCCATCAGATTATAAAACTCCACGACCACCACCTCGACCAGAAGGAGAACCACCTCTACCTGAATGAGAACCACCTCTACCATTCTGTGCACCACCCCTAGCTGGAGGTTGTGCAGCCCTGGAAGTCGAAGCTTGAGAACCCTGATGGAAGTCACCACGTCTGGTCCTAGGGCAGACTCTCACAAAGTGTCCCATATCACCATACCCAAAACAACCCCTACGAGACGCAGGTTGATGGAGGACCCTGACTGACCAGAATGCCATCCACGAACTATAGGCCTAGAAAATGAACCCTATGAAGTATGCACTGAGATCGAAGAACAATGCCTAGTGTAACAATCCTCAGACGCAGGTATAGCAGCATGAATAGGTTTGCTGGACTGAGAGTGATAACCTCTCCCTACATAACCTCGACTCCTAGGCGGAGTACCACAAAAATCACCTGAATAACGGGTCCTCTTGCCCTGACGCTGCTCAAATCCCTCACGTCGAATCATCTCCAACTCCTTAGAAGCATCCACCACTTTTTGGAATGGAACACCAGAAGCAGCAACCTGGGAAACTCCTACACAAATCGGTAATCAGCCCCTTAACAAACCTCCTCACTCTCTCAACCTCTGTAGGAAGTATCATCGAAGCATGCCTATCCAAGGCATGAAATTTACCCTTATACTCTACAACTGACATACCACCTTGCTGCAAACCCTCAAACTTGATCCTCTTGCGCTCCCTCTCACTGCGTGGAACAAATTTTGATAGAAATACCTGAGTAAACTGAGTTTAGGATAGTGGAGGAGATCCAGCTGGCCTACTACTAATATAATCCCTCCACCACTGCTTGGCAGGACAGTCATATGAAACGCTGTGTAGTCAACTCCATGAGACTCCACTAATTCAAGATTATGCAATCTTTCATGACAACTAACTATAAATTCATATGCATCTTCAGTTAAGTCACCAGTATAAGTAGGAGGATTCATTAGTCTAAACCTCCCAAATATCTTTTGCTCATCAATGTTCATAGAAGGTTTGTTAGCCAAATGTGATGCCCTATTTGGAAACTCCATACTATCCAAACGAGGAGCTACAGCAGCAGATGGCTGAGTCCTGGGAGTCTGAAAATCTGGGGCAACTATCGGATCTGAAGTCTGACCTCCGACATGGGTCTATGAGCCTTCAGAAGTGAGAGGCAAAGATTTTGCCTGAGCCATCCTCTCTAGGAGTCCTAAAATACAAGCCAAGTTATCTTGAAGCACTAGGGTGACAATAGTACTGGGTGGAGCCTGAGCCGGCTTATCCCCATCAACACGATCTTGCACATCTCCATGAATACCCTCTGCATCAGAAGGTACGGTCCTATCACAACCCTAGGTAACTATTGGTACTTGACCTTCCATAAGTGCAGCAATACGGACCCTACCCCGACCTTGAGCTCGTCTCCTGCCTCTACCTCGGATACTGTTCCCAGAAACAGGCGCAGGAATAGGATTTTGACAACCACTTGCCGGTGTATAAGTTCTCGCAATCTGAGAGAATGAGATATAAATATTAAAATTTCAATAGGTCAACTGTGCACGATAGTGAATGCAAGATTAGAATATTTCCTAAATGTTACCGATCTGCAAGACTCTACTAGGCATTGCTCTTGTACTCGTGAGACCGATGAACCTAGGGCTCTAATACCAAATTTGTCATGACCCAATAAAAATCACGAGTTGTGATGGCACCTATATTCCTAACCAATAGGTAAGCCAACCAACATATTTTAACAAACTTAACTAACTAATGAGTGAAAAGACAACAATAAGTCGAATCTCCAATACTGAGTTCCTTATAAGTACGAATGCGGAAAACTGAAAAAAATTACTATCCAAGAATTGGTGTCATTAGTACAAGAGCTTCCAGAATACGACGCAAGTCTGAAACAAAAATGACAAATCTAACATAAGGGATATCCTGTCTGAATACTGAATAACTGAATAAGTAAAAAATAGAGGGAGGTGTGGGCTACGGAACAGCCAAGCAGCTCACCACAACTCCAAGACACTCCAAACTCGGACTCAAACTGCTTCTCGAGATGTGCTCCTACTCAGAATCGAATCTGCACCACAAAGAGATCAACAAGTGTAGTATAAGTTTGAAACCACGTGTACCCAGTATGTCTCATTGACCGACAACGAAGAAGAAGTGATGAGATTTTATATAAGAAAAATAAATTCTTAAATTATATAAGTATATATATATATATATATATATATATATATATATATATATATATATATATATATATTACACTAACTATTTAAGTTTCATCAATAAATGAAATCAAACATCAAGTACTTTTCAAACACCAAACAAAACACATAATCATCGAGAATGAATGATGTGATGAAATGTAATGCAATATGATACCATGTAATGATATGTCTTAGAATACCAAGTACTCACTCAAACTTATATACATGATACTTCTCGGAAATACATCGAGAGATCATGACCCATGGGGGACTCGCGAAGTCCATATACCGACACGGATAATATTCACGTGTATGTGCGGACGATCTCAATGCACTATCATAATATCAAACAATTTCCGCACGGACGGTCTCCACGTGCCTAAATTACAATCTTAACATCTCATCATCCCCAGCACGAACGATCTCCACGTGCCTAAATTACAATCTTAACATCTCATCATCCCCAGCACGAACGATCTCCACGTGCCCAACTTATACTTAGTCTAATGTCTATGCATGTGCACAATATTATTTCAATATAAGGGGATGATGATGCATCTCAATCAATCAATATTAACATAATACATAACCACCTCAATTATCACAACTATACGAGTGAAATGAAGAAAACACAATCACACAAGGAATTCAAGTCAATAATATATCAGCTAATGCCCATATGCTTTGGCATTCTCACATTACAATCCACCTTCTATACTTATAACTTTCTCCTTTTATAACACTGGTACTCGTACCAATGCCCGTCACACCATTGATAAGAGACCCCCTTCTTTCGCCCTTACCCCTTGTCTATTCCATTTTTTTAAAAAATATTTAATTAGGAAAAACATCCTTCAACAAGTCTAAAAAGTCTTAACATACCTAAAGAGCCGAACTCGTATAATGAATCCTCAAAGATAGTTTCTTCCCCTTTCGCAAAGTTTCGGAGCGTTCACGATCTACCAATGATGCAATCTTTGTAAGTAAGCGAGTTTGTAAATATTCAAATTATTATAGGTACATCATAGACCCTAAAACTCACTCATATCTCTAATCAAACCCCAAATCTTGATATAATCTATATGCCAAAAATTATCAAAATTGTCAAATTCCAAGCCAATAATTTAACCTTAATCTCTCCAAATATACTAAAATTTAAATGTTAAATTATAGGATATACACCTAATAATTAATTATCAATCTCAATATATAACTTAATTTTTTTATACTATGATAAAAATATATTAATAGAGATAAATCAATTTGAACCATTACATGAAACCCAACTCTCAGAACCTTAATTTTCCTACATTATACATCTCAATCCACAAAAAAAAAATAAAGGGAAAAGGGTCTGATATACCCCTCAACTTTGTCATTTAGAGCTGATATACCCCTTGTTATGAAAGTGGCTCATATATACCCCTACTTGTAAACAAATGGCTCACATATACCCTTTTCCTCTAACGGAAATGAAAAAAAATTTAATCTAAATTTTAATTATTTTTTAAAAAAAATATAATCCCATATGAGTAAATTTAATCCTTGTCAAACATATTTTTTTTTGACTTTTTTTTGTTTCAATGACTAATTTATAATTATTATTTTGTTAATCAAATTTATTTATGTTTCACTAATATTCTTGTAAAACTTATTGTAGATGACCAAATTTTTTCTTCGAATACGAAATTAAATTACTATACACACAAAAAAAATACTTTAATTTTTTATTCTTTAAACTAAGGAATGAAAGAAAACAACAAAATAAGAATAAGAAATTCAAATAATTATAATAAAAGAAGTCAAAAAATAATTTATGTATGATAAAAAAAAATACCTTGACTTTGATAGAAGAATCATATATACCCCTAAATAATTTTTTAAAAAAAATTAGAAGTAATAAATATAAATTTAGAACTAATTTTTTAACTTCCGTTAAATGAAGGGTATATGTGAGCCATTTTGTAATGGCAGGGGTATATGTGAACCGTTTGTATAACGGTAAGGGCATATATGAGCTACTTTTATAACGAGGGGTATAATCAGCTCCAAATGACAAAGTTGAGGGGTGTATCAGACCCTTTTCCCAAAAATAAAAGGAAACGATCGCTAGCAACCAAATGGAAAATCACTGGCAACTAATTAATATGGAACCTTACAAAAAAAATGAAAAAGAAAATAAATAACAAAAATCCCAAACAATTAAAACCAATTCACTGGTAAGGGGCCATTAGATTGGAAATCATTATTTTAGTTTTTGTTACACTTTTAACCACCAATCCAATCACCCCTTTTTGTTCTTATTTAAAACCAAAATCGACAAGAGTCCCTGCAACTTACCACTTTCAAACTTTCTTACAAAGTAATAACTCACTAACCATAATAATAATAAATAAAATATGACAAGGAATCACCCTTTTATTTTGAGTACACACGGATTTAAGAAGAAAAACAAATCTAAATGATCTCTAACCTGCCGCCTTTGTTTTTCTTTTGCTTTGTACTTCTACCTCTTTTCTTTTCTTTTTTTTTTCTTTTTCTAATAACTAATTAAGTATTGAAAGTGGGGTATCCCACTAACTTAACTTAATTATATGGGTGAGGGGTAAAGGACAAATTACGCGCTTGGTCCACTAACTATCACTATATTAAATATTTTAGAAAAAAATGGTAAACTAAATAATTGTAGTTACTAAATAGTTAAAAAATATCCCTTTAAATTTTTTGGAAGGAGTCAAAATAATCCTAGTTCTCAAAACAATCTAGCGGGTCGTTACATCATCTAACCCAAACATTATTCAATACTTCGTTTAATTGACTATTCGGATTCATCTTCTTAAAATTATATAAATGTAACAACAAAATAAAATTTTCAACAACAACGAATCACCAAAATATGATCAAACGGATGAGTGAAGTAAAGAAAAAAAAGAGTAAAGTAAGAGAGAATAAATAAGAAAGAAAAAAATCAAAAGTGATTTTCTTTTTGGGAGGAAAAAAATAAGTAGTTTTGGAGCCAAAAGACTATTTAGTCATTTATCCGGCCAATTCATGAAAAAAAAAAAGTGTCACTACTCTATTATTAGAAATAATCTACAAGTGTGCGTTATTCATGTTCAACAGTTCAAGTAAGAAAGTTCCATTTATAATACACTAAATTTGGAGACACAAACCGTCCTACTACATTGGCAAACGTCTAATTAACCCCGCCCGTGCGTCGGGCACAAATTATCTAGTATCAATAATAATCATATCTTTTAAAAGCAATATGCACATTAATGAGGGGGAAATAATGCACCCTTTTAAATGAAAATAAGGCAGTGTATTATATTTTTTTAAAAAGATAAATATTGAGCTGGAATGATTATTACTTTAGTCTCTTTAACAAGAAGGATGTTTTTTAAGACTGTCAATAGTTGGGAGACTAAAATAATAATTTACATTAAGTTTAACATGTTATGAAAAACATTTACGTTGTATGATTTTTAACACCAAAAATTTAAAAGTTATACAACTATATCGATGCAATGACATATTTAAATCATTTCTCAAAAAAGAAAAAAAATCCTAAATGTTGCGTCAATTCACACTGTGTAAGGGTTATATAGATAGCACATCCCTCGTTATCACTTTAATCGAGTTAATATTGGAGAGTAAAATATTTTTTGTCATATACACGTCAAATATATTGAGTTATTAATTATTATTTTATGTATTATAATTTTTATACAATTTTTAAATATATAATTTTTTTTAAGTTGGAAAATTTATATTCAGAGTTCAATAAAATTTGAATAATTTAATACTCTGTATTCAAATTCATTCACATCACGTAAAGTGAGAAAGAAGTCGGAATAGTATGCGCTTGTCAAAAAAAAATAACGGGAACAATCCGATCAAATTTCGTCATCGGTTTTACGTGGCTAGAAAGTTATGCAACTAAATAAAAAGTAATTAAAATAAATTAATTGAATTGAAAGCTGGTGAAATTCTGTCCGGTGATTATCTTTCCTTTTTAGTATTTTTAAAAAGAATGAAACATTTATATATTAATTAATAATGTAACTATAATACGTTTATTTAGTTAAAAAATGGAGGTACATAAAATTATACTTTGCAGTTTCCAATCACGCTTCGGATAACTTGTCCAGCATTTTGGGCTTTCTCTTTACCTTTGTATGTAAGTTGCACTTTATGGTCATCAGGTACGACGGTGTACACATTTTTACCTTCCCTTTCACTATGTCGCATCAGTATGATCCTCTTCCGCCATCGCCTCTCTTTACTTCTGCTGTTGCTGTTGTTCAAACTTCACATCGATTCATCTACTTATTTATTATTTTATACATGTTGTCTCGATGCGATAGCCGATCAGCATGCATGCGCGTAGATTCATTGTATTTTATTCTCCAAACCAAATAATGATGACCAACATATATACGTGCTCTATCATTACAATTTTTGGTTTATTGAGAGGAAAAACATATGGTCTGGGCATAAATAATTAATTAGCGACCATTATAGCTGTAACATGCTCTGGATTTTTGTCATTCAAAGGAACGACAGTTGACCCTGCCGAAAACATGGAACGTTATATTGATATTGCTCATACCTACCGCTCTCATATTATATAGATTTATAATGCATGAACATCTCATACGACTATATTTTTACGGTATAAATAAACACTTAAATTCATATAAAATTATATAAGTACATATACAGGCGTATTTAGAGGGGGTCACGTGAACCCATGCTCCTTTATCTAGATCATATATTGATCATATTTATATTTTTTGAAAAACTATTTATATATTGAAGTGTGAACCCACATTAAAAAGTAGAATATATAATTTCTAAGCAAAGATAGAAATATAAATCTTAAATATCTATCTTATTTTTTTTGGTAACACTCCTCCAAGTTGTTATCCGTAACACTTTTGACGTTTCAATCAATTTTTCTTTTGTTTTATTGCTTTATTTTTTCAAATTTTGCAAGTGTGTTACATGGAAATTCCAAAAAAAAAAAAGTACGGTAAATATTTTTATTAATTAAATCAAATGTGTATATTTAGGTTTTAAACTATTAGTATTTAATATATATGTATGTTGGACCTATAACTTTTAAAATTCAACGATTCAATGTTAACGTAAATGTTAAATCAATCAAATTTATCTTTTAGATGCATCATTTCGTGATAGTGCACTCATACTTCCGAAATCATCTATACGCTTCTGGCCGTAAACAAATGTATCATTGTTGCATAATACACATAGAACAATATGTAGGATATGAATTGCCACGTAGAATATATGTATCTACTTATTTAATTTTATACAAGTTTAAGTGTATGTGTATGCACACTCATAATTCAAGAACATATATGCTAAATAAGAAAAATATAAATGACACATTTATATATTATAATTATTTTACATTAACCAAATATCGCTTGTACAAGCCTATTTATGTTTTTTTTCTTCGTGTAGGTAATAATTGGAAAGAGACGGTAAGTTGGCCCCTCATTTGTAAAAGTGGTTTTAATCCCTTGGTTTAGAACTTGAAATTTGTCACTGAACTTTGTGAAATGGTCCTACTTTGCTGGTCAATAGTTGAGATGAAATAAACCCCTACCTTAAATATGATTCAATATTTCCTTATTTACCGAAAGTGCTAAAAAAGAAAACTAGCTACCTAGCCTATTGCTATTTCGCTAGTATAACATAAATTTATTGGTCATTCATCTTTAAATAGGATTAATGATGAATTTTCTTGTTTAGGTATAAAATTTGCATGTCGCTTAATCCCTTTTTAGGTATACTAATTTTTACGTACGTGCCTTATACGTGAATATCAAATTATGTATTACACTATTTTTAAAAATAATATGAATATTAATTAATAAAAATAATAACTAAACAATTATAAAATGAATGAGAAGTATAAGTTCCGCCATAGTGCATTGCATAGTTATTGTTATACTATTGGAGTTCGTATTTTTAATATAATATAATATAAATAAATATAGATATAAAATATAAAGAATATGTTAAATTGAATATTTTTAGTTGGACTATTATATATTAATTGAGAAAATAGACAAATGACCCCCAACCTATAGTTCGATTTTCTACTACACATTTATACTTTACGATAATTATATCACCCCCTTGAACTACTTTAAAGTGGTAAGTATCACCCTAAAACTAAACACCCACACTCATAATTTAAAATGGTGCACAAGCACTGCAGCTACCAGGTACATATAATAATTTTATTTTTTTTAAAAAACATTATTTAGATCCTTCTTTCATCTTTATTCTATTTTACCTCTTCTCTTTATCTTTTAGCATTTTATAAGTGATATATATGCATAAATTGGTCCTTAAAAATACATTTTTTTTTATAATAATTGCCCTAAATCCTTCAATTATTTTCTTGACTTCATTAATTTCTTAGATTTTGAAAAGAAAAAAAATATTGTTCTTCATTGTGTTCATTGAATTTGTATAAATCTAAAAAGTTTGTGAATGTGATTAGGTTTGGCGTATTGAATCAACACATTAATTATTACTTTCATCTCAAATTAGGTGTAAATATTCTAAGCCAAACATTAGACAACTCCGTTGACCTACAAAATTGTCAAAATTAAAAAAAAAAATTGTGGGTTGTTGGGTTTGAATTCAAATCTGATTTTTTTTTCAATTACTAATTTGTAGAGACTAGATTGAATCCTTTACGGGAATCTCATTGTTAAGTTTTTGAATTTGAAAACATCTAAATCAATTGATTTGAGTTAAAAAAAGGAAACACTCCGGAATATGGCAAACATTCATATATATTTTTAAAAAATAGCTATGTTTTATTTTTTCCATGTTATATGGATATAATTAGATTATAAATAGCAAAGTTAATTGTATGCAAATAAATATATTTTTTTTTATATATTTAATATAATAAATAAACATTAAATAGGAAAGTAATATAATTGAATGCCTAAATAATTATGGCAGACACATGTGTGATCTTTTTTCATGTTTACCATCATCAAGTTTTTCTCTTTTATCAATATTCATACTTCACATATTTTTTGCCCTCCCTCCTCTCCCCCCCCCCCCCCCCTCCTCCCGAATTCATTCAAATTCAAGATGTATTACATCACCGTAGGAGCGATTTTTGTGTATCCATTAGGTACTTATTAATTACATATTTATCTCGTACTTATACAGTTTGATACGCACAAATTGTATTGTTTTTGCTCGTTTGTCTAATGTATCCATACTTATACAGTTTGATACCCACACATTGTATCTTTTTTGCTCGTTTGTGTAAAGTATCCAATATTTTTGCTTAACAACGCTGTTGAAATGTATCTACATTTATATAAATAAATAGATACTTGTAGTATTATACAAGCACAAGTTAAAATGTTGATTTATGAAGACAATTATATCTAAATATATGAGTAATATATCCAAGAAAAAAAGTTGAAACGATATTTTAAGTATAGTTGTATCCAGTGTATTCATTTTTTTGTTTAACAACAATGTATTCGTTGTATTTTATATTGGTATATTCATTTTTTGCTTAACAACTAGTGTATCTATTGTCATGTAGTTTACCTATTCAAAATCGAAATACTTAACCTTCATTCACAATTTCAACAAGTTGTTTACAACAATAACTTGTGTCAATAAGAAAAATATAAATACCTTCACGACTACGAAATAAGAAATATGGAGACAACAAGAAAATTGAGTATGATGTATCACAATTTTTGTTAAATTGCTAAAGAATATGATCTGATATGTCTTTAAATAATTAATTTTTTGTTA
Organism: Solanum lycopersicum; assembly: GCF_036512215.1. Classification (NCBI taxonomy): domain Eukaryota; kingdom Viridiplantae; phylum Streptophyta; class Magnoliopsida; order Solanales; family Solanaceae; genus Solanum; species Solanum lycopersicum. The sequence continues at coordinate 28,940,631 of NC_090809.1, forward strand.
TAAAGTTAATTATGGGAAGTTTCTCATTGTATGGACGTAATGTAAGGATAGGGGATTATATTTCGAGTCAATTTCTTTTATAATTTTTGTATTTAAAGATGTATTAATATATAAATAAAAAAATAAAAAACTATACAAATATATAGCTAAAAAGTGATATAAATTATAGTCATTTATTGTAATTAACATACTTATAGTTATTGATATTCATTAACCCTATAAGTATAGTTATTTTTGTAAGTTGCTCTTAAAAAAAAACATTAACAAATAAGGAAGAAATGCAAATGATGTTGAAGTTTGCTTTTAGTTACTACAATAACTTTTGGCAAAATAAATTATTTAGTTTTAATAAATTTGAATTTTGAATTTTAATTAGTCTGTTTATGTTGTTGAGATATTGTAGGTTGTTTAAATTTTAAATTATAGAGATTATGTATTTCATGTTGGCTATTTAGAGCCCCTCAATACATAATAAAATTATTGGAAGCGATTTCAATCCTGAGAGACATTTTCAATCATTTAATGTTGCCCCATTTTGCAACAGCCCGTACCCAAACAAACTAAAAATGCAGATTTTCAGTAGACTTACGGTCCGTCAGTAGACACCGTAAATGGGCAAGTCAAGTCTAAGACCTCGGTCATGCACGACACTCGACCGATACGGATCGTCAGTCAACTTGCGGTCAGTCAGTCGACTTCGTCGATCGGTCAGTTGACTTTCAGTCCTCAGTCGCGATTGACGGTCGACCAGTACGGACCGTCAGTCGACTTACGGTCCGTCAATCAACTCTGTCAATGGATCGAACACTTTTTTGGTCTTTTCAATGTTTATTTGGCTCCTAAACTACATCATTTAGACCTTAAATCATGAGGTTTTAGTCAGCTTAAGCCTAGAAACGTAACTAGAGCTTACCTAAGTCAAATCATTAATAAACATAGAAAATTAGAAGCAAGAGAGGAGAAAAAGGTTAACAATCCTAGTTAAAGAACGCAATAAGTTTACATTAGTTCCAGCCCTGAAATCAAAAGGTTTCTCCGTAGAATTCGTCACCAGGTATGTGGAATTTCACTAGTGGATTCCTTTTGCCCATTAGGTCCCTAGAACTCAATCAATTTCTTGACTCCCTTATTATGAATATACCTAGGGTTTCTAGAATTACAACAGATCATCATGAATTAGTTAGTTGTATGTTCCAAATCATATTATCAACTATTATGTTAATTTCATGAATTTTAGAACCCTAGCTATATATTTCATTAGTTGTTGATTTACATATACTAGGTCAAATATATTAGTCATTCAGTTATACATGTCTTTGTTATTAATGCATCATTATCAGATTAATTGTTGCGTTCTAAGTTTGCATGTTCCGTTATGAGCTATTCAGTGTTACATAAACTCTGTCATAATGTGTTAATCACTTAATTCATTTGGAGTAGCATATTACTAATTTGGAATAGGGTTCAACGTACCAAAATAGTCCCAGAACTAGTAGGCAAATTGGTTGTAAGTCTCCTTCATATGCATCCGTTTATTGATCACACCAGCATATACATCTGGCAGGGTATATTGGGTCCTTTCGATGGGGCGTATACATCAGACTTCACATTTAGCTCATGTGATTTTATTATCGGTTATTATTAGCTCTCGCAGTTCCATTAGACTCTATTGCATTAACAATATTTATAGTTTAGTCAGTATTTAGTCTCAGCACGTTATAAATTTGGTCATTACATCCGGATAGCTCAACATTCAGCATGTCATGTTCAGAATATTATACTTACTATTGTTCGTGTTCAGTTATGTATAATTTCAGCCTACTTATCCTACATGCTCAGTACCTTTAAAGTACTGACGCATACGTGTACTACATATTATCATGACGGAGGTTCAGAATCTTATCATCTAGATCACGCTTAGATCGATTCCCGGCCTCCAGTTCAGCAGAATCAGTGTTAAGTCCTCATTCTTCGAGGACAGTATCATGAGTTTCTTTTAAATACTTTTAGTCCTTTAGTTTTTGTTTTTCTAGACTTAGCTGGGGCCTGTCCCAATATTTTTAGTCAGTTAAAGGCTATTTTGAGACATAGTTAGTTTAACTTAGTATTGAATTCATATCTTTTTTGTATTAAACTTATCAGTTTTCATATATCTTAGTTATAGTATATATATGTATTCCCCATCTTTTCATTTTAATTATGATTTAGCTTGTGCATCAATTTATTATCTTTAGTATACTCATGATCATATGCCAATAGGGTTAGCTTAGGATCACTTGTGGTCCTAGGTCTTGTGTCTTCATTTTGGGAGTAGCTTGGGGTGTGACAAAACACCCCGTATCCCAAATAGACTAAAAAGACAGATAATCAGAAGTTGCAGGTGCCTACGATAAAGCAAAGTACGGACCGCCAGTCAACTTATGGTCCATCACTCGACTCCATTGATGAGGCAGTCAACTTTAGTCCTAAGTTGTGCACACTGATCAATTAGTACGGACTGTTAGTCGACTTACGGTCCGTCAATCGATTACGTTAATGGTCCAGCTGAATTTTAGTCCTCAGTTGAAAAGGACGGTTGACCAGTGACGGACCGTTAGTCGACTTACGGCCCGTCAGTGACTCCGATAGCTATTGAGTTAGAGGTCCTTTTCTCGCTTGTTTGGACCCTAAGCTACGTCGTTTAGACCCTAAATCACGAGGTTTAAGTTAGTTTAAACCTAGAAACATAACTAGAACTTACCTAACTCAAATCATTAATCAAAACTTAGAAAATTAGAAGCAAGAGAGGATAAAAAGGTCAAGAACCCTAGTTGAAGAACTTCACAAGTTTCCATCAGTTCCATCCCTAAGATCGAAAGATTTTCCGTGAAATTCATCACCATGTATGTGGATTCACTAATGGGTTCCTTTCGCCCATTAGGTCCCTTGAATTCAGGCAGTTTCTTGATTCGCTTACTATGAATAGACCTTGGGTTTCATGAATTACAACAAATCATCATGAATTAGTTAGTTATATGTTCCAAATCAGATTATCATGTTACTAGTAAGTTTATTACATGAATTTCAGAATCCTAGATATGTATTTCTTTAGTTATTGAATTACACATGCAAGGTCAGATATATATATATCAGTCATCTAGTAATACATGCCTTAGTTATTAATGCATCATTATTATTATATTAATTTTTGCATTCTGAGTTGACATGTTCAGTTTTGAGCTATTCAATATTACAGAAACTAAGTCATAATGTGTTAATCACTTAATTTATAAGGAGTAGCATAATACCGAATTGTACTAGGGTTCAACATACCCAAATATTCCCAAAATTACAAGCCAAGTAGATTGTAAGTCCCCTATGTGGGCATCGGTTTAGTGAACAAGCCAGCATGCATTTATGCCTCTGGCAGGTATATCAGGTCCTTTCGATGGTACGTATACATATAACTCCATATTTAGATCATATGGTTTTATTATCCGTTATTAGTAGCTCCTACATTCAAGAGACTGTATTGCATGTACCATACCTACAGTTTAGTCAATATTTAGTCTCTGCATGTTATAAATTTGGTCATTGCATCAAGTTAGCTAATCATTCAGTATATCATATTCAGGATATTATACTTGCATTTGTGCTTGTTAAGTTATGTATTATTTAAGCTTTACTCTATCCTACATGCGCATTACCTTTCATGTTCTAACGCATACGTGCACTACATATTCTTGTTATGTAGGTTCAGGTTCTCAGCATCCATATCTCGCTTAGATCGATTCCTGATCTTCTGTTTAGCAGAATCGGTGGTTAGTCCTCATTCTTTGAGGACAATAGTCATGAGTTTCATGTAAGTATTTTTAGTCCTTTACTTTCAGTTTTTCTAGACTTAGTTGGGGCCTGTCCCAACATTTTTAGTCAGTTAGAGGCTATTTTCAAACACCATTAGTTTCAACTTAGTATTGAGTTTATATCTTCTTTGTATTAAACTCATCAATTTTCATATATCTCAGATATAGTATATGGATATTTCCGCATCTCGGGGGTAGCTCGGGGCATGACACATTTCTTTTAGAAAGCACCAATGCCGGTATCAAGAGCTTCATTGATCTTAAGGGATCTGCGAAATCTTTCAAATAACTACAATACATTTTTAACCCATAAGGGCTACATTTTAAACCCATCAGAGCTATCCATTCTAACCCATCAGGGCTACCTTTTCAACCCATGCATTTTTTCAACACATAAGGTTTTCGAAACAAGTTTTTTTAACCAAAAAAATGGAAAGCAACAGTCTCTCCTTGAATGTCCCACAAATTTTCACAGACGATAACTATAAAATTAGGTCTATGAGAATAAAATCATATTTTGAAACCTATGTGATATGTGGGGTTGTGATGGAAGTAAAACCCTTACAACATCTCTCTACAAATCATACAAAAGTTCATATAAGAAGCAATTTCAAAAAAAAAAAAAAGTTCTACACAAGACAATGCCATCACATGTGTTTTTTAAGAACAAAATCAAAAGAAGAAAAAGAAAAAAGAAGAAATTTTGCAAGTTAAAAAAAAAATGAAAAAAATCCAGCATCAACTACCAAAGAAAAAATTGAGGAGGAGCAAAATTTTCAATTACAGTAATTAAAGTAAAGGAGGAGTGTTGAAGTTTGTTTTTAGTTACTGCAGTAACTTTTAGCAAAATATGTTATTAGTGTGAATAAATTTGAATTTTCAATTTTAGTTAGTTTGTTTATGTTGTTGAGATATTTTTTATTGTAAATTTTTAGTTATGCATAGTATGTATTTTATTTGGCTATTTAAAGCCCCTCAATCTTAATAAAATTATTGAAATTTGTTGAAAATCATTTCAATCTTGTGAGACATTTTCAATCATTTTGTGATGTCCCATTTCTTTTAGAAGGCACCAACAATGGACAACTATTGTTAAAAGCTTTGAAGCTCAAAAATAAAATATCAAATTTGTCGGTGAGTTTATCTTTTTCGATGATTATTTATTCGTCATCACCGGCTCTTTCTATGAGTTTTTTCTGAAAAATATTAGAATTTATCATCTATCAAAGATGGGAGTGTTGGGTCTGTTATTCTCTTTCTCTCATAAAAGTTAAAGGGAAAATGATTCCCTCCATTAAAAGGGGGTAATTTTTCTTATGAAAAAGAGAAAAATATAAAATTTAATTATAACAAGTATATAATTAAAATATTTTTTTAATTTGTTTTTTGCTTTTCACTCTCTTAAGGAGAGTGAAATGGACTCCCTATGCCATGTTAGCATATGTAAGCACTTAAGGGGTTACTTGATCCATTTTAAAGTAGTTCAAGGGGGTAATAGGATCTTCGTAAAAAAATGTGTGTCGTTGGAAGTTCACTCATAAATTGAGGGGGAATTTGGAAGTTTTATCTATATTAATTTAACATAGATGTGAGGGAGTGTTCTAATTTCACTTAACTTTGAGATTGTTAACGTTGGTAAATAAAATTTGAGTTTTTTAGAACAAAAGAATTAAAAATATAAAAATTTTATAGTTTAGAAACGTGAGGAAACCCCTTCATTTATAGTTACCAGAGTGTTGTATGAGCAGGTGCATATTTTTTTTCTCATAAAAATCACAATCCTATGGAAAGGTAACAACTTATCGAAAAAGTCACAACTCTTTGGAGAAGTCATAGTCATTCAATATGAAATGACGTCTTCTTTTAATTTAATATAATATAATATGTATAAGATATACTAAATTGTGTGTTTTACAAAGAAGAAGAACAATGAAAAACTTTTCTTTGAAAAGTGTAGTTTAAGAATTTGAGGAAACCGCTCATTTTATAGCCAACAAAAAGTAGTGTGTGAAAAAAATGCTAATTGTGCCTTATAAAAAAAAGTCACAACCCTTGAGAAAAGTTATAGTCATTCGAAAAGTTCAAGACTCATTGCAAAAGTCATAATTCTTTGAAAAAGTTACAATCCTTCGGAAAAGTCACAATTCCTTGAAAAATTTGCATCCCTATAGAAAAGTCGTAACCTTTCAAAAAGGTCACAACTCATCCGAAAAGTTATAACTCTTTCGGAATGTCACAACCCTTCAATGTGAAAACGTATATGACTTTAATATAATTTAATATACATAAGTAAATATAAAATATATACTAGATTTTGTGTTTTAAGTTGGAGTTAGTATAATAATTTAAAGATTTAAGTTAGACATTTCATTCTTTTAAGGTTGTATATAATAGATAGATAAAAAAGATAGATATAGATTTGTCTTATTTTAACAAATAAAGAAAACTTTTTATCTAAGGATATGTAGAATATATCGATATGTCTTTTAACTTTATGGTGTTAAAGATGTGCCCCACGCCCAAAAAAATATTTTATATTAAATTGAATTAAATTAAAATTACAACAAATAACTTGGAAATAGAGTACTTATTCAATCTAGTTTGGACTCTTTCAATATGTTTCTGATCGAATCTTTTTCTACAATAGTTTGAGATTTTTCACAACTTGAACACTAAGTTATAGTTTTTGCAACATAAAATCGCTTAACTTCTTGTCATGTAGAAGATTGTGAAGTATATTTATGACTATGGAAATGAGTACATATTAATTATCTGGATACTCTTCTCTTTTGAGGTTGAGTTATTCCTTTCTCTTTGTTGCATCAATTTTTATTGATCTCTTTAAATTACCCGCAAAAATAATAATATAATTGCATAAGTGAACAACTCTACAATGTTCCTTGTTTTAAGAAGAATAATAGAAAACTTACAAATTTTGTAGTTTAAAAATTTGAGAAAACTCCTCTATTTATAGACAACAAATGATAGTATGAAGATGTGTTTATCGTGACTTAACATATAAGTCAAAACCATTAAGAAAAATCACAACTTTTTCAAAATTTCATAACTCTAAAAAAAAGTCACGACCCTTCGACAAAATCACTTACCATAAATGTGAAAAGGTGTCATCTTTTAATATAATATAGAGTAAATGAATATAATATAAAATATAGAATATATAACGTATTAAGTGTTTTAAGTTTGAGATATTATAATAATTAAATATTAAAGTTTGAACTCCATACTTTTAAGATAGTATTTGTTCTGGATACATGTTTTTGCACGTGGATTTCATACTAAGTATTTGTTCTGGATACATGTTTTTGCACGTGGATTTATACTAATCTTTTGCAAGGACAATTAAATTATAAATCAGTTATTTGATAACCTTATTATCCATAAATTGTGAAGATTTGATTATCATGTAGTTGAAATAAAAAATAATTTGATATTACTAAATAATTTAACAATTATAAAGGAGGTGATAGTTGTCGCTTGCCTTGATCTTGGATTGGATATGCATTAGAGATGAAAAAATCAATTGATAATTCTTTTCATTCCTTTATGACTTATTGCATATCGTAAATTAAGTATTATTGAATTAATCTCCTTTTAAAAGGTATCCAAAGTCAAAAAGGTAAATTATAGAGGCAAGATCCTTTCTAAGAAATGATCATAATCAACAAATTGGAGATATTATCAATGAAAACAAAGACATAAAGCGTCGACATTCACGATCATTTTGTAATATGTACATAGTGAAAAAGTACATATTTAAGAAATTTGTTAAACCAACCTTTCTATGCTTAAGTCCTAGAGATAGTTAAATAAGAAGACGATAAATAGTGTTACACTAATGAATACTACTGAGATACCAAAAGCTTGAGAAACTATATATGACGATAATATTCTTAGCATTGCAAACAAAATTATCTTAATCTTTCATTCATGTGAACAACATAAAATAAACAATAATTTTTTTAGAAATAATAACAAATTGAGTCATATTTAAATATGAAAGGCTGAATTTTCGTTACATACCTGGTAAGTTTACACCTACGATATATTATACTGTTTCATTCAAATAGTGAGAATTAGTTATATGTTCAATGTACATTTATATAAGATAAATTTAATTTATCAATTAGAAAATTAATCATTAATTTATGCTAATTATGATGGAAGGAAATCAAAAGTTTTGCAATAATATTTGTTATAGCTATTACTTAGCATTTAAGATAATTTACAAATTTAATTTATTGAAATTTGTTATAGTTTTGTGTGGTAGGAGTATTCAAGAGATTGTTTTAAATATGAGAAAATACGTCAAATCCCTCCTCAAATTGATTGCAAAACTTACTTTAGTACTTGAACTATATGGACGTTTAAATATCCTCTTAATGATTGTTGTCACAAATAAAAAAGAAGACTAGGCGTAAATAATGAAAAATTAAAGAGAAAAAAATTGACTACTTTTAATTTCTTTTCAGCAAATAAGAATTTTTCCCTTAATCTTCCTCACACCCCACCACCCTACCACCCCTATCCACCAACAATCCTAGCCCATTTTCTTCCTCACACTCCACCACCCCGTGCCCCACTTCTTGAAATTCTCCACTTAATTTTTTTTAAACCCTTCACGCTCACCTTATTTCTCCTTCTTCGATTAATCCTATCTCCCCTTCTTTCTCCTTCTCTGAAACACTCATACCCCATTTATTTTCCACTTATCCAACAACTTATTACTTCACTATCATTACTTATAGAAGTGATTATTGATTTGATGAACTAAAAACTCTTTTTAATTAAAAAAATTATATTTGTTTCATCTCTAATTAAAGTTTTTGTTGTTACTATTTCGTTATTTTGACAAAGTGTCTTAAAGATTGAATGTTTTTAGTGAAAATGATCTTGAAAATTTGGATTTGGAGTTTGATATTTTAAGAGAATTTTTCCTTTTTTTAAAAAAAATAATATTGGATTAATTTTTCTTTTTATTTTTTTCCATTCAAAAATTATGAATTAAGAAAAAAAAAACTCAAATCTTAAAATAATTATCAAAGTTGCACTGATGTGACAATGACGTGGTACTGACTTGTCGATGACATGACACGTGTGGAATGCAGTTGCCATCGTGACACTGATCTTATATGCTTAGGCTGGATTTAAATTCACTTGGAATAAAATTAGGAGGGTAAATAATTATATATAAAGTTAAAGTGCTAACGTAAGTTTAACTACCAAGTTCAGGGAGAATTTATGTGTTTTTGTCTTTAAATATTGCAAAAAATTTTGATTTTCTTTTATCATTTAATAATACAAATATTCATTGTATTTATATTTTGCTTGGTAGGAGTATCTGAAGACATTGTTTTAAATATTGCAAAACTTTTGATTTACTTCTATCATTTAAAAATACAAATATTCATTTACATATATTAATTCATGTCATAAGTTGTGTTTTAACTTCCGGAAACTTGAAGTAATATTATGGGCTTTTCCATTTTATATTATTATTATTATTCCATAAATATATAAGAATATTGTTTAATAGAGTTGTCAATATGGGCTAGCCCACCCCATCCGGGCTAACCCATACATGTTTCAACATTTTACGGGTCAGGCCGGGCTAGTCCATTTTTGGAGTGGGCCAAAAACGGTCGACCCATCCCACAAGTACGTGGGCTACAGGCTTGCCGGGCCAACCCACTTTATTTAGAAATTATTTTATTTTTAGAATTACTAAATTAAATTATAAATTATAATCTGAAAATATTATTAAAAATATCGACAAAACAATATTACATGACGTTTATGTTACTACTTTTTAATCAAATCCACAAATAAAATTACTTTTATAATTTTTATTAAGTTTTTTTTAAAAGTAAAATTATAAATATCTAAATATAAATATTAACCTAATTGATTTGAGTTTGAACTCTCTTTAATTTTAAATTTTAATATTATATTATGTTTTTAGTCAATTTTTTTTCCCACGGGAGGGCCTTCCGATATTTCTCAAGCCCCCAAAACAGCAGGCTAATTCAGGTCGGGCTAAAAATTCTTTTCTCAAAAGGTCTCCAAAAATCGCAGCCCAGCCCTATTTAATCCCGGGTTAGGCCAGGCCGGCCCAATAGGCCTAACCCATATTGACGGCTCTAGTGTTTAATAGAATATTATAGTATTTATTAATAATGGGAAAAGGTAGAAATACCTCCCTAAACCATGACCCAAATCTCAGAGACATACCTTAACTATACTAAGGTCCTATTACCTCCACCCCAAACTCTGTTTTTGTAATTTTGTACACCTTTAAGGCTTCCATGACATCGATATATCTCTCACGTGCCTCAACAACGTAGAGTTGCTGGGCGTGCCACATAAGCCAAAAAATGTACAAAAATACAAAAAAAAAAAGATTTCAGGGGGGGGGGGAGGGTAATAGGACCTTAATTTAGTTAAGTTGTATCTCTGCAAATTCAGTCATAGTCTAGAGGGGCACTTGTGTCTTTTCCCATTAATAATTAATGTATATTTACATTTTTGTTCATCAATATTATGACATTACAGGGACATTTTCGTAATTCAACTTTTGACGTGGAAGCTTTCCACTTATAACATAATATGATATGATAGATATATGTAACATTACACCCTTTTGAAATGGTTAAATTTATTTTTATCTTCATGGAAAAATAAATAGTGATTAATAAGTTAAGAATGATGTGGTATAACTTGTTTCAATTTTCCAATGGTTGTATTTTAAGTTTTGAAGTCAAGCAAGAAAAAAGTAAATTTTTTGAAAGTTATCGCAAGTTCCTAATTAATGATTTTTTGATTTGAATTAAATATCTTGGAGGTCTTCTCTGAATCTATAAATAGTTAGGGGGGCCAAGACATATTTATTTCAAGACATCAAATCATTTTCCAATACAACTTCAGAGTAGAGAGATATTATCGTTGAATTTTCATGAGATGATGCTGGCAGAATATGAAGTGGGCTCAAGTTGTAGGAATAAATATATATATATCATATAGAGGAAATTTCACGAATAGCGAAGAGATTTACATTAATAATCCTCCTCACCCACATTTTTCCTAATTATGTTTCATAGCTATAGTTTTGTTTCTGGTATATTTCGCTTGTCAATTTAACAACACGGCAAGTATATATAGATAATGTATTTATAATCCAAAGTTAAGGATAAGAGTTAGTAAATTATACACCCGTGGACAAACCAAGCAAAGTGGTGAAATTCCCTAGTTGGAAGACCAATCCCTTAGGGACACCTAGCTTATCAACCATGCATGGTAACACTAGAATAAAGTTACTATTATTAGGAATATTGCGTTAAGAGCTTGTGGGAGAACACTTATGCCCCAGTTTTCATCATATCTTGATATTTCAAACTATGAATCCTATGTTTATTTATTTATTGATTAAAGTCTACAAATTGTTATTTTATTTACAAATTGACCCTTTTTTATTACTTCTTTAAAAATTATTTTGACTAAAAGTAGATAACTAAAATTTATCCCAAGTCTTAACCATATTCCAGGAGCTGTAATTTGGGTGTATCACACCTAGCAACTCTACTCTTAAAATCTTATTCATTTGTGTATCCCCACAAACTTTTTAAAATGGCTAAAGAGGGATAACAACAAGTCTAGGGTGGATTTGTTCTTTCCCATATGTTCTTGGTACTTTACCTACACCGTTTGCCCCTATTGTAATCTAATATATGATGTTTTACACATAATTAAGGTCTTGGAAGTATTAAATCAATTATTTACATTCATTTAAACTTCAAGACAATAGAGCAAGGTTCCAAGAGGAGACAAGCTAGGGTTTTGAGTGTTCTACGAGTTTCATCGATTTCGCCAAAAACCTTTTTCTTTCCAGGTAAGTAAGGCTATTCGTAGTGTTTGAATAACTCATTCTCACACTCTTTTGGTAGAAAGTTGAGTCTATGGTTCTTCCCTCTCTTTTATGTGATTCCTATATTATGAGATTGCAATATTTTATGTATTCAAATTGAATTATTGTTCATGCTTGTAGTTCCATATGAACACTCTCCCTCTTTATATATATATATATATATATATATATATATATATATATATATATATATATATATATATATATTCACTACAAGTATATTTTGAGCGTGTAATTTTCCTTACATCTATTGTGGAAACAAAAGTTAGTTAAAGATATAAGTTTAAAAGCATGATTTTGAAAAGCGTTTAAGGAAACTTAAAAGGGTTACATATATATCATTCTTATATTGAAAAATAGCACTATGTTCATAAAAATATAAAAGTTTTTCAGTTTTAATACATCAATATTTAACATGAAATATAAGTCCACAAGTATACATTTTAAATGCAAGTGTTGAACGAAGTCTTTAAAGGAAGAATCAAATGGCTTTATAGATACTATTTGATGGTTGACAAATATAAAGAATATGATTGATGTTTTTAAAAGATAATTCAGTATAATACTCTCTTTCTTTGTAAAGGGTGATTCAGCAAAATGATAAGTAAAGTAAAGTAATAGTCCCTTTCTTTGTAAAGGTGAATTGAGCATAACTAATATTGATTATTTTTGGAATCATATCAATCATCGAAATCGGTAAGAGTCTAGTGTAATTCTAAAGCCCCATTCATAAAAATATAAAAGTTTTCAGTTTTAATACATCAATATTTAACATGAAATATAAGTCCACAAGTATACATTTTAAATGCAAGTGTTGAACGAAGTCTTTAAAGGAAGAATCAAATGTCTTTATAGATACTATTTGATGGTTGACAAATATAAAGAATATGATTGATATTTTAAAAGGCAATTCAGTATAATACTCTCTTTCTTTGTAAAGGGTGATTCAGCAAAATGATAAGTAAAGTAAAGTAATAGTCCCTTTCTTTGTAAAGGTGAATTGAGCATAACTGATATTGATTATTTTTGGAGTCATATAAATCATCGAAATCGGTAAGAGTCTAGAGTAATTCTAAAGCCTCATAAAAATATGTATTTGGTTTAGGATAGGATAACACTAATTCTTCATGCGACTCCTCACTGCCTCTTAGAAGTCCTTTTCGATGGATCAATAGTCTTATTTTGAAGCATTTTATTGCTTGAGTAAGTCTTTCACTAAATAGTGAGTCAGGCCAAGGGTTTTCTTGGGGACTAATAATGGTTCTCAAGTGTCGGCCAAATCAAGAGTGTAGGACCGCGGCATGACACAAGGATTGATGTTAGAAAAATAATTTAGAATGCAAAAAAAAAAAGTGCAAAAATACATTGTTGATCGCCTAACAAGAAGGGAGGATTTCCAATTGAGCAAGACCTCACCTAAAATTACAGTGCAGAGTACTTGCGTCTATCAAATTAGGCCGGTGTACACCAGTGGAGAAGGAGATGTGCTGAATGAAAAAAACGACATTGATGAACATCACTCAAAATGATAGTGTGAAAAGAAAAATATTGAATGCTTGAAAGGCGAACCAAGGTGGTAACTTAGTGAATCATAAAATGTGGTAGGTTGACAAAATCGAGTTTGCCAACTGAGGTTTAAAAGAACTGAAGTTAAGAGCATCAAAGGAGAGTTGAGAATCAAGAGGCAATGCGCCAAACAAGTTCGGTGAGGCCGACTTATGTCGTCGATTGAGCCACCTATCGGAATTTTGGGCCTAATTTTGAGGAATTATAAACAGCAAGAGATAAATTAAATATCAAATGACATAGAATATATGATTTCATATCAAAAAGTGATAAAAGTTTATAGATAGAACACTTTATCATTGAAGAATTCTTTTCTTGCTTTGGGTTTTTTACAACATTGTGCTTGAAATTGACAAATTGAAGTTCAATCCAAAATAAATTTACTTGTTATTGCTTAATTTCATGGTACCCGTAGTTGCTTTCATGGTAGGTATAATATCTTTTGTTTTTTGTGATGGGTGACTAAAAACCCTTATCTAGGGGTGAACTTATAAGGTAGGGTGTTGATTTAATGTAGTGGGTATTGTGTTATGCTCTGATTTTCTACTGTTCATGCATGAATTTAGTCTAATCAACATGAGATTTATTTATGGATTAAGATTGCAAATTTAATTCATACTTTCGATCTCTGATTGATTCTCAAAAGAGATTGCTTGGATTGAGTAATTAGTATGATACTAGAAATTTAGGTTTGATGGCTCTAAGTTGCATGAAAATAGAGGTTGTGAGTCGGATGTATTTGCCTTGTTCTTTAAAGAGAGAATATAGTAAGGTGTTAAGTTTCTTAGTTTAGTATGTAGATGTGATAAAAAAGATATTTTATGAATAAATTCTTTGAGATTGAAAGATCTTTAGTGTCAACGAAAATGACTTAGTCTATTCATGAATGTTCATTAGTATAGAGCAACACAATAACCCCTATGTGACATTGATTGTCAATCTCCCAACTCTTAGATTGGTTAGTAACTTTTGAATTATTCAATATTTTAGTTCAATTGCAATAATTGTCAGCAAAAACTTTATATTAAATAGGTAGAAGTATCAACCCACTCGTTCTTACCATTGCTAAAGAGAGATCTTTAAATCCAAATTTCTTGATAGCGATTATTTCCAATATATCATTCTATGTGGGATTCAACCCCAATCCTTTGTTGGATTTTTTATTGGCTATGACCATTCTCCTTCTTTTTGCATTGTCTACGACCAATTTCCCTCTTTTTTATTGGCTACGACCGTTTTTCCTCTTTATTAGTTTAAAGAAGGACTTTTGAACTTTTTAACTGATCTATGAAGATTATGCTTTTTCCCTTTTCTAAACCCTTAAAAAGGAGTAGACCCTCGCATATTAGGAAATGCATTTCTATCAAACTTTTTGAAACTCCTAAGGATGTATCCAATTTTGAAAAACTATCGAATTCAAACTTTTCACCCAGAGTCTATGATAGCTTACTAAATTTATATATAATGTTAATTATGAAAACTATAATTGGATTGTAGTATATCTCACGAACCCATGCCTAAGAGAAATATCTAAAAGTGTCAATATTTAAAATTAAAACTAAAATATATTTTACATAGATGAATTTCGTTGGTATGGTCTGATATTTTTATACTCATTTTTGTAAATTTTAAATTTACCAAATAATTAGGTGTAGGCATAACTTGTCATGGGACATTCTAGGGCACACTCAGCTGGCACTCAATATCTTATTCAGAAGAGCTTGCCATTAAAAATTTCTAAAAGGAAACAATGTGCGCTGACACGAAAATATAACATAATGACTAAAATACTTTTTTTTGGAGCGATGATATCATAATTGACGTAAGAATAGTATAATTAAAGGGACATCAAGATAGTATCAGTTGGTAAAAGTGGCAATCCAACTCATCTGGAAACATATATACATACTAAGCTAACAACGCATGGAGCTTAAAGTCAAAATAATCCAAATATTTCCATAAAACTCTAGGATTACTATGCATCAAGTAGTCGGAATAAGGCCTCACGCCGGTTCACTAACAATTTGTGTGTGCGTTCCATGAGAAAATTGGTTATGTACATTTGTGATCATGTAGGGTTAGTAAATCAAAGATTGTAATTGGTAAGCTGTAACATGTTGTGCATGTTGATGTATACTATTCATGCATGAGTTGTCATGTAGTACTATGTTGTAGTCTATTGCTTACATTCATGTTTTGGAATTGACCGTATGATTCTTTCGGTACACGGTGTTTGTGTACTAATACTGGAATTGTTCTTCCTTGTCCACTACTAGATACATTAAGATGGCTACTTGAAGAGCTTAGTGCAAAGACACGCTTAAAATGTTTGAATCCATGAATGATCTACTCTTCCGGCTACCATTGATTAATCCTTGTTTCTTCGTCCATCTTTCCGAACACATATAATTTAGACTAGTAGTTTTCTCTTTTATAGTTTTAGGGGTAGCATCTCGTTCATAATTTTTTTGGACTTTTTGTATAAGGACTTTGTTACAACTTGCAAGTACACCCTAGAAGAAAGTAGCACTCTTGAGTCGTCACGGCGCCCTCTACCTCTCGGAGGTCTAAGACAAGCCCTTAAACATATTTCATTGCATAATAATAAAAATAGCAGAAAACTTAAAACTTTTCATAGCACAATATATGCTAGAACATTACTTCATATATATGTATAAAAGAACATAATACATAGTTAGACTCTAAGCCTCTTTACCATCTTAGACTCAACACTAATAGAGTAGAATAGGGACACGACCCTTAACAACATAAAATAATATCTAAGCTATTACATTAACTTAATGAAACATCTTGACATAGGTAATCCTTGAGTCATAAAGGTCCTTTTACTTGAACTTGGGAGATCTATCCAAGATCTTTACTTAGGAGACATCCTCTAGCCACCAACACCTACATTTTGTGTAAAAACATGAATAAGAATGATATTAATTCAAGAATGCACTAAGTATGAAAACCATGCACAAACATGCATTTAAAGAGGACATTTCATTTAAAATCATGAAACATGTCTTTTTAGTAAACTTCATGAACATTGGAACATATAAGCTCAATATGGTTCACATACATCATATAGACATGGATACTACTCATAATAGCACATAAATCCATTTATCATACTTTGAGGCATATTTAATACATACAATACATTACTTCTCTTTTATCTTACTTCTTTCCTTAAATAACCCTCAAGTGTACTTAGTACAATGTATCTCCTTGAGGTAACCTTACAATAGTCTTCCATAGATATTTCTTCATAAACACAACCACATATATTCACAAGTCATAAGCACATCATAGACATCAACTTCACATAAATACCACCACCTAAGACAACTCCTAAGTCACACTAGTTCACTGTATAGGTAGCATCCTATAATACTACTTCCACCAAGTGTACTTATGAAGTCACCCTAGATTAGGCATAACATACATAAAAAGTCATAACACTTCCATTTATAACTAAACATAAGGTGACATGCTTCATAGCATTATATAAGAACTCTTTTCTTTACTACAATCTTAGTCATAACTCATTTAGTTCATATAATAGGTAAATCACCCTCAAACCCCTTCACAAGCTTATTTGTGCAATGCACACATAGAGTCCCATATCTCCATGTATACTAAGTAAATCACTTAGAATCCATAAGTGCAATTAACATTCATAAACATAATTCATGTGTTGACATAGCAAAGTCACATAACAATGCACTCATACAATTCATACATAATATATCATCAGTCTTACTTGCATACATGTACTAATCTTATCCTTTCTTCAAGTTCACTTGGACAATGCATAGGTAGGGGCCATAATCCTACCTATACTAAGTAACCTCCTCAAGGAGTTGTTATTAGAGTAAATAATTAGTCTATCTAATACTTTGGGAGACTTATCCATAACCAATGTAGTATGTGTGAGCTACAAGGAATCCGGTGTTCTACTCCCACATTGAAAAGAGTGGGTTAACACTTTCCTAAGGTGTAAACAATCGTACATACCTATATAATTAGAAACCACAATCTATTACTTATGGGGGTACGTAGTTATGGAACATAAATATTGCTTCTAGAAACCTTGACTTACTAGCGTGGAGGTTTCCATCTCATGAGACAACATCTATGTTGGGAACCTGTACTTGCTAAACATGAAGGTTCTCTTGTGGGAAGCCAAACTTACTAACGTGAAGATCCCACTCTCATTTGTCATATTCACTTGGTGCTAGGCTCTAACTCGCATCTTACATATATTTAAGACATTAGTGTATTAATTCATAAAGAAGGCTTTAGGGATGTACACATTCATACATCATATAGCTCAAAGGTATCTAAGATGAAAATTTTCTTTAATCATAGACCCTACTTCATGTGAGAATGTCCTTTCACATATTCATACAATCACATCATGTGTGTGCGCATACTGTTAGGTAGTGGAGTCTGATTAATATATATAATTGTTTAAATTGTCAAAAGAGTAGTCACCCAAGATTGCCTAGGAGCGTGATCACATGACACTTGTTCCATATGCTTCAACAGTTGGTAGTTTGATGTATTTTATGGTTTGCACTAGACCTGATATAGCACATGCAGTGGGAGTTGTTAGCAGGTACATGGCGAACCCTAGGAAAGAGCATTGGGAAGTTGTGAAGTGGCTTCTGAGATATCTGAGAGGTACATCCAGTACTTAACTTTGTTTTGGCAAAGGCAATGTGACTCTACAGGGTTTTGTGGATGCTGATCTTGGTGGGGATGTTGACTCGAGCAAGAGTACATCCGGGTACATTTACACCATAGATGGAACAATAATGAGTTGGATGTCCAGGCTTCAGAAGTGTGTTTCTCTTTCATCTACTGAAGTTGAGTATGTGGGAATAGCTGAAGCTGGGAAAGAGATGATATGACTGACAGATTATTTGAAGGAATTGGGCAAGAAGCAGAGGCGAAAAGATTGTTTACTCAGATAGCCAGAGTGCCATACAGTTGATGAAAAATCCAGTCTATCATTCGAAGACAAAGCACATCAGAAGGCGATACTATTTCACTCGCAGGGCAGTGGAGGATGGTGATATGTGCTTGGAGAAGATAGAGGGTGCAAAGAACCCGACAGACATGTTGGCGAAATGTGTAGATGTTGGGAAATCGAGGTTATGTAAAACCTTGATTGGTCATCTGTAGTTGTTGCTACAGATGTTGCGGTGCGGTAAAGATTTTGATGATGAAGAGATTTTTATTTTTTTGAGAATGTATTTTTTAGATGACTGAGTCAGTCTCCAAGTGGGAGAATTGTTAGGTAGTGGAGCCTGATTAATAATTATTAAATTTTAGGCATTCCTATTTATTCTCTATTTATTCTCTGTAACCAAAAATACTCTGATTTATTAATATAAATATACCTCACCACCGTGAAAGTTTACTCACGGGGTGTTACCATGAAACATTGGATTTTCTCTTTCTCTCTATAGATCTCTCATCTCTTTCTCTTGAAAGTTCTTGTGTTCTTCATTTAGTGTGTGCGCGCGAATTCGATCCCAACATATACCATGTGAGATATACCTTCACATAACACCTCTAAATGTTCATAACTTCATTAATCATATACTTTACACGCATAGAAATAGGTAATGATGCATAGGAGAACTATCCTTTCCTTATTCAACATGAATCTACCCTATTCATAGATATGAATGAACTGTGTGCGCGGACAACATGATCACAAAATGGCTTAACACCTAAATTTGAGGAAGCCACCCTCTAAATATCACAATACATGTACAATCTTTCTCAAGTATCAAGTCATACACACATATAGAGTATTAAGGACTATAAACTACACATACTCACATTACATCATAGGAGACACTAACATATTCAACACTAGAATAGAATAGGGTTCGTAAGGTAGGGGTCAGTCTACAAGAGTACTCATCATCATTAGGCATATAGATCACTCCTAGACCTAATATGATCATCACATAAACACAACATCATCCACATACATAGATCATGTAATTGGTCCGGGAGACTACTCATATAAATTCACATAACATCAATTTACTTAGAACATGATATTAGAATCAAGGCTAAATACTTCAACTTCCTAAACATGGAAATCATATCAATTCATCTTGCATATTATGCCTTCAAGGCCACGATCATCAAACATAAACATTTACAAGAATGTAAACACCACCACCATAAATGGACCATACCAATCATCACAATTCAATGTACATTCTACGCTAATTAAAAGAAATAGGTAAACTTACCAAATATCCAAGATAATGATCATCTTGATCAATTCCAAAAAATTCATAACCAATTGACATAAAGGAATATAAAACTAAGCAATTTATTACAATCTAAACATAATCTAATAATCATATCATCAAGATCACAAGACCCACATTATAGGCCAATTTGAGAAATTAGGAGGATCATGTGTTCTTCATGAAATTGAATTGAAATTCATAATTAAAACAATAATTAAACATAAATCAATTATTATAATGACTTTGAAATCAATTTGACAATGAAGCCCTGGCTAGATTAAAAATTGGGAATTTGGTCTTTGAATCAGTTTTGAAAATCATTGATTGAACTCTTAGATGAATGGATAAATAAATATGAAGGATAGACATACCTTCTATAAGAGATAACCCAAAAAATCTGAGAATAAAGATCCAAGAATCCACCTCCACAGCTTGTTCTTGAGTTTGGTCTTCAATGGAGGTTTTGTGGTTTTGGGAGAAAAGAAGGTTTTGGGATTTTTGATTTTCTTATTCGGTGTTGGGTTTTTTTTACTTGGGAAAGGGGTTAAAATATGTCTTAGAAGCAATTCATAACCTTCACCTAAAGTTACAAAAACACCCCTATACTTATCTGGACTTTTAGACATGTCAAACCTAACTTTTATTTTTGAAATCTTCATCGGGAAATAAGTTTGCGATGCGGAACAAACACCTATGGAGGACCAAGTTCGTGACAGGGACCTATTTCACCAAGGAACAAAAGCTGCTGCCTTGGGCAGCTTGTTGGCCCAAGGTTGGGTCCTCCTCAAGGACCCTCTGGTATGTCCTTGGGGAGTTTTTCCCGGGCGTTTCCAACTCAAAATACTCTCACATACATGTTAGGAACCTTTCATATCAATTTGAACTCCAAAAAAACACATAAAACAAGCCGAAACACACTAATACATGCAAGCACATTTCAAGGCAAAACTTTCGAACGTCTTGGGTGTTTGACCTCCAAAGTCTTCCATACTTAAAACACTGCCTTTTAACACTATAATTAGTCATTTAAGGACTTAATAATATCATAACAAACTTGTTAGGCTCTAAAAAAACCTAGATCATTTTGAGGGTGTAACAATACTATCCATCATGGAAAGATTCATCCTCGAATGACACTTGAAATATTGTAAACACTTTCAAGGGCTAAATGATTCTTATAGCAGGTCAAAACACTTCAACATGTTATCACATAGTAGTCACCAAACTTACAAAGAAACACCAACTTCATACAATCATGATACCAAAGCAACATAATCAAAGATGGACTACTTTTACAATTCTTTCCATGCATACATATTTCTTCATATTCATTTTCATTTGGAGGAACTATCTTCTCCAACTTTAGGCATCTTCATTATTTACTCACAAGGCTAGATATACAATGGATTTCAATTGCACACATAGGTATAATCCACACTTCAACTGATGACAAAATTTTGAAGAAATCATATAGTTGCACAAGAATCATAAATAATGTAGATTAACTACAATCTTATAGTCTATAGATAAAAGTATCAAGGTCATATATGACATAACCATGCTTAGCTTATTTTAAGGAGAAACTACCTTCTCCTAGTCACAACATATGCACATGGAATCATGGAGTTCATATTAAAACACTGCATAGAGGTTAATTCATATTAAGGAGGATTTATTTACTCTAAACCACATTATACTTATACTTCCTTCCTTATGAAATCAACATGGTAGGTCACACCAAGTACATCATAACATTAGGAAGTATATTTACAACTTTCTATTTCTAGCACATCACTAGCTTTCATAAACATGCATCATTTAGGGAAATTTTTCACAATTTTTAGGCACACCAACAAACATAGGCTAGACAAACCATCACTCCTAAAGTGTGAGCCTATAGTAACACTCCCTAAATCTCAAAAGTTACACATTTTTAAATGAGACTTGTCTTTTCATATTTAAGGAAACTCTATTTCTCATAGTGACGCCAAAACACCACACAATATGAGTGACATCAAGCATGATCATTAAGCTATCTCATGAAATTCAATTGCAAAGTTATCATATAAGGATGCACAACAACATGATCAACATGCAGATTTTTAAAAATTTCTTTTTTTCCATGCAATAATGACCTTTCGTAACATGCATAACATAGTTTCATTTAAGACATGCATAACATATGGAGAACATTCAACTTATCATTTTGTGCAAGACTCCTATCATGAACAAGCTACTTAAAAACTCTTTGGTTTCATGCTTGAGTAACAATAGAAGGAAAAGATAGGGATATCTATAATTTTACTAGTCAAATCATCCTCCCCTATAGGATAAACCCATTTAAGAGCAATTATTCTCAACTCTAGGTGAACATAGATTACAAACCTTATTGACTAAGCAAGTCATCCCTCTCATGGGATCTAAGCTTATGAACCCGCTTGTTACCATCACTTCATAGTGATTTTCAACCTAGACGAGTTCAAGGGAACTCAACATATGGACATCAAGGGCTCTAAAAATCTTACCATATAGGCACATTATCCCCCACTTGGGGTAACCCAAGTCACATCATGCCCTTAAACATCAAGGTTGAGGAAAGTAGAGACCAACCTAAAAGGTTCATTGCTTTTGGGGGAACTTTCCACCAAACATGCCTAGGTATAATCTAATCATTCTTTAAATTGAACATACTCAAATTAAGTCTTAAAAGACAACTAAACACTTCAAATTAGGTCAGTATCAATTTTCTCCTTCACTTGAAGAGTTAAGGGGTGCATACCATACTTCCCCCTAAGTCACCTTAGGGAAATCATACTTCCAACTTATGGAATAAAACTACTTTTCCACTTTTTATCACTCTTAGAATGTTACAACCTAATAAAATGAATAAGATAAATACTTAACGTGTCAAGAGTGCTTGCGATTCGACCAAGGTTCACACGGATTGATACGCGTAGAACCAAACTTCAAAACCCTTAATACGACCAAGCCAACTAAATTGGGGAGTTATTTGAGCTTGGAAAGGTTGGAACCAACCAAGTAAGGCTCTCAAAAATTAAGATTTAATCGAAGGAGTCTTTACCGGACTTAAAAAGAAGAAATCTTAAGTTTTAAGGGCCCAGGGGTAAAATGGTCTTTTCAAGACCAAGGGTAATATCTTAATTAACCTAAGGAATTAATTAATAAATTATTTAATTTAATAAGTAATTAATTAATAAATTATTTAATTTAATTAAAGAACCAAATAGGCTCAGGTTGACCCGAAATGGTCCATTTCGCAAGGGCCACTCAACCCGAGTTCGAGCCCCATTGGAAGCAAAATAATTAAATCAGGTTTTTATTTAAATTAATAAGGTTTCCTAGTTTTTAAGGGCATAATGGTCCTTTCACTAAAATAATTAAATCAGGTTTTTTATTTAAATTAATAAGGAGTCCTAGTTTGACTAATTCCCAAACTAAAACTCCTATTATTAGACTACTCTCTCACAATCTCTCTCTCACGTTTCATCATTCTCTGTCATGTTGGTTCTGCCAAAAACAATAGAGAACAGATGTAATATCAAGAGTTCTTCAAACTTTAAGAACTCATATGAAATTTAAGAAAAACAAAGCAACCAAAAATGTTAAGGCAAAGAGAAGTTGTTCGTTGAGTGCTGTGGACGTTGAGGTATCTTGGACTGATTTTGGAGAGGGTTTTGGGAAAAAAATTCATTGTTTGAACATCAATTAAGGTATGAGTTTCTTTCCTCTTGGTCCCTTTCCCAAGTGAACCCTTAAGATTCAAGATATTCATTCTTGAAAACTAGGATTGTTCCCCTTTTTGCATGTCCCTATGACTAGCTCCCATTGAACTTTAGGTTGGGTATGTTTGCTGGTACAAAGTAGGGATGAAATGTTTTTTCGTGATGCTTATATTTAAGTATGCATGTTCTAAATTGTGTGAATAATGAATATGTTGTTGGAAATCATGTATAAAAGGTTATGTGTGTGTGGAACTTGTGGCAGTCAAGTAGTCACTGTTTTAGGAAGTGTAAAGGCATGTTAATTCTCGTATTTTATGTGCTAAAGTTGTGCACAATGTGATGTTAATATGGTATGTGAAGTTACAAATTTTGAGTGAAAACGCTGGACTAATGTAACTATTAATCTACACCAAATAATACACTAAATGCTTGGTGAAATGCCCTAAGAAACTAACATGAAAAGGATGATGAAAAGAAGCTAAAGATTATGAATAAATTTCAAGCTTAGTGTACTTTAAATTTCATTCAAAAAGGGGGTTGAAATCTAGAAACTTAATACATTTAAAATAGGTGAGGCCACAAGGATTTGAACTTGTGACCTCACCCTTTGGCTAGTTGATTCGCTAGAAAGGAAAAGAAAAAGGGGGTTGGGGGAATCGAAATTGGATCTGCTGTGTTAGTAGGAAGAGAAAAAGAATTAAAATAAATAAATGGGAGGCATGGGATTCGAACCCATGACCTCAAGGTAGCGAGTGAAGGAAGAGAAAGTAAAGAAAAGAAAATATGAGGCGTGGGAATCAAACCCACGACCTCAAGGTTGGGAAGGAGAATAAAAAAATTAAATAAGAAAACAAAGTGAGGATCTGGGGGCTCTATCCCACAACCTCACTGCCAAAACGCCTAGCCTAATGAACTTAATTAAAAAAAAAAATAAGGAGGTTGTGGGGGTTTTAACCCACAACCTCCCAATGCTCTGGCGAAATTAAAAACAGAAATAAGGAGGCTGTGGGGGTTTGAACCAAAACCTCCCAATGCCCAAGAGAAAATTCAAGAATAAAATGGAAGAGGTTGTGGGGGTTCGAACACACAACCCTTCGGCCAATTTAAGAGGGAAACCAAGTAGAAAATTAAAGGTATAATGTTAATGTTGGGTTCAATCTTGAGTCCCAATGTCATGCAGATTAAAAATAAAATCAATGAAAAATGTAAATGCTATCCAAGTGATTCGAACTTGGGCTTCCTTTCCCAAACTTTCGTATTGATACATAAGTCATACGTAAAAAAAATATCCAAGAATAATGCCACCAACTTAGATCGAAATCAAGATCTTGGAATATATACAAGATGCATAAGTCTTGTACTACATAATCTTAGGAATGTATGAATCACTTAACGAACTATGAATGAAGCCCCATGGCTTGTGTGTATAGACTCATAAGTCTAGCATACATTCAAAAGTAAGTGAAACTAAGATGTATGTAAAGAAATGATAAATTCTAGAAGGGTTAAGTATGAGTGTAGGATACACTAAATGTCCAAGTGCATTGGCATATGATGAGATGAACAATGAAATGATGAAATGAACAATGAAATGATGAAACCCTAGAAGGGTTAAGTAATGGTGTGAAACACATTAAATGGCCAAGTGCATTGGCATAAGATGAAATGAACATTCACGTAATAAGAGTTGAATAACTATGAAAATCAAAGGTACTAATGTTAATGAATGCGGTGACAACATGAGATGAGGCGAAATGTAAATGATGAGAACAATCTCAAATGAACCTAAGTAAATGTTACCAAAACATACTCACCAATGAGAGTGTAATATAAACAGTCTCTGTGAACACTCTAATGAAGGTATTGAGCTTAACATACTTAATACTAATGATGAGACGAGAAATCATCTAATAAGCGAGGATGTCCTCATACTAGAATTTATCTTACATTACGTATGACATGAGTGAAATGGAACTTTATACTGAGCACTGATAGGATAGTTATGAGCGGTGATGCCTTTTTTTAGGAAGAGAGGAGGTTCGCGTAACTCTCATGAAATGAGACTGTCCGGCTATCCGGGTATGGGTATCCTTATATCTCCTAGTCTTCGAACCTATACAACCAATATAAGGATCTAGTGGGTTTAAGTTCCCATGTACGCTAGCATGTTTTGGGTCACTTTGACCGGTGATTCCACCTCTTTTTGGTGTGGTGGAGACACTGGATTTCATAATACTCACCTGATCTATGTCGGTTAAAGTTAAAGTTCCCAAAGAGTGAATGAGGCCTGCCTCAAATAATGCACATAATGAAATGAAGTATACCAAAGGTGTTAGGATAGGATAATCAAGAGGTGAGCTAGACTCAATTAATGACATTAGGTTATTTTTTATCATTGCACAGCAAACCCAATGAAACTCTCTAACTACATCCCAGCTATAGCTGGTGTTCATACTAGCCTATGAACGAAATGAAAAGTACGTATGAATGAATGAAGCAGTTCTGTGATTGCTAATGAAGACTCCCTAGTTGAGGTACCATATGTTGAGCCCTCATTTTGGAAAGTCTTAATGTCAAGTCCATGATTCCAAGGTATCATGAAAAATATGAATGAGTGTTATAAAAGATGTTATGTGCTATATGCTATATGATATGTGCTATGCGTAAGATGTTTTGTGTTGTGTGCAATATGATAAGTATAATGATGCATGTTACTCTCATGGCATGACATTTCTAATCCAAATTTTGAATGCTCACTGACTTTTTTAATCCAAATTTGGAAAGTTCACTAACTTTTCTAATCTCAATTTGGCAAGTCCACTAACTTGACTTTCCATAATCATGTTGTTTGGAAAGAGCTATCCTTTCTCATGCATGTACTTGGTGTGTGCTTGCATATACCCATACTTAGTACAAGTGTGTACTAATTCCATAAAACTCTATATTGTTAGGTGCAGTCACTGGTGGACGCTAGAGCATAAATGTTGACGTTGCAGCTATCCGAACGTGGAGCTTTCATCCGGACTTGGTAGGCCCTCATGCTTTCGAGGCTATGTACTATTATTATCTAGCTTAGAAGTAGGATTTACCTAGTGGAGAATGTTCCACTAGTGTTTCAATTCCCATTTCATTTCAGACTTTATATTGGTGCCGTTTTGGCAAGTACACATTTAATGCATCTATGAACTATTTCTTTCATTTGATGATCTTAATGTTAGATGGTTGATGGTGAACAATTATACATGTAATTGAATGTTTAGTAAGCTTTTTAGGAAACAAAGAGTTTCAAATTTTCCGCTAAAATTAATCTAGATGAAGTAAGAATGACGTATGTAGGCTTGTCTGCGACCTCTGAGAGGTCAACGATGCTGGTATCGTCTGGAGTCTAGACCCCGGTCGTGACATAGAATAAGTTCATAGAGGAAATCATTAACTAGTGATAAGGGTTCTCCCATTAACTAGCATACTTCACAATCACTTTACAAGGCTCAACACACTATTTTCCCTCCTAAAAGGACGATTATGAAACATTTCACATATACAAAGGCAACATTCATCTTTCTCACTATATACAACATTATCCAAGACATTTCAAGCCTATATCATAACATCATGCTACCATCTAACATAATCATAAGGCAATTCATCATTCCAAGGAGAACTCCATTCAATCATAACAAATACTAACAAGCTATAACAAAATCATATCATAACATCACAACATAGCATCTCCTTCTTTATAAACCACCTAGAGCCATAACTGGCATCACATCAACATATACTAAATTCACCTTCACATATACTAACCAAACCATAAAACTAAGGTAAACATCAAAAATCACCTTTTTTCCCCAAAGAATTGAGGCATCATCTCAATCCCAGCAATCATGCCTAAAAGATCACAAGACAAGGAAGCATGAGAGAAAGATCATATAGAGTTAAGTTTTATGGCACGACATGAGAATAGTGAACATGGGAAACTCTATTGTCCTATAGCCTCTCGCTCACAAATGTGTCGCGACTCACTACCGATGAATGAGACTCTACTAGATGTGGCAATACGAGACTTTGAATCCTAATGAAAAACACAGAACCTTACGCTCTAATACCAAGTTTGTTACTATCTGCAAGTACATTATAGGAAAAAGGAGCACTCTTGAGTCGTCACATGGCGTCTTCAACCTCTCGAAGGTCTAAGACAAGACCGTAGACATCTTTCGAATCATAAAAATAGCAGAAATTTTAAAACTTTTCAGAGCACATCATATGCTTGAAAACACACACACACATACACACACAAAAATATATATATATGTATGTATGTATGTAATTATATAATACATAGTTAGACTCTAAGTCTCTTTTCCATCTTAAACTCAACATTAATAGAGTAGAATAGGGACACCACCCTTAATAACATAAAACAATATCTAAGCTATTACGTCAACTTAAAGAAACATCTTGAATAGGCAAACCTTGAATCATAGGGGTCCCTTTACTTGAACTTGGGAGATCTATCCAAGCTCTTTACTTAGGAGACATCCTCTATCCATCAACACCTACACTTTGTGTAAAGATATGAAAAAAATGGTATTAGTACAAGAAAGCAGTAAGTATGTAAACCATTCAAAAACATGCATTTAAACAGGACATTTCATGTGAAATCATGCAACAAGTCTTTTTTAGTAAACTTCACGAACATAGGCACATATAATCTCTATATGGTTCACATATATCATATAGACATGGATACTACTCATAATAGCACATAAAACCATTTATCATACTTTGAGGCATATTTAATATATAAATACATTACTTCTCTTTTATCTTACTTCTTTCTTTAAGTAACCCTCATGTGTACTTAATACAATATATCACCTTAAAGTCACCTTAAAATAGTTTTCATAGATATGCTTCATAAACACAACTACATAAATTCAAAAGTCATAAGACCATCATAGACATCAACTTCACATAAAGACCATCACCTAAGACAAATCCTAAGTCACACTAGTACAATGTGTAGGTAGCATCCCATAAAACTACTTCCACCAAGTGTACCTATGAAGTCACCCTAGACTAGGCATAACATACTTAACATGTCATAACACTTTCATTTATAACTAATCATAAGGATACATACTTCATTGCATCATATAAAAACTATTTTCTTTACTACAACCTTAGTTATAACTCATTTAGTTCATATCATAGGTAAATAACCTTCAAAACCCCTTCACAAGCTTACTTGTGAAATATACACATAGAGTCCCATACCTCAACATATACTAAGTAACTCACTGAGAATCAATAAGTGCAATGACATACCAATATAACTTAACAATGCACTCATACAATTCAAACATAACATATCATAAGTCTTACTTTCATTCATGTACTAATCTTATCCTTTCTTGAAATTTACTTGTGCCTGCATGGGAGGGGACGTAATCCCACCTATACTAAGTAACCTCCTCAAGGAGTTGTTGTTAGAGTCCATAATCTTATTTTAGTCAATTTATAACTTTGGGAGACTTATCCGTAATCGATATAGACCATGTGAGCTACATGTAATCCGATGTTCTAATCCCACACCGAAAAGAGTGGATTAACACTTGCCTACGGTGTAACCAATGGTAAATAGCTAAGTGGAAACCACAAGATATAACCTACGGGGGTATGTAGTTATGGAACATTGAGATTGCTTATAGAAATTTTGACTTACTAGTGTGGAGGTTTCAATATCATGAGACATTTATTTTGGGAACCTGGACATGCTAAACGTGAATGTTCTCTTGTGGGAAGACAGACTTACTAACGTGAAGCTCCCACTCTCATTTCTCATGTTCACTTGGTGCTAGGATCTAACTCGCATCTTAAATATATCTAAGCCTTCAGTGTATCGATTCATAAAGAAGGCTTTAGGATGTACACACATATACATCATATTGCTCAAAGGTATATAAGATGAGGATATCCTTTCATCATAGACCCTAATTCATGTGAGAATGTCCTTTTACATATTTATACAATCATACATCATATTTGTGTACATACCATGTGAGATCTACCTTCACAAGACACCTCTACATGTTCCTAACTTAATTATCATATACTTTGCATGCATAGAAATAGGTAATGATGCATAGGAGAACCATCATTTCTTAATCATCATGAATCTACCCTATTCATAGATATGCATGAAGTGTGTGTACACTGGTAAACATGATCACATAATGGATTAACACCTAACCTTGAGGAAACCACCCTCTAAATATCACAATACATGTACAACCTTTCCTAAAGTCTCAAGTCGTACACACATATAGAGTATTAAGGTCTACACACTATATACACTCACATTACATCACACGAGACACTAACATATTCAACATTAGAAGAAAAGACTCCTAGCATACTTTGATCACACATTTATATAAGGGTCATATAGGTAGGGGTCATGCTATAAGAGTACTCTTGCATTGACATGGTGCCTTTCCTCAAATTCATCAACTGCTGCACTTTTGCCTCCCCCAATTCTCTTGGGAATAATCTATATGAAAAACCTAGATTAAGACACTACAAGTGATAGGAATGGAATCCGTAACCCTATTTTTTTTCCATTGAGTAAACCAGATGTGAGCTATATCCTTAAGATGGTAGGACACCAATTCTACCATGTCATTTCCAGTCACTTGTATCACTTCAAAGATTTTCTTGACCTCATCAATGAGGTTTTAAGGATTTTTTCTAACCTGCGACCCCATAAATTTTTGTGGATTCATGCGAATGAAGTCTCAAACAATGGTTACTGCTGACCTAACTTTAACATTTGTAAGAATTAGGGCCTGATGATTGTTTTGGTTGATCAAACTCTAAGGAAAAAGTTGAATAGCCTTATGAAACTACGAATTCGAAACATCTTGGTCACGAACTAGAGAAAGTGATTTAGCGTTGTGTGTATTCACATTCTTTGAATAATATGTCTGAGGAGGCATCACCTGAAATGCATAACGATGATATAAAAGGTAGATCATACCCACACATAATAACAATAACAAGAAAGTAAAGTTTTCCTAAAACACTTCGTATCCTCCTCATTAGATGTGGTGCACTTCACTCCCATAAAAAAGACTCTACTTAGATCATCTTTTCGGACATCATAGGACACTTAAACTTAATATTCTGATAACAATTAAGTCACACCCCTTGTCTACCTCCCTGACTTAAACACAGGACCTATAATGACGAGTGACCCCAAGATAACTTTGAGCTAGCATTGCATAAACATACTTTAACAAATACTTAGAGGAAACTAAAAACTTGACATACACTAAACAATAGAGAATAACCAATTTAAGTCTGAATATACGTAATTACTAACAATGAGTTTAAAGTAGTGAGACACAACTCAAATACTAAAATTGAACCTATCTATTTCTGAAATGAGCCTCTAATTGAATAGAGATGGTGGGACATGCCCTAACTAACTCTAAAAAACACTGTAAACTTAAATTAGAAGACTAAATATAAACCATGTCTATTATCGTTGAAATATATGGACTCACCATTGAATATGCAAAAATTGTTATCGAGAGACGATCTATGCATTATCTTGATGCTATGTACCTGAACCTACATCCCGAGATGTAGCAGAGAGTATGCGTCAATATTTGAAAGGTACTAAGCATGTATGATAAAATAAAGCTGAACAAACATATAACCGAAAAAATAAAAGTGAGTAATGATAATATAAACATATTAAAGATACGTAGATAATTTCAATATGAAGTAAACTTAATGCAATGACAAACTATATAACATGCTGAAACTCAATAGTGAAATGTAATTGAAACCTAGTCAATGCCAGAGAGTCTGAATGTAGACTCCAAAGTATACACTCCATCGAGAAGACCCAATATACATTTCCAATGGTATAATAGCATGCCTTACTTGATCACTGAATATAATTCCCATAAAGGAGACTTATAAACCTACGTGGCACGTAGTTCTAGGGCTACGAGCGTGAATGACCCTAGTCCAACTTAGCATTAGGTCTACTCCAAATTGAATATATTTACAATGCAAAATAAATAAAATATATTGGATAACTCAATGTTCTAACATGCTAATATAAAATGAAATATTAAATACTGGTAATGAAACATTTGAAAATCAAGGCATGTATATCTGCTTTTTTTATCCTAGCTAGTGTAATTCATGGACTTAAGGGATCTCCACAAATAGGGTTTGAATTTCATGAAAGGAACTAAGAAAAAACGTTACAACAACATGAAAATATTATTAGGAATATTCTAATATTTAATTCACAAGAATTTCTAACATTCAAGAAATCCTAGGTCTAGATAATATGAAGGTAATAAAGAATCTGATTGAATTTAGAGTTTTAATGGGTGCAAGGAACCAACTAGTGAAATCCCATATACCAGGTGATGAATTCCATGGAGATATCTGTAAATTTAAGGGATGAAATTGAAGGAAACTTGCTGCTTTCTTGGAGATGGATTGGTCACTGATTTCTCTTTTTTCCTTAGTTGATCCATTCACGATGCGTTGGTTACAATAAGTTCTTATTATATTACTAGGCTAAAGATGACAAAAATCTACGTAGTTTAGGGGTCTAACACAATTAGTAAAAGAAAAAATGACCCCTAACTTAAAAGTCGGATGAACCTGACCACGACCCTTGTAATGGCCCGTCAAAAGGGCTGTAGACCACCAAGATGGTTACTGGTTCTGAGGGTGGCCTTCCATGGCCACTACCTCAGCCTGCGAAGTGACCCGTGGCTTGATTTTCGGGCCTGATGAACTCATCATTGCTCCCACGAGCACCAGTACGGCCCGTGAGGGGGTATAGAGTGCGTGAAGGGTCTAATGGTACACCATTCGTGGGCTGCATGTAAATCCACAGGCAAGTCGATGGACCGTGGTCCCTTTCATGGTCCATGAACCCTATCGTGGTTTACTCTTTCTGATGTTTCCCTACTTCATTTTCTTAGTATGGTTTACGAGGTGTTATATTTACTATGATCAATTACATAGTTGTTTAGTATCTTGCTATTTTGATTATTTATGTCTTTATTCATTCGTTTAATACTTTTGTTTTAAGATGCTACTTCTTTTTTGAAAATGACCACTCTACCTCATTATGGTAAGGATAAAGTATATTTGTTTTTGACTCTCTGAATATCTCACTTGTGGATTACATTAGATATGTTATTGTTGTTGGAACCTTCTACCTGAATGCAAATTTTGTTTTTCAGAATGTAATACTACAATATTAATTATTTATATTTGTTACAATACTTATGATATACAACTTGTCTCTTTCCCAAAGATATACCAGTACTAAAACTAGTCGATTAAAATTGGAAAGTTAGTTCAACATTAAAATAACGTCAATTATTTTAGTTTTGATCTTTTAATCAGTTTAGGAATAACACATATATATTTACCATACTATTATATTGTATTATATATATAACATAAATATGATTTTGAATTAGAATATAAATAATTATTTTACCTTATAAATTTTTAACTATCTCATCCTAGTCAAACTTTTTAACAATTTTCCATAACTTTTCAACAAGGAAACATATTATAAATAGGAAATCGTTAAATAATTTTGATATTATTCTCTATTTGAATGTATCAAAATCTTGAGAAAATACACTATAAATTGTCTCTTGCACTTTGCATTATAATATACCTTCGAGACTAACTTGAAATTAATTTAGATTAAGAATGTACAAGTTTTCAACTTTGCTCCTTATTTTCTCTCAGTATTTTAGGTTTGGCTTTTATATTCTTTAATCTTTTTTAAATTTGATATTTAGCCTCTTCAATTTTGTGATATATTGATATTTAAACTTTTGAGTTATAAATTTTATAGATAGGCAGATTCATTGGTTGTAATAGGTGTTTCATTTTTTTTAAAGAAACCATATTTGAGTTTAAGTTGAGAGTTAGTTACCGAATGTTATTGTCCATTTCACCTAAATATATAAAAAGTCTCTATGTTCATGGAAGAAAAAAAAATCAATAGGTTGCTACTCTGACCGGCTGTGTATATGTCCCTCAGTTAATTTTGCATTGTCATAGATAGTTATGTCATTAACTTATGATGGAAAAAAAAACCCAGACATTTTTTGCATGTGTTTGATCAAATGTTGTTTTTCATGAATTTTATGGCATCTACATTTGATGTTAGTCAAGTGAATGCATAACACAGATGTACCAAAATTCTAAATCCAAAAGGATGTGTAATTTTTGACTGCAAAAAAGAATTCTGTGAGAAACACAATCGGAAAGTTCTTTGCTCAAGTTTTTGTATTATTCGCCAATATGTTTGTACTTGTGTATACAATTGTACTCTTGATTAATCAAATCCTCTATATTAATTTTTATTTCAACAAATACATGTTTTATAAGTGATCTATTTGAAGGTAGTTATTTGTTGAATATGATACTTTTTTATCATTTTCTAACATTTTTATGTCTTTATTTAACTACATAAATATGAAACCTTATAGTGAAACTTAACTTAATTCATCTATGTAGACTCATTAAAGAACCAAAATACCTACTTTAAGTGAACATAATCTTTATTTCAAGGAAAAATTTAGTAAAATACTTACGGATTTAGTTGAACATACGTAACTTTGGCTCAAATTTTAAAAGTGTGTTATATTTATGGATTTTCTAACCTGTGAGGATCAACTTTTTTCCCCTTTACTTTACCCTTATACAGAAGTACACCCACGAGTTTTGTGAGACACATTTCCATCATGTTTTTTGAAACTCCTAAGGATGTATTCGACATTGGAATGACAATGGAATTCAAAGTTTTTATCTAATGTCTTTGACGAGTGTGCATGAAAGTTGACTATATTATAATATAAAATTAGTTTTTGAAATGTAAAATTGAATGGTAGTCTTTTTTACAAACTAAGTCTTAAGAGAAATATCTAAATGTACCTTTATTTAAAATTAAATATAAAATATTGTTTAAATATATGAATTTCATTGGTATTGTTTGACATTTTATATTCATTTTCGTAAAATTTTAAATGTACAAAATAATTTGGTGTAGTTTTATCTATTTATCACAAGTTTATGGCACACACAAACTAAATTTTATTTTGAATTCGTTCAACTGCCAATAGTCAATATATTCCTCAGAGAACAACCCTTTTTTTCACGAACAACACTGCTACATCCCATGGGGAAATACTTGGTCTGATGAAGTCCTTATCCATAAGGTCTTCCAACCGCTCTTTAAATTCCTTATGCTTAGTTGGAGCTATTTTGTAAAAAAGAATAGAAATAAGCTTGGTATCGGGAAGTAGATCGATTCCGAAGTCGATTTCCCTTTCTGAAGGAACTTCGGGAAGATCTTTTGGAAACATTTATCTAAACTAACTCAAGATTTGGGGTTTTGTAGCATTAATCCTTAATGCAAAATAAATGATATGTATACCCCTTGGAAATCATGTCTCTTGACTTACGGTGAGAAATAAATAGACCCATTGGGATTGAGACACTACCCTTCCATTATAAGATTGGATCGTCTGGAAACTAGAAATAAACGATCCTAGTTCTATAATTGACTAAGGCATAACAGTAATGTAAGTGATCCACGACTAGAATGATATGAAAGTAGAGTGTTTCTAACTCTACAGGATCTTTTGAGGGACTTTTTGAGATATTGTGTAATAGGGCATTTTTGTATACTCGTCTAGATATAAATTGGACAACAACTAGAGTAGAAAAAAAGAGGGTTCTCAGAGAGTTTCTGGACAGGCATCAAAATTCACTTCTATATATGGACTCACAAAGGAAAGAGTATCCCTTGGATCTAAAATAAGCATAAACATCTAAGTGAATGACTCATAATGTATAACTGACATCATCAAGAAAATCTTCTTGATCCTGGCGATCTTGAAGAGCCTACAACCTATTTTAGTGATAACAGTTAGAAGAAGCACCCTGCTGAGTTGGCAGACTGGCTGGTGCTTCTAAAGCTGTAGACTTAACCCTACTATTGTTACCTCCCTATCATTGTTTAGAATAAGGGAAGTCACTCAACGTATTGCTAAACTGATCACATCAATAACACCCTTCTTTCCCTGCGAGAAACTCACCTGTTGGTTCTTATCAAGTTTTTGACAGGTTAGGTAGGTCCTATTATGTGAAATACACATTGAGACATAGTTATTGTTTCCCCACCTTTCTGATCTTATCGGCACTTGAAGCATAGATCAGTAGATAATGAAGGTGTTGGATCTTAAGATTTCTAATCAAACTAACATGGATTTCCACCATCTAACTTCTGCCGATAATAGTTATAGTTTCCTATCTTAGCCTTCTTATATTCCCTAGAATGTTCCCTAAGTTTTGTCCCTCGGCATGCTAATAATGAGAATAAGCCTAGAGATATTCATATATTACAACAACATAACATTCATGCACTTTTTTTCACTAGGTCATATACTGTAAATATAAACTTATTCATATGTGCCCTTGAATCAGCAACCATATGTGGATCATACCTGGAGAGTTTGGTGAACTTTTTTCCACACTCTTTGATTGACATGCTACATTGCCTCAAATTCATGAATTCTTTACCTTTTGCCTCCCTCAATTCTCTTGGGAAGAACCTATCCAGAAAATACGTTCCAAAGTGATAGAAACTCTATATGTAACCTATTTTCTTTCCTTTGAGTAAACCAGATGTGAGTTACATCCTTCAGCTGGTAGGACGTCAACTCTACCAGGTTATTTCTAATCATTTGCATCAATCCAAAGATTTTCTTTACCTGATCAATGAATTTATGGGGATCTTCTCAAACCAGTGACCCTAGAAATTCTTGTGGATTAGTACAGATGAAGTCTCACACCTAGGGTACTGCTAACCCAACTTAAGGATTTGAAGCAATTGCGGCCTGAGGATTGTTCTAGTAACTCTATTCCAAAAATTAAATAACGTTATGAAACTTTGGATTTGAAACATCTTGTTCTTAAACTAGAGAAAGTGCTTTAGCATTGCAGGCATTAATATTTTTTGCGTAAGCTCTATGAGGAGGCATCATCTGAAATGCATAACGTCGAGATAGAAGGTAGATCATACCCACACATGATAACAATAACAAGAAAATAATGTTGTGGGATTAAAACAATAACAAGAAAGTAATGTTTTCCCAAAACACTTCGTAGCCTCCCTTTTATAAGATGTGGTGCACTTCACACCCATGAAAATAATTCTACTTAGTATGTCTTTTCAGACATGCTGGAACTCTTAAACGTAGTGCTATATACACAATTGGTCACGACCCGAGGCTACCCCGTGACTTAAGTATGAAACCTAGGATCACGCGTGACCTTAGATAACCTTGAGCATACATTACGTAAGCATATATAAAAAATTGCTTAGTGGAAACTAAAAAAATGACATATACTAAACAATGGTAAATACCCAATCTAAGCCTGAATATATATAAGTACTGACAATGAGTTTAACATAGTGAAACTATAACTCAAATATAAACCTGAATATGCCTATATTTGAAATGAGCCTCTAATTGACTAGAGATATTGGGATATGCCCTAATTATCTCTAGCAAATATTTAAAACTAAAGTAAAGACTAAATATAAAAATATGTCTATTGTCCTTGAAATAAGAGGACTCACCATTGAAGTTGCTGAAATAGAGATCGATAGCGGATCTACGGGTGATCTAGATTCCAAGTACCTCAACTTATATCACGAGAAGATGCTGCGTAGAGTATGGGTTAGTAGTTGAAAGGTATCAAGCTTGCAGGATAGAATACAATTGAATAAACATATAACATAGTAAGGAATAGTGATCAACGAGATAATTAGAACATAATAAAAGATACTAAGATATTTCTAATATGGACTAAACTAAATACAATGACCAAGTATATAACATGCTTAAACTGAATAGCGAAATATAACTTATAACAAGGTAAATTAAATAGAGTTTTATTGTGAAAGGTACTTATAACTAACATCAAAATCAAACTAGCTAAATTTGGAGACTAAAGTATACGCCCCATCGAGACGTACCAATATCAATTTCCAAGGGTATTAATGCATGAATGTCTTGATCACAAAATATAATGCCCACAAAGAGACCTAGAAACCTACGGGGCACGTAGTTGTAGGACTACGAGGGTGACTAAACCTATTCCAACTCAATATTTTATAAATATATATAAAAGATACATCAGCAAGATCTTTTGGAAACACTTACCTGAACTAACTCAAGATTTGGGGGTTTTGTAGCATTAATCCTTAATCCGAACTAAATGATATGTATACCCCTTGGAAATCATGTCTCTAGACTTATGGTTAGAAATAAATAGACCCATTGGGATTGGGACACTACCCTTCGATTATAAGATTGGCTTGTCTCGAAACAAGAAATAAACGATCCTAGTTCTACAGTTGACTAAGGCATAACAGTAATGTAAGTGATCCTGGCCTAGAATGATATAAAAGTAGAGTGTTTCTAACTCTACCGGATCTTTTGAGGTGACTTTTTGAGATATTGTGTGACAAGGCATTTTTGTATACTCGTCTAGGTATAAATTGGACAACAACTAGAGTAGAAATCAAAAAGGATTCTAAGAGAGTTTCTGGACAGACACCAAAATTCACTTCTATATATGGACTCACAAAGGAAACAATATCCCTTGGATCTAAAATAACCATAAACATCTAAGTGAATGACTCATAGCATGTAACTGACAGAATCAAGAAAATCTTCTTTATCCTGGCAATCTTGAAGAGCCTACAACCTATTTTAGTGATAATAGTTAGAAGAAGAACCTTGCTGAGTTTGCAGACTGACTGGTGCTTCTAAAGCTGTAGACTTAACCCTACTATTGTTACCTCCCTGTCATGTTTAGAATAAGGGAAGTCCCTCAACGTATTGCCAAACTGACTTTCCCTGTGAGAAACTCACCTATTGGTTCTTATCACATCTTTGACAGATTAGGTATGTCCTATTAGGTGAAATACTCATTGAAACATAGTTATTGTTTCCCAACCTTTCTGATCTTATCGACACTTGAAGCATAGAGCACTAGCTAATGAAGGCGTTAGATCTTAAGATTTCTAATCAAACTAACATGGATTTCCACAACCTAAGTTCTACCGATAATAGTTATATTTTCCTATCTTAGCCTTATTATTTTCCCTAGAATGTTCCCTATGTTTGTCTCCCTCGGCATGCTAATAATAAGCATAAGCCTAGAGATATTCATATCTTACAACAACATAACATTCATACACTTTTTTTTCACTAGGTCATATACTATAAATATAAACTTATTTATATGTGCCCCTCAATCAGCAACTATATATGTAACTTATTTTCTTTCCTTTGAGTAAACCAGATGTGAATTACATCCTTCAGCTGGTAGGACACCAACTATACCATGTTATTTCTAATAATTTGCATCACTCCAAAGATTTTCTTTACCTGATCAATGAATTTATGGGGATCTTCTCCAACTTGTGACCCTAGAAATTCTTGTGGATTAGTACGGATGAAGTCTCAGACCTAGGGTACTGCTAACCCAACTTAAGGATTTGTAGGAATTGCGGCTTGAGGATTGTTCTAGTCATTCTGTTCCAAATATATGAAACTTTGGATTTGAAACATCTTGTTCTGAAACAAAAGAAATTGCGTTAGCATTGCAGGCATTCATATTTTTTTCGTAAGCTCTACGAGGAGGCATCATCTAAATTGCATAACGTCGATATAGAAGGTAGATCATGCCCACGCATGATAACAATAAACAAGAAAGTAATGTTTTGGGATTGAAACAATAACAAGAAAGTGATGTTCTCCAAAAACACTTTGTAGCCTCCCTCTCATTAGATGTGGTGCACTTTACACCCATGAAAATAATTCTACTTAGTATGTCTTTTCGGACATGCTGGAACTCTTAAAACTAGTTCTATATACAAAATTGGTCACGACTTGAGGCTACCCCGTGACGTAAAATTGAGACCTAGGATCATGAGTTACCTTAGATAACCTTGAGCTGACATTACGTAAGCATAAATAAACAATTGCTTAGCGGAAACTAAAAACATGACATATGCTAAACAATGGTGAATACCCAATCTATGCCTGAATATATATAAGTACTGACAATGAGTTTAATATAGTGAAACTATAACTCAAATTATAAATCTGAATATGTCTAGATTTTAAATGAGCCTCTAATTGACTAGAGATGTTGGGATATGCCCCAACTATCTCTAGCAAATATTAAAAACTGAAATAATGACTAAATATAAAAATATGTCTATTGTCCTTGAAATAAGAGGAATCACCATTGAAGGTGCTGAAATAGAGATCGAGAGCGGATCTACGCGTGATCTAGATTCCAAGTACCTTAACTCATATCATGAGAAGATGCAATGTAGAGTATCGGTCAGTAGTTGAAAGGTATCAAGCATGCAGGATAAAATACGATTGAAGACCTATTAAATGTGATGAGATTAATTTTTCTGATAAATGGATTTTAAATGATGTTGTGTCTCAAAGACTGGTTTCTGAAGATATAACTAATAGTGACTATTCTCATATTACTCAAAATCCAGATGGTAAGATTTGTATTGAATTTAGTGATAATTCTCCTGTTTATAATAGGCGATCTTTTTTTGGTTATAGAAGGTTACCAGAAATTCAACATATTTCCCCTATAAGTTATGCAGGTCCCAGGTATGGATCAGCAAGACGAAGACCTTTATCTATTCACACTTTAAGTGATACTATGAGTGAAGGATTGGTTGAAAGGGTAAGAATAGACCCTAAAACAAATATTGTTCAAGCAATTGATAAGTTGTCAGATTTAGATCCAACTCAGTCTGAAATGGATTTTAATGTTGATAAATCAACAGATCTCAATGAAATTTAATTATGATGAGTCAACAATTGGATTTTAGTCCAGGATCCCTGGTTAGAAAACATATTCAAGAAGAATTTTATCATTTAAAATGGAACCAGTTTAGAACTTGATTTTTTTAGACTTATTGTCAAGATGATTTAAATAATATTTCTCATGAGTTTTATGAATTTTGTGCTTTACATAATAAAATTATTTATTTTGTTTCGTGGTTTATAACTACTTATTTACCTTTATATATCAAAGTTATAGAAAGAACTTTTAAAGAAAGTGATGTCACTATTACTAAAGCCATCTATGCTCCTCAAGTTCCTTTTATTTTGCTAAATAATACTGAGTTAACTTTTTCAGCTTTTCAAAAGTTTATTCAAAACAGATGTTTCACAGATTACTATTCATGAGATTTATAATTTTATTTCTCAAAATAATTATTTGAGTTTATATGTTAATGTTCTTAGAGAACATATTAGTTCTTCAGAGAAAAAATTAGATGAATTAATTATTTTGGTAAAGGAATTTCAAAAAGGTCCAAAAGAAGATAAAACTTCTACTTCAAAAATTTCTTTGAGTGTTTCTACTCATATTCAGTGTCCTATTGATACTGCTGATTTTAAAGTTAAAACTTTTAATGAATTAGAAAATCTTATTGATAAAAAATTGTGTGGTTTAAGTTCAAAACCTATTACAAATGATTTTCCTTAATCAAATATTGCTAAGATTGAAAATCAACTCCTCAGTATTCAAGATCCGACTCAGGATGTTTCGGAAGTGAATGCTAGAAGATTCAAAATAGGTTATAATACCAAGTAAAGGATTATAGGCAAAGGGGGTTATGCAACTTTCCTTCAATGATGACTTATTATTATCCTCGTCCTACTCCCTAAGATGTGTTAGTTGAAGAAACAGATTGGAATCAAACTAATACATCTTACAGTGGCAATGAGGTATATGAATGGAATTTGGATGCCTTGACTGAAAGACAGTTTTCCATTATAGTACATCGAATGTTGATGTACTCATCAATTTGTCGTCACACGAATCAGAATACTGATCATGCTATATCTAAAATGATTATAGCAGGATTTTCAGGTCATCTCAGAGGATGGTGGGATCATTTCTTATCATCTGAAGAAAAGTATGCAATAACAAATGCATACAAGAAGAAGTTAAAAGAGAACTAGTTACTGGTGAAGATGGAAAACCAGTAGAAAATATTACAACTCATAAAGTTGAAGATGCTGTTTATACTCTTGTTCTTACTATATTAGAACATTTTAATGGAAGATTTTCCAATCAAAATGAGACAATTCGAACTCTATTATATGGACTCAAATATAACCATTTGGGATGTTTTCGATGGTATAAGGACACTTTCATGAGTAGAGTTATGGATCTACCTGAAAGTAAATCAAGTTATTGGAAAAATCAATTTGTTGATGGTCTTCCTTCATTATTTTTTCTGAAAGGGTTAAGAAAGTTTTGAGAGGAGATCAACCAGAAATCCCTTATGATAGATTAACTTATGGAATGTTAATAGGGATTTGTACTCAAGAAGGATTAAATCTTCTTAATGAGCTTAAGTTGGCTCAACAGATAAAAAGAACTCAAATGTCTGAAAACTCTCAATTGGCAGATTTTTGTACGCAGTTTGGAATAGAAGGACCGTTTAGTTCTAAAACAAAGACAGGTCAAATTGAAGAAAGACACCATAAGAGACGTTATCGTTCAAAACGATACAAATAATAGAAAGAAGAAAAGAAAGCTCATAGAAAGGCAACAAGGTTTGCCAGAAATTTATCTAAAAGAGATTTGAAAAATATTAAATGTTATAAGTGTGGACGTTTTGGTAATCTTGCAACAAATTGTAAGGCCGATAAGTTTAAAGCTTTGGAATTGGATGAACCGACTCAAGATAAACTCTATGAGTTATTATATGAATCAGATTGAGATTCCAATTCTTCTGGTGATTCTTCAGATTATAGTACTGATAGTCATGTTGATAATGGTAAGCAAAAATGTGTTAATTGTCCAGGTGTTAACTGTACTTGCGGACAAGATGAATTTTATAAATTTCAATCTCAGATGGAAGATTCTTATTTAGATAAATTACATCAAAGTTTTGAGGAATTAACTTTTAAAATGAATTCTTCTAAAAAAGTTATTGAACTTTTAAAAGATGTTTCTGATGAAAATCTTAGAAATAAGATTTTAGAAATGGCTTCTTCAGCAAAAAAAATTTGAAAAAATAAAGAAGAATGAAGTTGAAGATTTCAATTACAATTCTTACAATTTTAGTCCTTATTATTTACAAGAAGTATTTTCACGACTTGAAAAGAAAGGGCAAGATATTGTAAAAATCAGAGATACATCTCTGGATGATTTAAAATTAGAGGCTGAAAACCTTAAGAAAGAGATTAAATTTTTAAAACAAAATCAGTTGATTAATAATCATCGAATTTCTCAATTAGAAAATGAAAAGGATATTTCCCTTTTTGATAAAGGTAAGACTATTATAGATGAAGAGATTGATACATCTTTCAATCCGAAATTTCTTGGAATGATGCAAATTGTCACTGCTCATCGTTAGTATATTAATTGCACCATTATGATTAATAATGATTTTAATTTTTCAAGCATTGTTATGCTTGATAGTGTTGCTGATGTTAGCTATATTCAAGAATGATTAATTCCTTCACGATTTTTTGAAAAAACAACTCATATCATTAAATTTGCTTCTAATCATGCTTTACACATAAAATATAAATTGTCTAATACTTGTATTTGCCAGAGTAAGGTTTGTATTCCTCACTTTTCTTTTATGGTCAAAAATCAATTATATCTACCAATTATACTTGGTACCCCTTTTATTAATGCTATTTATCCCTTTTCTAATTTAAATGCAGAAGAATTTGTAGCAAAATATAATGGTAATACCATTAATTTTGAATTC
The DNA here is from genome assembly GCF_036512215.1 of Solanum lycopersicum. Taxonomy (NCBI): domain Eukaryota; kingdom Viridiplantae; phylum Streptophyta; class Magnoliopsida; order Solanales; family Solanaceae; genus Solanum; species Solanum lycopersicum. Next base: position 28,983,935 of record NC_090809.1, read on the forward strand.
ATAACTAAACCTATTACTAGAGATATTAAGTCTTTTATTAATTAAAAACAAAAACATAGTGATTCTTTACAAATGGAAATTTATAGTCTGAATATTTCAGAATCTTTACAATCAACTAAAGTACAGGAAAAAATTAAATTAATTTCTTGAAAGATGGCAGCTGATATTTGTGCAGATCATCCAAATGCTTTTTGGGACAGGAGAAAGCATCTTGTGACTTTGCCTTATGAAGATTCTTTTTTTGAATACCATAGATATCACACCAAATCTTGAATTCTTATTTCTTCACAATAGAATATTTTACAAGAGAGAGAAGAGAGAATATTCAGCTTAGAGTAGATATTCTATAGTCATTGCTTGTTTTTGATCTACAAGCTCCTGTCCATAAGGTTTACCAGTTTTTGGGTCTTGTCTTATGAGCTTATCCCAAAAGTTGTTGTAATAAGTCCGATAAAGACAAGGAATTTTTTCCTCCGGGGTATACCCTATCTCTGGGATCCATTTATGAATCCATGGTGTAGAAAATTCGATAAAAAAATACATTTGATCGATTTTTTTCTATATTACAGATATGATGTGATAAATATAAATTGGCTAGGAAGAATATATATACAACATAACTAAAATATAATAGATAACTCAATGTTCCGACATTATAACTGAATATGCAACATTAGATACTGGAAATGAAACATTTGAAAACCAAGACATGTATATCTACTTTTTTTTCCTAGATAGTGTATTTCAAGAATATAACGAATCTACAAAACTAGGATTTGAATTTCAAGCTAGAAACTAAGCAAAAACATTAAAACAACATGAACATCTTAGTAGGAATATTCTAACATTTAAGTCGTAACTATTTCATATATTCAAGAAACCCTAGGTCTAGATAATTTGAAGGAAATCAAAAACCTAATTGAATTCTAGTTACCTAATGGGTGAAAGGAACCCTCTAGTAAAATATCACATACCTGGTGATTAATTCCACGAAGAAATCTTTCAAATTATGGGTTGAAACTGAGAGGAATTTTTTGGGAACATTGAGAGGGATTTGGTCACTCATTGCTCTCTTTTTTCCTAAGTTGATCAATTTCACGATGAATTGGTTATGATAAATTCTGATTATATTATTAATCTAATACTGAACAAAACTACATAATTAGCGGGTAAAACTATGTAGTTTCGAGGTCCAACGTATAGGGAAAATATCATACGGCCCTTGACCTAAAAGTGTGACACAATAACTAGGACCCTTTAAATAGCTTGTCAAAGGGACCACAGACCGTAAAGTATGTTGTGGTCTTTGGTCCTATGGCTACTACTTCTGAGGGTGGCCTTGCATGTCCACTTCCACGACCCGTCATCAGGACCACAACCCTCTAAGGGCCCTGTGGTCTAACATATGGGATTGATGAACTCTACTTGGCTCCTATGAGCGTCAGTACGACTGGTGAGGTGGTGCACAACTCATGAAGGCTATCGTGGTCCACTACTCTGTGTTACGTGTAGAGGCAGTTTGGTGGACCTTGGTCACCTTCATAGTACGTGAACCCTATCATGGTTTACTCTTTCTGATATTTTTAACTTCATTTTCAAGTCTGATTTATCAGGTGTTACAATTACTATAATGAATTTCTTATTTATTTTTTTGATCTTGCGATTTCATTATTTTTTTCTTTAATCCTTCATTGAAACTTTTTTTAATCTGAGTTTTCTTTTTGAAAATGATCTCTCTACCTTTTTATGGTAAGGTTAAAGTATGTTTATTTTCCACTGTCTCAATATCTCACTCGTCGATTACATTTGGTATATTACTGTTTTTGGAACCTCCAATCTGAATACAATTTTTATTTTTTAATAGATAATACTATAATATGAATTACTTATATTTTTTAAAACACTTATGATAGTACAACTTGTTTCTTTATAAATCTTCGAAGATCTCATCCAAGTCAAACTTTGAACAACTTCGCATAACTTTTCAACAAGGAAATAAATTATAAAAGGAAAAACATTAAATGAGTTCGATTTTACTCTCTATTTTAATGTATCAAAATGTTGAAAAAAGACTCTATAAATAGACTCTGGCACTTTGCAATATAATATACCTTTGAATTTAACTTGAGGTCAATTTTGATTAAGATTTGACATGTTTTTGAACTTTGATCTTTGTTTTCTTCTCATTACATTAGGTTTGTCCTGCATATTCTTTAGTCATTTTTAAAATTTGACATTAGCCTCTTCCATTTTTTGATATATTGATATTTAAACTTTTGAGTTATAAATTTTATATACTGGTAATTTCATTCTTTGTTTTGTTAAGAAACCATCTCTGAGTCAATGTAGAGAGTTAATTACGTAATGTTATTGGTCAACTTCACGTGAATATATAAAAGTTATATATGTTTGTAGAAGAAAAAATTAATAGGCTAGTACTCTGACCGGCTATATATATGTCCCTTTGTTAATGTTGAATGATAATGCACATATTAGTATTGTCATAAACTAATGATGGAAAAAAAACTTCAAACTTTATTTTTTCATTTGAGTGATCAAATATTGTTTTTCTATAATTTTATTTCAACTGCATTGGATATTAGTAAAGTGAATGAAGACCACAGACCGTAAAGTTGGTAGTGGTCTTTGGTCCTGTGGCTACTACTTCTGAGGGTGGCCTTGCATGTCAAGTTCCACAACCCGTCGTCAGAACCACAGCTTGCAAAGGGACCTGTGCTCTAACATATGGGATTGATGAACTCTAATTGGCTCCTACAAGCGGTAGTACGACTTGTGAGGTGGTCTGCAACTCATGAAAGCTACTGTGGTCCACTTCTCTGTGCTGCGTATAGAGGAGTTTGATGGACCTTGGTCGCCTTCATAGTCCGTGAACCCTGTCATGGTTTACTCTTTCTGATGTTTTTACTTCATTTTCAAGTCTGATTTATCAGGTGTTACCATTACTATAATCAATTTCTTATTTTTTTTATTTTGTGATTTTCATTATTTATTTTCTTTAATCCTTCGTTGAAACTTTTTTTACCTGAGTTTTTTTTGAAAATGATTTCTGTACCTCTTTATGGTAAGGATAAAGTATGTTTGTTTTCCACTGACTCAATATCTCAGTTGTCGATTATATTTGGTATATTACTGTTTTTGGAACCTCCAATCTAAATACAATTTTTATTTTTTAGAAGAAAATACTATACCATGAATTATATATATTTATTACAACACTTATGATAGTACAACTTGTGTCTTTATAAATCTTCTAAGATCTCATCCTACTCTAACTTTGAACAACTTCGCATAACTTTTCAACAAGGAAACATATTATAAAAAGAAGAATATCATATGTGTTCGATTTTACTCTTTATTTTATTGTATCAAAATCTTGAAAAAAGACTCTATAAATAGACTCTGGCACTTTGCACTATATTATACCTTTGAAGTTAACTTGAGGTCAATTTTGATTAAGATTTGACATGTTTTTGAACTTTGCTCTTTGTTTTGTTCTCAATACTTTAGGTTTGTCCTGCATATTCTTTAGTCATTTTAAAATTTTACATTTATCCTCTTCGATTTTTTGATTTATTGATATATAAACGTTTGAGTTATAAATTTTATATACTGGTAATTTCATTGGTCTTATTGGTTTTTTCTTTGTTTTTTCAATAAACCATCTTTCAGTCAATATAGAGAGTTAATTACGTAATATTATTGGTCAACTTCAGGTGAATATATAAAAGTTATATATGTTTGTAGAAGAAAAAATTAATAGGCTAGTACTCTTATCGGCTATATGTATGTCCCTCAGTTAATGTTGAATGATAATATACATATTAGTAATGTCATAAACTTGTGATGGAAAAAAAAACTCCAAACTTTATTTTTTCATTTGAGTGATCAAATGTTATTTTTCTATTATTTTATTTCAACTGCATTGGATATTAGTCAAGTGAATGAAAACCATAGACCGTAAAGTTGGTTGTGGTCTATGGTCATGTGTCTACTAATTCTGAGGGTGGCCTTGCATGTCAAGTTACACGACCTGTCGTCAGGATCACAGCCCGCGAAGGCCCCTGTAGTCTAACATATGGGATTGATGAACTCTACTTGGCTCCTACGAGCGTCAGTACGACTGGTGAGGTGGTCCGCAACTCATGAAAGCTACCGTGGTCCACTACTCTATGCTGCGTAAAGAGGTAGTTTGATGGACCTTGGTCGCCTTCATAGTCCGCATGATTTACTCTTTCTCATGTTTTTTACTTCATTTTCAAGTCTGATTTATCATATGTTACCATTACTATAATCAATTTCTTATTTTTTTTTTATCTTGCGATTTTCATTATTTATTTTATTTAATCCTTCATTGAAGCTTTTTTAACTTGTTTTTTTTTGAAAATGATCTCTCTACCTCTTTATGGTAAGGTCAAAGTATGTTTGTTTTCCACTGTCTCAATATCTCACTTGTCCATTACATTTGGTATATTACTGTTTTTGGAGCCTCAAATCTGAATACAATTTTTATTTTTTAGAAGATAATACTATAATATGAATTATTATATTTTTACAACACATATGATAGTACAACTTATTTCTTTATAAATCTTCGAAGATCTCATCCTAGTCATACTTTGAAAAACTTCACATATCTTTTCAACAAGGAAACAAATTATAAAAGGGAAAATATTAAATGAGTTCGATTTAGCTCTCTATTTTAATGAATCAAAATCTTGAAAAAAGACTCTATGAATAGACTCTGGCACTTTGCACTATAATATACCTTTGAAGTTAACTTGAGGTCAATTTTGATTAAAATTTGACATGTTTTTAAACTTTGCTCTTTGTTTTATTCTCATTACTTTAGGTTTGCCCTGCTTATTCTTTAGTCATTTTAAAATTTGACATTTAGCCTCTTCCATTTTTTGATATATTGAGATTTTAAACTTTTGAGTTATAAATTTATACACTGGTAATTTCATTGGTTGTAATAGGTTGTTTCTTTATTTTTTCAAGAAACCATATTTGAGTTAATATATAGAGTTAATTATGTACGTGAATATATAAAAGTTATATATGTTTGTAGAAGAAAAAATCAATAGGCTAGTTCTCTGAGCTGCTATATATATGTCCCTCAGTTAATGTTGCATGATAATGCACATATTAGTAATGTCATAAACTTATGATGGAAAACGAACTCCAAACTTTATTTTTTCATTTGTGTGATCAAATGTTGTTTTTCAATAATTTTATTTCAACTGCATTGAATATTAGTCAAGTGAATGAAGAACACAGATTTACCAAAATTCTAAATCCAAAAGGATCTGTATTGAGAAACATGACGGGAAGGATCTTTGCTCAAATGGTTGTTCTATTTGCCAGTATGTTAGTATTTGTATATTCAATTGTACCCTTGATCAATCAAATTTTGTGTATTAATTTTTATTCCAAAAAATAAAGATTTTACAAGTGATATATTTGAAGGTTGTTATTTACATAAGAGGATACTTTCTATCCTTTTATAAATTTATTTATGATGTTATTTAATTATATAAATATGAAACCTTATGTTGAAACTTAACTAAATTTATCTATGTTGACTCATTAAAGAAGCCAAACAAGTACTTTACATGAAAAAAATCTTCATTTCAAGGGAAAATCTAGTACAATAGTTGCGGATTTAGTTGAACTTCATGAAATTTGGTTCGAATTTCGAAAGTGTGGTATATTTATGGATTTTCTAATGTATGAGGATAAGCTTTTTAAACCCTTTTACAGAAGTCAACCCTCAAGTTTTATGAGATATATTTCCATCAAGCATTGTGAAACACCTACGGATGTATCCGACTTTCAAAAGACTATTGAATTCAAACATTTTATGTAATGTCTCTGACGAGTGTGTATGAAACGTCACTAAATAGTTATATAAAATTAGTTTTTGAAACCTAAAATTGTCTTGTCGTATTTTTCACAAACCCAGTTTTAAGAGAAATATCTAAATGTGTCTTTATTTAAAATTAAAAATAAAATATCATTTAAATGTATGAATTACATTGGTATTGTTTGATATTTTATACTTCTTTTTTTGTATTATTTTAAAAGTAACAAGTAATTTTGTGTAGTTATAATGATTCGCTCACCTGTTTACGGCACACACAAATGAAACATGATTGTGATTTTATTCAACTGCAGATAATCAATGCACATCCTAAGAGAACCATCTTTATTTTCCAAGAACAACATTGGTGTACCCCATGGAAAATAATGGGTCTAATCAAACCCTTATATAGAAGATCTTTCAACCTTTCTTTGAACTCCTTAAGCTCAGTTTGGAGTCAATTTGTAAGGATAAATAAAATTGATATGGGTATCTGGAAGGAGATTCATTCCAAAGTCGATTTCCTTTTTTGATAGGAATTCTAAGAAGATCTTCTCGAAAAACTTCTCAGAACTCACTCGTTAAAGAAACTAACTCAAGATTTGGGGTTTCGGATCATGTATTCTCAAGTGAACTAGATGATATTTATACCTTTTTGGAAATGATATTTTAGTCTCAATGTAAGAAATAAATCTACCCACAGTCAATGAGCTTACCTTTCCATTACAAGACTTGCTCATCTGGAAACAGGAAAGGAAAGATCCTCGTTCTGCAATTGACTAAGATATAACATGAATGATACTAATTAAGGCCTAAAATGATATCAAAGTCTAGCATTTTGAAATCCAAAAGATCTGCTAAGGTGAGTTTTTAGGACTATAACAAGGTAATTTTGGTATACTTGTCTAGCTATAACTGGATCACCTACTAGAGTAGAGATTACAAAGAGTTCTAAGTGAGTTTCTGGACTGACACCAAAGTTCACTACTATACATGGTGTTACAAAGGAAAGAGTAGACCCTTGATCTAAGAAAAGCATAAACATCTAAGTGAGAGACTCATATTGTATTCATTGACAACATCAGCAAAATCTTCCTGCTCATGGAGAGCCTGAAGATCATATAACCTTTTCTTGCGCTGACCGCCACTTGTACCAGATGAAGCACCCTGCTGAGTTGGGCGACCTACAGGTGCTGTTAAAACTGTAGAGTGAGACCTACTATTCTTACGTCCCTGTCCTTGTTTTGATGAAGGGTAGTCCCTCAACCATTGGCTAGACTGACCACATCAATAACACCCTTATTTCCATGCAAGGCTCTCACCTGATGGTTCTTACCTCATTTTGGACAGGTTGAGTATGTCCTATTACATTAAATATTCCGTTGAGACATAGAGATTGATGTTCCACCTTTATTATCTTGTCGACACCTTGATGGAGCACTAGCTAATAAAGGAGCTGGAGCTAATGATTTCTACTGAAACTAAGTTCAATTTCCATCGCCTGTCTTTTGACGAGAGTACTCATATTACATGTCCTATCTTTATTATTTTCATTAGCATGTTTGCTATTCTTTTCTCCCTCGGCGTGATGATAATGATTCACAAACATAGAGATATTCATATCTAACAACAACATAGCATTGTGACACTCACTATGTTTCACTAGGTCGGATACTAGAAATATAAACTAATTCATTCGTTCCCTAAAATCGGTAACCATATGCTTAGAGTACATAGAGAGTTGGGTGAAATTTATTTTTCACTCTTTGATTGATATGCTACCTTCCCTCAAATTCATGAACCGTATTTTCTTTCCATTGTGTAAACTATATGTGAGTTACATCCTTAAGCTTGTAGGACAACTACTCTATCATGCTATTTGTCACGTCATAAGTCTACACTCAGGGAGGGACTGACACCCGAATATCATTGGTGTCCTTGAGTGGACCTTGGCCCGACTTACTTACTCAAAGAAAGACTTAAACACAAGACATAACTCGTAAAAACAACTTAAAAGTAATAGTACACAAAATGGGATACTCCTATCTTAAACAGTTACAACTGAAATGAATCTGACTAAAGAACTTTACTACCTGTGTATGAATTCTGTAAAACAACAAGGATGTTGGGACAGGATTCCCAATCATCCTAAAAACTAAAAACTAAATTAGCCGATAAAAGATATACTCTTGAATGTAAGGATCTTACTAACTCGCTCTGAGCTACTCACTGGATCAAGCGTACACCGGATGCTAATTCTAGTTACAACTCATGTATCAGAAGACAATGCAAACAAAGTGACATGAATATATTGAATGTGTCACGCCTCCAGCCTACCCCCTTGACGTTGCCGAAAATCAAAGACTATTTCTTGCCTTAAGAGGACCCTTGGTCTATCGGACTAACTCAACGGATGTTTTAAACATAAGAGATAACTCAAGAAAAAACTTAAAAGTAATACTTAGCCTAAGTGACAACTCACGTCTTAAACGTTTACAACTAAATGAGTAAGACTAAAAAACATTACTAACTGTCTATCAATCCTCTAAAATAAAGATGGATGTTGGGACAAGACTCCCAATCTTCCTAAAAAATGAAATCTAAAAAAAACAATGGCAAAAGATGTAATATGGGATGAAAGGAGGCTCACCAACTGACTCTATGCTGCTCAGTGTATTAATTGTACGCTGAATGCCAATCCCAATTACTTGCATCTTCATCATAAGACGATGCAAGCCATTTGTCATCAATACATTGAATGTATGAGTATGCGAGTTTGAATTCTAAACCAACAACTTAAGCTTTAAAAAAGTAAGAAGGAACACTTTCCTTGACTCTGCTCAATTCATGAATAACTTAACTTAGTATAAAGCAATAATGACATATGGAATATTTATAGATATTGAAAAATAGTGTAAACAACTTAGTTCGTTAAAGAAATGAAACAACAAACTCAAATTTACTTTTATTATAGGAAATATAGTTTTGGTGGGAGATTCACTAACTAATAACCACAACTATGAGCCTATGTGGTGATATATCGTTTTGCCTACGCTGCCATAACTACCCATTTTTCGCCGTCACATAGAATCACATAACTTTGTGGATCCACTAGCTTAACTTATGTGATCATCTAAAAATTATGACCAATTATTACCCACAATGACTATATGCTTTATGGAGACTTGACTTATTATGAACTCGTATCTCCATATCGGTGCTCAATACTACTCCCAAAAATATACTTAGATCATGTGCTTTTAAACCAACTTATTTCTTTAGGTTGAGATAATTGATCAACTCTTAGATTTAAAAGCTCTCTTATAATCAATGTTTCATTTCAATTTAAAAGCTCTCTTAGAATCAGTGTTCCATTTCTTATTCAAATGTGAAAACATTTATGAACTCTTAGGGAATACTTAGTTCCTTTATAACTTTTGATAAATGAACTCAACTCTTTACTCTTTACTTAACTTGAAAATTTAGTCTTAAAAGCACTCTTAGGGAATAATTAATTCCCTTATAAGTTTTGAGAAATGAACTTAATTATTTACTCTTTACTTGACTTGAAATTGGATTCTTAAAACAAAGGTTAAAAATTGCTAAAGACTCATGAAAACTTTTAAGAACTTTGCTTTGACTTGCTTCTTAACTTCTATAATTGACTTGATCTTAAGTTTCGTTGAACTGAATTATGGATTTAAGGTTCAGGATATCATATTTATGGATGATGTTATGATGTTTAGTTCTACCTTAGAGTGTTAGAATCAACTAGGAAACATATGTACATCACTTATAAACTAGTACAAAAATGCGAGGGAAGAATGTGGAGAAATGTATCCCTGACGCTCTAAGAGGAAAGGGGGCTCCATCCCTCTTCTTACAGATAGCACATTGGGGCGCTCAGGCTGGCGTGGCTCCCCAAGGACCTACGAACAGAGGCTGTCCTTTGGGTCTATGGGACGCGCAGTACTCCAACCCTTGTACCAAGTGTTCTTGACTTTTCTCCTTCGATTTCAGCTCTAAACCTTCTAATCTTCCATGGTTATTTCCCCAAACACTTAGGATCATTAGTGCCCTCAATATACAATAGATTCGACCTGAAATCACAACCGAAAACATGAATTAAAACTTCAAAATCACAACTGTCAAGAATTCAACGAATACTTCAGCCATATTTTTCAAGAACTCAATTTAATAATATTCAAATAGCTTATATTCTCTGAATTAAACAAGATTGACGTTTGAGTGAACTAACCCAACACTCTGATATCATATACCTTTTTAGGGATCACCCGGACGAATTTCACACACAAGGCTTGAATTTTCTTGGTAAATCCATGGATTCTCCTCTTTTCTCCTTCGTCCAAACCCTAGGGTTAATTCTAAATCATTCTAAACTAAACGAAGTCTTATTTTACCCAAACTAATCCCTAAAAGGAATTAATATAATTAGGTAAGTAAAGGACAACTTTGCCTTTCCCAAATTAGGATTGGACTTTTATTAATCTAACACCCCAACTTTTGAAAGACATAACTCACTCATACTATATCAAAATCATGCAAGCTCGGCGACGTTCGAAAGGTATTTCCAAGGACTTTACAACTATATTTGGAACTACCCCAAACACATTCTGAGATAGGAGTAATGGTTGTTGAAATTGACTAATAATTCATTTTTTAACTTAGACAATTTTTCCAGATTTTCGTATTCTTTCAAAAAATAAGTATTTTCAGATTTTTAAATCTTTTCTAGTTATTTCTAGTTTTGAGATGTTCCAATATTTCCCCTTGGGAACATTCATCCTCAAATGAAGGTATTCCTCCGAGACTAAGGGCAGTAACATCAATTTCAAATATCACACAAGATAATGCGACAACAAAAACATGCTTATTCCGAACTTAGATAGTACTAAGATTAAATTAGTACCTTGGTCTGTATTTTCTCTAGATTCATAGAGATGAGAATATCTCTTATTCATGTCCTCTTCAGCATCCCAGTAGCTTGTTTAACGAATGTGTTCCTCCAATGGACCTTGGCTGATGCTACCTCTTTCCTTCTCAAATTGCAAACTTGGCAATTTGGGATTTGCATCAGTCTCTTCTTAAGACAAGTTATCATTGATCTCAATATACTCAGTTGTAGCAATCAAGGAAGGATAACCCATTCACATCTTCAATATGGAGACATGATACATTGGATGAACCATCGCTACCACTTGTGGTAGATCAAACTCAAATGCTACTTTTCCAATCCTTTTAGAAATTCTATATGTACCAACATAGCGGGGACTAAGCTTCCCCTTCTACCAAACCTCATAACACCCTTCATGGGTGACACTTTCAAATGTACCCTATCATCTTCCTCAAACTCAAACAACCTTCTCCTCACATCAGTGTAGGATATTTTATGACTCTGACATTTTTAACCCTTCTTGAATCATCTTCACCTTTTCCGTAGATTGATTAACTAGATATGGTTCTATCAACCCTACTTTACCAAATTCATACCATTCAATAGGTAATCTGCATCTTCTCCTATAAAGAGCTTCATATGGATCCATTTGGATGCTAGAATGATAATTATTGTTGTGAGAAAACTGAATGAGAGGTAAGTGATCATCCCAATTTCATTTGAAATCAATCACACATTCCCTCTGCATATCCTCTAAGGTCGAATAGTACACTCTTCTTGCCCGTCACTATGAGGATGAAAGGTAGTACGTAAGTTCACCTTTGGACCCAAACTTTTTTGAAATTATTTCCAGAATTGTGTAGTAAATTCTGCAACTCAATATGAAGCAATGGAGACCGAAACTCTATGAAGTCTTACCACCTCTTGCATGTACAACTTAACAGAATCATCTACCAAATTTGTAGTCTTTAAAGGCGAAAAGTGAAATGATTTTTTAATTTTATTGACAATCACCCAAATAGAATAATGCTACCTGCGAGACCTTGGTAACCCTGCAATGAAATCGATATTAATTATCTCCCACTTAAAATTGGGAAGTTCTATATTCTGAGAAAAACCACCGGGCCTTTGATACTTTACTTTAACTTTTTCGCAATTTGGGCACTCTGTAAAAAATTCAAAAATGCCCTTCCTCATGTTATTCCACCAATAAACTTCTGTCAGTCGCAATTCATCTTTGTGGAACTTGGATGAATTAAATATATGGAGCTACGATCTTCCAACATGAACCTCTTTTAGAGTCCATCCACTATTGGTACATACAATATACTTTGGTACCTCATTATTTCTTATGAACATTTCCCTTCAATTTAAGCAAAATGGGATCTTGGTATTTCTTCTCTTTCACCTCTAACACTAATTATGATTCAGCCCCATTCGTCATAACAATTCCTCCTTCTGTGAAATCCACAAATTGGATTCCTAAGGGTGCAAGTCTACGCACATCTTTTGCTAGTTCAATTCTTCTCTTCTTCAAGATGGGAGGTACTACCCATAGATGCCTACTTAATTCATAAGAAACCATATTAGCCTTACCTAGGCGGTAAACAATACTTATGTCATAATCCTAAAGCAATTATAACCATCTCCTTTGTGTAAGATTAAGCTATTTCTGAGTGAACACAAATTAAAGGATCTTGTGGTTAGTGTATATATAAACATGAATACCATCAAATTAATGATGACATATTTTCAAGGAAAAAACTACAACAACCAACTCTAAGTCATGGGGTGGGTGATTCTTCTCATGGAATTTCAATTGTCTAGAAGCATATGTTATAACCTTGCTATTCAGCATTAGGATACAACCCAAACAAACATTAGATACATGACAATACACTACAAAACCTTGTGTAGCCTTCAATAAATTCAAAACTGAGGCAGTTATCAATGTCTTTTTCAATTCCTAAGAGCTTTTCTCAAAAGTTTCAAACCACTAAAACTTAACTGTCTTTTGAGTCCACTTGGTAAAAGGATGTGAAATAGATGAAAACCCCTCAACAAACATTCTATTGTAGCCAACCTAATCCCAAGAAACTCCTAATATTAGTTAGAGACTTGGGTGTAGGCAACCTATGAACTACTTTTAACATTTACATATCAACTCTAATTCCATCACAAGAAACTACGTGGCTAATGAATGCACATTCTTAAGCCAAAACTCATATTTTGAGAATTTAGCAAACAACTCCTTATCTCTGAATGTCTAAAGGACTATCCCAATCTGACTAAAATGATCTTCTTCATATCAGTAATAGATTATTATGTCATCAGTGAAGATGATAACAAACATTTCTAAATAATGTTTGAAGAATGTATTCATAACATCCATGAAAGTTACAAATGCATTGGTCAATGAAAAGGACATCACCAAGAGCTCATACTTCCCATATCTAGTTTTGAATGTCGTCTTAGGAATATCACACTACCTAACTTTTCAAGTGATGGTAACCTAACCTGAGATATATCTTAGAAAACCGTGTGGAATCCTGAAGCTGATCGAAAAGATCGTCAATACTTGGAATGTGCTACTTATTATTGATAGTAACCTTGTTAAATTGACGGTAATCTATACACAACCTAAGGGAACCATCTTTTTTTTCACAAATAAGATCTGAGCGCTCCAAGGTGAGACACTTGGTCGGATGAAGCCCTTATCTAACAGTTTCTTCAACTAATCTTTCAACTTTGCTGGTGTCATTATATATGGCAGAATATATATAGGATGAGCATCTGGAATGATGACTATGCCAAAGTCTATTACTCTCCTAGGAGGGAATACGGGTATATAATCAGGAAAGTCTTTTGGAAACTATTTTACTGTCGGAACTGATTGAATGGGAAGTACCTCAGCATTTGAGTCATTAAATCGGACTATGTGATAGATAAAACCATTTAGTCATGACCGAAGAGTACCCCCTTGTTGTAACCAACGTCTTCACCCCGGAAGAGGCCTTAGACAAGCCCTTAGCATACATCATTACATCATAGGTAAAATAAAAATTGGAAAAATTTAAAAACATTTCTTTCACATGACCATCTAATCATAAGAGTACAAGATTTGGGACTTAGGTCTTATATCATTTTAATATGTCTTATAATAGGAATTACAATACATTCTTTCAATAAAAGATTACTTGAAACTATATTCATCTTCATCCTCGGACTTGAGGAATCACCAACTTGGGGATAATGATCTAAGTTCTTTAGGAAAGGGGTGGAATATCTTCAATGGCCCGAACCTACACTTTCTGTAGAAAATAGAAGATATATGGATTAGTAAAGCCACATGAACTAAGTATGAAAATATATGCAAGTAACTCATTTGAAAACATGCGCAATGGGGCATTTTGTTTATAAGCATGGCAAGTTAACTTTGAAAGCCTTCATGCATATTCCAAGAACATAAACAAGTCCATATGACACAACATTAAGACATATTCATATTCATGTTCAAGAGTAACATCATAATATAACAATAATCAAAACTTAATATTTTAGGATCCATGTCATCAAAATATAAAAAGACCTAACTCATTATCTCAATCCAAGTGAACTAATGTAATGTATATGTGAAGCCCAATAACCCCACATAAACCAAGTAAAGTAGCAAAGAGACCATAAGCATTGCCTTTACCTCATATAACATCATAACAAGTATAGTCAACATCATATATAAATTTGTATCAACATCATGTATATCAGGTGAAACCAACATCATATAATACCAACATTATGCATTTAATTCATAACATATGTATGTAAAGAACCCACCGTAGAACTCCCCTCAATGTCCACATATGTAATGTATAGGTAAAGTCCCATACCCTACACACACTAAGTGACGCCTCTTAAATAATCTAATTTAGTGTTCATCTTCTTATTTTTATTCATTCATTTTAATTTTGACAAACTTCTCCATAACCGACATTAGATCATATGAGCTAAACAAGTAATCCGGTGTTAACTCCTCGCACCAAAAGGAGGGAATCTTACTTGCTAAGGTAGCACATATATATGATAATATTATCTAGGTGGATTAACAATCTAAGGTTCTTATGGGGGCATATAGTTAAGGAACTAGGAGTTTGTTCCTATAAACCGTCTTCATGCAAATTCGAATAATAGTTTCAATCTCATGATGAAATTTGGTGAACCTACTTTCCTTTGGGAAGAGACACCTCTCATTATCAAGTTCACTTGGAGCTAAGATAAATTCCTCTTATAAAGTATCTTTAAGTCTTCCTTAAAATTAATTCCTAACATAGGTTTTAGGATTTTAGCCCATCATAACATGTTCAAAGATCCATGGTTCTAGGATGAAAGATTCCTTTCATCACAATCTAACATCATGTGAGAACATTGCCTCGTAATATAGTAATAAGATATATATGGGAATCACCTTCAATCCCTTCTAATAATGCACCTATCATCATATCACACACATCATGTTCATAAATTCATCATTCATACTTCAATTGAGCAACATTACCAAAGATATATCAATATTATTACACTAAATTGTTCATGATTTTAAAGGTATGAAAAGTCGCCTCCAAGAAACTCATTCAATAATTCACCCCCAAATCCATGAAATTTACACAACAATTTTATCATCATCATCATATAATAGTAAGTTATGCAAGAGAACATTCAATTACATCACCCAAATCATTAATCAACCTAACTCATAAGTTGGGGTTAGGAGAAGAGGGACATTCATAGGTCTTTTTTGGAAATTAGGTCAAAGCCTAAGGTGATAAATCAATACAGTCATAAGCGTTCATAATCCATCACTATTAATAAAATCAAGACCAAATGTATCGAGTTTGAAAGATAACCCACAAAATTCAATGAAATCTAGGTTTTAAAAGAACATTGAAATCATATTTTGAAGAGCCTCTTGGGGAAAGGAGTCCCAAGATTGAAGATACTATATACCTTATCAATACTTAGAGATTTTGTAAGGAAAGCCTTGTTCTTTATGACCTAGAAGAAGTTTGATCTTCTTCAATAGTGGGGCTCTTGAGTTGAGAGAGAAAATTCTAGAGAGAAGTGATAGTGTTTGGCAATTTTGGGATTTTGAAGTATGAAGACTTGTTTAATGTGTTAAAAAACCATAATATACCTTAAATAACTAAATTAGACTGATCCTAAATTTAAATGGCCAATGGTGGAATTTACTAAACCATCCTTGGCTTGGCCATGTGTTTCACTAGTGTGTAGGCCCCAAACAACGCCCATGGTTCACTGAATCTATGAATGAACAGTCCTAAAATTCCATCGTTTGGTTCAAAGGGTGATCAAATAGAGCCATATCTCCATAATTCTAAGTATGGACTCACGACCTCCATGTACAGGGCATGAGTCTATTGACGGGAGTCATTTGCACTCATCAAGTGCATGCTACTTTGACAATATTTGGGTCAAATATTTGGGTCCTCCTTGATGTCCGTTAGGGTGTTCCTTGGAGATTCTTACCTGAACGTTTTGACCCTAAACATGGATTATTTGTACTATAAGCATTTTCATAAGGTTTAAACTTCATATGAATCTTCAAACACCTTCAAAGACCAAAAGGCACACTAGATCACTTTAACTCATCTTAGAACGTCATGGTCGTTTCTTGACGTTTAGGAATTATTACTTCCAAATCAAGTTAATTATATTTGTTTACTCCAAGAAATACCATTTTAAACATTATTCCTTAGGTGAGGCTTTAGACTAGGTACTTGGATTTTTGAGGTGTAACACCTTCCAAACTTTCTCACCTTAAGGTACGAAATGAAACAACCGTTAGGCACTAATGAACTACCATTCAACTCTATGACTGGCTCATTAGGAACATTAAACTTCAAAACTTGAGTTCTACAATCAATTGATGCATAACAAGCATGAAACCAGTACATACCTAGAATGCCATCGAAATCTACAATGTTTAACTCAACTAAATTAGCCATGGCATTTTGGTGATTGATGGAAATGAGACAATAACAATGCTCTTTCTGCGAAAATAGACTACCCAACCAGTGTAGAAAGACATAAGGTTTCACAATGTTTCCAAGGGAGGATAGAAAATTTATTTGTAACATAATGGTTTACAAAAGATAAATTTTCTCATGGGTTTATAAAAGCATAAATATAAAAAATAAAGACTTTGATGATACTAATGACAACATCTGGGGAGTTCCATTTCTTTTGGAAACTAGTGATCGCATAGAGGCGGTTTTATCCTCTGCCAGTATCGGGAGTATATCTTAGGTTCAACCCTGTATTGTGGAGCAACAAATGATGATTGGGCTCTATTGCTTGAATTTCAACTCCTTGCTTTTTCTTAGGGCACTCTTTTATGTAGTAAACCTGCTGCTCACACTTGAAACAAACAGTTTGACCATCATGACATTTAATTGGGTGGGTTATATAATACTTAGCATATGTAGGATCCCACCTACCTCCTTGTGCCACACTACATTGAGATCATACTAATCTAGCTCCGAAGTTCTGCAAATTCTTGCCTTGATTCTCACCTTTGTTTGAAGGTACAGGTGTAGAAGCAGATCATGGTGCAGGTTCCTTCTGTTTGTAAAAGGATGAACTATTCACGCTACCTTTGTCCGACCAGACTCATTCCTCATCTTAGCTTTCTTATTTCTGAAATCTTCCCTTAACATCAACTTTTGCTCCTCAACCTTATGAACATAAACCATCAACCTATACATGTCCATGTTACATATAAACATTGATGCCCTGCCCTCTTTTCTTGATGAATGACCTAATTCAGCAACAAACAAACTCATTCTACTACTCATTTCTTAACAATTTACGGAGCATATCGATATAGTTTGGTGAATATCAACCCATACTCATGCACTCTTAGAGAATTATGCTTAAGTGTTAGAAATTCCCTCATCTTAGCCTCTTACAGTTTTAAGGGAAAGAAACACCCCAAGAAAGATTCTTCAAAATATTCCCAACTCTGATGTGGTGTATCCTCATCTCTACCCTCCTGTCACTGATCAAACAATTTCCAAGCAACATTTTTAGTTGATATGCAACTAGCTCACCTCTCCACTCATCAGCGACATACATTACATTAAATACCTTTTAATATTCCTCAATGAAGTTCTCTGGATTCTCAGTATTGCTTGAGCCAATGAAACTTTGAGGGTCAATCATCAAAAACTCACAAATCCTTGAAGTATCAACCTCTTCTTTTCAAATTCCTCATTGTTTCCTGACTCGTTTAGTCACAACATTTCTTAGCATCCGGATTGCCTTAGGGAATTCAACATTGATGACTTCTCCTTGAGGTTTCACGTTGGGTGCATTAGACACCCCTTACTTTTGTGGTTCAATATTTCTCCTAGCTAACCGACCTTTGACTGCTCTTAGTGAAATCATGGTTATTTGAAACACGTGCAAGTAGGAATTAAACAGAAAATTTTAGAGATAAACTCTAACACGCGAAAAGGGTGTGAAACAAGTGAATGAATTCCTTGATGTTCTAACCTCCTAGTTATTGATGTGGTACGCTTCACACCGATAACTGGGACTATGCAAACATGACTTTATAGAAACCCTAGGACTCTTGAACTCTTTTTTTTTATACAATGTTTGTCAGGCCCCGAGCCTTCACCCTTTGGAACTGGCACCCAAAGACTACTTCTGGCCTAAAACGGAGTCTTGGCCTTGCTTAATTACTCAGCAGAAGACTTAAACACAATGGATAACTCATGAAAATAACTTAAAAGTAATATTTAGACATTGTGGATACTCGTGTCTTGAACATATTCAACTGAAATAAATAAGAATAAAGAACATTACTATCTGTCTATAACACCTCTAAAACCAAGAGTGATGTTTGGATAAGACCCCCAATTATCCTAAAATCAAAAATGAAAATCAAACGATACAATACGTCCTTAAAAAAAAGGCTCTTCAAATGGCTCTGGGCTACGAACTGGATCAACAGTACCAATGCAGACCAACTGGCATCAGTACATTGAATGTAGGAGTATGCCAGTTGGAATGCTTAACACAACTTTAAACTTTAGATGAATATAAAGGAAACACTTAGCTTGACATTTCTCAACTCAGGAATAACTTAACTTAATATAATGCAATAAGACAAATGCAATATATGTAAACCTTGTAAAACAGTTAAGACAACTTAGTTCATTAAAGAAAAAACAATGACAACTCAACTTTGCTTATATAATGAAGTAACATAGTTCTGCACGAGAGTCTCTAACTAAAAACCAGGACTATATGCCAAAGTGATGATACATCGTCTTGCTAAATGCTACCAATACACTCCTATAATTTTTCTTGACATAGAACAACTTAACTTAGTGGATCAACTAGCTTAACATAAGTTATAATATAAAAAGTATGATCCTTCGATACCCATGTTGGCTACATGATTTATAGAGAGTTAATAAGAACTTGCATCCCCATATCTGTGCTCAATAATTCTTACAAAAATATACTTAGCTCATATGTTTTTAAACCAACTTCTTTATATGGGTTAGGATAATTACTCCACACTTAAGTTAAATGGTATCTTGGAATTGATGTATCCCCCTTCTCGTGCTCAAAACACTTTTGGAGATCTCCATTTCCTCTCATCTTAGATGTGAAAACATTTATTAATTCTTAGGGAATAGTTTGTTCCCTTATCAACTTTTGAGAAATGAACTCAACTCTTCACTCTTTACTTAACTTGAAACTTTAGTGTTAATAACAATGTTAAAACATTGCTACAGACTCTTGAAAACTTTTAAGAACTTTGCTTTGACTTGCTTTTTAACTTGTAGACTTGACACTTAACTTCTTTGATGTTGATATTAACTTTTCTTGTATTTGATTTTGGATTAAAGGTTCATGATCTCATGTTTATGTGAGATTTCATATATGTATATGTACCTTATAGTGTTGAAATCAACTTAAAAACATTGGTATATCACATAGGATTTAGTACGAAAATGTGGGGAAAAAATGGAGAGAATTGGCGTCCCTGATGATCTGAGAGACGTGGAGCACAAGCCGCAAACTTCATATATGTGGGTGGGGTGATCTGGCTGGAGTGGTGCCCTAGAGGCCAAAGTACAGAGACTAACAATTGGGTCTATAAGTGGCGTGACGCGAAAGGGCCCTCCTAGGCGTTCTTCAATTTTTATCCTTCGTTTTTCATCTCTAAACCCTCTAAACTTCCATGGTTTGTTCTCCAAAAACTTAGGATATTAGTAATATCAATATATAATAGAATTAATACAAATTACACCAGGAAACATGAATCAACCATCAAGAATATACAACACAACCATCAAGAACACAATGAAACTTTCAACAATGTTCTCTAAATACTCAATGTCTTGACATTCAAAACGTAAATTCACTAAATTGAAAGACGATTGTCGTGTGGGTGAACTAACCTAATGCTATGTTCTCTCACATACCTTTCTAGGAATCACCTCGATGAATTCCACACGTGAAACTTGAGCGTTCTTGGAAATTCCTGATTTCCCTCCTCTTTTCTCTTGTTTTCTCTCTTCTCCAAGCCCTACTATAAATTCTATTTTCTAAACTGAAAAAAATGTATGAGTTTACCTCAATTAATTCCTAAAACAAATTAACATATTAGATAAGAAAAAGACAACTTTGCCCTTCCCAAATCTGGATTGGGCTTTCCTTGATCCAATAGCTCAACTTTCGAAAGGCACGACTTACTAATAAAAACTCAAAATCACCCAATCTTGGCAGCGTTAGAAAGATATATCCAAGGGATTCCCAACCATATATTCAACTACATCTAACTCATCATGGTAGAGGATTAATGGTCATTTAAAGTTGGCCAAAAAGCCAGTTCTAACTTTCTTAAAAACTACCTAATTTTCCTGTACTTTCCAAAAGTAATCATTTCCTTACATTTAATTTCTTTCTAGTTTTTTCTAGTTGCGAGATGCTACATCATTTCTAGACACTAGCATTACTCCATAGATTTTCTTGACCACATAAAGATTTTCTCCAACGTGCGACCCTAAAACTTTTTGTGGATTCATATGGAAGAATTAAAGTCATACACCCAGACTGTTCCTGACCCAACATTAGCATTTGTAGGAATTGAGGCCTTATGATTGTTCTTGTTGGTAACACTTTGATCCAAAAGTTTAATAGCACTATGAAAGTATGGATTCAAAACATCTTGGTCTAGAATTGAAGGAAGTGTGTTAGCATTGCGAGCGTTCATATTCTTTGCGTAAACTCTACGAGGATGCATCATCTGAAATGTTTAACGATGAGCTAGAAGGTATGTCATATCCACGCCAGATAACAATAATAACAAAATAAACTTTTTCTATATCACTTCGTAGTCACTTTCTTAATAGATGTGGTTCACTTCACCTCCTTGAAAAATACTTTCCTAGTATGTCTTTTTGGACATCCTAGGACTCTTAAAACTAATGCTTATGATAAATATTTTGTCACTCCCCGAGATTGACCCCTTGACGGAAACAAGGGACTTAAGATCATGAGTGACCTCAAGATAATCTTGAGCTGGAATTACATAAGCACAATTAAACAAATCCATAGAGGGAACTATAAAACACGACATAAAATAAATGATGGGGAATACCAAAATCTAAGTATAAATATATAAAAGTATTGAGAATGAGTTTAAGGTAGTGAATTATAACTCGAACACTAAGTTCAACTTACCTATGTCTGAAATTAGCCTCTTACTTTAGAAGAGATGATGAGACATGCCTCAACAAAATCTAATAAATACATAAAACTGAAAGAAAGACTAAATATAAAATCATGTCTAATTTTTTCAAGATGTGAGGATTCAGTACTAATGTATCTGAAATAGAGATCGAGAGTCGATCCGTGCGTGATATGGATATGCTAAGTACATGAATCTACATCAGAAGAAGGTGTAGCGCGTAGTATGTGTCAGTACTTGAAAGGTACTAAACATGCATGATAGAATATATTTGAAAACACATATAAAAGATCAAGGAATAGTAAGAAATGATGTAATCTGAACATTATAAAATCTGTGAAGATATTTTTAATATGAACTTAACCGAATGCAAAGGCAAAGTATATAACATGCGGAAACTGAATAGGGAAATATATTTAGAAACCCGGTTAATGAACTAAAGTATGGCTGAGGAAGGTTCAAATAACCAACATTAAAACACTTCAGTTAAATGTGAAATTGGAAATATACGAGCCACTGAAAGGACCTAATAGAAATTGCCTAAAAAATACACGCTTGACTTGCTTGATCACTAAATATAATTTCTACAAAGGGATTTACAAACCTACAAGGGCACGTAGTTCTAGGACTGTAAAGATGTCTGAACCTAGTCCAACTAAGTATTAAGTCCACTACACACCAAATATATATAAGACAACATAAATGAAATATGCTTGATAACTCAATGTTCTATCATGCTAACGTAAAATGTAACAATAAATACCTCTAATGAAACATCTAAAAACAAAGTCATGAATATCTAATTATCTGTCTTAGCTAGTGTAATTCATGGACTTAACGAATCTACACAAGTACATTTTTGAATTTCTTACAAGAAAGTAAGAGAAAATGATACAAAAACTTGAAATCGGATTAGGAATATTCTAACACTGAATTCATAAAAATTTCTAACATTCAAGAAACCCTAGATCTAAAAAATTTGAAGGAAATTAATAATATTATTGAATTGTAGGTACCTATTAGGTTAGAGGAACCCAGTAGTGAAATTCCATGTACATGGTGAAGAATTTCACGAAGAAGTGTTTCATTTTTTGTGCTAAAACTAAGGAAATTTGTTTTTATTCTTTGAGAGGGATTTGGTCACTCATTTCTCTCATTTTTTATTTTATCTATTTCAGGATAAATTGGTTAGGGTAAGTTTGTATTATTCTACTTGGCTAAACTAAACAAAACTAAATAGTTTAGGGGTGATAAAAGTATGTAGTCTAAACGTCTAACGTATAGGGAAAATACAAATGAGCAATGACTTATAAGTTTGACATAACTTACCATGACCCTTCTGATAAACCTTCAAAAAACCTACATACCGTCAAACTGATTGTGGTCTTTGGTCTTGTGGCTAGTTGTTCTGAGAATGACTTCCACGACCACTGTCATGGCCGTTGCCAGGACCACGGCCCGTGAAGGGCCCCATGGTTTGATGTGTTGTCTTGATGAACCCTTCCTATCTCCCACAAGCACCAGCACGACGCGTGAGGTGGTCCACAGCCCGTGAACGGTCTCGTAATTGAAAGTCCTATATGTACAGCCTCTCTTCTCGTCGGTGCATCAGTGCCCAAAGCATCACCCTCAAATGAAAAAATAGTCCCTAGAGTATTTTTGTCTTGGTTCTCATTAATTTCCTCTGCCTTAGCCTCTGCAAGAACAGTAGTTGAAATCATCTCATCTATCTCATTAGCTTCTCCTAAGGCCCGTATTGCATTAATAAGACCTCGATCTATGAGGGCACAATAACGTCAATGGAAATTCACCTTTTAGACCTAGATTTCTTAGTATTTTTCCTTTATGTGGATGCCTAGACTTTATTTTTCTTGTTTTTAAATTATCATGCTCTTATGTGCCTTGGTGGATCATTTCTCCCTGCGACTTTTGGCCTAGCCATTTCTGTAGAAAGTTCAAGGACATGTTAGAAAGTAATTCATATAGGAGTAAAGACTGTCTCTAAGTATAGAATTGCTTCGCCAAACTAGTTTGCAAAGTGCTTATCCTGTTAGGATATTCGTTAAATTTATGTACAAATGATAAAAGGGTGCAAAGGAAGGGTTACCAAAGAATATTTAAGCGAGTCGTTGATTGCATTCTGCGAATTAAGATTACTGCCGAAAGTCACAAATTATTCAACACATAAAATATTTAATTAAAGGCGAAGTATTGATGTTAGGCGAACCACAAAGTAGTTGAACGAGTTTTTTTTATCTACATGAAAAACTCAATGTGTCTATTTTCAACCAAGCCTATAAAATTTAACCCACAACCCCTGATAATTCAAGTTAAGATTACACAACTCAATTTGAACGAAAATCGATAGAAATTTCACATCCCCACTACATAACAATTCAATAAAAAGCATAGTGAAGTGAGAGTCCCTCAAATCGAGAAGAAAGTACCGAATCATAATCGATAATATATGCAATCCAAAAACTGATCTGATACTCAACAGTGATTTTATACTATAAATTATTATCTAAATCAATACAAATTTCGATAAAATAGCTTAGGGGTTTAATTACTAACCTTTTTTGCCGAATTAGATTGTAATGACATGCTAGGCAACAACACGATAAAATCTCAGCACAACTCGCCACTTTGAATACTCTAAAATTCAAGAAATATAAGTGCTAGAGTGCGTGTCTAACTTTGTGAAATTGGACAAATTAAATGAAATAGAACTTTTAAACTTGTGGCTTGTGACCGTCCAACTTCTGCTTATTCAACGATGTTAGTCAATCTTGCCCAATCACTCGCCGAAGCATCGAATCTCTTATTTCCTCTTCAAATATAAATGGATCTTCAGTTCATTTGGGCATCACACCGGTGGTCTTTGGAGAAATATAGAACTAGATTGGTGATGCTCCGACAAATTCTTCACTCCTGAGACTAAACCTTTGAGGTGTATTGAGTCAAGGACGGGAATGATCACGTAAACCGAACTAGTCGGTGATCTGCCCAAAGGACATGTTGCTCACCTCCATACTTATTTTTTATCACATCCCTTACTGAGTCTGTACAAACAACACACAATTATTTTATTTATAAAAAAAATAAATTGAAAGGGATTTGGGTATCTTCCCAAACAGCGCCTTAGTCAACGTTGTGGCATGACGCATGTTTTTATATTAGGATTTTTTTGTGGTTATCTGCACCACCACCATGCGACTCTCTACTTTCTTGAGAGTTGAATTGTTGTAACTCTTGACCCTTGATATTCTCAAGCACTTGGACAGCCGTAGAATGAGATCAAATCATTTGTTTCATCCCTTCGATGTACCCTTTCAATTCTTTCAGTGCTCTATGTAGTTCAATCATGTTCAAGAGTCTCTTTTGCTCATTTGGAGGGGGGGGGTATATTTATCTTTCCTCCTCTACTAGGCTTCGACCTTCTACATACTTTTTTCCAACACATCCATCTGAGTCATCACCGTGTCTAGCATAAAGTCTTGTTCTATCTCTAGGTTCATTTTAGCAAAATTGTCAAGCTGTTGAACTTCTGCTGAGTATGGATGCTTTGAAAAAAACACCCGAAAAAAGATTTTCAAACATTTTGTTGGTTCCGCAACTAAGACCTTGCTTGAAACAGTCACTGTATATTATGTTAGGAAAATCATGACACAGAAATTGAGTGATAAGTCATAACTTAGCATGAGACTAGTTAATCCATTCAGCCTCAAATTGTTCAAAGGTTAGGATTTTATCCTGATTTACTAGTATATGTAATGGGCCATTGCATTTTCTGGCATGTAGCACATGATTTACTCACGTTAATCACTCACACTCAAAAGAGAAATCAAGATGAAAATTAGGTTACTAGAAACTATAACTTAAAAGAACAAAAATCTTAATTGAACTACATTTTCTAACAACACCACTCCCTAGCGAAAATGAATGTTGATGCTTATCGTGACCAATGAAACTAACCTAGGTTTTGAGTGTCTATGATTATTGATGGTTTAGTAAACAAACCAAGGGTTAAGGTTTGTGTACAAACGGAGAAGT
This sequence comes from Solanum lycopersicum, assembly GCF_036512215.1. Taxonomy (NCBI): domain Eukaryota; kingdom Viridiplantae; phylum Streptophyta; class Magnoliopsida; order Solanales; family Solanaceae; genus Solanum; species Solanum lycopersicum. Next base: position 29,009,570 of record NC_090809.1, read on the forward strand.
TTTGAGAAGATGTAGTCAATTAGAATTTCATCCTAACTAGTCGTAGCTAAAGATATTTACGAATAAAATCATTATAAGGTAAAAGAGGTGACACTAATGTTTAAACTATCAAGTGGGCGGTTTTGTCAGAAGTAAAGTAAAAGTAGTAAAAATAAGGAAACTCAAGTATGGGGGAGAATTTCTTGCGGTGTGACCGCAATACAAGTTGAGATAAATAATTGGGTACATACATTCTATAGGAAAGTTGCAACATATTGGTGACTTGGCAAATATTTAGATGGAAATAAGCTATCACTCAAGCAACTTACCCCGCTTCAAATGCGTTCCTGTCAGATACCATTTGTAGCATGAAGGCCATCCTACACCTTACTCCACTAACTCTCTCGAGTTGATGAATGTTAGGATATAGTATTAGGGCTAACCCTCTTGGGCTGAAACTCATGTCGACCCACTTCTTAGGCCATCAGTCTAGCGGTCTTGGTTTCACAACCTCCCTCTAAGGCAAGCAAAAAACACATGGGTGGGTTTGTATTTGTAATTAGAAACCCATTAACTTAAACCACAACAACTTGGTGAAGTCATGATTAAAATACATCTAACCTATCATCAAGAAATACCCAATAATAATATCAACTCATATTTTATAAATCACACCCACAGAATGTGGGTTTTAATCGACACATCATGATATAAAAAATACACCTGAAATGATACTAAAATCAAATAGGTATTAGAAATTAACCTTGATTCAGGCAAAGGAAGAAGAATAGAGAAGACCCACTTCCAACTAGGGGAAAATGAAATCCTTTAACCTTCAAGTGTCCCAAAACCCTCAAACTTGAGAAAAAAATACAAGGGGAATAATATTATAAAAATCATAAATGATGATAATGTTCAGATTTTTTTAAAATAATAACTAAGGATAATATTTATATCCTTCAACTTAGGTATTTTTTCAGACCATTCGACGAGATTAGTCGAGATCGGGGAAAGACTCGGTGACTCACCCTTCTTCTGTTTCATCGCCATTTTGTGGTTGCCTTCAGCATCTTCATGTTTTGGATAATTGGGAAGTAAAGAATTGCTTTGCAAAACTATTCAGTAAAGCACTGACTTCTCTTTTCATCGCCTTTTTGGTCCACCTCCTTCAGGGTTTCACATTCTGGAACAATGGTAGGATTACATCCATTCGACGATTCGCAAAGTGTATTTGGCAATGCTCATGTTTTAGTTTCTTTGTTCTTTTCAAAAATTGTTTCCCTTTTGCTTGAATGTGTCCACGCTTGCACTAAAACATCAATATGTAAAACATCAGAGTTTTCATTAGATATTGAGATTACAGTGGTATTTGAGGGCACTATTTCTATCAACATAAATCCCTAAATGAGTCAAGTTGGTGGACTCATTAGTACAGACTTACAACTGTACAAACATATAACATAACAATAAATAGTGAGCATTGATATAATCTGAACATAATAAAAGATACTGAGAGATTTTGAATATGAATTTCATTCATATTGTTTAAATATATGAATTTAATTAGCATACTTTGATATGTTTATTTTAATTTTTGTTAAATTGAAAACGTACAAAATAATTTTGTCTAGTTATAAGTATTCATTCACCTGTTTATGGAACACACAAATGAAACTCGGTATCTTATTTAATAGAGCTAGCCATCGTAACCTAACTTTAAGAAAATAATGATGGTCGACAAGACCATATAACGTAAAGACAATGGGTATTGTGTATATTTCGCTTGCCAATTTACAAAGTTGGTAAGTATTACAAAAAATGAATTTGTAATGTGGTATTAAGGGTAATAGTTAGTAAAGTTCACCCATAGTCAGACTAACTTGTGTGGTGCAATTCCCTACTTGGAGGACCAATCACTTAGGGACACTTAGCTTATAGACCTTGCAGGCGAACACAATAATAAAATTATTATTATTAGGAATACTCCATTAAGAACTTGCGGGGAACACTTATGCCCTAGTTTTCATCTCGTATTGATATTTTAAACAGTGTATCTTGTTTATTTGTTGCTTATTGATACAAATCAACAAACTTCTATTTTTATTTACAAATCCCCCCTTTGGTTTATTTTTTTAAAAATAATTTGACTAAAGTTAGATAATTGTATGTTAGCTTAAGTCTGAACCTTATTCCTTGTGGCATTGATCCTAACCAGAAGGTTAGGCTGTTTATTTGACAATGACCACTTATACTTTTTTGGGAGGTTTAATTTGGGCGTATCATACCTCGAAACTCTAATCTTAAAATTTTAATTGTTCATGTAACCCTTCAAACTTTTTAAAATGGTTAAAGAGGGATAATAGGCAAGTCGACGATCCAAAATGGACTATTTACTCTACACGACACCCTAAACGGTCGGCTTAGGAGTCCACAACCTTTTAAGGACATCGTGGCGAACCTTCGAAACCAAGGGGGTTAACCTGTACAGGACACTAGATTACTTGTGGTGTCTTGTACAATCCTTTTAGGAATATGTACAAGTCGTAAATCAACTTTAAAGGTCTAGGAAAACTTCAAAAAATCACATCTCTTAGCACATAATGAGTAAGGTGGCATATAGTCTATCAAATTAAAGGTTTTTGAGTACTATTTTCAATGCCACAAAGTTTAACTCATTTCAAGTTAGATTAAGATGTTTTTCTAGTTTTAATGAAACCTTGTTGGGAAGCTGAAGATTCACAGTCTGCTATATGGTAGATGAACTTTTGAACGAACCGTGGAGCCTTAAATGGTTTGTACAACCTATCTTTTAAGACACGTCATCAATGTTTTACCTTAGAATGGTTTTGTTATTTACCGTATTTTATTGGTACTTCAACTACCCCCTATTCTAATCTAAACCACTATGTTTTACACGGAATCAAGGGATTAGAAGTATTAATAAATTACATTACGTTCATTAAACTTCAATATAGTAGCGCAAGGTTCCAAGAGGATATAATCTTGGGTTTTAAGTATTTTTTGAGTTTCATCGATTTTAGCAAAAAAAAATATCTTTCCAAGTGTGTGAGGCTATTCATAGTATTTGAGTAGTTCGTCCTAACAAACTACATCTCAATCAGCCAGTAGCAAGTTGAGTCTATGGTTCTTCCCTCACTTTTCTATGATTCCTATATTATGATATTGCGATACTTTATGCATTGATTTTTTTGTGAATTGTTGCTCGTGCTTGTAGCTTTATATTAACTCTCTCTCTCTCTCTATCTCTCTCTCTCTGTGTCTCTCTCTCTCTCTCTCTATCTATCTATCTATCTATCTATCTATCTATCTATACATATATATATATATATATATATATATATATATATATATATATATACATACACACACACACACACACTCATTTCACGGCATGTATGATGTTGTAAAATAAAATTAATATAACTAAATTAAACTTTTTTGTAAATAATTATAACGGAAAAAATATTTGCAAGTAATTTTAAATGACTCATAAATATTTATAGAAAAAAATAATTTTTTGAGGCATAAAAGACAAGATAGACTTGAAAAATGTAAAAATGCATTTCAAAAATTTGAATATGGGGAGAAAGTGGTAATTCTTAAGAAATATTGTTCTTTGCTTGTAACGACCTGTTTAGTCGTTTGAGCAGCAGATTTTAGTTCTGGAAAAAAAGGCTGAGGCGACGAACCCAACGACGGATCGTCATGGGCACGACGGACCGTCGCAGGGTCTCGTTTCAAAACACATAGAAAATCTGAAATTGGGTACTGAAAATCGACTCTCTGAACTTCGTGACGGAATGGCAGGATGGACCTTCACAGGCGTGACGGACCGTCACGGAGACTTCAATGAAATTCCATTCTCTGAACTTTGCGACGACCTGCAGGACGGACCGTCGCAGGCACGACGGCCCGTCACAGGTTGCGCAAATCCCAGGCAGAATAGGATTTCCTTACACGTTTTAAGGGACGTTTTTGGACTATTCTTGCCTTAATTATAAAGTTCATGGGTTTATATTAATAACTCAAATTCTTGGGGGTTAAAAGAGGTAACCCTAAGTTAATTAGTGGGGTATTATTGCCATCTTTTATTATTAATTATATACTAATTAGGGTAAAAGAAAGAGGGTTTGAATAAAGAAAATAGAAAGAACAAGAGAGAGAGAGAATCGAACGAGAAGGGAGAAACAAAGGTTTGGGAAAATTCTTGCTTGATTCAATTCTTCAGTGGAGGTAGGTTATGGTTTTCATGCTATTCGTCGTAAACTCTTAATAGTGAATGATATGTGTTAGTAGTATTGTAAACCCTTCTATACGCTTAATTGTATGCTTGTATGAATGATGTGATTATGTAATTATGAATAAATAAGCATGATGAAGCTATTGGATCCCAAATCTTGAAAAGAAACCCTAATCTACTTTGATAATGATGATGCCTTGGTATGAAAGAAGGCTTGATGAATGAAAGTAGTGAGATTAGGGGATCGGGTGCCACGTTTCGGTACCAGGATAGAATATGGATCGGGTGTCACGTTCCGACACCAGGATAGAATATGGATCAGGTGCCACGTTCTGGTACTAGGATAGAATATGGATCGGGTGTCACGTTCCGACACCAGGATAGAATATGGATCGGGTGTCACGTTCCAACACACCGGGATAGAATATGGATCGGGTGCCATGTTCCGGTACCAGGATAGTATATGAGGATCGGAGTGTCACGTTCCGACACCAGGATAGAATATGGATCGGGTGCCACGTTCTGATACCAGGATAGAATGAGGATCGGAGTGTCACGTTTCGACACCAGGATGGTATATTGAGGAGCGGAGTGTCACGTACCGACACGAGGGGAATAAAGATAATGAATCTTGAAATATGATAATATATCCAATCTAATGAACTAAATTCCCAAATGAGTATGATGAGGAGGTGTGAGTCCTCATTGATGTGCTTGGTGTTGTAACCAAGGGTTATGGTAACTGTAAATGCTGCATGCTAAGGATATTAGTTGATTTTATGATATTGCTTAATACATACTGTTTTCTATTTTGAGTTGACCGATGATATCTACTCAGTACCCGTGTTTTGTACTGACCCCTACTTTTATTGTTTTCTTCTTGTTTATTTGTGGAGTGCAGCAAACGTGCCGTCATCTTCGACTAACAGTAACTCAACCCAGTCTTACTACATCAGAAATTCAGGGTGAGCTAATGCTTCTAGCTTGGACTGGATCTTCTTCTCCAAGTCTTGATGCCTTGAACTTCCGGCATGGACTAGCTTCTTATGTATTTTTAGCTTCTTAGAATACTCTTAGTTTAGTAATTTGATTATAGATGTTCTTGTGATGATGACTTCCAGATTTTGGGAATAATAATAGTTATTGATTTTATTAATGAGTTTAAGTCTTCCGCATTACTTTATGTTGATATTACCTTGAAATGTTAAGATTTAGATTGGTTGGTTCGCTCACATAGGAGGGTAAGTGTGGGTGCCAGCCGCGGCTCCGATTTGGGTCGTGAAAAACTTGGTATCAGAGCATTAGGTTCGTTGGTCTCATCACACAAGAACAAGTCTAGTAGAGTCTTAAGGAACGGTTGGGAGACGCCTTTACTTTTCTTTGAGAGGCTATAAGACTTTTGGAAAATTCCATTCTTTCATTCTTTCTTTTGTGCTACTACTTGGGTCCAATTGGTATCTAGGTGATACAAATTGGTATCTGACCATCTTCACTCTATTTCGCAGATGGTTAGAACTATAGAAACGACTACGCCAACACCAACATCAGCACCGGCGGGACAGGGTGCGTCTGAGCCAGCCAATGGGGCTGTAGCTCGAGGAAGAGCAGCGGCAAGAGGCCGTGGTAGGGGTCGTGGGAGGACGTCCTCTAGGGGAAGAGGACGAGCACCTAGCCAATCTGATACTAGGGCAGTGACTCCTCCACCGACTGAGGAAGTAATAAGAGAAGGGGAGGATGGGGAAACTGAACAAGTGCAGAATGAGGGATTGCCACCCCAACCTACCCGGAGATGATCAATCAGGTTCTCGCCTATCTCAGTGGGTTATCTGATCAAGGTCTGGCACCTCCAGTGTTTTCTGCGCCAACACCTCCGATTTCAGAAGTACAACATGCAGCCACTAGGGCTCCTCGTATGGATGCCTCATTGGACATAGGCACATTTCCACGTCTGACTACTGGGCCTATAATGACAAATGATCAGCATGAACTTTTCAGTAAGTTCTTGAAATTGAAACCTCCGGTCTTCAAGGGTGCTGAATCAGAGGATGCTTATGATTTTCTGGTTGACTGTCACGAGCTACTACACAAGATGGGTATAGTAGAACGGTTTGGTGTTGAGTTTGTGACTTATCAGTTTCAAGGGAACGCCAAAATGTGGTGGCGGTCACATATTGAGTGTCAACCAACAGAGGCACCACCTATGACTTGGGCCTCATTCTCTAGCTTGTTTATGGAGAAGTATATCCCCCGAACTTTGAGGGATAGGAAAAGGGATGAGTTCTTGAGCCTAGAGCAAGGTAGGATGTCGGTCAATGCATATGAGGCTAAGTTTCGTGCATTATCCCGATATGCCACCCAACTATGTTTCAGCCCACAAGAGCGGATTCGCCGTTTTGTGAAGGGGTTGAGGTCAGAGTTGCGGATTTCAGCCTTACAGGTAGTGGCTACGGCAAAATCCTTCCAAGAGGTGGTAGACTTCGTGATAGAGGTGGAAGGAGTGAAGCCAGATGACTTCACCACGACATCGACATCAAAAAGGTTTCGAAAGGGAGGCGAGTTTAATGGTTCTTACTGTAGAGGACAGGGTTCGGGAAGTTACTCAGTCCGACCAATTCAGTCTTCACTACAGACTGTAGTTTGGGGTCCACCTTCGACCGGTCAACACTTCTCTGAGAGACCTATGCATGAACCCAGAGAGTGCTATGGATGTGGGGAGATTGGACATATTAAGAGATATTGTCCAAAACATAGTTACAGACCTCCAAATGTTAGAGGTAGAGGTGGTCATGGCAGAGGCCGTTATTCTGGAGGACGTGGTGATCGAGGAAATGGTGGTCACCAAAACGGCCGAGGTGATGGGCAAACTGGAGCCACTACATCACAACATTGTAGGGGAAACGGACAGATGAACGATAGGGCCCATTGTTACGCTTTCCCTGGGCGGTCTGAAGCGGAGGCGTCTGATGCTATCATCACAGGTAATCTTCTGGTTTGTGATTGCATGGCTTCTGTATTGTTTGATCCTGGATCCACATTTTCTTATGTATCTTCCTCATTTGCTAATGGTCTAAATTTACATTGTGAATTACTTGATATGCCTATTCGTGTCTCTACTCCGGTGGGTGAGTCTTTGGTAGTTGAAAAGGTATATAGGTCTTGTTTGGTAAACTTTGTGGGGAGAAACACTTATGTAGATTTGGTTATCTTAGAAATGGATGATTTTGATGTGATTCAGGGTATGACTTGGCATTCTCCGCAATTTGCAATCTTGGATTGTAATGCTAAAACGGTGACGTTAGCCAAGCCTGGGACAGACCCGTTAGTGTGGGAGGGTGACTACACTTCCAATCCGGTACGTATCATCTCCTTTCTTCGTGCTAAGAAAATGGTTAGTAAAGGGTGTTTAGCTTTCTTGGCACATCTCAAGGATGACACTACCCAAGTACCTTCGATTGAGTCAGTTTCAGTAGTTCATGAGTTTCTGGATGTGTTCCCTGCAGATCTTCCTGGTATGCCACCGGATAGGGATATTGACTTCTGTATTGATCTCGAACCGGGCACACGCCCCATTTCTATACCCCCTTATAGAATGGCTCCCGCGGAGTTAAGAGAGTTAAAGGCACAACTTCAAGAGTTATTGAACAAAGGCTTTATTAGACCAAGTGCATCTCCTTGGGGTGCTCCGGTTTTGTTTGTGAAGAAGAAGGATGGGAGTTTTCGAATGTGTATAGATTACAGACAACTAAACAAGGTAACCATAAAGAACAAGTATCCTCTTCCCCGCATTGATGACTTGTTCGATCAGTTACAAGGCGCTTGTATCTTTTCTAAGATTGACTTGAGATCCGGTTATCATCAATTGAAAATACGGGCAACGGATGTGCCAAAGACTGCTTTTCGAACGAGGTATGGGCATTATGAATTTGTAGTGATGTCTTTTGGTCTTACGAATGCCCCTGCTGCGTTCATGAGCTTGATGAACGGGATTTTTAAGCCATATTTGGACCTCTTCGTGATCGTATTTATTGATTATATATTGGAATACTCAAAGAGCAAGAAGGAACATGAAGAGCATTTGGGAATGGTATTGGAAATGTTGAGGGAGAAAAAGCTTTATGCCAAGTTCTCTAAGTGTGAGTTTTGGTTAGATGCAGTGTCCTTCTTGGGGCACGTGGTTTCCAAGGATGGAGTGATGGTGGATCCTTCTAAGATTGAGACAGTGAAGAATTGGGTAAGACCTACTAATGTGTCAGAAATAAGGAGTTTTGTTGGATTAGCTAGCTACTACCGTCGATTTGTCAAGGGATTCTTTTCTATTGCTTCCCAATTGACGAACTTGACTAAGCAGAATGTTCCATTTGTATGGTCGGACGAATGTGAGGAAAGCTTTCAGAAGCTCAAGACTTTGTTGACTACCGCACCTATCCTTACCTTGCCAGTAGAGGGTAAGAACTTCATTGTTTATTGTGATGCATCCTATTCTGGTTTGGGTGCAGTACTAATGCAAGAGAAGAGTGTGATTGCTTATGCTTCAAGGCAACTAAAGGTGCATGAACGTAACTATCCGACCCACGATTTGGAATTGGCTGCGGTGGTGTTTGCATTAAAGCAATGGAGACACTATTTATATGGGGTTAAGTGGGAGATCTATACGGATCATCGTAGCCTACAGTATGTCTTTACTCAGAAAGATTTGAACTTAAGACAAAGGAGATGGATGGAGTTACTAAAGGACTATGATATCACTATCTTGTATCATCCGGGAAAGGCGAATGTTGTAGCGGATGCTTTAAGTAGAAAGGCGGGAAGCATGGGAAGTCTAGCTCACTTGCAAGCTTCTAGACGCCCATTGGCTAGAGAGGTTAAGACTCTAGCTAATCACTTGATGAGATTAGAAGTAAATGAGAAGGGAGGGTTGTTGGCTTCTGTGGAGGCAAGATCTTCCTTTCTTGACAAGATTAAGGGAAGACAGTATGATGATGAGAAACTGCGCAGAATTCAAGATAAGGTATTGCGAGGAGAGGCTAAGGAAGCACAAATTGATGAGGGAGGTGTTTTGAGGATCAAGGGAAGGGTATGTGTACCCCGCGTCAATGGTTTGATCAACACTATTCTGACAGAGGCTCATAGTTCAAGGTATTCTATACATCCGGGCGCAACCAAGATGTATTGTGACCTAAAGCAACACTTTTGGTGGAGTAGAATGAAGCGTGATATTGTTGACTTTATTGCCAAGTGTCCCAACTGTCAACAAGTAAAGTACGAACACCAAAGGCCCGGAGGAACACTTCAGAGAATGCCCATTCCGGAATGGAAATGGGAGAGAATTGCAATGGACTTTGTGGTTGGTCTTCCAAGGACAATGGGTAAGTATGACTCCATTTGGGTGATTGTTGATAGGTTAACTAAATCTGCTCACTTTATTCCGGTTAAGGTGACTTACAATGCCGAGAAATTAGCCAAGATCTATATCTCAGAAATCGTTCGATTGCATGGGGTTCCACTATCCATCATATCAGATAGAGGTACGCAGTTTACTTCTATGTTTTGGAAAACATTGCATGCGGAATTGGGTACTAGGTTGGACCTTAGTACTGCGTTCCATCCTCAGATCGATGGTCAGTCTGAGCGAACAATTCAAGTGTTGGAGGATATGCTTCGTGCATGTGTGATAGAGTTTGGTGGTCATTGGGATAGCTTCCTACCCTTAGCGGAGTTTTCATACAATAATAGCTATCACTCAAGCATTGAAATGGCTCCATTTGAAGCATTGTATGGTAGGAGATGTAGGTCTCCCATTGGTTGGTTTGATGCATTTGAGGTTAGGCCTTGGGGTACCGACCTTTTGAGGGATTCGATATCGAAAGTGAAGTCTATTCAAGAAAAGCTTCTAGCGGCGCAAAGTAGACAAAAAGAATATGCAGATCGAAAGGTTAGAGACTTAGAGTTCATGGAGGGTGAACAAGTCTTGTTGAAAGTTTCACCAATGAAAGGGGTGATGCGGTTTGGTAAAAGGGGCAAACTAAGTCCAAGGTACATTGGACCATTTGAAGTACTTAAGCGAGTAGGAGAGGTGGCTTATGAGTTAGCCTTGCCTCCAGGGCTGTCCGGAGTACATCCGGTATTCCATGTGTCGATGTTGAAAAGATATCATGGGGATGGAAATTACATTATCCGTTGGTATTCAGTCTTGCTTGATGAGAACTTGTCTTATGAGGAGGAGCCTGTTGCTATCTTAGATAGAGAAGTTCGCAAGTTGAGGTCAAGAGAGATTGCATCCATCAAGGTGCAATGGAAGAATCGACTGGTTGAAGAAGCCACTTGGAAGAAGGAGGCAGATATGAAAGAAAGATACCCACATCTGTTTAAAGATTCAGGTACTCCTTCTCTCCCTTGTTTTTATTCTTGTGATCGTTCGGGGACGAACGATGGGTAAATTGGTATCTATTGTAACGACCTGTTTAGTCGTTTGAGCAGCAGATTTTAGTTCTGGAAAAACAGGCTGAGGCGACGAACCCAACGACGGACCGTCATGGGCACGAAGGACCGTCGCAGGGTCTCGTTTCAAAACACTTAGAAAATCTGAAATTGGGTACTGAAAATCGACTCTCTGAACTTCGTGACGGAATGGCAGGACGGACCGTCACAAGCGTGACGGACCGTCACGGAGACTTCAGTGAAAATCCATTCTCTGAACTTTGCGACGACCTGCAGGACGGACCGTCGCAGGCACGACGGCCCGTCACAGGTTGCGCAAATCCCAGGCAGAATCGAATTTCCTTACACGTTTTAAGGGAAGTTTTTGGACTATTCTTGCCTTAATTATAAAGTTCGTGGGTTTATATTAATAACTCAAATTCTTGGGGGTTAAAAGAGGTAACCCTAAGTTAATTAGTGGGGTATTATTGCCATCTTTTATTCTTAATTATATACTAATTAGGGTAAAAGAAAGAGGGTTTGAATAAAGAAAATAGAAAGAACAAGAGAGAGAGAGAGAATCGAACGAGAAGGGAGAAACAAAGCTTTGGGAAAATTCTTGCTTGATTCAATTCTTCGGTGGAGGTAGGTTATGGTTTTCATGCTATTTGTAGTAAACTCTTAATAGTGAATGATATGTGTTAGTAGTATTGTAAACCCTTCTATACGCTTAAATGTATGCTTTTATGAATTATGTGATTATGTAATTATGAATAAGCATGATGAAGCTATTGAATCCCAAATCTTGAAAAGAAACCCTAATCTACTTTGATAATGATGATGCCTTGGTATGAAAGAAGGCTTGATGAATGAAAGTAGTAAGATTAGGGGATCGGTTGCCACGTTCCGGTACCAGGATAGAATATGGATCGGGTGTCACGTTCTGACACCAGGATAGAATATGGATCGGGTGCCACGTTCCGGTACCAGGATAGAATATGGATCGGGTGTCACGTTCTGACACCAGGATAGAATATGGATCGGGTGTCACGTTCCGACACCAGGATAGATATGGATCGGGTGCCACGTTCCGGTACCAGGATAGTATATGAGGATCGGAGTGTCACGTTCCGACACCAGGATAGAATATGGATCGGGTTCCACGTTCTGGTACCAGGATAGAATGAGGATCAGAGTGTCACGTTCCGACACCAGGATAGTATATTGAGGAGCGGAGTGTCACGTACCAACACGAGGGGAATAAAGATAATGAATCTTGAAATATGTTAATATATCCAATCTAATGAACTAAATTCCCAAATGAGTATGATGAGGAGGTGTGAGTCCTCATTGATGTGCTTGGTGTTGTAACCAAGGGTTATGGTAACTGTAAATGCTGCAAGCTAAGGATATTAGTTGATTTTATGATATTGCTTAATACATACTGTTTTCTATTTTGAGTTGGCCGATGATATCTACTCAGTACCCGTGTTTTGTACTGACCCCTACTTTTATTGTTTTCTTCTTGTTTATTTGTGGAGTGCAGCAAACGTGCCGTCATCTTCGACTCAACAGTAACTCAACCCAGTCTTACTACATCAGAAATTCAGGGTGAGCTAATGCTTCTAGCTTGGACTGGATCTTCTTCTCCAAGTCTTGATGCCTTGAACTTCCGGCATGGACTAGCTTCTTATGTATTTTTAGCTTCTTAGAATACTCTTAGTTTAGTAATTTGATTATAGATGTTCTTGTGATGATGACTTCCAGATTTTGGGAATAATAATAGTTATTGATTTTATTAATGAGTTTAAGTCTTCCGCATTACTTTATGTTGATATTACCTTGAAATGTTAAGATTTAGATTGGTTGGTTCGCTCACATAGGAGGGTATGTGTGAGTGCCAGTCGCGGCTCCGATTTGGATCGTGACATTGCTTTACTCAATTTTGTAAAAAAACATAACCAATAAAGTACAAAAATATTATCAAGATAATAATATGACCAATAACAACTTTTCCTTTTATTTAAAAAACAAAAAGTGTCCTTCTTTAGTGAATGTCAATACATTTTTGAGTAGAATGTTATAGACAAAAATATGTCACGTCAATAATTAGTTCTAAAGAATACTATCATTTATTTTAGCGCATACATATCATATACATGTTGTTTTATGATATTATCTAGTATCTTATAGATGTTGTATGATTATATAAAACATTAGGCCTTTTTAGATTAAAAAAATTAAAAGATGAATAAAATTTAATGTATTGTTTATCGAATCTTTAATTTGATTTGATAATGTTTATGATCAATCGCTATTTTCCTATCATTTTTATATAGCTAGACATGAGGGTATATTCATGCCCGATATTTTAGAAAAATTAGGAAGAAAGTCATTCATTTGATGTGAAAAGAATAATAATGCAAATACAATGCAGAAATATCAAACCCAATCATGTGCTGTTTTGTATTTGTTTGTATTAGTGTTTCTCCGGCTTATTCATGTATTTATTTATTACAAAAAATAAACAAAAAAGTGTGTATAAATTCTCTCTCGAATGAAAACACAAAATAAATTATTCAAGAAACAAATTAAGAAGAATAATTAAAATACCTGCGCACCATGTAAACAAGTTTTTTGTGTGAATTAATGTTCATAAAAAATTGCATTTTTTTGTTCTTTAATAGAAACTTAATACCTGAACTCCAATCCTATCATATTCGGCGAAACATGTCAACTGATTGGGGATGAATCATTTAGGAAAATTTAATATCTCAAGTAGTCACAAAGAAAGATCCCCAAGAATGAATAAGGAAGGAATGCTTAAGATTTATGTCGAAAGAAATATGAAGGTAGAAATTAATGTTAATATTCATATGAAATTGGTATTTTCTAATGAATAAAACAAGTCGGTTAAATAATGAGTATTAATATTTAAAATTATATAAATAATATTTATGTATGTATTTTCTAACATCTCGTTACTCGAAATAGCTACGAATATGCTAAGAAGGAAAAATAATCACTTTTAGAATGAAAGGAAAAAATCTGGAAAATTTCCTATGTTTTAAAAGTGAGTGTTGGTCATTTTCGAGCAATTATAATTTCTAGCTCAGAATGTGTTATAGTAAGTTCTTCATATGGTTGGAAATATCTTTCCAACGCCTTCGGGTTTGCACATTTTCGATATCATTTAAGGGAAATATGCTTATCAGAAGTTGTGTTGTTGGATTGAGGAAGGTCCCAATCCGGATTTTAGTAAGGGTAAAGTGTTTTTTTCACCCAATTATTGCTTAATTGGTCTTAAAGGTTTATTAGAGATAAAACTAAGCCTTTATTCAGTCTTAGCAAAGTTATTCACTCTTAGGGCTTGGAGAAAAGAAAAGAAAAGAAGGAGAAGGGAGAAAGGTCAAGAATTCATCAAGAACACCAAGATTGTTGAGTGGAATTTGTCGGGGATGATCCCTATTAAGGTATATGAGATTGTTCATGTTGGATTAATTCATCTACACATCAATCTTGCTTCAATTTTGTAGTTTATGAGTTGTTTATATGATTTGAAGTGAGTTCTTGATAAATCTTCTTTGAATCTCCTTTGGTTGAGTTGGTTGAATGCCCATTGATGTTGATTAGTAGTTTTCAATGTCATTTTTTTGATAAAATTGTTGAATGTTGATAGTATTGATGATCCTAAAGGTTTGGTGATAGAACTATGGAGGTTTAGACATTTTGGGATTCGAAAAAAAGTTGAAAAATTCGTCAGAAAACGCGTCAACCAGTGCGCCACTCGTGCAATAGAACCAAACCTCAATCAATTGAGACTGGTGTGATGCGCCACCAGTATGCCCAACCCGCCGTATTTCGTCCTATTTACCTTGAAATCATCAAAGAACTCAAATCATAACCTTGAATCCATAATTCAATTAAACAAAAGTTAAGATCAAAGTCAAGGGAGCTAATAAGTCAAGTCTAAAGCTAAGAAGTAAGTTAAAGTAAAGTCCATAAAGGTTTTTCAAGAGTCTTATTAAAACGTTTTAACATTTTCTTTCTTCAAAGGTATATGGTCTACGAATTCCCAAAGAGACATAAAATGTTTTAACATTTAATTAGTAAGGAAACTTCGATTTCCAAGGAGACTTAGTAAAGTTTTCAGAAAAGAACTACAGATTTGTAAAAGAAGCAAGAAGGGAAACTATGATTGGTAAAACAAGCAAGTAAGGAGACTATGATTTCCAAGATAACTTTGAGCTATGTATTTTGAGCACTAATCTTAAAACCATAGAATCACTATGTTTTTAAAACATAAGACCAAATATATTTTTCTTGAGTAATATTGGACATTGATATGAGGGAGAGTTTCAGACAACTCAAAGCCCCCATAAACCATGTAGCCAGCATGGGTAGAAAAGGTTCAAGCTTTTTAGATGAACCCTTTTCAGTATAGACTAGTGGATCCGTTAGACAAATTTAGGTATTATACCTTTGGTCAGGTATAAGATGCGTAGGTAGCGTGAGGTGGATCGCTATATCATAGTTGTAGATATTAAGTGCAGGGTGTCAGTTAGACAACTCCTACAGAAGATATTGTATTCATATATACATCAGTGTACTTGTATTTTTATATACATGTAGATTTAATTGTATCCTTCATTTATACGCTCAAATTTACTTCTCAAAATGAAGTAACAGCGCTTGCATAAAGTAACGAACTTAACTAGTGAGGTTGGGATCGTTCCCACGAGGAAAATGGTTCAGACTTGACTTTTTTCTATTATTACTTATGTTTAGTCAATTATTTCCCGAAAATAAATAACTAAAGGAGGGTTTTGATTAATGAAACCAAAGTGACAGGTTCATGTATTGGAGTTTAATCAAGTAATGAGAGTAACTAGGGCGTAAGTGTTCCCCACAGGCTCCTAAATCGGTAATTCTAGCTATAACAATCCTTTCGTAGTATCTTACATGCAAAGTGATAAGTTAGGTATCTCTAAATCCTTGGTCCGACATCTAGAAAATCTCACTCCGCACCTTGGTCCGGCTATGTATGTTGCTTTACTGAATCTTATCTTTATCTCATATTAAGAATCATATTCCATATTTGACTAAGTTGTTACTTTGTACCTACAGACACTAGCCTATTACATACTATACACTAAATCTATGTTGAAAATATTTTTCCTATTATCTACCTCCTTGGTCCGGTAAGTAGTAATAAGGCGAGTTTAAAAGTTGGCCTTCCATTAAAAAGATTTTTGAGCAAAAGAATTATAAATACATACAAGACACTATTCTAGTGTAGTTATTTTAGCTCCATTTTACCTTGTTATTTTACCATAGCTCCCACAACCCTAGTCATGGAGTTAGTTACCTATGATAATAATCACACAATTCGTAATAATAATGTAAGAAATAATGCACTTTGATGAAAATGAAATAAATCAAGAAATTTACTTGAATAAATCACAAAACACCAATAATCAATTCCAGAAAACTGATATCAAATCCCCAAATGGAAAGTTCAATACTAAAAAAATAAAAGTGAAAATTATCCAAAAGTCTAACCCCCAAAACAAGGTTTTTTGGACTATTTATAAGAAACAAAACCCAATAAAAGAGGGAAATCTGTTTACGGAAAAATCTGCCAAAAATGCGTCTGAATCGACGACCCTCGTCACGGACCGTCGTGGACACGACAGACCATTGTGGTCTTTCGTTGCTCCATGCTTAGCTATTTTTATGCATTTTTTCTTCATCAACTCCTGTTACCCTTGACGGATATGTGTGACGGAGTGTTGGAAGCACGACGGTTCGTCAAGGAGCTTCATTCTAAGACACTTAGAATGTGCTGAAGTTAGGTATTGGGACTACTCTCTGTTAGCATTGACGAATGTGTAGGAAAGATTGTCGTGTCTATGACAGTCCATCGTGACATTCCGTAATCTCACACTTGGTAAGAATTCGCCAACTTCCTTTAGAAGCCATTATCTTCTCACGACGCTTGACCCTTATGGACCATCACAGTAACGACGGACCGTCCTGGGGTCCGTAGGTGGTCACTTCTGCAATATCAGCTCAAAATCACCGCATTCTCCTTTAGATAGATTTCCTGGAAATAAATAGAAAACTACAACAAAAATCAATACAAAAAGGCTTTAGATACACACTAAACTTGAGTAAAAGGCATTGAAAGTACCGTGAAACCACGGTTCATCAACACCCTCAACTTAAATTCGTTTTTTGTCCTCAAGCTACGTTTTATAACATCGCTGCACGACATAGGACACTTGATTACTCAGAATTTATCAAGATGGTATGCCTCGATCACTTCATTCGTCGTTTCGGTGTGCCCCATATAGATTTTGATTCACTTTCCGTTCACCTTAAACCGCACACCCTTCTTGTTCTCCAACTAAACCGCTCCGTGAGAGAATAGTTGGGTGATTAAGTAAGGACCATTCCATTTAGACTTGACTTCTTCCGGAAACAAGCGCAACCTAGAATTGAAGAAAAGCACCTAATCACCAACCATAAAATTGCGTTTCTCAATGTCTTGGTCATGGTACTTATTAAAATTTTCTTTCTAGAGGGATGAACTTTCATAAGCTTTTAGCCAAAATTCATCAAGTTCATTCAACCCATTTAACCTCTTTTTTAGAAACTTCATACCAATCCATTTTCATCTTTTTCATTGCCCACAAGGCTTTATGCTCTATTTGAACTGATAAGTGACAAACCTTCCCATATACAAGTTTGTTTGGGGACATACCTATGGGAGTCTTGTATCCTGTCCGGTAGGCCCAAGAGCATCGTCAAGTCTTCTTGACCAATCCATTCTAGTAGCATTCACCATTTCTGATAAAATATGTCTAATCTCCCTATTTGACACCTCAACTTGCCCACTATGTTTGAGAATGGTACGGACTAGCCACATTATGGCGAACCACATATTTTGCCAATAACCCCTTAAACAATTTTTTTTTGTAAAAGTGGGATCCCCCATGACAAATAATAGCCCTTGGGGTACCAAATCGGGAAAATATATTATTTTTCAAGAACGCAGTGACACTCTTCCCTTAATTAGTTGTAAGTGCGATAACTTCAACCCGATTAGACACATAATCGACAGCTACTAGAATGTACTTCATCCCATTAGAACTCACAAAAGGGCCCATAAAGTCAATACCCCACATATCAAATAGCTCAATAACAAGAATTGTATTTAAAGGGAGCTCTTGGTTTCTTGATATGCCACCATCTCGTTGGCTTTTATCACATGCCTTAGCGAACTCATAAGCATCTTGGTGGATGGTTGGCAAATAGTATAAACATTGGAAGATCTTCTGAGTAGTCTAGATACCACTATGATGTCCACCTACGGGTGAAGAATGACATGCATCCAAAACACGTAACATCTCAACTTGTGACATACAACCCCGAATAAGTCCATCGGCACAACTCTTATACAAGTATGGCTCATCCCCAAAAAAATTTTCATATCATACATGAGCTTTTCCCTTTGATATAAGGACATGTCCGGTGGGACAATATCACTATCTAGATAATTCACAAAATCTGCAAACCATGAAATTAAGTCTTGAGAGATGGTCAATGCATGATCATCGGGGAATGTATCATCAACTTCAGTCTTATCCCCCAACTGACTCATTGCTTCATCTTATATATGGGACAAGTGATCAACAACTTGATTTTTGGTCCATTTTGTATCAATCACCTAAAAGTAAAATTCGTGCAATAGTTATATCCGACGAATCAGCCTCGGTTTCACATCCTTCTTTGCCATCAAATATCTCAAAACAGAATGATCAGTATGCACTATAATCCTAGTGCCAACCAGATAGGAGAAAAACTTCTCAAAAGCAAAGACTACTTCAGGGAGCTCTTGCTCAGTCACGTTGAAGTTTTTTTGGGCTTCATTTAGAGCTTTAGTAGCATAGTAAATGGGGTGAAGGATTATGTCTCTTCTTTGCCTCAATGGCACACGACAAAATAATGATAGGTACAGACACCAACTTTTCTTTCAACTCACCAAATGACTTAAAATAGGATTCATCAAAATAAAATTTACACTCTTGCTCAAGCAACATGCAAAAAGGATGGGCAATTTTTGAAAAATCCTTGATGAGTCTCTGGTAAAAACCTGCATGCCCAAGAAAGCTTCTCACACCATTTACAGAGATAGGTGGAAGAAGTCTCTCTATTAACTCGACTTTATCTCGATCACGCTCTATACCCTTCTCTGAAATGCGATGACCCAATACAATACCCTCTTTCACCATGAAGTGATATTTTCCACAATTTAGTACTACATTCTAGTGTTCACACGTCTTAACAAACTCAGAAAACTGACTCAAACACCGCTCAAAGGACTCACTAACAACAGAAAAATCATCCATAAAACCTCAATAGTGTCCTCCACCATATTGGAGAATATGGACATCATACATCTCTGAAATGTGGCGGGTGCATTGCACAACCCAAACGACATTCTCTTGAACGCAAAGGTCCCATATAAACAAGTAAAGGTGGTTTTCTCTTGATCTTCGGTGCGATAAAAATCTCATTATAACCTGAATAACCATCAAGAAAACAGTACCAATCTTTTTCGGCATGTCTATCCAACATCTGATCCATGAAGGGCATAGGAAATGGTCCTTTTTTGTTCCATGCATTTAATTTTCTGTAATCCATACACATCCTCCAACAAGTCACCGGTATTATTGGAACAAGCTCATTTTTCTCATTGGGGACCACAGTCATTCCCCCTTTCTTAAGTACACATTAAACAGGGCATACCCAACTACTATCAACAATTAGATATATCACAGCGACATCCAACCACTTAACAATTTCCTTCTTTACTAGCTCTTGCGTAGGTGGATTTATACGTCTCTGATGCTCAATACTCGACATATAATCGGGCATGAGTTGGATTTTATGAGAACAAATACTGGGTGGGATACTATGCATATCCGTTTATAGTCCACCCAATAGCTCTTTTGAACCTTTTTAACACTTTCACCAAACTCTCAACTTGATGCACATTCAAATCTAATGCAATAATAACCAGCAAAGTTTCATCTTTTCCCAAGAATACATACCTCAGATAAGGTGGTAGAGGCTTAAATTCTTATTTTATAGCCTCTTCAATAGACAGTTTTGCAATTGGAGATTCACAATACTACATATCTATCTCAAATTTCTTTGGTTTAAAACAAATATTACCTCGAACAATTGCCGCGGCCAATGACCCATACTCTTTAATGCCATCACTATCATAATTTATGATCACTACCGCCAATGCTTCTACCCCCTGACGCTTTTCAATTTGTACCTCAGATAACTCTTCGAATCTGTATGATATAGCAGATATCGATTGGAGCTCA
Organism: Solanum lycopersicum; assembly: GCF_036512215.1. Lineage (NCBI taxonomy): Eukaryota > Viridiplantae > Streptophyta > Magnoliopsida > Solanales > Solanaceae > Solanum > Solanum lycopersicum. The sequence continues at coordinate 29,029,631 of NC_090809.1, forward strand.
CCACTCTTCCTCATGGACCTACAAATGTTGAGGGTCATTTCTTCATTGTTCAACCGGAATTTGATCTTCTCCTTTTCCATCTCAACGAAGGCTCTACCCGTAGCAAGGAATGACCTTCCAAGCATAATAGGCACCTAAAAATCTGACCTAACAATTAAGAATCAAAATCGGACAAAAATATGTACGACTCCACTTTTACTACAAAATCGTAGAGTATATCAATGGGCCTTTTTGCCGTTGGATCGGCCATCAATAGCCGCATCGCAGCGGGTTTTGGGTTAACCAAACCCAACTTCTTGTAAATTGAGAGGGGAATGATATTCATGCTTTCCCCAAGATCACATAATTATTTCACAAAATGTAATAAGCTGATTGTGCAAGGAATATTAAAAGCACACGGATCTTCTTTCTTTTGCATAAGAGATCTTGTACAATAGCACTACAGTGCTGCATTCTATCATCATCCTCAAAAGTGACTGATCTTTTCTTCATAACAAAATCATTCATTAACTTGGCATAACCGGGCATTTGTTCAAGAGCTTCTACCAAAGGGACATTGATAGAAAGCTTTTTCAACATCGTTATAAAATGTTGGTAGTTACCATCTTCAATCTTTTTAATAACCTTTGTGAGAAAGGAGGTGGTGGTATAGGCATGCGGGTCACCTTCTGAGGCACCTCAACATCTTTTACCGTTTTATCTTCTAACTCACCACTAACCTCCACCACTGTATTATAATCTCTTATCACCTTTTCTACACCAGACGGCATAGGTGGATCAATGATTTGCTTACCACCCCGAGTAGTAATTGACATACAATGCCCATCATTTTTTGTATTTTTTACAGTGTTTCTAGGAAGAGTGCACGGTTTCCATGTGTTCACAATTGCAGACAATTGGGCCATTTGCAACTCAAGATGTTTAATCAAAATTGCATGTGTATCAATATTCTTCCCTATACCCTCTAAGTCATTCCTTAACTCTTTAGTGTGCTCACCACTAGCATTGAACTTCCTCATCATTTTATGAATCATATCCTCATCTCGCGCCATACTACCTCCACCATTCCTAGGAGAACCTTCACGATTTTGAGGTGGAACATAGGCCCCACTTCTATAATTTCTAATACCATAGTTACCCCGGTTTAAGTTGTTGTAATGGTTGTAATTTCCATCTCAGACATAATGACCCTAGTGGTTATAATTACCATATTTCCGACCTTGGTTTCCTTGATCGTGGTGCCAATTCTCCTGATTGGAGCCTTGGGCGTCCGATCGAAAACCCCTCTTCTGATCATTCACCGCATAGGAGTCCTCCTCATAGTAATGTTCATTATATGGCGGTGGTAGTTTGGACAAGTAGTTCACCGCATTTACCTATTCTGCACCCCTAGTAATATGTTTCAACACCAACCCAAGCTCAGTTCTCACTTGATCCATATCCTAACAAAAATCATCTGCGACCGAGTTGTGTGCGGATTGGACTACAAAGGTGTTTCTCATATTATTTTACTTCCTCGTACTCTAAGATTTATTATTTCAAGAGATTTTCTCTAGCTTCTCAGGAATCTCTTCATAAGGACACTCCCCATAAGAACCACTTTCTATTATATCAAACACCGCGTTGTTATTATCATCTTGTCCCTGATAGAAATACTCTTTAAGAGACTCATTATCTATGCAGTGATTTGGGACACTTCACAAGAATGAAGTGAACCTATCCCTAGAAATGCTTACTGATTCTCCCGGCAGTGCCACAAATTTATTCACTCTATCTTTGTGATTTAGTTTCTTAGACATAGGGTAGTAGATTGCTAAGGTAGAATCCCTCAGTTGTTTATAAGTGAAAGTTGAGTTACAGGGGAGCTCGGTTAACTAGGTAGCAGCCTCTCCCTTCAGTGAGAGAGGAAAAACTCTTAGCCCGATTCCATCCATATTAAAATTAGGCCTCCCTACACAACTTTTGCACACTAACCTTACCTTAGCGATGTGGCTATGTGGATCCTCAGAAGGTAGCCCTGAAAACAAACCTCTTGCGGTGAGCATTTTTGTTAGACTACTAGTAACCACAAAAGTTTGGTCATGTGGTAGAGGGGGCAAGATGAGTGGCCCATTAGAGACTATAATATTTTCGTAGCCCCTATAGTTCTCTTGAGGGCATGGAGCGGGAGGTTGTCTCCGTATTTCACCTTCCCCATGAATATCAGGTAATACAGGGTCATGAGCGTCGACCAATGATTGCATTTGTGGGTCGACCTCATCACCTTGGATGCCCAAATTCTGATTCATTCTTCTTAATGTACTCTCTAATTTGGTGTCAGGTTTAATTAAGGGTATTCCTCTACTCTGTGTGTTTGACATATAAGGAAGTTAGAACTGCAGGAGACAAAATCAAAAAGAAAAATCAAAATTAGGAAATTGTTGACTAAACTTCGGTAATAATTTTAAAGTTAATCTAAAATCCCCTTTTCCCGGCAGTGGCGTGAAAATTTGATACGCTCAAATATACTTCTCGAAACGAAGTAAAAGCAATCACATACAGTAAAGAACCTAACTAGAGAGGTTGGGATCATTACCATATGCTCAAATTTACTTCTCAAAATGTAGTAAAAGCGGTCACATGAAGTAAATAACCCAACTAGTGAGGTTCGGATCGTTCCTACGAGGAAAATGGTTCAAACTTAACTTAATTCTATTAATACTTCTATTTAGTCAATTATTTTCCAAAAATAAATAACTAAAGAGGGGGTTTGATTAATGAAATCAATTAGCTAAATTATAGTAAACAAGTTACATGTTCAAGTATTGGATTTTAATCAAGTAGTGAGAGTAACTACGACGTAAGTGTTCCCCATAGGCACCTAACTCCGTTATTCTAGCTATAACAATACTTTCCTTGTATCTTTAATGCAAAGTGATAAATTAGGTATCTCTAAATCCTTGGTCCGATATCTAGAGAATTTTACTCTGCACCTTGGTCCGGCTACTTGTATTGCTTTACTAAACTTTATCTTTACCTTATATTAAGCATGGTATTCGATATTTGACTAAATTGTTACTTCGTACCAACCGACACTAGCCTATTAGATAGTATACACTATATCTATGTTTATAATTCTTTTCCTATTATGTACCTCTTTGGTTTGGCAAGTAGCAATAAGGCGAGTTCTAACGTTAGCCATCCGTTAAAAAGGCTTCTAAGCGAAGGAATTATCAATACATGCAAGGAACTTCTAGAATCGTTGTTTTATCTAGTTTTACCTTGTCATTTACCCATGGCTCCCACAAACCTAGTCATGGAGTTTAGTTACCCATGCTAATAATCACATAATTCATAATAATAATGTAAGAATTCATGTACTTACTTTGATGAGAATGAACAAAATCCAGAAAACATCAATAATGTATTCCAGAAACACTAATATCAAATCCCAAAATGGAAAGTTTAATACTAAGAAAATAAAGCTGAAAATTATCCAAGATTCTAACTCCAAAAACAAGGTTTTTTGGACTATATATAAGAAACAAAACCTAATAAAAGAGGGAAATATATTTAAGGAAAAATCTGCCTAAAAGATGTTTGATTCGACGACCCTTGTTATGGACCGTCGTGGTCTTCCGTAGCTTAATACTTAGCTCTTTTTCTGCTGCTTTTCTTCATCAACTCTCTATTACCATCGACAGACAGGTGTGACAGACTGTTGCAAGCACGAAAGTCCATCGAGGGGCTTCGTTCCAGGACAATAAGAATCTTTGGAAGTTGGGTACAAGGACTACTCTCTGTTAGCATTAATGAATGTGCAGGACGGACCATCGTTGCTATAATGGTCCGTCGTGAGTTTCCGTTATCCCACACTTGGTCTGAATTCCCCAATTTCATTAAGCAACCATTATCTTGTCGCGATGGTTGACCCCTACAGACCGTCACAATCACGAGGTCCATCGTGGGGTCTGTAGGTGGTCACATCTGCAATTTCAGCTCAAAATCTCCTCGTTCTCTTTAGCACATATTTCATGGAAATAAATAGAAAACTATAACAAAAATCAATACAAAAATGCTTTAGACACACACTAAACTTAAGGAAAAGGCATAGAATGTTTCGTGAAACCATTCTACATCATGCATATAATCTGATTTTTCACCCTGTTTCACAAAATTTTCTTTATATTGAACACTTCTATGAAATTGTCTTATATTGAAATGAGGGGTTATCATGAGTTGAGAAGATCCAAGTAAGTGCTTTTTGTTACTCCTTTTCAAGCTTAAGTGTTATTTTAGCATTCCAAATCTCATTCCCATATGTTCAATGTACTGATACAAGTTAGCCTGCATCGTGTTATGATTTAGACGCAGGAAACTAGGATCAACATTTAGCGTGCCATTGATCCAATGAAAAGCTCTATGTAAATTGGTGAGCCTCCATTCATTCCAGAGTACATCCCTTATCCCATAGCTATTTGATTTAGTTTTTAGTTATTAGGATGAGTGGGTCTTGTCCCAATGTTTGTCTTTATTTTTAGAGGCTTCATAGATAGACAAAGTTAGTTTTCGTTGATCTTTCATTTCATTTGAAAACGATATTACTTGATGTTGTAAATTTTGCTAAGTATTACATTTAAAGTTATCTCTTGAGTTTAAGTCTTTCATTGAGTTATGTAAGCAAGGCTAAGGGTTTTCTCAAGGCCAAAAATGGTCATTGGGTGCCGGTCACGTCCACGGTGTAGGCTCGAGGCGTGACATAATTGATGAAAATTGTCCTAGAAAAATATAAGTGTGAATTGATGAATGATTTTTTACAATTTTTTCACCAGGTCTTTCAAATGTGGTACCTCAAATTTCGTTGTTTTTCGAACTTAATCAACTTTGCAAATAATAGTATAGAATTTTTAAAAAGAAGAGTATAAAACTTGAAAAAATTGTAGTTAACAGTGAGAGGAAATCCCTCTAAATATAGCTAACAAAGAGTAGTATGAATATTTTTTAATTGTGACTCATCATATAAGTTAAAACCCTTGAAAAAAGCCCATGCCCATCGGAAAAGACATAACCCTTTAAAAAAGTCATAACTCATCGGATAAGGCACAACCCTCTAGTAAAGTCACAACACTTTGAAAAAATCACAATCCTTTTGAGAAGTCACAACTAATTTGAAATGCCACAACCCATCAATACTTGAAGTGTTTTTGAGCAACTAATTTTTCTTACATTGATTTTGGAAACCAAAGTTACTTAACGACAAAAGTTTAAAAGCATGATTTTGAAAAAGAGTTCAAGGGAACTTAAAGGTATATAAATGCATAATTTTACATTTTAACCTAACACTAATTTTATATAAGTATAAATGTTTTTGAGTTTTTATATATCGATCTTTGACATGAAAGGTAAGTCCATAAGTGCATGTTTTAACTCCAAGTTTTGAAAAAGTTTTTAATGGAAGAATCAAAATTGTTTTGTGTATACTATTTGATGGTTAATAAAAAGAAAAAGTATGATTGATGTAATTTAAAAGTAATTATGATTGATGTTTTTAAAAATAATCAAGTAAAGTAATATTCCCTTTCTTTGTAAAGGGTGATTCTCCAATGTGATAAGTAATGTAAAGTAAAGTAATAGTACAGTTCATTGTAAAGGGTGATCGAGTATAACCGATATTGATTATTTTGGGAGTAGTATTAACCATCAAACTATCTAAGTGTCTTGAGTAACTCAAAAGTCTTATAAAAATACGTATCAGGTGAAGGATAGGATAGCACTGATTCTTCATTCAATTCCTCAATGCCGCTTATAAGGCCTTTTAGATGAATCAATAGTTACAGTTGCATCCTATAACCCGACAAGGAAAAGAATAACCCATTTAACCTTAGTGAAAATTTATATACTTTCTAGGATCATAGTAATGGTTGTCGATAAAAGAAAATCTACACGTAGTAAAGTATATAATTTTCATATTTCTTTTATTATGTATATTTTTTGTAAAGCTTAAATGGTTTTTACTTCATGGTCATGTCCTAATTAAGTTGAGTTTCTTTCGGTCCTTCAATTCAGTTATTTGTTTTTTCATCCATATCATATATTCGTACATTATATGCACTGATGTCGTTCCACCTGCTTTTTTTTATAATGAAAATACAATTGTTTAGGATCATCAATAGATATTTTCTTGAGATGAATTTGCACTTCAGAGGCATCATAAATAAATTATGTTGAGGAGACTTTTAGTACTTACTCTTCCTTGACATGTTTGTTGAAACTACTCAATTTGTTTTATTGAATATTTTATACACAATTTTATTAAAAAAAATTCGAGTTTAAATGCTCAAAATATTTTTAAGAATTTACCCGCTTGATTAATTCTTCCGTTAAGTAGTCCGTCAGTCCAGGTTTTTTCATGCAGACTAATGGTTGTCGAGTGTCGGTTATACAAAGGGTGTAGGCACAGGGCATAATATAAATAAGGATGTTCTAAATATTGAGAAAAAATGTAAAAAATACAAATAAAAATTGTTCATAACCTAACAATAAGGGTGTATTTCCATTTGAGCACGTCATCGCCTACAATTATAGTGCATAATACTTGTGTATATCAAATCAGGTCGGCTGACACAAGTTGAGAAGCCTAGAGTATCAAAGAAGAGTTGAGGAGAAAGAGGTGATGTGACGGACGAGTTCGATGAGCCCGACTATTGTCACCAATTGATTCACCTATTGGAATTTAAAGAAATTATAAATAGCCTAAACGAGAGACAAATTAAATATCAGATGACATAGAATTGTAGAATATAATATCAAAGTATGTGAAGAGCTTAAAGAGAGAACACCTTATCCTTGAATAATAATTCTTTTGTTTTGCGGGTTTTTATAACTTCGTTTTGGAAATTAACAAATTGAAGTTGAATCCAAAGTGAGTTTAATTTTAATTCCGTAATTTAATGTTACCCATGACAGCTTGTATGAAAGGTATAATGTCTTTATTTTTTTGTGATGGGTGACTAAAACCCCAATATCTAGAGGTGAAATTATCGGTTTGGGTGTTTATTTAATGTAAGAGGTATTGTGCTATACTCTATTTTTCTTCTGTTCATGCATGAGTTTTGTCTATTTAGCATGATATTTATTTATGAGTATCGTTGATGGTCAATATATATTGATTGGAGTGGGTTACTAGTATGATACTAGAAATTTATGTTTGATGTCTCTAATTTTAATGAAAATAGTTGTTATAGGTAAGTATGGCAGCGGAACCGGTAAGTCCAGGTTACCGTTCCGGACCATTCAGGTTTTGGTTTGTCCCGATATAGATTGGTTCGGTCCGGTTTTTGGAAAAGAAACAAGCCGAAAACTGGGATTTACCGGTCCCTCCCGGTTTCGGAAATTACCGGTTCGATGTGGTTAATTTTTTTTAAAAAATCTATCCATTTATATCCATTGGGTAACGGCTAGCGGGCCCCCTCCCCAACGGCTATTTGACCCAACTTTCAGCCACTTACACTCCTACCCCCCACCCCACCCCAAAACTTTTTTAATACCCTAAAGTTTTAAAAATTACACTTTGACCCATTTTTTTACTTATAAATACCCCTAATATCATTCTTTTAAATCAAAAAATCATCTATTCATGTTCTACTCTCTCAACTCTCAACTGTTTTATCTCTAATTCTTTAATATATAATATCTTAAATTTTGGTGTTGCCTTATTTGGTATTTGAAAATTGGATTTGGAGCTTCAAAATTCAACTTTCGACTTTCCACGTTCGGCTTTCGGAGGTCATAAACGTCTACTTTTTAAAGTAGATGTTCGGTAAATTTGTTCCAACTTTTAGTTTACATTTCATTTATATTTAAATAATTGTTTATGAATTTTGTGATTTATTATTCGCATTACATTTTTCATATTATATATAATGTCATGTTTAATATTTTAATATGGATTTCGCTAAAAATATTGTTCAAACAGGAAAGTGTTAAAAAAAGCAATAGAGCGTGTAAAAAATATCTGTAACTTTTACATCCTCTGATAATGCAAAAACCGGTAGTTCTTCTAAATCAAAAATAAAAAAATCTACTAAATTAAGAATGAATACAGATGATTATACACATGTTGATGATACAATTTTTAATATTGATAGTAATTCAGGATTAGATCCTTATCATGAAAATTTACGTCGCTTTGGTAATTTTTATGAGGATTTGCCTAGTGATAATTATAATGATAATGATATAGATAATTTTAGTGATATGCCTACTTTTTGATGATGAAGATGATGAAACTGAGCCACCTACGACTACTAATACTCCCAGTCTCGCTCTCATTCTTTGTCCTGCCCCTATTCCACCCGTACATCCTAGGCTTAAGGTAAAACGTGCTAAAAAATTGGTTGTTTGACAATTTATGACACCAAACGAAGATAAAACACAAGCTATTTGTAATAAATGTAAGCATAGATTAAATCATAAAATTGTTGGTAAATCTGGCGATACGGGACATTTGAGTAGTCATTTAATGTCTTGTCTTAAAAATAAATTTTTGCATGCTAAAGCGGTAGCGGAAGCTAAAAAAAAGGGTACCTTTATGAAACTGTAGGAGTAGGCAGCTCTTACATGGTATAAACACAATTAAATCCGTCTAATGTTTCTGACTCTATTTTTCCACTTTACTAGCTAAAATGGTATGTATTATGGGTTTGCCATTTAGTTTTGTTGAAAATTCTGGTTTTATACATTATGTTCAAATTCTATATAATCCAAATTTTTAAGGTTTTTCTAGAAATACAATAAAAAAGGTTTTATTACATTATCATGCATAACATTTTCAATATCTTCCTTGTTTATTTTATTATAGTACTTGTAAAATAGTTATTATTTCTGATATGGGTTGTAGTGTAAACGGTAACAATTATTTGAATGTTACGGCACATTGGATCGATAAAAATTTGTATATACAAAAAAGAATTTTAGGTTATAAATGTTGTCAAATGCAAAAAATGGGTAGTTATATTGCTCAAACTATTTTCGATATTTTACAAAGTTGTGAAATATGTGATAAAAGAAGTAGTATAATCTTAGATAATGCTTCAAGTAATAATGCTGCTGTTGAATATTTAAAACCGACTCTTTTTCCTTTCAATGGTGATAATTATCATATTAGGTGTACTGCACATATATATAATTTAATGGTTAAATATGGTGTAAGTATGTATGCTAACGGGTGTACGAAAGTTGAAGATGCATGTAATTTTATATTTAAATGTCAAGTTAAGTCTAGGCGTAGAGATTTTCAAAATTTATGTTTTGAAAATAATCTTCCACCTAGAAAAATTCCAAAAAAAAGAACAGTAGCTTCTAGATGGAATACTTTATATGAAATGCTTGTAGTAACTTCAGAATATAGAGTACTTACAAAAGGTTTGGAATGCTCATAATTCTGATATAACATATAGACAAGATGATAGTGATTGGCGTGATATAAATTAACTTATAGATTTCTTAAAGGTTTTTTACTTAACTACAAAAAGAATATCTGTACTTTATAGTCCATCAATTTGTACTGTTTTTCTTGATATTTGTACATTTCTTCTAAATTATATAAATTTAAAAATAAATCAATATTTCAACAAACCATTAAAAAATGATTCTAAAATTTAAAACATATTATATTCTTATTCCTCATATTTATGTAACCGCATGTTTGTTAAACCCTCAGTATAAATTTGTAGGTGCATCAAAAATGGTTGAAAAAATATATTTTAACTTAGATATTAATGATGTATTAGAAGAAATTCCTAGTTGTCAACATGTTAAAGGTAGCACAAAAATTAAAGCTAGAAAATTGTATCATATATATAATGTTAATATTTTTATCAAGTGAAAATGAACCTAAATCTCTTGGAGTAGATTTGATGAAGATAATATTGATGCTTATTTACATGATTATCTTAATCTTTCTCACGATAATAGAAATAATTTTAATGCCTCTGCTGATCTAAATACAGAACCTACTGAAGATATTCTAGCATGGTGGAAAAATCGTGACAAAAGGATTTAAAAAACTACAACCGATGGCTTGAGTTATATTAGCAATACGAGCATTGTCAGTAGCTTGGAAGGCGTCATTAGTGTAGCAAGGTTTCAATTTGGAGAACATAGAAATTCACTAGCAGCCGACAATTTGGAGATATAAGTATTATTTTGAGATTGGATTAATGCCGAAAGAAGAAATTTGTGTCGTGAACCACTATCGACCATATTTCAAGATGACCTTGATGAAGTAATACAGATTATACTGCTGACGGGATTGAATCAATGGAAGATCTTTATATTCAACCAATTCACAAACATGTTACTAAAGAATATGTTGAATAATTTATAAAGGAATTTATATGGTGGTACCAACTATTAGTAAAACTATGATAATTCGAGATTTAATTCAAACAGAACCCTTCCTAGAAGGTGGCTGTGTAGATTAAATCTTTTAATACTCGACTAATATTTTTATAAATGTAATTGTAATATCAAATATATATTAATAAAAAAATAGGATATTCTCCTAAATTTGTTCTTTAATATTTTTGTATTAAATTTACTTTTTAATATAATCATTTTTAAATTTTATAAGTTTAAAGTTTGAATTTAAAAATTTCAAATTTTTAGAATTTGAAATTTAATTTTATAACTTTAAAATTTGAATTTAAAATTTCCAAACATCAAAGTTAATAAAATTTAAATTTCATACTTAAAAAGTTTGAAAATTTTAAATTTAAACTTTAAAGTTTGAACTTAAAAATTTCAAACTTTAAGAGTTTTAAATTTAAATTTTATAACTTTAATGTTTATAAATTTAAATTTTTTAACTTTTAAAGTTTTAAAATTTAGAATTTTTTAACATTTAATGTTTGAAACTTAAATTTTTAAATTTTTTAATTATTATAATTAAAATTATATTCAATTAAAAAATTAAATCTTTATGTTTTAAATAATTTTTTTTAATACTTGTCCGGTCCGGTCTGGTATACTACCAGTTCCCTTTCGGACAAGGACAGAACACAACAAAATATACCGGTTTACCGGTACGGTCCGGTCTCGATTCCGTAACGGTATCGTTTCTCATAGTACCGGTTCCATCCCGGTTCCAGAACTTACCGGTCCGATTCACCCAGTTCCGGTACCGCCGCCAATCTTTGATATAGGTCAGATCTATTTTCCTAGTTTTGTAAAGAGAAAATATAGTAAGATGTTGACTTGTTTACGTTTGCATGTGATGTTACCAAAAAGAGATTCTATGTATAGATGCTTTGAATTCGACATATCTTTAGTATCAACGAAAATGACTTAGCCTGTTCAAGATTGTCATTACTATGGAAGAGCACAATTACCCCTACGTGACACTGATTTTCAATCTTCTTACCACTAGAATGCTTGTTAATTTTTGAATTATTTGATATTTTAGTTTAAATGGTATAAGTGACAACCAAATCTTCATTAAAGAGGTGGAATTATTAACCCATTTGTTCTTAAAATTGCTAATGAGCGGTCTTAGAATCCAAATTTCATGAAAGATATTATTTACATTATATCATTCCCTTTGATATTCTACCCCGACTCTTCGTCTGATTTTTCATTGACTACAACCATTGTTCATCTTCATCTTAATTAGTTTTAAACACTTATGTACCTTTTCACTAATTAATTTGTGAGGATTAGTTTTTCCCCTTTCATTAACCCTTAAGCGGAAGTAGACCCTCGCATATTATGAGACACATTTCTATAAAAAAAATTTGAAAATACTAAGGATGTATCTAACTTTGAAATACTATCGAATTCCAACTCTTCATCAATAGTCTATGATAGTTATGTAAATTACTAAATAAAATTAATTATGAAGACTATAATTGGATTGTAGTAATTTACATCAATCTACGCCAAAGAGAAATATCTAAAACAGTCATTATTTAGAATTAATCTTTAAATATATTTTACATCTATAAATTTATTTGGTATTAAATAGGTAGAAGTACATACCCACTAAGTCTTACCATTGAAAAATAATGATCTTAGAATCAAAATTCCTTGATTGGGATTATTTATTATTTATCATTCTCTCTGGAATTCAATCCTGACTCTTCGTTGGATTTTTTATTGACTATAACGTAGTCCCTATTAATTAGGTTAAAGAAAGACTTGAAATTTTTAACTAATATGTGAGGATTATGGTTTTTACCTTCCCTAAACCCTTATATGGAAGTAGACCGTCGCACTAATGAGACACATTTCTATCAATTTTTTTTAATCTTCTAAGGATTTATCCAACTTTGAAAAACTAACAAATTCCAAGTTTTCATCTAAAGTGTTTCATAGTTCTATAAATTGTTAACTAAAATTCATTATGGAAAGTATAATTGGCTTGTAGTATTTTTTCATCAACATAGGCCTAACAGAAACATCTAGAAGTTTCATTATTTAAATTTAAATTAAAATATATTTTACACCTATAATTTTTGTATATGTTTTGATATTTTAATATTATTTTTTGTAAATTTTAAAATGTACCAAATAATTTGGTGTAAATATAGCTTGTCACGTGTCATTGTAGGGAACACACAAGTGACACTCGATATCTTCTATAAAATAGTGAGACATTAAGACATAACTATAAGTAAACAATGAGAATGACAAGGCCATATAGAAATATGACTAAAATATGATTCTTGGAGAGGTGAGGTCATAATTAACTAAGAATAATATAATTAAAGGGACTTGAAGACAATCTAAATTGGTAAAAGTGGAAATCCAACACAGCCGGAGACATATATACATACTTAGATGACAGGGTAGGGAACTTAAAAGTAAAAATAATCCAAAATAATATTTTCATAAAAACACTAGAAGTGCTATGCATCAAGTAGTCGGAACAAGGTCTCGCGCCGGTTCATTAACAATTTGTGTGTGCATTCCATGAGAGAACTGGTTATTTACCTTTGTGATTATGTGGTACATGTTTCATGCATTAGTAATATTTGGATTATAATTTGTAAGCTATAACATGTTGTGCATGTATTACATGCTTGTAGTGGCAAGTACTTCTATGTTTTAGTTTCTTGTTTACATTCATATTTTGAAATTGTTCGTATAACGCTTCCTGTACGTGGTGTTTGTGTACTAACACTACACTTTTTCTTTCCTTGTCCATTGCAAGATACATTTAGGCTGCTGCTTCGAGATCTTAGTTTAGAAACACATTTAAATGTTTTAATCCAAGAATAACTACTCTTTCGAGCTACATTGGATTTGTCCTTGTTTCTTTATCCAACTTTGCAAACGCATATACTTTAGGCTAATTGTTTCTCCTTCACAGTTTTAAGGGTAGTATTCCCATTCATGACCGGACTTTTGGTATAGCGACTTTCTGATACTAAGGGTTTGTAATTCACAAATGATTTTTGACAAGAGATTGAGTGTATGAGCATTCGGGCTTCTTTACTATTAAAATTTTTTTTACTGTTTAAATTTCATTTTTGCGTGTTAAAAGGGTTTGATCATGTTATGTGGGTTAGTGCGGGTGCCACGATACATTGTATGGGTCATTGCATTCTATGACATTAGACCCCTCTCCATGTAGAACGATTTATTTCATGTGGTAAACCTCAAAAGATTGGAATCCTATGGTATAATGAATCTAGGAAAAGATTTCGCAACTCCATTCCCAACTTAAGACTTTGACAAACACTTAATACATGAATCTATATGAGATTATTCCTGTCCATATACCGACAACAATGTAATAGGTTATTACAAGATTAAAAGGAGTTGTAATCCTACATATGCATGCCATTTAATTTCTCACTGCATAAAAGATATTAATCAAAATTAGAGACACCACTTTTAGACCATTTTCTAGGGTTACGCATCCTATCTTTCTTCATCTTCGAAGCATTCGAAGATCCTTTGTTGGTTAACCACTTCTTAAACTTCTATTTATCTTGTATTTTAAATTTGCCTTGGGAAGAACCTCCCTCATTGGTCCTACGCTCTTGGCTTTCCTATTCTTCATTCTAAGACAAGTCTCCTAAACTTGTTGATCATACACCATTAGACATGAGATGTCAATAATATCATGAAGCATTGTTGCACATCACTCTTTTTTTTATTAGGTCAGACACACCGGTCATAAATCGACTAATCTCATCCCTAGGACTAGACACCAAAGCCAGCATATTTGGAAAACTTAGTGAATTTTGAAGGAGTGCTCTTGGAAACTCATACCTCATTAATGAACTCTTAAAATTTTTCCTCCCTCTTCTCATAAGGAAATAACCTATCAAGGAATGCATTTCTCTAGATCTCCAAACAAAAGGGACCTTCTCTTATAGCTATAATTTCCTTCCATTGAGTGTGCATGAATGATCTACATCCTTTAATTAATATGCAACTAGTTTGTCTTTCTCACTCAAAGTCAACCACATAGCATAAACAATTTTATAGACTTTTTCTAGAAATTGTCGGGATCATGTAAAAACCCTCAAAGTGAACTAGGATAAAATAGAGTATTTCATGTGTTTTAAGAGTTAATCACTCATTTATAATGTGTGTCACAACTTGTAATTGTTGGTTTGAAGACGTTTGAGGTGAAACGTCAAGGGAAGACCAAAATGTCCAGAAAGTAGTCGTTTGTGTGTTAGAACACCTTAAATGTTTTCCTTGTTTGTATGGGTTGGTTTGAGTATAAAATGATTGGAGGATACCCTATTATATGTATGATAATGCTTAGGGTTGAAAATGTCCCGGTACGACTCCCCAAGGACATCCCTAAAGGTCTTTGAGAGGACCCAAATGTTTGCCAAGAAGATGACAAGACAACCTCATTGAAGGATGTAGTTGACGCTCCTGCAAAGAAAATATGCCCCGTCAAAACGAGGTGTGTCTACACACTTCATTTTGTGATCTCAGCCCCTATTTAGTGGAGTCTTTGATCCAAACATCACCCCAATAGGATGGTGCATCGTCAAGTCGACCCCTATAAGTGTGAGTCTATGACTTTTTGTAGGGTCTCAGTCAACCTATGGGTAAATTGATAAATTCACCCCATGTCCTTAAGTCATAGGGAATTATTTTAGGTATTGTTAAGTATATTAAGTTAGTTCAAACACCTAGACCTAGAATTAGACTCCACATTTCAAAATCAAAAACCATTCCAAATAAAGTTCTATGAAGACTCCATGGGTGTTTGAAGAGAAGTTGAAGCTAGGATTGAAGAATTTTAGTGATTACTCCATCACTTTCATAGGATATATACTAGTAAGTTAAAAGATTTCATCCTTGACTCTTCTTTTATCCAAGGAGACAATACGAATAATTTCTCAAAGATCTCAAACAACCTTGAAACTATTTCATGAACCTATGTATTCCTTGAATTCCAACAGTATTCATTGTTAATTTATGGATTTATGATAAAATATTCCATGAACCCATGTATTCCTTGATTCCTAATTTTTCTCAGAAACGGATATATTGTTATGGTCTAATTGTGTTGAATTCATGTTCAGATTCTTATAGGTTATTGAAATATATATTGATCATTGTTAGAATTGTTCATAGTTGTACCTTATAGTATTGACATTTATATTGGGTGTTGTAGAATCATTGATATACATGGATTGTTGGCCTAATATTGTGGACATTGTCATAGGTAGGATGTCTTGTTGTTTGAAGTTGTTAGAAAGGCTAAGGAATGATGATATTCGAGATAGGAAGGTGGTCAGTTGATCTAATTCACTTATTTATTATAGAACAGATATCAAATTGCTATTGATTTGTATGGTTCACTTATGGTGGTACTGCTAATTTTTTATAGGTATTATGAATATGGCCTAGTCGGAATTCTTATGTGAATTGATGCATGATCATGTTATGGCGTCTATGGGTTTCTTGTTTAGGTAGACCTAGTTGCACTACTTGATACATGAAAGTTATGTGAATCTGATCAATTGACTATGTAGGCTTGAGCACCGTTGCGATGAAAGTATGAATGAATAAAAGTCTAGGGTTTGTAGAACAAAAGTAGTTAACCTTCTATGATAGACTAATATGGAACTAGAATTAGAAAATAAGGTTTATAATTAAGTGGATTGGATATACATAGTATGGTACTAGTTTCATGAATGATCTATCCTAATGAACTTTGATATCTGAATGAATTTACTCTAAGAGAATAACAACAAAACATTGAGTGGACATGCTTGTTGTAGTGAGTTCCCCTAGGCCTTCCAAGACCATTCTCTAAAGTCCCCTACTTTTTTAGTTGTCTATTCAATGGCTTTATTGAAAAGTTCTTTCTTAGTAAAAACATTTAGAATAGAAAGGTTATTATCTAGGGTATCTTTGAGGATCACATAGATGCGCTTGAACAGAGTGTATGGGCGGTCTCTTCATGTCTTACTTAAAATAGTCTTAGATTAACTTATGTAGAGGATAAACAAATATGAGAATATGGAACATGTATTATATGTAACAGTTGACTTGTATTATGTCTCTTAAACTCTTAGGATGAAGGTTTTATCAAATATATCATGAGAAAGCATATGTTTAAGTAAATTTTCCTTTTTGCATGGTTTTATTACATGTTCACCATACTTAGTGCATGAATTGTGCTAATTCCGTACGTTCTCTATGTCTATAAGTGTAGTTGGTGGCAAGTGAGAATGTCTAGAAGTTAAATCTTGGGAAGTAGATTTCTCTCAAGGTTTATATGTCCTCAGATGATCGAGGACATGAATCTTTGTTCTAGTTTTCCTATTTCTAAAGATTATGAATAAGTCTATATGTTTCTTTATAAATTCATGAAAGACTTGTGACCCTATGATATTAACTTGTGTGTAAGATGACTTATGATGAGACTTAGTTTATTCTTATGATTTAATTAATGAGTTTCCTTAGTGACTATTATTGTGAAAATTGTCAAATTCCATACTACTTTTCATATTTATGTGATGAATGAATGCTAAGAGGCTTGTACAAAAGCTCTGAGAGGGAAAGTACGCCGTGTGATGCCTATGGGATACACTTGGGTTGTTATAATCATGGTATCATAGCATAAAGATGTGAAGTAGTTTTTAGGATTGAAGTCTCACAAAGCCATGTGTAGTATATTATTGTTCATCGGTGTGAGTCGCGACACATCTTTGAGCGAGAGGGTATAGGACGATATAAGTTTTACATCCTTCACTATTCTTGTGTCATGCCATAGAGTTTAGATTATAATGTATTTTCATAATATGTTCTCTTATTTTTAAAAGATGTGAATACAAGAAGGATGCCAGCTAGAAGATTGGATGAGGAAGTGGTGAATCAGGCAGTTCTTTCCCGAGGTCAACAAGTTTCTTAAAGTGGTCAAGTTCCCCAAGTTTAACAAGTCCTTATATATAATCAATGTAATGACGTTCCAGTGGTTCCCACAGACATGACTAATAAGGAGGTTAGATGGGCTCTTCTTACCCTAGCCCGAGCCATGATGACCCAAGAGAATTGAGATGTTGAGATTAGGGTTAATATTTTTGAGAGAACCATAACCTACCTCCCTTTGAGGGACTTTGAGGATCAATCCACTTACTTATCTTGGTTCTAAGGTTGGAAAGTATCCCTAGGCATTATTGCATGAGGTGTATAAGAGAATTCATTCTATGGGGGTACTTCTAAGGAGAAAGCGTACTTGTCTTCATACTAATTAAAAGTGGTTGCTGAACTGTGGCTCACACAATGGAAAGACAATAGTCTTGTTGAATCAGGTCATATGGAATGGGTAGAGTTTAAGAAAGACGTTTCACGAAAGTACTTTCTCCATAAGAAGAGGGAGGTTAAGGTTGAGAAGTTTATAAACCTTACGCAAGGTAAAATGAGTGTGGAGGAGTATTTCTTGAAATATACCCTATTGTCTAAGTATGCCCCATCCTTGGTGTCTAACACTAGAGTTGAGATGAGTAGATTCCTTACAGTGTTTCTGATCTTGTAAAAGAAGAGAGTCGTACAATAATGAACCATGGTTACATGACTCAATATAGATCATTATGTATGCTCATCCATCGAGGAGTCGAAATTTGGGAGGAGAGGTCCAGATGTGAAGATGGCCAAAACTGATGAGCAAGGTCAACCTAGGTTTAAGAAGATGGATTGAAATCAAGATATTCCTAGTTCCCTAAAGGTTAACTATGAGAGAGGTGGTGGTTCCAAAATTGATAAACCTACCTGCTCAAACTCTTGGAAGAAGATCTTTGGGAAGTATCTAGCCGATACTAGTTGGTGCTTTTGATGTGGTAAGAATGATTATTAGGTGAGAGATTGACGTACTATTTTTTCTAGGGGAAGAGAGGTCAAGAAAACTTCTTATGATATTCGAGTTTTGGTAAAAAAAAGAGAAATTTCTTCTATGTTATCCAAGCTACCAAGGAAGAAAATCTGGATGAGGGTATGGATAAGTTATAGTTTTATACCTTAGTGATAAGAGTTTATTGTGCTTTTCATGATAGAGTAGATGGGGTGTTTCCCAAGTGGGGGAGTTTTGTGAATAGCGGTGTTGATAAATTTTGTCTCTTCTCTTCTATTCTATTCAATCATGAGAGTTAGAACTTTCTAGTAGCATGTGCATGTATTGTGATTCTTTGGAAAAAATGAGTTTCATGGTTCCCATACAACATTGGAATGTTTCCATAAATTTATTTTTATATGGTGGAATGAGATTATATGATTTTCTCTCTCATGTTAACGTTCATCTATAGTGAATTTCGTTAATGTTGCGTGATTATATTTACGATTATGTTTAAAATTGACTTTTGAGAATTTTTCATAATTATGGTTTTAGAAGAATGTGGAATAATGTGCTTAGAAATAATGTAGTGAAAATGATGATATGTGGAAAAGCAAGTTCCTCTTGTGTGAAATTAGAGAGGTAGAGCCTTATTACATGATATGTTTTAAATGTTGTTCCTACTCTCTTGTTGTGTTGTGAGTCTCATAAGAGTCTCTTAATTATGTGGAGTAATCTTCCTTCTAACTCTGTGTACGTATTTTAATGTGGTGTGTTAATGCTCTTCTAGTATTGAATCTCTAACATTGAAAATGTTTTAAGTATGTTAGTTTCATTGGAGGATGAATGGTTTTGCAAGTGGGAAAAAATGTAACAATCCTCAAAGTGAACTAGGACAAACTAGAGTCGCTCAGGTATTTTTAGAGTTAATAACTTGTTTATAAGGTGTATCACATCTTGTAATGGTTTTTTTGAACAAGTTTGAGATCAAATGTCAAGGGACGACCTAGACGTCCGGAAACTAGTCATTTGTGTGTTAGTGTGCCTTTGTATGTTTGCCTTATTTTGAGGTGTTGTTTGGAGTCCACAATGATTGGAGGGGACCGTAGTATCTATATGGTCATGTTTAGGGTCAAAATATTTGGTTACGACTCCCCAAGGACTACACCAAGGATCCTTGAGAAGGACCCAAACATTTTCCAAGAAGCCGCCAAGACATCCACATAGACTGAAGCAATTGATGCCCCCTCAACCAAACGACGCACCATCGAGAGAGGGCATGTCTCAAAACTTATCTGTTCGAGGTTATGCCCCATTTTTGTGAGTATCTTACCCTATCAACAGATCATCAGGATGGTCTGTCGTCGAGTCGACGCCCCATCAATAGGAGACGTCGCTTGACACCTGCAACTTTTCTGTAGGTTGTCAGTCAACCTTCACCCTACTTCCTAATGAAGTAATAGAAGGCTATTTTAGGTGTTTTAATGTATATTAAGTTATTTTAAACAACTATATCTAGAATTAGACACCACTTTCAAAAATCAATACCCGTCTTCCAAATAAACTTCTTTGAAGACTCTATGGAAAGTTGAAGCCACGTTGAAGCTAGGGTTGAAGAATTTCGGTGATTCCTCCATCAATTTCATGGGATTTATACTAGTAAGGTATTTTTATTTAATCCTTCACTCTTATTTCATTCAAGAAGTCAATTCCAAAGGCTTTTCAAAGTCCTCCATAAAACCTTTAAAATCTCTTTCGAATTCTACGCATGGATTCTTGCATAAAGAGGTCAAAATTGACGTTTTCTGAACTTTTGAATTTTAAATGATTGATTTATGACTGTAAAATTCCATGAACCCATGTATTCCTTGAACTCCTGATTTTGGATCTAAAGTTAAGGTATTGATTATGATCTAATTGTATTGAATTCATGTTTATATTGTCATGGGATATTGAAATATATTGTTGATCAATGTTAGAATTGTTCATAGTTTTACTTATGGTATCGAAATTTATATTGAGTTTTGTTGAATCATTTATATGAAATGATTGTTTCCCTAATATTATGCAAATTGTCATAAGTATGATCTCTGGGTATGTGAAATTTTTAGAAATACTAACGAAGTGATATTGGCTGTTGGAAGGTGGTAAGTTGACCTAATTACCTTATTTAATGTAGAATTGATATAGAATTTCTATTTATTGGTATGGTCCATATATGGTGGCGATGCTTAATTGTTATTGTTGTTATGAACATGTACTTGTCGGCATTCTTATGTGAATTTAGGTATGATCATGTTATGACTTATATATGTGTCTATTTTAGGTAGACCTAGTTGTCCCTAATTGATACATAAAGGTTATGTGAATGTGATCTCTTAACTTGGTTGGCTCAGGCATCGTTGTCGTTAAAGTATGAATGAATGAAAGTGAGAATCGATTGACCTAAAGTAGGTACCCTTCTATTAAAGGTTTATATGGAACCTTGAATAAGAAAAATAAGTTTATTATGAAGTAGATAAGATCGAGCTCGCATGATACCCGTTCATGAATGATATATTCTAACAAACTTTGATCTTTAAACCCTTCCGAATCCCTTTTTGTTAGTGGTATTATCAATTAGTAAGGCTTGGGGTTGTACCTTCTCAAATACTATTATGTGAATGAACTAACATTATGAGAACCAAGGCAAAGAACCGAGTGGATATGATTGTGGTAGTAGCCTACTTGCGTTGAGATTACAGTAAAAAGAAGCCTTTGATAACTTCTAAACCATGTGCCTACATAGGATGTTTCCTTAGTTTTACCATTGGCAAGTATAACATCTTCCACGGTGTGGGGTTTTATGACACCGGTTTCTATACCTAGCTAATGTGGTATATGTCGGTTAATGCCTATTCTCATCATGTGGGATGAACATTCTTATTGGATAGGTTCTACAATGTGTAGGTAGTGGAATCAGATGCTATATACATATGAAATGAGTAGGCTTCGAAGATTCTAGAGTGAGTTCCCTAGTTCTTCCAAGACCATTATGTGAAGTTTGCTACTTTTTTAGTTGTCTCTTAAATGTCTATAATGAATAATTTCCTAGTAAAAGTATGTTAAATAGAAATGTTCTTATCTAGGGTTGGTTTGAGAATCACTTAGGTGTGTTTGAATAGAGTGTACATGCGGTCTCTTTATGTCATACTTAGGTGTGTCTTCGAGTAACCTTAGGTAGAGGGTCTAATGTAATAAAAAGGCTTACTTGTTGAATATTCAATATCTCTTATATGTGATTGATGACTTGTATGATGTCTCTTAAACTCTTGTGATAACGTTTTAATCCAAAAAATCATGATAAATCATATATCTAAGTAAATGTCCCTTTTTTATGGTTTTCTTTGTTGTTTACCATACTTAGTAAATCAATTGTGCTAATTTTATATGTTCTCTATGTCTACAACTGTAGGTGATGACAATTTAGGATTTCTAGAAGTTGAAGCTTGAGAAGTTGATATCTCTCAAGATTGTAATATCCTCATATGATCGAGGGAATGTATCTTAGTTCTAATTTTCCTTTTTGTAAAGACTATGTAATAGACTATAAGTTTCTTTTCAAATTGATGAAAGAGCTATGACCCTATGATATTGACTTGTGTCTAAGATGGCTTATGTTGAGACCTAGTTTCTT
Organism: Solanum lycopersicum; assembly: GCF_036512215.1. NCBI lineage: Eukaryota > Viridiplantae > Streptophyta > Magnoliopsida > Solanales > Solanaceae > Solanum > Solanum lycopersicum. The sequence goes on from NC_090809.1 coordinate 29,051,596, forward strand.
TCTTATGCTTATAAATGAGTTTCATTATTGAATATTAAGGTGAAGAGTTTTAAATTTTGCACTACTTTTCATATCTATGTGAATAATGAATGCTTAAAGGCTTGTACAAGATCTTCGAGAGGTATTGTAGCTGTGTAACTTCTAGGGGGTACTCTTGGGTCGTTATAGATATTAATTCACCTTAGACCCAAATAACATTGGAGGGTTCATTTTTGTTAAGTGTGTTAAACTAGAAGCCATGGTAGTTGCACTTTAATTAACCCGGGTCCAACTTCTCTATTTGCTTGTGCCGTCACATCTTCAACTTTTGTTGTCACGACTTGAGCGTGAGTTGTCATGACATGATGAACTTTCTCATTTTGAGGATCTTGATTGCCTTGGGGAGGAACTCCCTAATTCATAATCTCCGGTTTCTACTTATTACGAGTTCTCTTATACTAGTCATATCCTATATGCGCAAGAAAAGGATTCGGATAAAAGACTTCATAGATATAAGACTCTTAGGAACGATCAATGAGTAATAATAGAAGTGAAATTTCCTACGCATCTTGTAGTCTCTTATTCATAAGTGTGACGTGCTTCACTCTCATGAGCAAGAATGCACTAGATGTGATTTTGAGACATATATCATTATATTATCGCTAAATCTTATGCTATCATACAAAGTTTATCACCACCCAATGCTACCCTTTAGACGTGACATGGCGTGCTTGACCCCGAAAGAGTCTCATAGAAGCCTTTGTCGTATTCAACATAATAAGACATAGAATAACTAATAGATTTAAAATTTTTTACATAAAATTCAAACTATTTTCATAAAGAAATAAGAATTTCTAGACTTCGTCTCATAGATCATATAAATACAATAGAGAATCTCAAAAAGTGACATCATCTCTTTTAAAACATAATAGTTCATAATAGAAAGTACATAGGAAGTCTATAATGTCTATCACAACGGAGAACATAATGTGACATCAATGTTTGTCCTCAAATCTTCAAGACCGACCAATAGCCTTGGAGAAGTCTATTCCAAGCTTTTACCTTTAGTCATGGCCGGACCCATCTATTGAGTTATGGGTTCTCGGGCACCGATTGACCCCGATGGAAATTTTATATATCTATATAAAAAATTCTGAAAAAGTTATTTTATATATCCTTTTGTACCTATTAATCAAAATGGCCTGTGGGTGCACTGGCCATGAAGTTGAATGCTCAGTTTGTTAAAGCGTCACTTATGGTGTTCGAATCCTGGTGTAACCCCTTAATTTTGTCGTCAAAATGAAACTTCTTACATAGTTTTTGTTTTCTTTCTATATCTTTTCACAAAGTTTTTCTCATATTTCTTTAATGTTTTTTGATATTTCCATTTTTTTGGTATTTCATTAACTAACTAAAAAATATTAGTAAGCCTCTATAACAAAATATTGACTAGCAACATTATGTTAAAAAAATTGAGCACCCACGACCAACAAATATTGGACACGCCACTGCCCTAAGTATAAAAATAATTTTCAGAACTTACACTTGGTAATAAAATAGAAGAAATTTGGGTTGGCGCAATTAATGTACTAAGAATGAAATCCATACATCAAAACCACGAAATCATAAAAAAGGGTCATTTAGTTGAAATCATGCTTTTTCAAGATTAAAAAACACAATGCACATTTATACTAGACATAGTCAATCCATACGATAATGTAGAGACAAAGTCATACTCATAAGTGACATTATTAATTGTCACAATTCATATAATGCTTATAAGAGTTCACATAATTCCATACCATAAGGAAACCTCCCCATAACTTCTTTATAAGTACAATTGTGCAATGCTTAAGTGAAGTCACATACCCCCACTAACACCAACTAATCCAAATCAAGACATCATAAGTGTAGTTCGTAGACATTAAAAATTTATATCACATAAATTCACCCTTAACATCCTTACATGTCATACATACATAATTAATAAGATTTCATAATCATAAAGGAACATCACCATAACCTCTCTTAGAGTCTATGTGTGCAATGCACAACTAGAGTCCCATACCCTCTCTAATACTATGTAGTACCGCTTAAGAAGCGATAATTAAAGTCTATGTTCTTAACTTACATTCATATTGATATTATAATTCATATAATTATTATCATATAGCGAAGTTTGAATAAATGGAAAAGACCATCTGGGGTATATGGAATCCGTTTTTCGATCCCCACACTGAAAAGAGGTGTTCCACTTAAGGTGAAACTAACATAATTAGGGTCAACGTGGATTAACTATATAAAGACCTACGTGGGTACATAGTTATGAGATATTTAGATTGCTTCTAGAAACCCTAACTACTAACTGGAGGTTTCCATCTCGTGAGACACTATATTGTGAACCCAACTACTAGCGTGAAGGAACCTATTTAATATTCATATCTCCTCGGTGCTAAAAATAATTATCTTTAAGACAACTTAATTAGTTTACTTAATTTCATGTTCATAGGAGAATGCACCCGGGCAGTCAAACCAACTTATATCATATTAGATCATAAATTCATTAAGTTAGAATAACCTTTCAACATTGGAATGAATCAACAAGTGAGAAAGCCTTTCACATCATATTCACTGTTTCATGAGAATATCCATACATTTATCATCATAATATTACCATTATCATAACATCTCATAAATATTCATATAATATCATACATTGTCATATTTAGGTTTTTAGGGAAGAGGGATCTTTTCTCAACACCATAATATATATATATATATATACATATATATATATATATATATATATATATATATATATACATATATATATATATATATATATATATATATATATATATAGTAAGCATCTACACCTTTCAAGTGGATCAATAGTTTATAATTAGTAAATATATATCACATAACTATTGATGTAATTAGTGAATTTTATAAATACTCGAAAATAATATCAAAATAGTTCTATATTGTTAATATAAATATTTTATTGATCAGTTTTAGTTTGAATTTTGGTTTTAAATTTGAATTATGTAGTTTATATTCAAATTAATTATTTTACAATCAAGTTAATTATTATTTTTATTGAAAGATTGTGAATCTCATTAATTATTTTTCTGAATTCATTTTATTCCTTTTTTTCTATATTACCAACTAACTTATTCGATTAAAATGCGAATTCAATTTAGTTACGTTTGAACTTCGTATGATCGTTTTCTTAAGTTGCAACTTTTGTTACTCTTTAACTTTCTTAAAAGACCAAGTTTTCGGCCTAAATTTTTTTCCCTTTCTATTTTCCAACCGAACCGTCATAATTCAATACAAATAGACCCATTCCAAACAATACATTAGCTATACCAAAATTAACCCAACAGCCCACTAGTACAAAGGTCCGCCCCAAATCCCTTGCCCATCACAAAAGAAGGAACCCAACAACGTTATTTCAAGAAGACGTTTACAACAATTCCTAGAAGCCATTTTTACAATGACTTCACACTCGATTTAAAAAAATAGAACAACAATTAAATGACGACTCCAACGTTCAAAGAGAGTTCACGACGTCTCTTCAGACAGGCAGTACGTTACAAATCTTCGTCGTCTTTTCCTTTTACCTCTTCAGTAGTACAATGAAGTGCAACAAAATAAGCTGCTGTAGGAGAGCTCCGGCCTGGTCCTTGGGGCTGCGAGATGAAGCCAAGTTGTTCCAGAGGATGATGGAACTCATCTAACCCGTCCGTTCTTCTTTCCTCTTCTAGAATGGAGTTGAATTATAAAAAGGGGGTTTATGTTGAATGATGAATGATTTTGGAGGTTTAAATTTGGGATTCGACCCTCCTTATCCATTTCCCCCTTTTTTCCCCAAACCCTAGATTTTCCCTCTATATATATTCGCTTAGTATTAAGTAGTAGGTTTTTTTTTTCTTTGAGGAGAAGTTGGGAGAAAATTGTGAAAATTAGTTAGAATTTGAAGAGGAGAACACTATAAAATCTTAAGATACGATAGAAATTACCTTCGATAATACAATTACTAATATTCTTGTGCAATGCTCACGGGACAAGTCTTTCAGCCTGCAGACTTTGCTTCTCTACTTAGGGGTAATTTCTCTAATCTTCATGTGTTTTCTTTGATAAGAAAGAGTTCCTTTTAGATTTTGAAATTGTTACCATGATTTCCTAAGATTATTTGTTTTATTGTGTGTTTAAATATGTTTTATGCTTTAAAAATCACCTCGAAATTATTTGATTTAATGAAATTTGGAAGGTTTTTTTATGTTATCCGACACACTTGAGTTGGTTAGTGTTGAGTGGTTCATTTGTAGAACTTAATTTAGTTTGAGTATTTTTTTTATTGCTATGACCCTCCATGAAATTCTGTATATGAGCAAACTTGATGGCTAAAGTTTCTTAAGATGATCAAGCTCTGTCAATTTTGTGTCAAAAATTCCCTCAAATTTTAAAGTTGCAGATCCAAAGAACCAAATGTGATCCCTACATTAGGCGTTGGATGGATTTTAAAAGTTATAATCTAGTTTTTTTGTAAATGACCCACAATCAACACCTGATGAAAAAAAGCATAGAAAAAACATTAGGTAAACCAAATACGCATAAAAGACGCAAAAAGCAATGTAACAAAAAAGCAAATTCTACTATTTATAGGAGATGTACTAATAGCATTTGAGAAATTCATATCTAGTCAGTATCTAAAAACCAAGCTAGTGAATCCAAAAAAAAAAAAATAGAAACCTGTAAGTAAACTACTAACACAATCTATGCACACAAATATGGCTTCAAAAGAACATTAAGTTGGAAATATTGTCGATATCGGGAAGTTGTTGATTTCAAGAGAGACGTTGCATTGGTAGTTAAGTAATTTTCAGAATACAAACTAATTTTTACCTAATCTACGAACAAATTGGAAGACATGAAAGGGGAAAGGAGAAGAGAAGGATATAAAATGGACAAAACAATTTTGTAATACACGCTTAATAGAACATAAAAAACTAGAAATCCCTTTATACGCCGTTCACATCCTAATTCCTCCATAAAAAACAAAAAGTAAATAATTATAAAAACATATTTTCATATCTGAAATGAATATTGCCTTGCTACCCAATTCTCAATGTTTTTAAACAAGCCTACTTGTCCAAATATATAATGAAATACTAAAGTATTAACAAAATAGTAGAAGATTTTCTTAGAGTTATTTATTTAAAACTTATAAGTTTTTGTCACCAAAAATAATCATAAACCTAATTTACAATAAAAAAGAAAATCTCTATATTACAGAAAAACAGAACAGCCATTAAGGTAATCTAATATTATATAATACAATGGGTTTGTTATGTCCATAGTATATATGGCAGTAACAAACCAACTCATTAAGTGATTGAATTTTTCCTATGTCTTAGCTTTATGTCTCCTCTATCTATTTGCTCTATTTCTCCTTTGTTTTGAAGGTAAACCATCTGGTGTATGTGAAGCTCGAAGAAAGACATAGACATCCAGTAAGTGGTCTATTTCCCCTTCTTCTTCTTCTTCTTCTTCTTCTTTTTCTTCTTCTTCTTCTACTTCTTCTTCTTCTTCTTCTTCTTCTTCATTCCACTTTCATAAAAATATTTATTGTTGAAGTTTTTCATGTAATGTGTTTTTGTTTGTTGCTGATAAAATGTAGTATTAGCTCCAAATTCTTTTCTTGCTCTAGTTCCTCACACACTGGAAAGTGTTCTTTGTGCTGTAAATTAACTGTAATGCTTCAATACCTTTTGTTTGTCATCAATTTTGTGGAATTTATATAGTAATTAGAAATTATCAATAAGATCAATGTAGTAAGAAAAAATAAGTATAATCTTTATGGCTCATCATCATTACCACCTCTATTTTCTCAAACAACATCGACAAAAAATACGAACGAGTTTGTAATCCACAGACTGTGGCACCCATGTAACCTACTGGTAATGTGGACGAGGTTGATACCTTAATTTCAAGTGACCATATTTTCCCTTTTCTCCCACAACTTTACTTTTTGATAATGTCATACTTTTTTGAAACTACAAATCGTACGTAGTAACATTTTGATGAACGTAGGTTCATTTAATAGTACTTGATAGTTTTCTTTTGATATTTTAAACAAAAAATAGGTGATTTTTGAGTTTTATATTTATATATGATGAATCGTCTATGAGTATTATGTTTTATGAATGTTTGTTTATTTTTGAGTGTTTAGTAATTTTAATTTAATTTATTTCTGCACTGCATATCTAAAGTAGCCAAATCAAATATTTTTATAAGAACATTTTTTAGCAAAAAATTATTCGAGTTTTTGGTCGTTTCTATGAACAGAATGTCTGGGATGAATTAATAAGGGTCTAATAAGTTGTAAGAAAATATGTTGCGATGGAAATTTCTTTGCAAATTTATCAAAAATAAAGAAATAAATTATGAAATTAGCAACAAAAATTATAAAAATATAATGATGAATCAGTCCATCGCTAACATATGGCGACAAAAATATTTCGTTACTGTGATGTCGCTAAACTTGTGATCAAACACCATTTTTCATCATATAATTATGAAATTAGCAAAAAATTATGTCAATATAACGACGAATAACTTCATCGTTAGCGTATGGCGATTGAAATGCTTCGTCACTATGACGTCGCTAAACTTGTGACAAAATTTAATTTTTGTAACTAAGAGATTACTAACGAGAGTAATAGTAACAGTCAATACTCCGTTGCTAATCCGACACTAATCATGATTAGTGATGGATATTAATCATATAGTGATGGATTTCGTCTGTCTCTAAACACTTTTTTTGGTAGTGGCATAATTAATTTAAATTCAAGAAGTAATTCATAGCAATTATCATTCTCCATTGTAATAAAATCATTATCTTCCGTTAGTACAATAGAATTCCAAGATAATGTGAATTGAGGGAAGGACAAAGGTTCAAGGGGATATTACATAATTAAACAAGGACATAAGACCATAATTAATCATAATTGAATAACAATTTTGTTTTGAGAAGTGAACCCATGTCTAGACTGAAACACTAGTCTTGGGGAAGTTTTAAAACCATAGTAGAAAGGGCCTCTTGGGAAAAGAAATCCTAAGAGTGAAAGAAACCATACCATAGTGATGATCTTGCTTCGAATTTGAGATGAAAACCTTAGTGAAATTTATCCTTGACTTGGAGGTCTAGTATTCCTTTAATGGATGTTTGAGTTTGGGAAGATAAAATCTTGAGAGAAGTTGGAGCTAAGTGGGGTTTTGGAATTATTCGAGAAGTTAGGTTAGTTTAATGAGTTGGAACCCTTATACAGTCCCTAAATAATTTAATTAACCATCCCTGAACCCCTGACTAATTAATTAACTAAATAAGTTATTTTAATAACCGTGATCGAAACATGAAAGGGTACCATGTCCTCAATCAACAACACTCCGTTGACACGGCGTTGATCAAACCATGGACCATCCTGGTTATTTGTGGTATGGATTAGAGACTTGATTTAGAGCCTTTGTTTGGAATAATCTAAGAATTTGGCAACAACCACCATCGAAGGGCCATTTTCAATCGAAGACTTATCGATTAACTCATCGTTTCACCACTGTCAATTAGATTATTTTTTGCCTAAATGTAGGATCCTCTCCAAGAACACTAAGGGTGGTCCTTGGGAAGTCTTATGTAACACCTCCATAAATGACGTAGGTGAAACTAGGGCCGAATATGTGTTAAATGAAATTTTGAAGTTTTAAGATGGTTTAAAATTATGTTGGATGTAGTGTCTAAAGATGTAGGTTAAGTTTGTAGTCAAACGTCAAGGGATGACCAAGAGGTTCGACGACTAGTCAACTATGTGCCCTATGTGTTTTCATGTTCTTATGTGTGTGCAATAAGTTTATGAGGTCCTTATATGGTTTATACTAGTGTTTATATTAATTATGCGGAGTTTGCATAGGTTTTGAGGTCAAACGTTGAAGAACATCTGTGACATTCGAAAGATAGCTATTCGACATCCTTATGAGTTTTTATGTGTTTTGTAATGTTGTGTGGCTTGTTTGATTTTGAAATTACTTGTAGATGTTTCTCATACCTAGACTTGTTGTTTTAGAGGTTTAACTTACAGGTACGACTCCACCTAAGACCCACAAGGGCCCTCGAAGGACAACCCCAACTTGGAGATCAACACTGCAAGGCAGTGGCAATCGAATGCCCCAAAAGACGACAAGTCGATCACAAAAAGTCCCATAGATGGTTGTTAGTGATGGAGTAATGTAGCATACAATTTGAGAATCTACAGACACAATGAACGCACCCCATCGATGGGGCATGGTCTCACCCACGGACCATCAATGTTAGGGCGTCTATGCTGCAATTCTGCCAGTTTATCTGTGAAGACTTGGGTTTTTTTTGGAAAATTCATCACAAGTATTATAAAATAAAAGGAAAGTTATTTTAGGTGTTTATATGTATTTTAAGAGTATATAAGTCATTAAACTCTCATTCAAACCCTAGCACCTAGATCAAAATCCATTTCCTCCCAAAGTTTCTCCAAAAACCTCCATGAGAGCTCACAGTGAAGATCCATCTTCAATGGAGTTTTTTCTTCAATTATCATTGCGTTCTTCTAATAAGGTATAGTAGTTCTTCATGTAAGGCTTGCTATCACCTCAGAGTCAATTTTAAAGATTTCAAAAAGATGAAAAAGTCTAATTTCTACTCAAAGTGTTGGGTTCTTGCATGAAACGTTTTCAAACATTAAGATATGATTTTATTGATGTATAATTTATGTTTTCCAATTAAACTATCCATTAACCCTTGAACTTCTCAAATCTCTAAATTTAACTAAAATATGGATAGATTGATCTTGCCTAATAATGAATTTATGTGAAGATTGTTATGGCCTCTTTCATTATGTATAGATTATGATTGTATGGCTTATAGGCTCTCTCAAATTGATCAAATGAGTATTGTATATTATTAGATACATGTTATTTTAAGATTATTGAATTTAATTGGTGTTCATGGCCATGGGTAAGGGCCTTTGAGTATTTTGTTGGTTGATTTAGTTAGGGATAGAAGTTGGAAGATTGGATGGGTGGTACGCTTCCCTAAATCTTTTAATATTATATATAGATTTTGTATTACAATTATGATTGGTATGGTCCACTAATGGTTGAGAGGTTTTTTTGTTACCTTTGTAAAAGATGTGGACTTATCGACACTATTTTATGAAATTTATTAGTACCATGTTTAGGACTTATACGAATGTATAATATGAAGAAATGTAATCATGTCTAAGATGTTACGAATTATATGAACAAGTGGTTTGAAGAATAATAGATAATAGGTTCTATTTGGGAAGGTTAACAGCAAGGTGTCTTATAGAGCTTATATGATCTTGTTTGAGTGATTATGATTCCTCTTATGTGATTTTATATAATGAAAAAAGGTGGTGGTATGGAACGCTATCTAGACAATGCACAATAGGTTTTGAAGATGTTAGTGAGAGTCCCTAGGTCTTCTGCAAGTCCATTACTTAAATGTCCTTATGAGATGAAGGAGTCTTAAATTAACTAACAAATGTAATGATTTAAGTTAACAAAGCATCTTTAATGAATAAGTATTTATCTGTAGTAGTTAAGGGTTATCTATTTAAGGTGTTAAGAGGGCATACGAATGGTCACTTCATATCTTAACTACATAAGTCTTAAGAATGATTCCAGTAAGGAATGTTGGTTGAATATGTAGAAATGATCCAAACTTCGGTAATCTTAAGGATTATTTAGGTAATTTTGAAGAGGTCAATCATGAATGTTATCTTCTTGATTTACTTAAGTAAGTCTTTTGATAACCTTTGCAAAGGAGAATGTCATATTATATTTATGGTATTGTATTAAGTGAGAATGATGTTATCCTAGGTAATTCATGGGATCTCTTCAATGTGTGTGAAAGGGATTGTATGGACAGTATCTTCACAACTCCCTCAAGTGAACCTTAGAATCACCTTTGGTAGGAGTATCTCATGTTTATGGATGTGTGTATTTTGAGTGTATGTATCTCATCATAGGTAGTCTTAAGGATCATTTAGGTGTGCCTAGGGAGGCTGTATGGAAGGTCTCTCTTTGTCTTACTTAAGTAAATCTTATGATAGCTTTTAGTGAGAATATTACATGCTAGGTAGTGTCTATGTGAAGTTAATAGGCTTCAATATAATAGTAAAGGAATTCACTGTAATAGTTAACTAGTTCACTATAATTTTTTCCCAAAAATGTGATGAATTGTTTATGTGACTTCTTATGTGTTTCTATGGTGTTCTTCCTATGCATAGTATGATGTTTTAATCAAAGTTCATGAAAAGTATGTTATTTACTAAATGTTCCTTTTTCATAGGTTTTTGAATGACTTCTATACATAGTGCATCTAATGTGCTTACCCCTTCTTTTCTCTTTTTTAATTAAGTATAGGGTATTGTAAGTCTTGATATGCCATGGAGGATGGATAGGTTCTAAGGGTTGAAGATGAAGTATTTTTGAGTCCTCATCGATTCAATGAAAATAGCCATATGTTCCTTTATTTCTTAGTCTTTATTTTATGTCTTGTTTGGGCTTAGTCCCAAGTGTTGTGTACTCAAAAATTAAGATGGTTCAATGAGATGTTGTACAGGTTTAATGTTTTAAATGAAATCATTGTGCTTGCGTATTGATTATGGAAAGAGTTCTTTGTGTGTGAAAAAAGTTTTAAATTCATACTCATTTTACAATGTTTTTATTATGCATTTAATGATATGAGTGGCTTTAATTAGACTTCTTCAAGTCTCATTTTCCGTGTAGCGACTCAAGAATTCTCTAACTTTTAGGTTGTACTTGTGGGTCGTTATATCATACAAAGACATTTTAACACTAGACTTACTCTAATACGTGTTAACACCTTTCCACTAAATTTCATTAAATTCCGACTCCTAAAACATATTGAAACATGCCAATGCACACTAGCACACATTTTACAATTCTCCAAACATCATAGTCGTTTCTTAACATTTTGACTCTAACACATCCAACTTAGTTTCAATACATTATTTAAGTATTAAAAAACAGTGTTTTGAGTCTTAGTTCATACAATGATCCTCTAGACCAAGTCGTAGACTTTTGGAGTATTAGATTATCCTCCTTTAGGAACATTTGTCCCCGAATACCACTAAATTCATGTGTAGGGGATTAACAAGTCTCAAGACTGGAAGCACAACCAACAATATATTACATCATTAGTCACAACTCATAGGTTTAATTCACAATTCCATTCAATACATAAACATTACATTTACACCTAGCAACTCAAGTCACAATATAACACATATAAGATCTCAAAATAACAACATGAGGAACTACCTTTGCTATATCAACATTCACTCAATATGATCATCAAGATCAACTTATAACAACCTTCTTTAAAAATACATTACCATTTCTAAATACCAATACGTTAAAGGCAACTATATAGAGAACAAATAAGTGCAAGTTAAGAAAAGGAGCATTTTTGATGAACAATTCATTTTTGCATAAACCATTACAAAGCTATGAAAATAGTATCAAAACATGTAAAAATTTACATAATTCATTATTTCCATTTAAAGGGAATTAATAACCTCAACTATTGCTAAAATTTTGAGTAAAGAGATGAGGTTAAGGGGACTTCATGTCGGCCTCAGCCTCCCATGTTGCTCTCTCAACTAGGTGGTTTCTCCATAGGACTTTAACGAAGACCACCTGTTTGTAACTCAACTTCTTCACTTGGTGATCTATAATTTCTAATGGAACCTATTCATAGGCAAGGTTCTTATTCACACCTAACCCTTCAAGCACCAGAATGGATACGGGGTCACCTATATTTTTCATGAGCATGGAGACATGAAATACGAGGTGAACCAGGGCTAGTTCACGTGGTAACTCCAAATCATCACCTTCCTTACCCATAGGAGCCGACATACCGAGGAATAAGCTTCCCTTCATTGCCAAATCTCATTAACCCTTCAATGGTAAAATTTTCAAGTAGACCTTATCTCTCACTTCAAATTAATAATATCTTCTTCAATTGCCGCCATATGAGTTTTGCTGACTCTAGGTTCTTTTCAACCTATCCTTTATCATCCAAACCATCTCTAAGGACTTATCGATCATGTGGGTACCAAGGAGTGAAGACTCCCCTTCCTCAAACCACCTAAATGGAGACCAAAACCTCCTACCATATAGTGATTCAAAAGGGGCCATAGAAATACTTAAATGGTAGGTACTATTATATGAGAACTCAGTCAACCGTAGCTGATCGTACCAACTTCCTTAGAAATACATACGAAATATCTATGTATATCTTCTAGGGTTTGAATTGTAAAATCCGCTTGACCATTAGTTTGGGGATGAAAAGAAGTGCTAAGCTTCACTTGAGTACCCAACACTTTTTGAAAAGGCCTCCAAAAAATATAAGTGAATTGAGAACTTCTATCCTATATGATTAATAAAGGGATAACATCAAAACTCAAAATCTAATTGAGGTACAATCTGGCATACTCCTCCGCCGAATAAGTAGACATAACAGGGATAAAGTGAGCTGATTTTGTCAGTCTATCCACAATAACTCGTATTTACTAATTTTGCCTATGTATTCAAGGAAACCCCACTATGATGTCAATATTAATGTCTTCCCACTTAAAAGTTGGAACATTCATTTCTTGAGTCGAAACACTCGACTTTTGATGCTCGGCATACTTGTTGACAGTTTGGGCACCTAGTCACAAATTCGTATATGTCCTTTTTTAAACCTTCCCACCAATAGAATTTTTAAAGATCACGAGACATTTTGGTGCCACCCAGATGAATAGAATATTGGGACCCATGAGCTTCTTCTAAAACTTTACCCCTCAAGTTATCAATATCTAGTACACACAATTTACCTTGGAACCTAGTACACCTTCCTACCTTACCATGTTGCATAAGTACACAACCCAAAACCACTAGGGAAGGGTCATAATATATCACATAACTCTTGGTACCCTCGGTAAAATAATTAACAAAGCGAATGTAAGTATACATTTCAATAATTAGAAGCTTCTTTCACATGCCATAATCCACTCAAATTTAACACTCTTTTGGGTCAAGGATTTCAATGGAGAAGCAATCAAAACAAACCTATCCACAGACCTCCTAAATACACACCTAAACTCAAGAAACTTCAAATTTCGGTGTGAGTATAAAGTGTAGGCCAATTCTTAACCACCTCTGTCATTATGATGTTATGACTATTGAATAAGCCTATATAAAGAATGTGAATTTTATTATTCTTATAGTATCAAGTTTGATGATGTTTTACAAGAAGGCATGATGCATGGTGTCAAAATAAATGTCCTCTTTAAATGCATGGTTGTCATACTTAGTGCATTCTTGTACTAACACTGTTCATCTTAATCTTTTTACACAAAGTGTAGGTTATGAGTGCTTAAAAGATGACTCTAAGATGAAGGTCTTGATATGTGTTACCCAAGCTTGAGGAAAGGGATCCTTATGTTCAAGGATTTGCTATGTCATGTTTTATGTCAAGTAATGTAATAGCTTAGTAATATTTCACTTTAGAAGGGTCGTGTCCCTAATGTTCTCTAATGATGTTGAGTCTAAGATTACCAAAAAACGTAGAGTCCAACTATATAAATATTATATTTTATCTATATAGTAGAAGTGATGATCTAACATATGATCTTCTAATAACATTTTAAATTTTCCGCTAAATTTACCTATGACAAAGAAATGAATGATAACTTTGGGCTTGTATAAGACCTTTGAGAGGTCAAGTATACCATTTTACTTCTAGGGGTGCTACCCGGTCATGACAAACGTGTTATTAGAGAATAAGGTTATAAAAGTGGTTTTAGGGTCCAAAGTCTCATATTTCCATGTCTAGTAGAGTATCATTCATCGGTGCTGAGTCGCAACACATCTATGAGCGAGAGGCTACAGGAAGCTAGAGTTCCCCTTCTTCACTATTCATATAACGTGCCGTAGAACTTAACTCTACATGATCTCTCTCTTCTGTTTTCTTATCCGGTGGCCTTGTAAATGTGATTTCTTGAATGAGATTGTATCTCTATCCTTGAGGGAGAAAAGGTGAGTTTTGATGCTTAACTTTGTTTTATGGTTTGATGAGTTTATAAGAAGTTGCAATTAACATGTGTTGATATGTTGCTAATTATGGCTATATATGTAATTTAGGAGAAATGTCATGTTATGTCAAGATTTATGTTATGGTATTGTTATATCTTGATGAGAGTTGTTTTAGTGGAATTGAGTTTTTGTTTGGGATGATAAGTAGCCTTATGCTTTTTCACGATGATAGTTTAATATTATGGTTTTATTTTGAAATTCTTTGGAGAAGTGTGTTAAATAGCTAAAGATGCATGTTGCCTTTGTTTATGTAAAATGGGTCATATGTTGCCTTTTATGTTGGTGATTCTTCATAGTTTCCTTGTGTGGTTTGGAGTATTTTATATAAGCTTGATTCTAGACGTAAAGGAAGTGTTCTCACCTTGTAAGGTGATTGTGTAGTATGTTAGTAGTGGGAGAACCCTTACGATTAGTTGACTAGTTCCCTCATGAACCTATTCTCATAGTAATGTAAAAGGAAGGAAGGGTTTTATTCCACATATTTGCATTATGCTTATCCTAAGGTTGACTTAAAATGATGTGTATACTTTAAACCATAAAGAGGAGGAGAGAATTAATGTTGACCTATGTTAAACTGGTGAGTTGCCTTTTTTTGTTGATCTTTAGTATGACCAATTGAGGATATACTTAGGTTGTACGTAGGTTTTATTGGTTGGAAGTTTCCTCCAAAGGTTATAGTGTTAATTGGAATGACCAAGAAATTACCTTGCGTATTGTTGAAAGAAAACAAAGAGGCCTTATGGCTAAGTCTCCTCTATTGTTTCCTCTAAGGCATTTCCAGTTGATGATGGAGTCAGTAAGATCTTAATAAATGATTAGGAGTGAAAATCCTTAATGAACATTAAATGTTCTTGTCTGATGAGTATATAGGTTTGTATTGACTTCCTTTGACCTTGGTGATTATGGGAATTTGATAAGGTTTTCCCTATGTGGGGAATGAAGATATGAGTAGTAAGGTTGTAGATATCCCTATCTTGTCCTTTTGTTCTTATTTGATCTTGAAATAAAAAGTTCCCAGAAGCGTGTTCATTATAGTAGTCTTGCACAAAAGTATAAGTTCCATGTTCTCCATATGTTATGTGTCTTAATATACACGATGTAATGTATGGTTTGAAGATACTAAATTGCATGAAGAAATGGTTTTTGATCAAATTCATGATTTCTCATGTTCTGGTAAATCTTGATATGTTAGTTATGCATTTAAATCCATGATATAACGTAAGAAACATATTTGATTCCACATTTAATGTGTTGTGTTTTAAGCCATCAATGAGAAATTAAGTCTCATTAAAATAAAAAGTGATGAGTCTCTTGAAAATAATATGACATTGATGGATTGGGAAATATTATTGTAGGCTCACTCTTGAAAAGTGAAGGTATGACATTTCATAATGTTGTTATTTGTATGGTGTGATTTACCATTTTAACTTCACTAGTAAGGAAATATGATAATTTTTTGGTTAGAAGTTGAGATTTTCTCATTCAAAATGAATTGACCTTTGTTCATTGCTTGTATATTATCTCATGAAGACATGTAAGTGTGTTGAGGAGAAAGAAATTCCTCCCTAAATGCAACTAAGCATGGTATAGTTGAGTATGACCTCATGGAATTATGTCTAAATGATAAGGATCTTTATTGATTTACTTAACTCAAGTCTTTGTGCATTTAAGTATGAGTGCTTGTTTGCTTCTTGAGTGATGTTAAACTTGCCAATGAGTGACTTAAAGGTTGTTGCATTCTAATGTCTTAATGAAATTAAAAGAGAAGACCATGCTTTAATTAGGTGAGGTATGTTGCTCTTATGAACAAGAAAAGAAACTATATGTTTGATGCATTTAAAAAATGAGGGAACAAAGATTTTGCTTGCTTTTGTTGCATTAAGTGCAAAAATGATTTGAAGTTGGTTTTCGTTTTAAGATTGGTACATTGACTTGTATGTGACTATATGTTGAATAATGTCATCTTATCTATGGTTCATTGAGTCCTTGAAAGTATTTTAAAAGTTACCCATGTGTCATTCGAGGACAAATGTTCCCAACTTAGGGATTTTGTAAGGTCTATCAAAGCTAATTAAGGTGTATAAACCCTTACATGTGCCTAAAAAGGTTAATAACGTGTTAATAAATTATTTTACTATAGATATGATTGATTTGATGTGGTTTGGAGGTCAAACGTCGAAGACAATAGAAAGTTAGCCTTGAAATGTGCTAGTGTGTTTTAGTGTGCCTTGGTATGTTTTATGTGTTTTTGGTGCTAAAATAGATGGGATAGGGCTCAAACTTTTATACGAGTCTATTTATGGTCGAAACATCTGTGCATAACCCCAAAGTACCGCCCTACTGGTCCTTGAGAAAGACCCAACTTGGGCTAACAAGCTACCCAAGGCAACAACTTTTGTTCCTTGGTGAAATAGATTCGCGTCATTGACTAGGGTTTCCATAGGCCAAAAACATTGATACACATTGCGGACACAACACCCAGTCTACTTCCCTAAAATCTATTTTATAAAAATGATATGGGAACAGCTCAGCGATGCGGATTTGTTCCACAATGAAGATTTCAAAAATGAAAGTTAATTCTGATTTTTCTTAAAGTCCGAATAAGTGTGGGGGTATTTTGGGTATTCTGAATACGCTTATGAAACTTTTCCAGAACTTATATAACCCCTTTCCCAAGACAAAACCCCAACACCCAATTAGAAATAAAAATCCCAAAAGCTCTCTTCTCTTCAAAATTCTCTCAAACCTCCACTAGAAGGAAAATTCAAGCTCAAGGTAGAAAATGATTTTTTTGAACGATTTCTTCTCCAATTTTATGGGTCTTCAATCAATAAGGCATGGTTATACTTTATCCTTTGTTATCCATTCATCTAAGGAGTTTAATCGATGAATTTCAAAAGTGATTCAAAGACCAAAATTCCCAATTTTCAATCTAGGCATGGGTTCCTTCTCAAATTTATTTCAAAAATATGTTTATTATAAATTTATGATTATATAATGTTTTATAGTTGAATTTCAATCCAATTAAATGATGAACCCATGATTCTCCCAAATTCTCAAATTTTTATATAATATCAGTCTTTTGATCTTAATTAGATGATCGAAATACGTTTAGATTGTAATGAATTGATTAGTTATATATTAGTATATTTAAATTTATGATGAATTTTTGGGTAATTGATCAATAAGGATCAACCGTCGGGAGGTTAAGAAAGTTTGGCCTATGTTCCTTCCTTTTTTTATATAATTGGTGGTAGTATACATAATGTGACCTTGATTCTAGAGTGGTTAAAGCATGATTTCGTCTATGTTATTGCACTTTTAGCTACTTCCTTATACATGTAATATATAATAATTATTACTCTTTATCAATGTTAATCAAAGCTTGGTAAATTTGTAATATTGTTGTATTCCTCTACTTCTCTATAAAATTTCTAGTTGGATTTTCCTTGTACTGCATTGTATGGTATTATGCACTTATGGTAGCGGTGTTTATATTATTGTCAATGTATATGTGATTTTATTATAGACTTAATGGAAATTTTAATATGAATGTGTGGTGATGATGATCACCCAATGTTAAATATTATTCCTAGTCTTCCATTCTAGTTATGATCTAGGTTGTGTTCCTAATATTATGAGCATGTGAATGGCTAAGTTAGGGTTAGGTATGGTCTACATGATTGATGTTTATATAGTTTTGTGTCGTATCACCCCTACCTATGTACCCCTATATGAATGTGTGTCATTCATCAAGGTTAGGAGTCTTGGATACAGTGTTAAGTTATCTTGTCTCATATGCTTAATTGTGTTGTGTGGTATATATATGGATGTTCATTGTGTTCTCAAGAGGGTGGCTGCCTCAATGTGATGTTGATTGCCATTATTTGATCAAATTGACAGGATATTCTCATATGCATTCATGTCTACTATCATGGTGTCTAATGAAAGGATATTCTCATATGCATTCATTTCTACTATTATGCATGTAAAGTATATGTCCATGAAGTATGTTATGTATACCTTACTAGGATTACTTGATAGGTGTACTAGTATGGACAAGGGTATGGGACCTTGTCTTTGCATTGCACATGTGTGCCTTGATAGGATATTTCCAAGGTTGTAATCTATGTACATGAATATGAATGCATGAAAGTGTTATGAATATGACTTATATGCTATGTTGTCAAGTATATGATATGATGAAGTATGAATATGCATAGTGTCTAAATGTGTTTATATGAAAGTATTGCTCATTAAATAGTTACACCTATACACTTATGCTTGAATAAAGTAGAGTATGTACACGTGTGGTCTACGGGTGTTTATGTGAAAGGTTTTCTCAAATATATGTACACATACACATGAAAACATTTCTATGATGCATGTATGATCATATAGTATGTTGAGGGTCTATTGAAAGACGTACTCAATAGTATCCTAAACTAGATGGTGCGTAAATATGCTAAGTCGATGTTAAAGATTTTGTCACATGATTTACGTTTATGAAAGGACTCTCTCATCTATTTACTATGAGGTAAGTATATGATGAGTTAATTATCTAAGGCCTATGTTTTATAAAGTAATAATAATAAAGGATTTTCAATAAAGGGAATTTGGCTCAGCACTGAGTGAACTTAGCTGAAGGGTGCCCTTTCTCAATGTGGGAAGGCTTATTCACCATAGTCCTCATGAGGTAGATAACAACAATACCCCATTTTGCATAAAAAGGGTTTCCATATATGTCTCCAAGTTTCAAAAAACTATATTTGACCCATAGGATCTAGCAAGTTATATCACTTAATATGCTAGTATGATGTTAATGTTCTACTTTGTCAAGGTAGAACGCCTTGTTTTGGTGTAAGGTTCTACAACATCGGATTCAATGTTAGGGAAACATATCCATAGTGACATGCCATAGAACACCTTCCTAGAATTTCCTAAGGAGCTATTGGTGCAATGTCTAGATGAATTCATTACTTCCACTTATCCTAAGTAACCTCCCTTACGTCATTCTATTTAGGGTCCGATATTTAACTTACATTGTCCATTTTATTTTAGAGAAACTATAGACTAAACCGACATATACCATGTGATGCTAAAAATGAAATCTAGTGTCATAAAACCCCACACCGATAAAGAGTGGTCTACCGGCCAAAGTAGAAACAAATGAGACATAGCTTTCTAGGTTAAAACCATTAGCTAATATCCTATGGTGGCAACATAGTCATGGAACTTTGAGGTTCATGTGAAACCCCTCTTTATGCTAGAATTCGGCATTGTAGTTATTCATTTATGGAAACTCTATTTATGCCCATTGAAACATTGTGGTTTTTAAGCTCCTGAGATTTATGGTGACCTACCTTTCTACCATGGGAAGGGACACACACGCATATTCAAGTTCACTCCGTGCTAACCTAAGTTCCATTTATTGAAAACCTTTATTTTATTTTGACATTATAAATCATAGGTTTAGTAGAGTCATCCCCTCATATGCTTAACTCATAGGTACTATATGGAAGTTCATCAACCTAAATCATGTAAAGAATCCATTCACATGAACATAGCATATGTAAAGTATAATCTCGTTTAGGGTACACATGAGTACACCATTCAAGGCACCTATCTTGACTAGATCTTCATACATGTGTATGTGCATATATATATGTGAGCAAACCTTTAACATAAACCATTAAGTAACAAGTTCATATATCAATGCATAAGTTTAGAGACATAACTATATGATCAATCCTTTCATATAAACCCACTAAGACACAATGCACTTTCATACTTCATTCTTTCATATAAACCATATTCATACCATGCTCAAATATTCATCTTTCATATATCTAAAACCAAACATAGGAACTATCGTATCAAGATACACATGTGCAATGTATAGACAAGGTCCCGTACCCATGACCATACTAGTACACCTATCAAGTCATCGTAGTAAGGAATAGATAACATACTTCACATACATATACTTTACATGAATAGTAGTGGACACTAGTGAATATCAGAACTACCCTTCATTTAAACATAATGACCTATACTACTTGTAACATGCATGTAAGTGAGAGTGTGTGTACATGGGTCAACATGATCACATAATGGCTATCATTTACTCCTTGAGGTAGCAAACTCTTAGACCACATTATACTTCCAAGAACATACCACAGAACACATAATATCACAGGAGGCAAGACAATATAAACAATATAACCAACACTCCAAACTTTAGGTATTTACACATTCATATAAGGGGTACATGGGTAGGGGATATAAACTATTTTAACACATTAATGGAAGAACCTATAAAATACCCTAACATGAATGCACACATTCTCATACAATAGCCACAAAACCTAGATCACAACTACATAGGAAGATTGGCACAATTACATCATAAGGTGATAATCTAAATCTCTAAATGATATACTCATCAATTTAAATTTAAGGCAATGGTCAACATATATATAATGAAAATAAAGTAAACACCTCCACCATAAGTTGACCATAATACAGAATGCCATACAAGGCTTTATCAACTTTATATAAAGAAGTAGAGAAGTAGAAGAGTAGAGGAAATAAGCATTCCTACAAACTCCTCTACCTTTGATCCTCATTTATCAATACACTTGTCTACCAATAATTCATATATATTGCAGTAGATAAATGTAATTTAATCATATAAGAAACCATGTACAAGTCACTATAAGATTATACTATAACACAATACAACATATCAACATACTAGGAAAGTAGAGTAACATTGATCATTAGGTAATTTCCCTTGAATTGATTTAGATCATATTTTATACATATCATGAGCCTAATGAAGTATACAAACATACATTTAACCATAATGAAATTATGATTACATACCCTCAAAATTAAGATTACAACATAGGCATTTAGGCTTATCGATTTGCTAGAGTATAGAAGACTTTACTAATACTACGAACTCTCTAAGGATCTAATCATCATTAATATTTTCTCAAAAATAAACTCATTAAAAGTTTCTAATTTGGTAGGAAATCAAGAAGAAACCATGTTTGATATAACAAGAACTCAGTATCCATCATACACATAGGTTTTTGACTTCATAAACGAAGGAATCTAGATCAATTGATGCAAGATTTTTATAGATTGTTAATAAAGGAGTTATACATAAAACATTAATCCATTATACCAACCTAAAACATTAAATTTAGCATTTCATACAAAATTGCAACCTTACACAACCGATCTCATAATCGACTTCTAGACAACATGTAGAAACATAGGGTATACATGTTCAAATCTTCATATATTTATCATCATGGACAGATTATCATCAATTCACCATTAATTAACGTAAATAAAAATAAACACAATCAATTCAACTTAAGAGAATCACCATTTAATCTAGAACAAGCCATAATCACAAAGCCCATCAAAGAGCTAAACAAATAATGGAAGGAATATGGGTTCGTCACACAATTGGAGTAAAATCACATTCAAATCATTGTATTAGATTCAATTCGTCATGATTTAATCATTAGAAATATTTTGATAAAGAATCCATGGCTAGATTGAAAGATTGGAAGCTTGATCATAAGATTTCTTCGAAAAACATTGAGAAGAACTCTCCAAGTTAAAGGTTACTTGAAGATGAATCATTTCCATAATTTTGTATAGTTGAAAAAATCTTAAAATTGATAATTCATCCATGGAAAACTCATCTTAAATTGTTCTTGAGCTTCACCAACGATGGTGGTTTCTAGAGAGAGTATTTTGGAGTGTAAGGTTTCAATCTTGTGAGAGGATTCTAGAATGGGGTGATCACGTTTTTGATGACTTATATACACCCAAAAAATATATAAATAAACCTATTATAATCAGGTTATGAAGTGGGGTGAATTCACCATTCACCCCTTTAATTAACAGCATGCAGGCTGCCAGTTGCGGGACATCTGTAAGGAAAGCAGTGACGGGGCGTAACAACTATGATGGACCGTCACATGCCTCCGTTGTTTGTTACTTAGAAAAATATTGTCTGGAGACGTGCCCAAGGCAATTCACCATCGACGATACCTGCTCAACGGGCCGCTGATGTCCCAACGATCCCTCGTTGGGTCCGTCATTGGCACTGCCCAGGCAGTGTCTTAGGTAGCTTTGGGTCATTCTTTTGGGACCTTTGTTGGGGCTTTATGAAGTCGTAACTGCACGTTTCCCACTTGATTATGAACCTTAATAAATCATAGAATTTTCACATATATTTCATCAAAAAAAATACCTACAATACATCGAAAAAGCCTTGGCCCCAACATGACATACGATGAACGTCTTAATGGCTATCTTTCAAACGCCTTGGCCGTTCTTTGGCGTTTGACCTCCAAACCTCACGAAACATCATATAAAAATAATAAAATAATTTAACACAATTTTAATACTTGTTAGGATCATTTAATATAGACTTAAGCATGCGCAGACACATGAGGCACATAAGCGACTAGTTGTCAAACGTCTTGGTCGTCCCTTGACGTTCAACATCCAAATAACATCAAACATTTCACACTGCCTCTAAGACATATAATAATACATTTTATAATATTATAGAATAATTAAACACCAATAAAAACATAGAAACACATATTAGGCATCTAGGAACTTAGTCGTCAAATGTCTTAGTCGTCCCTTGGCGTTCGACTTTCAATACCCTAGTATTTTACCTTTTGCCTATATACTATGTTTTAAGCATATTTATGAAATTAAAAATTTTGGAAAAACATTTTAGGATCTAGACACGTTATCTCATTTTTGGGATCTTACAATTGACCCTCTACGGACATCAGTTGATACTCTAACCGAAACGTTGAGGCTTGTGAAATCATCACGAGGAAGACCTCTAAAGATAAATATTTTAAATTTGAGGTCTCTAACTTTTGAGAGGATGTAGTATTTCTAAATTTTAATGAATTCAATTAATTGTTTGAGTGCGAAAATGACATGGATGCCCTTGAGACTTCAGAGATCCCTCTGGCTACCACCAAAGACCTACAAATAGATAATGAAGAAGCTGATGATTTTGACATAAAGACCAATGAGGAGTAGAGGAGTAGATAGGTATACGGGAGGAGAGCATATATGGACACTTATGTCTTAGTCAATGATTGAGAGCATATACGATTATGTAGTCAATGATTGAGAAATCATTTCTTTCACATCCACTGATCACTCCTAGAAGTAATCACTGTAGTCGTCATCAAAGAGGACTAAGACTTATCTCTTAGCATTCGTCATTACATTTCATATGTTAAAAAGTGTGGAAAATTAAAATGTTTCATCTACATCCATTTCATGAGGTTTATTTAGGCCTATCGCTTACACATAATAAATTCATAGCAAGTATAATTAGACTCTTCGAAAAGAAGATTCTAAAGTATTCTACTTTTATGTGAAATATTGACAACAAACATAAAATAATCTTAAAAAAGGATGTCTCATATTAAACTGTCTAAAAAGAATAGAAAAATATGGGCATATCCCTTACACAAATGTAAAAATACCACTTAGGGCTTACACCAATGTGTTGAACAACATGAAAAAAAAGTGTCTCTTTAGACTATAACAATGAATCATAGTTAGAGTGATACAAAGGCATCATCCTCTACAACTGAGGAAATACCCACACTTGGATAAATGATCCAAGCCTTCCTTCAAAATGGTCATGAACCCTTCAACGATCGGAACATAAAATGTTGGAGAAAAAGGATTAATGGGGTTAGCATCACTTGTTTTAAGTGTAGGATCATATGCCTATACAACATTGAAATCATAAGAAAGAGCGAAATTTATTTAAAAGCTTGCAAAGTTAGTTTTGAAATACCTTATGCACATTCAAGAACCAATGGAATTAAATAAGCACTTATTACTTAATTCAAGACTATGTAAATAACAAAACAACAAATATAAAGTATAGTCAAGTCATTGTGCATATCAACATAATTAAGCTGATAGTCAAGACAACTCTATGATTAAGTTATACTACCAACAAGCATGCATGAAGTATAATAACATCATAACCGAAGCAAGAACATTACTCATACATGTCCATTAGGCCCACTAGTTCAATGACTAAGTAAGTCCTAATAACCTCAATTAACCAAATAAACCAAAAAAGAAATATAAAAAATGTCCAACTTTGCATACTATAGAATGAAGGGTAGACATCATCATACTTTAGGAATATAGATCAACCACATGTTTATAAGTCAAACCAATATCACAGTGTATCATTAACATGTAATGCATAGGTAGAGTCTCATACCCCTACCTAATTAAGTCAAACCCCTCAAGTAATCCAAGATAGAGTCCACATTATTTCTTCATTTTACTTTCGGGAACATATTTCCTTAACAACCATAAACCACATGAGCCAATATGGAATCCGTGTCATGGAACCCTACACTGAAAGAAGATGGGCTAGTTCCCAAGGTTGTACAATAACATTAACATAACATCTATGTGGATCCACTAGCTAGTATTTCCATGGGAGAAACATAATTCAAGAAATAGGAGATATAGTTTAAACCCTCTTTATTCTACATGCATTATAGTGTCAAACTCATGACTACAATAGTGAACCTACCTTCCTTTTATGGAACGGGACACTCCTCACTACTAGTTCACTCGTTGCTAAGCTAGGATCCATTTTTTAAATGTCTTTCATTATTAATCATAAATTAGTTTTGATATTATGGTCTATCCTTAGATATTCATAGTAATAGCTATATAGGAATTGCATTAGAACACCATTAATTACAACCCTATATGTAAGATTAGCACATTAACATCATTATAATAATGTAAGGCACATTGGTACTTCATCACCAACATTATATCATTACATATTAAGCATAATATCACATTGATATAATAAAAAATTTGAATTCAACATCTTATAAACCATTATAAATCTCATCATCTATAAATAAATATAACTTCATCACTAAACACACATAATCATAATTGAAGTAAAGGTTTGAGATCACAAGACTTGCTCAATTTCCTTCACAAGCCATCATCTAAGGTCTTACTATCAACTCCAATTCAATCAAATAATAGGTATAATATTATCAATCAATGGTAATTAATACAATAATGAAGTTAATTGCATCATTATTCTTAATTCAACACTAGTTCATAACCCACGGTTAGGGACTTGGGTCAATTTCATGATCTATTCCACAAACTAGGTTAATTCATGAAGAACCAATGTAATTTAACCATAATTCAACATAATCTAATCATAATAAATAAAACCACCAAAAAATGCAATTTAGAAGATCAAATTCGTAATAGAAGAAAACACACTTGAAACTCATCATTTTGAAATCAATTTTGGAAGAACCCTTTGGGGAAAGGAATCCCAAAGGTTAAAGGATCCAATACCTTGTTAATTGTTGAATAATGATGGATAAAAGAACCCTTATTACTTCCCAAATACCTTGACATAGACCTTCAATGGAGTTCTTCTATTTGGAAAAGAGAAAGAAGAGAGATGAAAAAACAGTTGGGTTTTGGGAATTATGAGAGTTGAGTTAGTTTAATTAGGACTAGGTCTTTAAATAGAGGTTCTTAATAAACTTAATTTAACTTCCCCTAACCCTTAATTAACTAAATAACCACCTAACTAATTAAATGAAATTATTAAAATACAAATACCAAAACCCAGACCTGACCTATGAGACCCCGACCTACGTGTCGTTGATTAGTCAACGAGCAATGTTTACCAACCGCCCTGCACTCCATCATTTTGGTCAGATACTGGAAAAAATGTCCATCGAGGCCTCGTCGATGAAGCCACGCCTCGTAGCCTACAACCGTTGATAGCTACTGTCTCAAGATATCTTTTAGCAACAATGATAGGATCCTCCTCAAGGACCCTTTGGGTGGTCCTTGGAGAGTCCTACCCATTAGTTTTTATCTTAAACCAACTATAATCGTGTTAGATACCTTCCTACCAAACTTCATTAAATTTACACTCCTAAAACCTTACCCAATAAGCTAAGGAAGGTTTGCACCTTTTGCACTAGTTTTCGTATGTCATAGACGTTCCTTGAATTTTGATTGTTAAAATTCCTAAATGGATTTTATACACTATTATTGACCTTAAAACAATGTAACCACTCTTAGACACTCTTGTGAGGCTCTAGATTACGTTTTAGAATTTCGGAGTGTTACATTCTACCCCCTTTTAGGAACATTTATCCCCGAGTGACACTAAAAATCTTTTGAAAGGAGACGATAGACTCATGACTAGAAGTCCAACCAACAATAATATATCAAAATAAAAGTTACACACACATAGTATTTACACATATTCATAACTTCAATTACTACACATAAGTTCTCAAGATCTCAACATGATAAATCTCTTTTTCACAGCAACTTGAGCTCAATACATCAACATGCTCTATATTTTTTTAATAAGGAAACACATACCAAATACTCAAATAAGTGCAAATAAAGTAAAAGATAATTTTTATATATAATTTCATTTTAGCAAAACCTATATCATAAACATTGACCACTTTGCAAAACAAGTTAAATTCAATTTAGTTGTTATTTTCATTATTAGAAGGAACAACTAACCCTAATAAACAAAGAGATGAGGCTAACAGGACTTCATGTCAGCCTCGACCTCCCATGTTTCTCCTTCAACTAGGTGTTTCTTCCATAATACCTTTTCAGAAGCCACCTCCTAGTTCCTTAACTTCTTTTTTTGCCAGAACCTCCTCATAGGAGAGGTTGTCTTCCACACATACACATTCAATAGGAAGAATGGACTCGGGATTACCGATACACTTCTTATTCATGGACACATTGAAAATTGGATGAACCAAAGCCAATTCATTAGGTAATCTCAACTCGTATGCAACCTTGAAAATCCTTTGAAAAATTTCATCAGAACCTACATAACGAGGACTTAACTTTCCTTTCTTTGTGATATCACCACTCCCTTCATGGGTCAAATTATTAAATATACTTTATCCCCATATTCAAATTCTAAATCCCTTCTCCAATGGTCAGCATAAGTCTTTTGCCGGCAATAGACTATTTTCAACCGATTCCTTATCAAATGAACTTTCTCCAAAGTCATGAAAATAAATTAGTGATCCAAGAGTGAGGATTCACCCACTCCAAACCATCCAATTGGATATCTACATATCCCACCATAAAAGGCGTTAAAAGAAGCCATAAATATAGATGAATTATAACTATTGTTATGGGAGAACTCAACCAAGGGAAAATTATCACCATTTCCCTTGAAATCAATTATACAAGCTCTAAGCATATCCTCACGAGTTTGAATATTACGCTCCACTTTAACATACGTTAAGTATGAAAAGCGGTGCTTAGCTTCACCTTGGTACCCAAACCTTTTTGGAACGACCTACGAAACCAAGATGTAAATTGTGCACCCCTATCCGATATGATGGATAACGGAATACCTTGGAGACACACAATATCATATTTGAAGATCCTTGCATAATTCTCCACTAAGTAAGTAGACATGATGGGAATAAAATCAACTGATTTGGTCAAACAAATCATAACCACCCATATATAATCATGTTGATTTTGAGTCTGAGGCAAACCTACGATGAAATTCACATTAATGTCTTCCCACTTCTAAGTGGGAACTTGGATTTCTTGGTGTAGACCACTTGGATTTTTGTGCTCGGTCATTACTTGTTAGCAATTTGGACATTATGGAACAAATTCCACTATTTCCCTTTTCGAATGATCCTACCAAAGCACCTCTCTAAGGTTATGATACATCTTTGTAGAACTCTAATGAATGGAATAACGTGAACTATGAGATTTCTCAAGAATCCGGTTTCTCAAGTCATCAAAATTGGGCAAATATAATCTTTCTCGTGATACCATCCACCTAAGGAGAATGACTCATTCAGCTTACCAAGAACCGACTCATTCAACTCCAACAATGGTTGATCAAGATGCTTATAATATTTCACCTAAACCACCAAAGACAATTCAGAGTTATGATGGACCATAAAACCACCATTTGGAGAATCATCCAATCTAACATCCAAGTATAGCCAACCTATGAAAATCTTTTACTAATACTTCCTTGGCATATTCTTCATGAGACACTGTGCCTATTGTCATACGACTTAGAGCATCTTCAACCACATTGGCTGTGCCAGGATGGTAGAGAACATTTATGTTGTAATCCTTCAATAATTCCAACCACCTGCTTTGTCGGAGTTTTACCTACTTTTTAGTAAACACATATTGAGGACTTTTGTGGTCTGTATAGTTATCAACATGGATAGTTCTTCTCAAGCACCTTAAGTTTTCTAGAAGACTAGGCTACTATATCCCCATGTTGTATAAGAACACACCTTAAGAACGCTCGAGATGCATCACAATATAAAACAAAGAACTTAGTACCCTCAAGTAAAGTCAACACCAGAGCGGAGGTAAGCTGCTCTTTAAGGATCTGAAAGTTTCTTTCACATGGGTCCAACCACTTGAATTTCATACTCATTTGGGTCAAGGTATTGAAGGGAGATTCAATGGACGTAAAACAAACCAAAAACCTGCTATAATATCCTACTAAACCCAAAAAGATCCTAATGTTGGTTGGATTTAGTGGTCTAGGCCTATTATTGACCGTCTCGATTTCCCTTGGATCAATCTCAACTCCCTCAGTAGAGATGATATTACCAAGAAACGCCACCGACCTCAACAAAACCTAATAGTTCCTATACTTGGCAAATAGTTTATTCTTCTTATGCACTTGTAACACCACCCTTAAATGGTGCATGTGTTCATCCACATTTTTCAAATATACCATGATATTGTCAATGAAGACAATGACGAATGAATTTATGTTACTTTGAAAAAACCTATTCATGAGATTTATAAACATTACCGGGTCTTTGGTGAGACCAAATGACATTACTAAGAACTCATAGTGTCCATATCTAGTTCTAAATGTCATTTTAGGTATATCCTGACCTCTCACCCTAAGTTGGTGATACCCCAAATGTCAAGTCAATCTTGGAAAAATAGCTTTCTCCTTGGAGTTGATTAAACAATTCGTCAATCTGAGGGAGAGAATAGTTGTTCTTAATTGTGATTTTATTTAGTTTGTGATAATCAATGTACATTCTAAGGGACCCATTCTTCTTCTTCACAAAAACTACGGGTGCACCCCATAGAGAAATACTAGGTCTGATGAATACTTTGCCTAGTAAATCATTGAGTTGAACATTCAATTCTTTCAATTCGGCTGGAACAATCCAATAAGGAGGAACTGAAATCGTGTTTTTATTCTATAGTAAGTTATTACGAAATTCAATTTCCCGTTTGGGAGGGATTCTAGGAAGATCAATAAGAAAGACCTTCGAAAATTCCCTCACTATGGGGACTAACTCAATGGGAGTATTTACTAAGTCTAAATCTGACTCTTAGAATATCGTATAAACACCCTTTGGGATCATCTCACAAGTCTTTAGACAAGAAATGATATGACCTCTAGGAATAGAATTTTCCCCCTCCCACTCTACGACAGGTTCATATTGAAAATTGAACTTGAGAATGCTTGTTCTACAATCCATGGAAACAAAAGAATCGTAAACCAATCCATCCCCAAGATGACATCAAAATTGACCATTTCGAGGTATACTAATTCAACATGAATAAATCTATTGGGCACAATTTCTACATACCCTAGTTGCAACTATCTACTCACCCTCCGGGGTAGTAACCATGAAAGGTTCATTTAGGATATTGGGAAAAATATCAAACTGCTTAGCAATCAAGGTTGTAACAAAAGATAATGTAGCACCCATGTCAAATGAAGCATATAAATCAATAAAGAATACTCGTAAAATATCGGTTACCACATCGGGAGAACTCTCTTATTTACTCTTAGAGAGAAGAGAATAAAAGTAATTCTTCTTTTTAGCATCCACATTAGAACCACTAGCTTGAGCTTGCCGCTTCCTTTTCCTTGCCGTTTCAAATTAGGGAAATCCTTTACCTTGTGGACACTCTTGCCACACCCAAAGCAATATTTCGTCCCAACAAGGCAATTATTATAATGTTCTTTTTGCCACACTTTCCACAAGATGGCTTCTTTCTTGGAGAACTAGTATGTCTTCCATTTTGAGAGTTGGGGTTAGACACCCTATCATCATGAGCCTTGGTAAATTTTAAAGGAACTTTATTAGAAAACCTGTTCTTGAATCTAGGCTTGTCTTTAATGTAAACACTTACCTTAGAAGAACCACCTTCATAAGACCTTGCCTTCTTGGCTTAACTATTCTTCCTCCTTGACATTGTTTCTTCCACTTGTTGAGAATTAACCATGAGACACAAAATATTCATATTATCATGAAGCATAACTAAACGATATTTTTCAACAAAGTCATCCATTGGGTTTAAAACCAAGGATAAATAATACTTGGATAAATCAGTAAATTTCAAGGAATAGTCATGTACACTCATACCTACTTGACGAAGGTTGATGAATTCTTCAATGTTATCTTCCCTCATCTATCTAGAAAAGAACCTATCAAGGAAATCCCTCTTAAAATATCCCATGTAACTGGACCACCTGTTAGTTCCCCATTATCCCTTAATTTCACGTACAAAGTTTGAGCCACATCCTTTAGTTGATAAGCCGCCAGCCCGGACTTCTAAATTCAGGTCACACCCATAGCATAGGGAATCCTATATACCTCATCGAGGAAGTCTTGAGGGTCCTCATCAAACTTCGACCTAAAGAATATAGGTGTATTGATTTTAGTAAAGTCTCTCAAACGATAGGCCACAATATTAGCATACTGAGGCACTCGAGGTCAACCCTCCTATTTTATTTGAGTCGTCATGCCTTTAACTTGTGCAATGACGACATTAGCTTTAGATTTCATAGATTGGATTAAACTGAGAAAGGTTGCCATTTATCTCTCCTTCGATCATCACTAGGGAAACAACTGGAACTTGATAACCTATAGCAAGTTCTTCAACTAGAGGCACATTTGGAAATATCTTAGGAACATTCAAGAACCAATGCAGATCAATAAGAACATATTACTTAAGTCAATACCATGTACATAACAACCCCAAAAATACCAAGTCTAGTCAAGTCAACATGCATAGCAACATCAGCAAGCATAAGAGTTCATAACATCATAACATAAGCAAGCCCATCACTCATACACCCCCATTAAGTCAACTAGTGCAATGAATAAGTAAGTCCCCATAACCCCACTCAACTAAGTAATCTCAACAAAACCTATAAGAAATTTCCAACATTAAATACGATATCATTAAGAGTAGACATCATCATATCATTCATAGTAGATATCATCATACTTTATCAATAGAGAAAAAGCCACATGTTCGTAAGTCAAACCATTTTAATATAGTGTCATTAACATGTAAGGTCAACATATATAGGTATATTTCATTTACATTTATATGCATGAAATCATATAAGAATATCCTTCTAAGACTTCCCTCAGTGCTAACTAGTGTAATGTATAGGTAGAGTCCCATAACCATACGTAAACAAAGTCAAACCCCTTAAGTCATCCTAGTTAGAGTTCAGTTTATTACTTTATTTTACTTGTGATAACATCTTACCTTAACCAACATAGACCACTTTAGACAATGTGGAGCTCGGTGTGACAGAACCCTACACCGAATGAAGGCCGACTACTTGCCAAGGTACTACAACAACATACACATATCATCTATGTGGATCCACCATCTAGTATCATGTGGGAGCGAAATAGTTCAAGAACTAGGAGAAATAGTTGGGACCAAGTCAATCGGTGATAAACTAGAGTCCCCTTTTAAATGACTTTCACTGTTCATCATAGCTTAGTTTTGGTCATAGGGTCTAACCCTTATATATTCATTGTAATAAATTAGTAGGAATTGGATGAGAACACATTTCATTACAACCCTTATACATGAGATTAGAATATTTACATCATTATATCATAGTAAGACACATTGGTACTTCATCACCAACCTTATATCATTAAATCTTGAGCATAACCTGAAAACAATATAATTAAGACATATATATTCAATATCATACAAACGTAATGAATCTAATCATAAGGTATACTTCAACATAACTTCATTACTAAATAAAAATAACCATTATTGAAACAAAGGTTTAAGATCACAAAAATTAACCAATCTCAGTCACAATCCATCATCTAAGGTCTTACCATCAACCATCCAATTCAATAAAGTCATAGGTATAATAACATAATCAATGGTAATTAACATAATAACCTTTTGTTTGTGTTTCATGCGGTTTTTTTTCTTCAAATTTGAGTGTCTATCATTATCAATACCAATGAACAAAAATTAATGTGCAGCTACGATGTGGCGAAATGAAGTTTCATCAGCAATATATGAACTTTTTGTATTTTTTGACCAGTCGATTATTAGAATTAGGTCTCTTGTGATTAGCATTGCACACTACGAAACATGTAGAGTCGCTATCTATTCAAACTTATTTTATTTTTTATAATATACAAATACAACCATTGATATAAATGTATATCAATTACATATATATAATTATCTTACAAGATTTAAAATTAAATTACAATGCTATCTATTATATATTTTGTTGAATCATATTTTGTGCGAGAGCATTTGAACACCTTTGTTGAGCATGAGCTTTGCATGTCAAGCATGTATAGTGAGCTTTATATTATTTGTTAATTTAAGTGACAATCACAATCTTTGGGTCCACGATTGATCCTTGCATTAGTATGTTGAGTGTTTTTGTGTGCCTTCATGATTGAATCTTATGTAGAACTACTTGAGACATCCCTTTGAATTGATGACCTTATGTTTTACTCGAGAACAAGCAACTATTTAAGTTGGGGGTGTTTTTGAGTCCACGACTTGGACATCTTTAGGGATTTATTTTAATTGCTTTAGTGTCTTGGAATTCATATTTTGTACCAATAATTGATGTAAATCATTGAATTTCATGTATACGGATTGAGCAACAAAGAATGGATACTAATGAGAAAAAATGAAAAAGGTACCGTGAATGACAAACAAAAGAATCCTTTAGGATAACCTAAACTATTTGGCAAGTCACCCAATGGCAAAGTATTCGCCTTATGTTCAAGAATGCAAATTCTTAATGGGGAAAATAAATTTGTCGATAGAAAGGAGTAGTAGTAAACAATTCATCAAACGCTTTTGTTAAGCAGTGCCTTATCACCCAAATATACATAACTTGGAGAATTTGAAGGTTAGAGTAGAAAGAAGATGGAATTGCCCAAACTGACGATCGTCGAGTGGATCGGCCATATTGACTTATCAAGTCGAATGATCCTTCACAACAAACTTTTTGAAAACTATAAATACTTGATTAAACTTTTACATTAGTATCGAATTTCATATTAAATTCTCTGTAGAATCATATTATTTTTGAGCTACTGAAATTCGAGTATGAGAACAATGTTTTTTATGGAGACAATTTTCCTTGACTTTTAAAATTTGAATATTTCCAACTTCAGAATAATGGAAGTGGGTATTAAAGATTCTTCATCTACGACTTGTGTAAAGACATTATTATTGATACCTAGTTAGTGTAATTACAATTTTGTATTTATTTCTTTTATTTTACTATGTTTAGCTAAAACACCAATTCTTGAGGTGTGATTATGGGTGGAGTTTACTATTTGGTATTTCTAAATGAAATATTATTTGATGTTTAAATGTGATTTCATTCTGTAATTGTCATTTAACATAATAGCTTCTAGTTTTATGTGAAATATTAACATTGTGTTTTTTTACGTACTCGAGAGAGAGGTTTTCAAAGCAAAATTACTGAATCGATTGTTAATGGGTATTGTGTTGTGATAGGTTCAGCTCGAGAGAGTGAATCCTTAACCCTTTTATACACATAAAGCTTGAGAGAGTTAATGAATGACTGAAGAGAAGGTTGATGTAAATTTCTACTTGTTGGTGTACAAGAAAATCCAATTTGATTCGGGATAAACTGCTCGAGAGAGGTTATCCCCATTAAAATTTGTCGTATTCACTAATTCGCAACACTTTATTAGTTATTGTAGTTACCTATTTGTTTACCTTAGCCTATAATTGTATTACATCCTAAGAATCCCTTTTCTATTCGTAGTTATCTATTATTCCACTTGATATTTGATTACAAACCCTCTCTTGATATTTTACACTTGGTTGCCCTTTGATTTAACCCATGCTTTGTTCGTAAATGCAATTATCGATGATTGATTTGTGAAAATGTGTACTTTGCTATTGATTCTTAAAACCAGTCCCTGTTGAAACGATCCAAACCCTTTGTTGGTTATATCAAGACGCCCAATTCTTTGTCTTATGAAGTAGATGTAGTGTCATGATATGTTGAAATCAACACTTCACATTTCTTTATTTTCCATCTCATTTCATCACACACCCTACTTAGTCTTTGGTCTTAAGTTTGTTATTCTAACACATAAAACTTCATGAGTATTCTAGGTAAATACGTAGCGAGAGGTATCCATTCCTCAACTTTGTTCAAGGAAAAGGGAAAGACTGAAAGGGGTTTAAGTAGCGTTCACACACACAAACTTTGCCATAAAATAGGTATAATATAAAAATATTACACTCTTCAAAATTATTTCCTAAGATCATTTAAACAGTTTGAATCACTTAGTCAATTGAAATAATATGTTAAATTTTAGTGGTCGTTACACATGGTTCACTGTAAGATAATAACAAAAGGTATTGTAACAAACATAAAAGAAGACTTAATACTTTATCTTATGTGAAATGTTCTTCAAAAGAGAATCAACTAAATAATAAGCTAGTCAGAATAATATTCAAAAAGTTCACATATTATCTATGTAACTTCATTTGGCCTTATCATAGCCACACATTAATTTTTTTTACTGAGAGAACTATTTAAGTGATCAGTAAATCCCGACTGATAGTCAAATATGCACAACAATAATGACATTCAAACAAGGAAGGGTAAAAAACCATTTTATTTTAAAGAAGGAACTCGAAACTCAAATATCCACAAACACAATGCCAAAACACAAATAAAGAACAAAATACAATATATAGCAAAAAAGTATTCGTAAGAGGTAGGTATGGAAATACCTCACCCTCCCATTAAAAAAAGCTATTTGTCAACAAATGGAATAAAACATCAAATAGATTATAGAAATGAAAGCAAGGTAGTTAAAGAAAGGTCCTATTTAACAAGCCACTCCATCTATTAGGGTATAAGTAACTGGTGCAACATCACGAATATCAACTTTACTGGACTCAACTAAAGGTGTGTCTGCCAAATCCCCATGTGCATATACCATGCCCTCCTCAATCTGCATAAGGCCCTCATAAGATGCATCGTTATATACAACAAGCAGCTCCTTATTTGTTTTTGCATCAAACTATGCACCAGCTACACTTTGCTTAAGCGATCTCTATTTTCTAAAATATCACCGACCTGTAAGTGGATTATAGGTGGTCCACATCTTTGCTTAGCTTAGCAATAACGATATTTAGTGTTGGTACCTTCTCAATGGCCCCAGGTCTTGTCTCACACATTGTTATCTGGCATGAAGGGAATCAATGGTAAAACTCAATGGTGCCATAGCATCAGAAAGGGCTCTCTTGATTATTCCAAATATCGTGGCCTCAAACATAGATGCCTGTCTATCAGTAGAATAGGCTAGCTTCTTATCAAGCCTTGAGAACACACCTTTGTCATAACACAGCATACAAGACTACAAAAAGCTTTATAAAAAGTCTCATGACATTTCATTCCATTCGATATAGAAAAAGGGCGGAACCGAAACTCAATTAAATCTGAAATATCAAAAACATTCATTTGAAAGAGATACTTGAAAATTCATAGTGGAAGTCTTATTCTCACAAGTCCATCTAACAAAGGCATGGAAATTAAAGTAGGCACAAGACCCTTTACAAGCGAAAAGACTAGAATTTTCTATTACATGAATAAAAAGGAAAGCGTAAAAGTTCTCGGCTTTGAATCCATGAGGACATACAAAAATCATTGAGAATAGCAATCCAAACACTTTAATCTAGCTAGAAAAATCACTTGTCGGAACTTATAGTTGTAGTATAACAGAAAGAATTATATTAGCACAAATAAGTACTATGTATGATGACCATGCATAAACATGCATTAAAGGGGAATTTTTTACTTGAAATGCATATATATGCTTTTCGGTAAAAGATAATGAACACAACCATAAAAGGCATAATATTCAAAGTTAAACAATGTACAAGTCATTTATTAACATTAGGACATACTCAACATGTAACCATTACCTTCACATGAAGCCTTAACGTCAAGTAACCCTCAAGGTATACCTTATTGAATGTATGAATGACGTCCCATACCACTATCCACAATAGGTACAACCTTAAGGTCACTCAAAGTTAACATATCGTTCAACCTTTTTATATTTACCACATTGCTAATTCATAAGAGACATAAACATTACATGAGTCGTAACATCACATTGTGATCATCATATAAGAGAACTCTAAGTCATACTTTTTCAATGTATGAGTAGCATTAGAATACTGGTCACACGAAGTACTCTTTTGAGCCTTCATAGACAAAAAACATTCATAGTCGTAGTGTCAAGGAAGGAAAGTAAAGCATAAGTACAATCCATGTGAATAATGCATAATTGCAATAAACATTCTAGTAAATATTATTCGTCCATACGCCATAGCACGGACAAGCCATGCGTTTCATGAAGCGCCCATGATACACGACTATTATGCCTGCAGGACACCAATGTCGTCCGCCAGCCACCGCCTCAAACGCCCCGCGGACGTCGCTGACAAGTTTTTGTTTATCTTCCTTTGAAACACATTAATTCATTAAATACTTATTCATTCATTAGAGCTTCACATGAGTTTCTTCAGTTAATAAATTTCTAAAATAGTGAAAAATATATTGTGAAGTAATCTTAATAGAGTTTTTAAAGATGCATGTTGCCTTTGTTTATGTGAAGTTGGTCAAATGTTGCCTTTTCATATTAGTGATTCTTCACAGTTTCCTTGTGTGGATTGATGTGTTTTGTACAGTCTTTATTCTAGAAGTAAAGGAATTGTTCTTACCTTGTAAAGTTATTTTAGTATGTTAGTAATGGGAGAAACCTTACGATTAGTTGACTACTTTCCTTGTGAATCTATTCTAATAGTTGTGAAATGAGAAGAAAGAGTTTTATTCCACAAGTTGGCAATACGATTTTTCCTAAGGTTTAATTAGAATGATGTATGTATCCTTTAAACCTAAAATAGTAGGAGAGAAGTGATGTTGACTTAATTTAAACTGGTAAGTTGCCTTTTTTTGTTTATCTTGACTATGACCAAGTGAGGAGATGCTTTGGTTTTACCTAGGTATTATTGGTGGGCAGTTATCTCCAAAGGTTATAATATGGGTTGAAATGACCTACAAGTTACCTTGCATATTAATGAAATAATATAAAGAGTCCTTATGGATAAGTCTCTTTTATTGTTTCCCCTAAGTTTTTATCATCCTTGGAGTTTATGGTATAATTGAAACTGTATGTGTTTAACTAGTATGAGCTATTTAATTGACATGGATTTCCTTTAGGTGTTGGTCTTAGAATGTAAGATCCCGAAAATGTCTTAGGTTAAGTAGAGCCTAACATGTTTTTCATCATGGTCTAAGGTCCTTAAATTGTCAAAAATATGGTATTACGGTAGTGTCTAAGTGTTTAGGTGCAAGGGACGACTAAGATGTTCGACGACTAAGTCACTTATCTACCTCATTTGTTGTTTTATGTGTTTATGCGTGATTCATGAGTATATAAGGTCATTAGATGAGTTATTATGGTGTATATAGGTAGTGTGTCATTTTTCATGAACTTTGGATGTCAAATGTCCAAGAACGTCTATAACGTTTGAAAGGTTTGCCTTGAAACAACCTTATGTGTATAGGCATGTTTCGAAGAGTTTAACGTCTTCATTTTAGATGAAATTCATGTGAAAGATCCTAAAATCGTATATAATCATGTCTGGGCTGGAAATGTCTGGGCATACATCCCCAAGGACCTTCTAAGGGTCCTTAAGGAAGAACCTTTATCATTGAGCCAAGACTGCGTAGACAACCCCAAACAACGAAGGCAAATGACGTCCAGTGTGCCAGTTGATGCCCCGTAGATGGGTTGTCCTAGTTAATTACTTAGGTGTTTATAAGGAGGGTCTAATGACCAGCCTCAACTCCAAACATCAGACAAACAATATGGTCCGTTGGTCAAAGGACGGGCCATCCATGGCCATCCGTATATGAGCCTGTTCTCCTGTACAGGTTCACTATAATGTTAGGGGTGAAATTTTTAATTCATACAACGTCCAAATAAGACTTTGAGAGGTTCCTAAATTTTATTTTGGGCATTTTTAATATGTTTATAACCCTAAAACACATCAAAGATTTCATTCTTCAAAATAAAAATCCAAATTCTCTAAGAAATTCTGTAGAAGTCTATTGTTGCTAAAACTCAAGGAAGGGCTTGGATTAAAGAATTTAGTGGATATAATTTATCAAATTGAAGAATTATATTCATTTAGGTATGGTTTTTGATCCTTCAAACTCTTTTCATCAAGGAGCCCACTTTTCAAAGATGTTTTCTGAAGTTTTCAAAGATGAATTGTTCAATTTCATGATCTAGCTATGGGTTCTTGCATTAAATTTTTTTAATCATTGAATATTTATTAAATTGTTTATAATTTTATCATTATAACTTAATTATCTTATGAAATCTATTTTTTGATTGCTTTATGGGTTAAGTAATATTGATATAATGCTTATTAATTCTAGTGTAGTTTTCCATAGGTTATTGATTGATGTAATAATTGTATTGAATTGATATCTAGATTTTATTAGATTAATGAATATAAATTTAGTTGACCTAATTTTATTGAGTATCATAGTTTTTATATTTGATTTATGTTCATGCCCATTGGTAAGGGCCATATAGTATTGATTTGGATGGTTTAGCATTGGATTGAAGTTTTGAGGAGGGAATGGTTGTACACTGCCATGATTTCCTTTATTTTATGATAATTACACTTCAATTATGTTGTAATTCGTATGGTCCACTTTTGGTGACAATTTTATGCGCTTTACTTGCATAATTTTAGGTAATATGATGATCATGGCCTTGTCGGCAACTACTTGAAGTAATTATGATGATTATGTGAAGTTTATTAATATGTGTATGCATGATAAATAATGTGAAAGTATATGTGTTCTTCTATTGATGCTATTTAGCAAATCATGTTAGACCATGAAAATGTCTTTATGTGTACAATCTTAGGGTTTATGCATGGTTATTCCTACTTGACTATATGAGTCTATGATGGTCATATTGATGATGATATGGTAATGTATAGTATGATCTAATGATGATAATGATTATTTCTATGTGTTTCCAGAATGACATGTAATATGTGTTAAATGAAGTATGTTGGGTCTTTTCTTGGTTGACTTGTGTCCCTTTATGGATGTATTAATGTGAATATGAGAATTATTGAATTACGATGCTAAAGCCTCTTT
Organism: Solanum lycopersicum; assembly: GCF_036512215.1. Taxonomy (NCBI): domain Eukaryota; kingdom Viridiplantae; phylum Streptophyta; class Magnoliopsida; order Solanales; family Solanaceae; genus Solanum; species Solanum lycopersicum. Next base: position 29,091,458 of record NC_090809.1, read on the forward strand.
GTATTGTATGTGTGAATTACCTGAGACTTTAAATGATGTTAAGAGAGACCTTTTTGTGAAACCATGAACCTAGTGGTAATGTTATGAATGTTGAAGTCGAAAGCTTTAATGATATCCTTCATGTAAAGGAATGATAGACTTAAGGTTGGTTGGATGGAATGTCATCATATCAAACCTTAGGAAATTTATTATGAGCTTCTTGTAACCATTGTAAGGTAGCCCTAATGGACCTCTTCGGTAGGATAAATGTGGGTTGTGAACTTGATATGGAACCCCTTTATTTGAATCTTGAATGTAAATTAATTTATGAGAACAAACGCTAGCACCAAGTGAGTATGGTCGAGGAACTACATTAACTTAAAGAATGAGACTAGAGTACAAAGCACACCGTTCATAGTCCTTAACAATGATCCTACATAGAAAGTGTCGAAGTTCTACCATTTGCAAGTAGAACACCTTCATCAGAGTAGGATAGAACTCTGGATTCCAAGTAAAGCTATGATGGTCTATGTCAATTATTGTCTATTATCATCATATAGGATATCTACAAGAATTAGATATGTTCTATAATGTTTTGGTAGTGGTGTGAGGCACTATCTATACATTGTATAATAGTCTTTGAAGGTGTTAGTTATAGTTCCTAGGTCTTTATGTATTGAATGATTCTTAAATGAACTAATGATTCCAACGACTTAAGTTGATAAAGTATGTTAAACAAATAATTACTTATTTATAGTAGTTAAGGGTTGTCTAGTTACGGTGTGAATTGGGCATAAGAATGGTCACTTCGTATCTATTCTATATAAGTCTTAAGGATGACTCTAGTTACAGAATATGTTGATCATGTCGACATCATCTAATCCTTAGGAAGTCTTAAGGATTATTTTGGCATGGACATTATGTTCTTGATTTAATTTATTCTTTTCATATACTTGGTAAGGAAAAATGTCATATTATACATGTTATATATTTTTGCCTCTTGTAAACGTGTATGTGTCTCAAGATGAATAGTCTAGAAGAATATTTAGGCATTCTTAGAGAAGTTGTATGGGTGGTATCTCGTTGTGTTGCTTAAGTGACTGTAAAACATTTCACTGTAAAATGAGTATAGGTTATTGTAATGTTTCTCAAAAATGAACTAAATCGCTTAAATGTTATATTATATGATTCTAAAGTGTTAAATGTTATTCTTATTATTATGTTATGATATTTAAGTTAAAAAGATGCATATTTCTAATAAATGTCCGTTTTAATGATTTTACGCATAATGTCATACTTAGTATAAGTGTTTGTACTAACTCCATACATTTTGTTCTCTCTAAAGGTGTAGGCTAAAGGTGAGGAGGATCGCGAAGGAGAGCTTGAATCTAGATTCATTCAAGCAAAGAGAAGTATGTCCTCAATTGACTCAAGGGCATACAATATGTCTTTTAGTTTCAAAGTTTTGTAATTCACTGAGTATTTCTATATTTGAACTATGGGTCGTGTCCCAAAGTATTCTCGTGTCTAAGTTTGATCAGATTGACAATTAGTATTTTCTATGATTTCTAATGAAAGATATTAATAATGATATTCTAATGTTCTGTAAAAAGATTTGATTTCACACTACTTTTGATTATGCATATGGATGAATAATAGGAAAAGGCTTTGTACAAGACCTCCGAGAGGTCAAGTAAGCTGGTTGCAATCCGAGATTGTCCCTAACTTCTAGGGTGTAGTTTCAGGATATTACAAGCTTGGAATCAGAGAAGAGTTTATGAAAGTAGTCTTAAGAATAAAAATGTCTCATCATGTCAGATTTGATGGAATTATAACCATCGGTACGAGTCACGACACATCTGTGGGCAAGAGGCTATAGGACGATAGATTTTCCCTTCTTTTCTACTCCTATAATGTGCCATAGAGTAAACGTTATGAGTACTCTTTTCTTATAATATTCCTTGTGTTTCAAGGAAGATTAATACAAGGAAGACACCGGCCAGGAGAGTTGAAGAGAATGATGTGAATGAGGAAATTCCTCCTCATGCTTAGCAGGTTGAGAAGGTTCCTTAAGGTGATCAAGGTTCCCAAGATGATAAGGTCCTTAATAAGGGAGGAGGTAATGATATTCCGGTGGTTCCCCTGATGTTGAGTAATAGTGATATTAGAGACGTTTTGCTTACTTTAGCAGAAGCCATGACTTCTAAAGAAAATTTGAGTATGGTGCCTTGGATGAATGTTATGGAGATCACTATGAGTTCTAAGTTGAGAGACTATATGAGGATGAATCCTCCTATATTTATTGGCTCTAAGGTTGGAGAGGATCCCCAAGAGTTCCAAGATGGAGTGTACAAGGTATTGACTGCCAAGAGGGTGACATATAGGGAGAATACAGCATTAGCTTCATATCAATAGAGGTATGTTTTTCAAATGTGGTACACTCAATGGAAGGATAATAAGCCGGTGGATTCGGATACTATTGAGTGGGAATATTTTAAGGAAGATTTTTTTATAAAGTAATTTTTCAGTGAGAGGAGGGATGTTAAGGTAAAGGAGTTTATCAATCTCAAGAAAGACAATATGAGTGTTGATAAATACTCTGTAAAGTTCTCAATGTTATCTAGACATGCCCCATCCATTTTGTCTAATTCAAGGTATGAGATGAGTAGATTCGTGATGGATGTTGGCGATCTAGTGAGGGAGGAATGACGTACAACAATGTTACATGATGATATGACCTTAACTAGACTCAATGTGTATGCACAATCAATTGAGGTGTCTAAACTAGGAAGGATTGCTAGGAACTTGAAAAGAAGTGGTTCAAGTGATCAAGGTTAATCTAGGTTTAAGAAGAGGGGTCAAACTCAAGAAGAACCTAGGAGTGCTAATGTTAACAAGTTGCTCCTAACGTACCAAAGAATGATGCTCCAAATAAGTAGAATTTCTATATACACCGAACTAAATGATCAAAGCCGAATCAGTATGAAGAATGATGGTAAGTTCGTGTGTTTGTTTAGTATTCTGAGTTCCTTCTATGTTAGAGACTATGGTGAGTAAATGACTTTTGGTTAATTGTTTCATCTCTTTGTCACAACCCGAATTATGGAATTTCAATCCCAAGCGGTGTCTTTGACCTCTTAGAGATCGCAGACAAGTCTCATCTTGCATTCATCACATTTATATGGTTATTTTAGGGGAACATTTAAATCTTTTAAAATGTATGAAGTATACATAGACTTCATATACTTATTTCATGAATTCATCATATAATAATCTCAACATAAATGTATCAACCATCTCTCATAAGAATCAATTAGAAACAGAATAATAATATATCATAAATACATTTGTCAAACGCGGCCTTATACAAAATCATTGAACTAAAAGTACGCAAGAAATAATAGGAACAACATCTACTAGATTTGTATAAACCTAAGGCTAAAATAAAACTATAGCATCCTCGAAATCAAGAGGACCTACAAAATGGTATGGAAAAAACACTATGTCCAAACCGTTGCAAGAGTCGTTAATCTACCCTTTAGCCTACCTATATAGAATAGTTAATAGTAAGGGTTAGTAAACAACTTTTACAAAGTATGGGTGTATGCACACATACACATAAGGCTATGCATGATCAAAGAAAGCTCTTCCTAAACAAAATGTTATTTCTTGAAAGCCTAGTCACTAGACTTTCTCAAATTGTTAGTTGTGAATTGAGGTATGAATATGATGTATTTTAATGCATTAAAGCACAAAAATCATTTTCTGTATGATTACAAAACATTAGTGTCATCAACATTATTTTAGAACAACTCGGGCAGATATTTGAGATTTTTGATTCTCTTAGGCCAAGAGCTCCTCTTTGTACACTTAATTTATTTTTCATTCTTTTTCTTCTTCTTGTTGTGTAGTTCAATAATTCATTCGGTCCTATGGTTTACTTTTAAGTGTAATGATTCATTATAGTCCCATACCCATAATGAATCGATGTAAGTAATCTAGGGACTAAGGAATGATTTCCCTACCGAACAGTGAATCATTCTTAACACTATATATTCATTATGTTTCATAATCAATTCTCTAATGATCATACCATTGAATTTCATTACATTCATGTTTCTCAAGTGAGGGCACAACATATGGCACCTCAACCAGAGGGGCTTCTTTATCAAATACAGAGTCTGCTTTATTCGTACATTCGTACTTCAGATTACTCTTTTCATTCATTCGTAGGCTGATGTAAACACTAGCTATACCTAGGATGAAGTTTAAGAATCTCATCGGGATAATGAAGTGCAACGACCAAGAATGACCTAATTTCATTACTTGAATCATATTTCACCATCTGATTGTCTTGCACAAACAGCTTACAAATCGTTCATTGGGAACTTTAGCCTTAACCGGTGTAGATCATGTGAGCATCATGAAATGCAGTGTCTACCCAACACCAAAAAAAGGTGTAGTCACCAGCTAAAGTGAACCGAACATGTTAGCGTATATAGGGAGTCGAACCCTAGTAGATCTCTATATTGGCAGTATATGTTCAAACACTAGTAGATATAAGGATACCCATACTTGTCAATTTGGACAATCTTATCTCATGAGAGTTACGTGAAACTCCATCCTTCTCGAAGGAAGACATCACCGCTCATATCTAGCCTATCGGCGCTCAGTTAAAAGATCCATTACATTCAAGTCAAACATCATGGAATATGGCTTCTATCATAAGGGGATCATTGGTCATTAGATGATTTCTCATCTAATCATTAGTATTAATTGTGAATTGTTATTAGACCTACATATAGAGTACAATTAAGACTTGTCTCTTGATATTCAACACACTCTGAAGTGCGTACTTTTAGTGACCTTTACTTAGTCTTGGTTGAGACTTGTCTCACCATTCATCATAGACTCTTATCATGTTGTCATAATTTTCATTAATATCATTGATTAACATAATTACTCACCTTATTACGTGAATGATTATTTCTTCTTTATCTTCTAGTGTTTACTCAAGGATTATGTAGGCTTGCTTCTCGATTGAGATTTACTTACTCTATTTATGACTTGTCATCCTTACTTTACATTGATGAAATGTGAATTTTCCTTACATATCATCCTTTGGTGTAATGACACTAGCTCACACATTCTAACACATTCATATGTGAGTATTCTTTTAACATAGTAGCTTAGGTGTAAGTGAGACTTGTCTCACTTCCTTTAACACCCTATTTTGGTCACTTACTTATTGTAGACCGCTTTATATATTTTATAAATCACGTTACTTGCTTACTTTAGTGTAGTCGATTCATATCACTGTTTATGGACGATGAGCACTTCATTCAATACGTTTCATGAGTTCATATGTCATTCTTTTTTAACATGTTTGGAGTTGCGCGAATGAGTGGCATGCCGTAGATTATGAGTTCTTTGAATTATTTTATAAGAGCTTATATTATCATTTGATACTCTCACTACACAAGATTGGCATATGATTAGTATTGGTCTAAACCTTTGAATAATAAACTACATAACCATTTTTGTTGGCATGTGCCAATTTTACGTATGTTCATATTTGAATTTAATATATATGAACCATTAGCCAATCTTTTAATTAATTAAAATTATATTATAACCATTTACATGCATCAGTTTTAGACATTGTATCATTATCCATTTTATTGACATAAGGAAAGCATTCACTCAAATTATGATTTCATGGAGATCTTTTTAGCTAACATTATAACATAACTTTAGGCATAAGGTTTTTTAAAACATTTTTGAAATCATATTATAATTCGATGAATATATCATCTTTATAACGTCATATAAACAGCAAGTGTGCACAACAAACCGTAACATCTTCATACATAACATTTTCGGACATATATTTAACATAGTATCATTCTTTTAATTCACATAATAACACTTAGCATCAAACTAATCCAATTAATCAGTTCATTCAATAATTATTTAATAAAAAACCATATACATTAAGATCATCAATAACCACATACAACAACATATATTCTAACCTATTCAACATTCAAATCGTAACAAGGATACTAGGGAAAAAAGTTCGACAAGAACGACGGGAAATAACCCTAGTTTTCAAGATCTTTAAATCAGTCGAAAGAATGTATTGGAGAAATAAGTCCAGGAGAGAAACCCATATCTTATGTATAACTTAATCTAGGAAGACCACCTTTAACGAAACCTTGATGAAACTTTGAAATTACCCTAGAGAAATCGATAAAATTTCTGCCTCTTTCTTGCATTCGTTGGTTACTATTTTTCTGTAATTTTTGTCTATGAGTTTGAGCGTTATTTTTATGTTTATGAACTTATATTGAATCATTCAAATTATATTTTATTATGTTAATTAAATAAATTAATTAACTAATTAATAAAAAGCCCCTCCTAGATTGACTAGAACTAGGAAAACACAATAGTTTGTCAAATCTGAAAATTTTCCTAAGAATTTCGTTTTGTTGCTATAAATTAATTAATTAAATGTATAATTTAATTAATTAAGGTACCTATGGGTAACTACTAAAGTTACCCTAAATCATTGGAACAAAAATTTACCCTATTGGACCATCCTTGTTATGTACTAGGATTTTTCTTGAGTTGTACTAGGTTTGTGTAAGAATTTCAGTTTGACCCCTTTAATTTAATTAATTAAATGGATAATTTAAATTATTAAGTTACCTATGGTAATTACTAAATTACCTTTAAGTCGTTATTACCATAACTAATCCTTTGAACCATCCTAGGTCAGGTACTAGATTGTCTTTTTCTTGTTTTAATCAAAATCTGGAAATTTTCTATTTATTTTCAGTTTTATCCCATTCAAATTAATTAATTTGTTTGATAAATTAAATAATTAGGTAACCTAGGGGAATTAATAAAGTACCCCTAAGTTTTTAGGAATATAACTAACCTTTTGGACCATCCTAGATTAGGTACTAGGTTGTTTTCGTCCTAGGTTTCCGGGTGCACTAATGGGTCCAATTAGGTTACTACTAGGTTATTTAGTTATTTCGGTTACTATCATATAGTCTAGAATTTGTATTAAGGTTAGTACTCACATGAAGTGGTTCCTTGTGCACATTGTTCCCCATAACTACCTTAACCAAATTCGGTTAGGGTGGTCCCCTCCTTTGGAAGCTTCTTCACATGTCTTGCACATATGATTGCACATGGGTTGGTTTCACTTTACTAACTAACTATTTTTGTGGTTCATTTTCGAATGTTTACTTATTGTCCGAAGGATCTTCACTATGCCATTGGGCACTGTTTAATCTACATGATCCTTTTAAAATCGTCATGTGTTATGGTACTAGGCTTAACACTTGGATTTCTAGTCATTCATGTGATTTGCAAATAAGACTTTTTAATTATCGTAGGGTCTTCATTTAAGGTGCATTCATCACACAAACTCATAGATACTTAAAAATTTGGCTAACACTATCTAAGACAACATTTTCTACTATGCCCATAATTTTCTAATATGCCCAATATTTCTTAATATTGGGTATTGATATGCCTATTTACCCGTTATACACAATCTTAAGGACCTATTGGGATTTTCATTAAACGTATGATTTTCCGAAATGTTACATCATCCCCCCATTTGGAACATGCATACGTGATGACACTTACACATCATTTAAACAAAGAGGTGACTTTCGAAAGTTACTTTGTCATACTTAAACATTTCTCTTTTGTGAATATCTTCTTCACACTAATTTGGATGATGCATATCTTTCAAGCTTGTCTGAAGCTTCATATTTGAGAATGAGGAATTTCCTTCTCAATCACACTATAATTAATGAACATCACAACTCAATCAACACAGAAACCATGCCTATGCTACACAAAAACAGCAACATAAAATGCAACATAACTTTGTTTTAACTCACACAATGCTATTATAAGACATACGATTAGGGACTTACCACATCAAATCCACTAAAACGCTTAAACGTAGATCTTCTTAACATAAACCAGACTAAAGAATAGTATACCTTACCTCTTAGGTAAAATCTTAATTGCCATAAGATTTGAATCTATTGACGCCAACTTAATTTGAAAGGGAGTTTCCACTAAGCAATCTATTTCTCTACATACCCCTTTGTCCTTAAAATTGTCTCCTATAGGACTACAATTTGAAACGTTTCATGTATGATCTCAAGAAGTAAGTCAAATTGATTAGCCACAAAAAGAGTTACCATAGGCAAGGTAGATCGTGGATCTAATAATGCATAAACAGGAAAGGAGAAGACATGCAAGTTACCATGATCCACATTCGTGGACTTCACTTATTCCTCTCTTCCTTTTAACACATAGAACTGGTTTCTTTTGGGGGGTTCGATTACAGCATTTGGCCGAGGCTGAGCATCTGCCTTGAACAATTGGATTTGAACCATGCCCTTACCATTTTAGACCCAACTTATTTGGAAACTGAAGCCTTACTACACTGTTTCTATAGTCTATTATAGCATAACACTTATTTCTTTAGTTGGTATGTAACCAACGAATCCTTCTCCTCCTCATCAATACTCATAGAAGCCTTTTAGACATTACCATTCATTCACATTCGTGAAAACAACCACACTCACCACATGTCTTTCATCCACGTTTTACATTTCCGTTATAGCCCCTTCCTGGGAGAGCCAGATTTTGAACTCGGCGCCTTATACCACTTGGTCATCCTAATTATTGTTTGTGTTCTTCTATGCATTCACACAATAAGGAAGTTAGATACTTATATTGACACAAAGTATTAAAGCTGTAGATAGCACGATAAAGAGTAGAAAAAAGGGAGAATTTCCTATCATCTCATAGTCTTTAAGTCATGTTTGTGGAGCGCTTCACAACCGTAAGCTAGAAACTACGTAATGTGGTTGTGTTGAGATTTAGTTACTAGGTACTTTAACCTCATGCTCTGATAAAAAGTTTGTCACGACCATGATTCTGGAGTCAGAATCGCAACCGGCGTCGTTAATCTCTCAGAGGTCGCATACAAGCCTCATCTTGCATTCATCACATTTATATGGTTAATTTTAGCGGAAAATATAAAACATTTAAATGTATGAACTATTTAAAGACTTTAAATAGTTATTTCAATAATTCATCATATACTAAGATCAACATAAATGTAATAACCATCTCTTGTAAGAATCAGTTCAAAATAGAATAAGAATATATCATAAATACATTTTCTAAACACGAACTAATTACAAAAGCTTCAAAAAGAAATTACAAAATAAAGTCTAGGGAAAACATCCACTAGATTTGTCAAAAACTAAGGCTAGACTAAAACTGTAGCATCCTCGAAATCAAGAGGACATACCAAATGGTCTGCAGAAACGCTGATGTCCAAACCATTGCAAGATTCATCAATCTGTTCCTTAACCTACATACATAAAATTTTAAATATTAGGGGTACTACACATCTTGTACTATGTATGGGTGTATGCACATATACACAATACTATGAATGATCAAAGAAAGATCTTCCTAAACAACATGCTATTTCTGGAAAGCCTAGTCACTAGACTTTCTTAAATAGTTAGTGGTGAAATGTGGTATAAATATGATGTATTTTAATTCATTCAAAGCAGACAAATAATTTTCTATATGATTACAAAAAATTAGTATTATGAACAGAATTTTAGAACATTTCAAGCGAAGATTTGAGATTTTTCATCATCTTAGGCGGAGAGCTCCTCTTTGTACACATAGATTATTTTTCAGTCTTTTTCTTCTTCTAGTTTTGTAGTTCAATAACTATTTTTGTCCTCTGTTTTACTTGCAAGTTCAATGATTCATTGTAGTCGCATACCCACAACGAATCGATGTCAATAATCCAAGGACTTAGGAATGATTTCCCTACATTATAGTGAGTCATTCTTACACGATATATTAATTACCTTTCATAAGCAATTCTCTATTGATCATGCCAGTGATTTTATTAATTTCCTATTTTATATATAATACATTTCATATACAGGAGACTTTGGAATCGTTGATGTAGCATTATGACATCACAAGTGAGGTCCCAATATATGGTACCTCAACCCGAGGGCCTTTTTTAGAAAATATGGAGTCTATTTATTTTGTTCATTCGTAATTCACATTATTAATTTTATTCATTCATAGGCTGATGTAAACACAAACCATGCCTAGGATGAATTTTAAGACTCTCATCGGGATGATAAAGTGCTATCACCAAGAATGACATAATGTCATTACTTGAATCTTATTTGACCTCCTGATTGTGATGCAAAAACACCTTCGTATCGTAAATATCATTATCTTTCATACTTTGAGGATGAAATTCATTATTCATTTGGGAACTTTAACCTTAACCGACATATATCATGTGAACATCAAGAAATCAAGTGTATGCCCCACACCGAAAAGAGGTGTATTCACTGGCCAAAGTGACCCGAACATGCTAGCATATATAGGGAGTCGAACCCTAGTACATCTCTATATTTGCAGTATATGTTAAAACACTAGTGTATATAAGGATACCCATACTTGAAATTCTTGACAATCTCATCTCATGAGAATGACGTGAACCTCTGCCCTTCTCGAAGGAAGGGATCACCACTCATTGCTTGCCTATCGGGGCTCAGTATAGAAGTCCATTACATTAAACTCATACATCATGGAAGATTTCTTCTTGCATGAGGGAATCATTTCTCATTAGCTTATTTGTTATCTCATCATTAGTATTAAGTGTGAATTGTCCTTACACTTACATATATAGTACGATTGACACTTGGCTCTTTTTATCCAACACTCTGTTAGGTGAGTACTTTTAGTTACCTTTACTTATGCTTGGTTGATACTTGTATCATCATTAATCTTACCCTTTTATCATGTTTTCCCCATTTTCATTAGCATCATAGATTAACATAATTAATCACCTCATTACGTGATTGTTCATTTCTTCTTTATCTTCTAGTGTTGACTCAACAATTATGGAGGATTGCTTCGAGATTGATATGTACTTACTCTATTGATTACTGGTCATCCTTACTTTACATTGATGAAATGTAAACATATCATCCTTTGGTGCTAAAGAGACGGTCTCGCACATTCCAACACCTTCATATGTGTGTATTCTTTTAACATAGTAGTTTAGGTTTAAGTGAGACTTGTTCACTTCCTTTAACAGCCAATTATAGTCACTTACATACTTTAGACCCCTTTAATTATGTAATAACTGATATACCGTGGTTTCACAGTATTATTAATGCTTTTTACTTAAGTTTTGTGTGTCCAAAAGACTTTTTGTTCTATGTTTTATATAAGTTTCTACTTATTTGCAGAAAATCTGTCCAAAGATGAATGCGGAGGTTTTGGAGCAATGAAATGAATAAGAGACCACCTACGGAGCTTGTGACGGTCCGTCATACTTGTGATGGTCCGTAGGTGGCAGCGGAGTACAGTTGGTGAAGAAAGACTGGGAAGTCTGACCAAGTGTGGGATTACAAAAAACGTGACGGACCATCGTAGCCATGCTGGTCCGTCCTGCAGGTTCGTCATGAAGATTAAAAAGTAGCCCAGTATCCATATTCCAAGTGTTCAAGTGTTTTGGAACAGAGACCCTCAACCGACCATTGTGCTCGTAACGATCCGTCATACCTGCTGTCAAGGGTAATTAAGAGAGCAGTAGAAGAAATTTCATCAAGTATGAGACGACGGAGTCCATGACGGTCCATCGTGGCCACGACAAGATGTTGCGATGTCAGTCGATCCAGCCGCGTTTTTGACAGATTTCCAGCAGATAGAGTCCTTGTTTAATTGGGTTTTTATTTTCTATAAATAGTTCAAAAAACATCGTTTTTGAGGTTAGACTCTGGATCATTGTTAGACCTTTAAATGTTGGGAGACTCTTGAGTATTTTGTAGACTCTTTGAGAGATTTTTGATATCTTGAGACGTTTATCATTGATTGTTGGTGATTTTTGCTTATTATTCAAGTGAATTTTTGGATTTTAGTCTTTCTCATTGAAGTAAGTACATGAATTCTTATATCATATATTAGAATATTGTGATTATGACTATGGGTAACTAAACTCCATAACTATGGTTGTGGGAACCATAGACATATAACGAGGTAAAACCTAACTAAAATAACAATTCTAGAATAGTGTCTTGTATGTATTGATAATTCTTTCGCATAGAAGTCTTTTTAACGGATGGCCGACATTAGAACTCGCCTTAATGCTACTTGCCGAACCAAGGAGGTAGATAATAGGAAAAGAATTATCAACATAGATTTAGTGTATACTATCTAATAGGCTATTATTAATTGGTACAAGGTAATAACTTAGTCAAATATCGAATATGATGCTTAATATGAGGTAAAGATAAGGGTTAGGATAGCAACACACGTAGCCGGACCATGGTGCGGAGTGAAATTTTCAAGAAGCCGGACCAAGGATTTAGAAATACATAACTTATCAATTTGCATGCAAGATACTAGGAAAGAATTGTTATCGTTACACTTATCAAGTTATGAACCTGTGCGGAATACGTAAACCCTAGTTACTTTTATTAATTGATTAAACACCAACATTCAAAGCTGTTAGTTGTCTCCTTTTATTTTGCTAGTTATTTTAATCAATTTAGGAATAGAAACCCCATTTTTATCATTTTATGCTTTCTAAGGATGTAATTGACTGAAAAATAGTAATACTAGATTGAAGTTAAGTCTAAACTATTTTCCTTGTGGGAACGATCCCAACCTCACTAGTTAGGTTATTTACTTGACACGACCGCTTTACTTCTTATTTGAGAAGTAAGTTTGAGCGTATCAATAACTCACGTTACTTACTTTAGTATAGTAGATTCATATCATCGTTTATAAACGATGAACACTTCATTCAATGAGTTTCATGAGTTGATATGTCATTCACTTAGAGCATGTTGGGAGTCCCAATGAGTGGCATGCCCTTTATTATGGGTTCATTGAATTAGTTTATAAGTGCTTATGTTATCATTTGGTACTCTAACTACACAAGATTGGCATATGATTAGTATTGGCCTCAACCTTTGAATATTAAATTACATAACAATTTTTGTTTGCATGTACCAATTTTACATATTTTCATATTTAAATTAATATGTATGAACCATTAGACAATCTTTTAATAATTTAACATAATATTATATCCATTTACATGCATAAGTTTTAGACAACGTATCGTTAGCCATTATATTGGTATAAGGAAAAAAATCATCCAAATTCTGATTTCACGGAGATCTTTTTAGCTAGACAATCTTGAACATGGGTTTGTTCCACTGTCCTAACTAAATATTAGTTATGGTTCATTTGCGAATGTTTACTTATTTTCCCAAGGATCCTCACTTTGTCTTTGGGAACTGTTTAATCTACATGATCCTTTTAAATCGTCAGGTGTTATGGTACTAGGCTTTACACTTGGATGCCTAGTAGTTCATGTTATTTGTAAAAAAGACTTTTTAATTAGCTTAGGGTCTTCATTTTATGTACATTCATTACAAAAACTCATAGATACTTGAAAATTTCACTAACATTCTCTAAGACAACATTTTCTACTATGCCCATAATTTTCTAATATGCCCAATATTTCTAAATTTTGGGCATTGAGATGCCTTTTTACCCGGGATACCAATTCTTAAGAACCTATTGGGATTTTCATTAAACATATGATTTTCCGTAATGTTACACTCTTCTATTAAACTCAAACTTGAGAGTTGAAATTTGTTAAAATATGTTGCATTACTTTTAATGGTCTTGTTGAAATTGAATTTCATTGATTCTTTGCATTGTGCATTTTATGAATTTATGATGTTATTGTAGGATGTGTTTATGTGATTTTATCTTGCATATTAGAATGTTCCTATCATGAATTACTCAAAAGTTGCATTTTTGGATAAATGGCCTAAATCACTGTAATGCACTGCTCAGTGTAACATCTTTCAAAATTTTACTAATTCATTCTTGGGTCTAAAATTGTTTTAATATTTTTAGAACTGATTTATATGATTATGATATTAAATATAAAATGAGTATTTTCTATTTGGAATGAAACATGCGAGTCTAAAATTGTTTTAATGTTGTTAGAACTTATTTATATGATCATGATATTGAATATAAAATGAGTTTATTCTTTATGGAATAAAGCATGTGTGTTTTGTAGCATGATGAGTTATATAATGTCTTCTAGTTCCTTGTTGTGTTGTGATCCTCTAGGTTATGTGAAATTGATGTTTTCTTAGATTTTTTAATTCTATGATATGTTATATGGTATTTTCATGAATTTGTAATTAAGTCTCTATCCTTGGAAGTGTTCGTAAAGTGTCAAGTGTCATTAGAGGATGAATGTTGTCCAAGTGGGGGAGAATGTAATATCCCGAAAATGAAATAGGTGAAATAGAGCCTAACATGTTTGTAATGATGGTAAAAGATCCTAAAATGGTCAAAAAATTGGTATTTAGGCAGTGTCTAAGATTTTAGGGGCATTGAGACAAACATCAAGGGACGACTAAGACGTTCAACGACTACGTTACCTATGTGAATGGTATGTTGTTTGTTGTGTTTATGCGTGATTAATGAGTATATAAGGTCATTATATGAGTTATTATTGTTTGTAAAGGTACTTTTCATATTTCGTGAATTTTGGAAGTCAAACATCCAAGAACATCCATGACGTTCAAAAGGTTTGCCTTTAAACAACCTTGTTTGTGTAGGAATGTTTCATTTAGTTTTATGTGTTCGTTTTGGATGAAATTAGTGTGAGTGGTCCTAAAATTGTATAATCATGTTTGGGTTGTGAACGTCCAGGATAACATCCCCAAGTACAATCCAAGGGTTATTGAGGAAGGAACCTTTTCATTGATCAAAGATTGTGCCTAGACATCCCAGACGATGGACTCAATCGACGCCTAGTGGGCTAGTCTACGCCTCATCTATGGGGTGTTGAAGGTCAGTATTTAGGCGCAGAGAAGGAGGGGCCAATGACCAGCCTCAGTCCCTAACCATGGACTAACAGGATGGTATTAGTCAAGGGACGGGCCGTCAATGGCCATCCCTCTCTCAGCCTGTTCTCCTGCACAAGTTCACTATAATATTAGCGTTGAAATATTAAATTCCCCCAAGTCAAAATAAGACATTGGGAGGTTCCTAAAGAATCTATTACATATTTTAAATATGTGTATAAGCCTAAAACACTTAGAAGATTCCATTATTCAAAATCAAAACACAAATTCCCTTAGAAGTTCTCTAGAACTCCATTGGAGCCAAAACTCAAGGAATGTGTTGAATTGGAGAATTGATTGGAGATTCTTCATAAAAATTAATAATTATATTCATTGAGGTATGGATTTTTATCCTTGAACCTCTATTCATCAATGATCCAAACTTCCAAAGATGTTTTCTATAGTTTTCAAAGATAAATTTTCCAATTATATGATCTATCCGTAGGTTCTTGCATTAAATATTTTTAAGAATGGAATATTATTGAATTTTTAGTAATTTCATGATTTTAACTCAATTAAACTATAAACCAATGTAATTGATGAACCCTAGTTTTGACTACTTTATTGGTTAAGTAATATTGATATAATGCTAATGAATTCTAGTTTAGTTTTTATGGGCTATTGATTGATGTAATAATTGTATTGAAATGATATCTAGGATGTTTATATTGATTAATATATATTTAATTGACCGTATTATATTGACTATCATAGTTTTTATATTGGATTGATGTCCATGGCCATGTGTAGAGGCGTTATGGTATTGAATTGAATGGTATAGCATTGGATTGAAGTGTTGATGAGGGAAGTGGTACGCATCCCTGATAACCAATAATTTACGTTAAATAGACTTAAATTATGTTATTATTGGTATGGTCCACATAGAGTGGCGGTGTTATGTGCTTTACTTGCAATTGGTGTCGCCTTGTCGGCATTATTTTAAGTAATATGATGATCATGGACTTGTCGTCAACTAATTAAAGTAATTATGATGCTTATGTGATGTTGGATAATATCTAGATATATGATCATTAATGTGAAAGTATATGTTTTCTTTTATTGATGCTATTTCGGTGATCATGTCAGATCATGACTATGTCTTTATGTGTATAGTCTTAGGGTTGTTGCATGGTTATTCCTACTTGACTATATCAGTCTATGATGGTCATATTGATGATTATATAGTACTGTATAGGATGACATATATATGATAATGGTTATATCTATGTGTTACTAGAATGATATCTAATATGTTTTAAGTGAAGTATGTTGGGTCTTGTCGTGTTTGACTTGTGTCCCTTACATGATGCATCTATGAATGTGAGTATGTGTTATCTTTATTTAGGATGCTAAATCCTTTTAGTCGTGTATGTATAAATGACGTGAGACCTTAAATGATCTTAATAGACTCCTTCATGTAGAACCTCTAACCTAGTGGTTAGGTTATGAATGTGTTAGTCGAAAGACGTAATGGTATCCTTCAAGTAAAGGAATGACATATTAAGGTTGGTTGGCTGGAACGACATCATATCAAACCTTAAGAAATTCAATATGATCTTCTTTTCGCCATTTTAAGGTATCCCTAGTGGACAAGTTTGGTAGGATAAATGTGTTTTGGTTATGAACTTTTTATGGAACCCCTTTATATCTATCTTGAATGTAATTCTATGAGAGCAAAGGCTAGCACCGAGTGAGTATGGTAAGGGAAGTAGTTCTAGTTAAAGAATGAGGCTAGAGTACAAAGCACACCCTTTATATTCCATAACCATGTGCCTAGATGGGAAGTGTCCAAGTTCTACCATTGGCAAGTAGAACTCCCTCATCGGAGTACGATAGAACTCTTGATTCAATGTCTAGATATCATTGTCTATGTAGGTTATTGCCTATTCTCATCATATGGGATACCTTTTACATAAGAGAAGTTCTATTACGTTTAGGTCGTGGTATGAGACGCTATCTAGACATTGCATAATAGGCTTTAAAGGTATTAGTTAGAGTCCCTATGACTTCTCCAAGACCATTACTTGAATGTCTTTATGTGATGAATTAGTCTTAAATGAACTATTGAATGCAAGGACATAAGTTAACAAAGTATGATAAATGAATAACTACTTATCTAGAGTAGTTAATAGTTGTCTATTTAAGGTGTGAGAAAAGATATGGTCTCTTTGTATCACACCTAGATTAGTCTTAAGGATGACTCTGGTTACGGAAGATGTTGATATCGTGGACACGATCTAAGCCTTAAGTAGTCTTAAGCATTATTTAGGTAGACCTCAAGAGGTTAATCATGGACGTTATCTTCTTGATTTACTTAAGTAAGTCTTTTAATCGCCTTGGTGAGGAAAAATGTCATATTATATATTTTATGTGTATGGGTGGTATCTATTCTTGTTGATTAAGTGAGTCTTAGGATAGGTTTTATTGGATAACTACATGCTAGAAAGTGTAAAAAGGGAAGGGAAGACACTTCACTGTTACATTGAAGCAATTAACATTATAGTGACTATATGTTACTATAACATTTTTTCAAAAAAGAACTAAATATTTTAAATGTTATGTTATGTTATTATAATGTGTTAAATGTTATTCTTATGATTATGTGATGATATTTATGTCAGAAAGATGTATATTACTAATAAATGTCTATTTTTATAATGTTATATTTAGTACAAGTGTTTGTACTAACTCCATAGATTTTGTTATCTCTAAAAGTGTAGGTGAAAGGAGAGAAGGATGGTGTATGAGTCCATTGACATTAGAGTCATTCAAGCAAAGTGAAGTATGTCCTCAATTGACTCGAGGGAATATATGTATTTTTGTCACGACCCAAATCGGGCCGCGACTAGCACCCACACTTACCCTCCTGTGTGAGCGAACCAACCAAATCTAAACCTTAACATTTCAATATAATATCAACAAAAGTAATGCGGAAGACTTAAACTCATTAGTAAAATCAATAACTATTATTATCCCCAAAATCTGGAAGTCATCACCACAAAAACATCTATGATCAAAGTACTAAACTAAGAGTATTCTAAAAAGCTAAAATACAAGAAAGCTAGTCTATGCCGGAACTTCAAGGCATCAACACATGAAGAGGAAGATCCAGTCCAAGCTAGAAGCATTAGCTCACCCTGATATCCGGAATAATGAAGACTGGCTAGAGTTACTTTTGAGTCGAAGATGACGGCACGTTTGCTGCACTTCAAAAATAACGAAAAAGAAAACATAAAAGTAGGGGGTCAGTACAAACACAAGTACTGAGTAGATATCATCGGCCAACTCAAAATAGAAATCAATATATACCAAGTAATATCATAAAATCAACTATGATACTAAACATGTAGCAACAACAAGTACTATATCATTAACAATTACCGTCAAGTTCACACATGAGGACTCAAGCCTCAATACCATACTCATTTGGGAATCATGTTCATTAGATTGAGTATATTAA
The DNA here is from genome assembly GCF_036512215.1 of Solanum lycopersicum. Lineage (NCBI taxonomy): Eukaryota > Viridiplantae > Streptophyta > Magnoliopsida > Solanales > Solanaceae > Solanum > Solanum lycopersicum. The sequence continues at coordinate 29,109,941 of NC_090809.1, forward strand.
CATCTTTCAAGATTCATTATCATTATTTCTCTTGTGTCGGTACGTGACACTCCGCTCCCTCATATTCATTAATTCTCTTGTGTCGGTACATGACACTCTGATCCCCCAATTCTACGTGTCTGTTCGTGACACCCGATCCCCTAATTCTACGTGTCGGTTCATGACACCCGATCCCCTAATTCTACGTGTCAGTTCGTGACACCCGATCCCCTAATTCTACGTGTCATGTCGGTTCGTGACACCCGATCCCCTAATTCTACGTGTCGGTTCATGACACCCGATCCCCTAATTCTACGTGTCGGTTTGTGACACCGGATCCCCTAATCTCCTTCTATCAATTCATCAAGCCTTGTTTCTTACCAAGGCATCATCAATCCCATTATTTTAGTTCATCACGCCTTCTTTTATACAAAGGCCTCATTATTGACAAAGAGATTAGGATTTTTCAAGATTTGGGATTCAATAACTTCATCATGCTTATATAATCACAATTATATAATTACGTTCATGCAAGCATACAATTGAGCACATAGCAGGGTTTACAATATTATCAATACATATCATTCACTATTAAGAGTTCACTACGAATATCGTAAGAGAAACCATAACCTACCTCCACCGAAGATTAGTGATCAAGCAAGCAACTTTCCCAAAGCTTTGTGTTTCTCCCCTTCTCGAGCGTCTCTCTCTATCGATTCCCTTCTCTCTCTTTCTTTTTGTTCTTTCTATTTTTCTTATTCAAACCCTCTTTCTTTTACCCTAATTAACATGTAATTAAGTGTAAAAGATTACAATAATAACCCACAATTTAACTCAAGGTTACCTTTTGTATCGTCCAAGAAATTGAGTTATTAATATAAACCCACGAAATATGTAATTATAGAAGGAATAGTCCAAAACGCCCCTTTAAAACTTAACCTGAAATTCGACTCCGACTGGGATTATACAACCTGTGACGGGCCGTCGTGCCTGCGACGGTCCGTCCTGCTGCTCCGTCACAGAGTTCAGAGACTGAAATTCTCTGAAGAGTCTGTGACGGTCCGTCGTGCACTTTCTTCACGAAGTTCAGAGAGTCGATTTCAGTACCCAAATTTCAGAATTTCTAAGTGTTTTGATACGAGACACCTCGACGGTCCATCGTGCCCATGACGATCCGTCGTGGGTTCCGTCGTCTCAGCCTGTTTCCAGAAATAAAATCTGCTGCTCAAAACGACTAAACAGGTCGTTACAATTTTTTTATTTTTAAAGTATTGTTCTGAACAAAGTATTTCGATATTTTCAAGTATGGGTCGTCTCCCAAATTATTCTTATGTCTATGTTTGATGAATTTGAGGCTTAATATTTTTTATGTTTTCTAATGAAAGATGTTATTAAAGATATTCTAATGTTTTGTGAATTTTTTTTATTTCAAACTACTTTTCATTATGTATATGCGATGAATGATACAGAAAGGACTTGTACAAGACCTCCGAGAGTTCAAGTACACCGACAATCCAAGATTGGCCCTAACTTCTAGCGTGTGGTTTTTGGATTTGACATGGTCTTAGAGGAATAATGAAGCTTGAGGTATCACCCCTTGATGATGAAGTTAGTAGGCTCCTTAATAAGAGATTAGGAGTGAAAATCCTCAATGAACATTAAATCTTCTTGTGTGAGGAGTATATAGTTTGGTCTTGACTTGCTTTTATATTGGTGTTTATGGGGATGATGTGATTAGGTTTATCCTATGTGGGAGATGATGATGTGAGCAGTAAGGTGGTAGATATCCCAATCTTGTCCATTTATTCTTACTTAAGCTAGAAATGAAGAGTTCTTACAAGCCTCTTCTTGATAGGAGTCTTGCATAAAAGTATAAGTTGCATGTTCTCCATATGTTATGTATGTCTTAATTCACATTATGTTAAGTATGTTCTGAAGATACTAGATTGCTTAAAAAAATGTTTTTTGATCAATTTCATCATTTATCATGTTGTGGTACATCTTGATATGTTAGTTGTGAATTTTACTCCATGAGATAAGATAAGAAGCATCTTTGATGTCACATTAATGTGTGGTTCAATGAAAAGTTGAGTCTCCTTAATATTAGAAGTGATGAGTCTCTTGAAAGTTATGTGCCTTTTAAGGCTTGTGTGTGCCTATAAATTAAAAGATTTTCCAAAATTGATGCTTTCTTATGAAGGCTATTGTCATGATACAAATTGACTTTTGTGATATGACTTCCTATTGATGTAATGTGTATGGTGTGATTTACCATTTTGAGTTCGCTAGTAAGGAAATATGAGCATGCTTTGGTTAAAAGATTAGAATTTCTCATTTAAAATGAATTAACCTTTGTGTATTGTCTTGTGTATGATCTCATAAAGAAATGTAAATTTGTTGAGGGTAAGGAAATGCTCCATAAATATAACTAAGCATTGTATAAGTGAGTATTGCTCCCATGGAGTTATGTCTAAATGATAAGGATCTTTGTTGATCTACTTGACTCAAATCTATGTGCATTGAAGTATGAGTGGTTATTTGCTTCTTGAATGATGTTGAACTTTCCTATGTGTGAGTTAAAGGTTGTTGCATTTTGATCTCTTAATGAAATGAAATGAAAAGACCATGTTACGATTTGGAGAAGTATGTTCCTCCTACGAACATGAAAAGAAACAATATGTTTGATGCATTTAAAAAGTGAGTGAATAATGATTTTACTTGCTCTTTGTGAAATTGAGTGCAAGAGTGGTTTTAAGTTCGTTTTCCTTTTAAGTTTGGTAGATTGACTTGTATGTGATGATGCATTGAATGTTATGATCTTCTCTATTGTTCATTGAGTCCTTGAAAGTGTTCTAAAAATGACCCAAGTGTCATTCGAGCAAGAATGTTTCCAAGTGGAGGATATTTTATGGTCTCTCAAAATGAATTATGGTGTCTACAACGTCACATGTACCTAAAAAGGTTAATAACATCTCGATAAAGTGTTTTACAATAGATATGATTGATTTGAAGTGGTTTTGGAGGTCAAATGTCCAAGACATTTGAAAGACAACCTTGAAACGTGCTAGTGTATTCTAGTGTGCCTTGGTATGTTATGTGTTTTTGGTTCTTAAATTTATAGGATAGGACCCAAACATATATACAAGTGTATTTATGGTCAAAATTTCTGGGCATGACTCCCCATGAACCACCCTAGGTGTCTTTGAAGAGGACCCAATTTGTTCCTTGGTGAAATAGGTCTGCGTCGCGGACTAGGGTGTCCATAGGCCAAAACTTTTATCCGGGTCGGTGACACAGTGCTGAGTCTACTTCCCCAAAATCTATTTCCAAAAATCATACGGGAACCGTTTCGCGATGCGGATTTATTCCCCGACGAAGATTATGCGAATAAAATTTAAGATGGACTTGTCTACAAGTCGAAATAAGATTGGGGGTATTTTGGTTAATTGGGGGACGGTTATAAAAAATTTCTATGACTTATACAACCCCTTTCCCAAGCCAAAACCCAATACACAACAAGAAATTAAAATCCCAAAAGCTATCTTCTCTTCCAAATTGTCTCGAACTCCATTTGAAGGAAAAATCAAGCTCAAGCTAGAACATGAATTTTTGAACAATTTATTCTTCAATTTTATAGTTATTTAATCAATAAGGCATGGTTACACTTCATCCTTAGAATTCCATTCAACTAAGGATTACAATCACAGAATTAAAAAAGTGATACAAAGACCAGAATTTCCAATTTTCAATCTAGGCATGGTTTCTTGACCAAATTGATTTCAAAATCATGTTTATAATAGTTTTTTATTATCTACAGTTTTAAATATGAATCCAATACAATTTAATGATGAACCCATCATCCTCCCAAATTATCAAATTAAGATATAATGTGGGTCTTTTGAACTTGATTAGATGATTATGGAATGATGTTTAGATTGTAATGAATTTCTCGGTTATACATTCCTATATGTAAATTGTGATTAATTTTTGGGTAATTGATTAATAAGGATCAACAATTGGAAAGTTTGCCCTATATTCCTTCCCCTTCAATAGAATTGATGGTAGTGAACATAATGTGACCTTGATTCTAGGGTGGTTGAAACATAATTTCGTATATGTTAGTGTAATTTTATCTACTTCCCTATACATTTAATATTGAATAATTATGAGTATGCATAAATAATGATTAACGGTTTGTGAATTTGTAAGATTATTGTATTGCTCTACTTTTCTATTGAATTGCTAGTTGAATTTACCTTGTATTGCATTGTGTGGTAAGGTCTACTTACGGTGGCAGTGTTTATCTTATTGTCAATGTATATGTGATTTTATCATCTCCTTAAAGGCAATTGTTTATTAATGTGTGGTGATGATGATCACCCAATGTTAAGCATTATTCCTAGTATTCCATTCTAGTTATGCTCTAGGGTGTGTTGCTAATTTTATGAGCATGTGCACGACTAAATTATGGTTAGTTATGGTCTATATAATTGATAATTGAATAGTCTTGTGTAGTATGACCTCTACCTATGTACCCCTATATTAATGTGTGTCCTTCGTCAAAGTTAGGAGTCTTGGATGCAATCTGAAGATATCTTGTCTCCTATGCTAAATTGTGGTGTATGGTCTATACATGGATGTGAATTGTGGTCTTAGGAGTGTGGAGTCCACAATTTTATGTTTATATCCATTATGTGATCATGTTGACCAATGTACACACACTTAAACCTCAAGCAAGCTTATAAATAGTGTATGTACATGGTATCTAATGAAATGATAAAATCATATGCACTCATGTCTTCTACTATGCATGTAAATTATATGTACATGGAGTATGTTATGTATCCCTAACTAGGATGACTTTATAGGTGTACTAGTATGGACAAGGTTATGGTACTTTGTCTTTGCATTGTACATGTGTGCCTTGATAGGTTAGTTGCTATGTTGTAATCTATGTACGTGAATTTGAATGCATGAATATGTTATGAATGTAAATTATATGCTATGATGTTAAGTATATGATATGATGAAGTATGAATATGCATAGTTTCTTAATGTGTTTATATGAAATGATTGCTCATATATTTACACCTATACACTTATGCTTGAATGAAGTGAATTATGAACATGTGTGGCCTAAGGGTGTTTATGTGAAAGGTTTGCTCACATATATGTAGACACATACATGAAAACATATATATGATGCATGCATGATGATGTAGTAAATTGAGGGTCTATAGAAAGGTGTTCTTAGTGGTATCCTAAACTAGATGGTCTTTATATATGCTATGTCAATGTTAAAGGTTTTGTCAAATGATTTACGTTGATGAAAGGACTCTCTCATATAATACCAATGAGCTAAGTGTATGAGGAGTTAATCTCCTAAAGCCTATGTTTTATAAAGTAATAATAATAAAGGCTTTTCAATAAAGAAAAGTTTTTCTAAGCGTCGAGTGAACTTAAATGAGGGGTGCCCCTTCCCAATGAGTGAAGGATTCTTCACCATTGCCCTCACGACATGGGTAACTACAATGCACCATTTGGCATAAAAGGGTTTCCATATATGCATCCAAGTTCCATAAACTATGTTTGACCCATAGGGTCTAGAAGGTTATATCACCTAATATGCTAGCATGATGTTAATGTTGTTCTTTGGCAAGGTAGAGCACTTTCTTTTGGTATAAGATTCTACAACAACGGATTTAGTGTTTAGCACCCATGTAATTACTGTCACTTAAGGCTATAGTTTCCCTAAAGTAAAATGGAAAATGGAAGCAAAGTAATGGACCCTAACTAGGATAATTTAAGGGAACATTCCTTGTATGGATGAGGGTATGAGACATAACTTATGCATTGCACAAGTAGCTCTTGAATCGAATTCTAGGAAGTTGTTCTAATGAATGTGTCTGTATTTATGATTCTTATGTATGACATTGTAGTGTTTTCTAATTGTTATGGTCATATGCATGATATGAGTCCTAATGATTTTATATAATGTGGTCTTACCTTGTATGCATAATAATGACCTTATTGACTATGTGACGAAGGTCTTAATTGGCTTTTATGAAGTTGTATGTACTTGTATTGTTGATGTATGAAGTAAATGGTATTCTTGTGATCTCTATGTGAGCTTATTAAATACATGTGAGGTTATGGTACTTCACATGTACATTGCATTAGTAGTCTTATATTGAGGTTATGAGTAAGGTATTATGATGCCCTATGAAGTGAAGTCCAAATATGTAATGTTAACTAATGTGTCTTATGTTGTTGATGGTAGGTTTACTTACCTGATGTTTTGGAATATGTCTTATCTGAGGTTTATGCATTGTGTTGAGTTATATGTGAAACTTGTAATGTCATGATAAGCTAAGCCTTAATGTATATTTTTATATATGTTTAATAATTAATGAAGGTTCTATGTATGATTAACTTGTGGCTTTGAGGTGATGCTTTAGTATGGATAGTATAATTGGACATTTTTTATACATTGCACAAAGTATAATTATAGGGTTACTCGAGAATTTTAGTAGTTAAGGAAAGAATTAGTTTACTATGAATGGGGAATAAGCTTACTGTAAATCAAAATTAGTTAGTGTAACGTGACGCAAAATGTGTCTTAAATGTAATGTATGGATTTATGTAATGGTATGACTATTGTATAAGCCTATATGAAGTATATGAATTGTATGATGCTTATTTTATCAAGTTTTGTGATGTTTTAGAAAAATACATGATGCATGGTTTGAAAGTAAATGTCCTCTTTAAAGGCATGTTCTTGAATAGTTGTCCTGCTTAGTGAATTATTGTACTAACACCATTCTTCTTAATTTTTTACAAAAGGTGTAGGTTATGGATGCTAAAATGATGTCTCTTAGGTAAAGGGCTTGATATGTGTTTGCCATGTTCGAGGAAAGTGATCCTGAAGTTCAAGGATTCCCTTTGTCATATTTTGATGTAAAGTTATGTAATAGATTAGCAATACTTTATGTTATAGATGTCGTGTTCCTAATATACTCTAATGATGTTCTGTATATGATGGAAAAGAGACTTAGAGTGTAACTACGTAAATATGATAATTTATCAATATAATGGAAGTGATGTACTAGTATATGATGTGCTTTTTTAATTTTGCGCTAAATGTACCTATGAAAATGTTATGAATGATAACTATGAAGTTGTATAAGACCTCTGAGAGGTCAAGTAATCAATGTTACTTCTAGGGGGCGCTGCCTGGTCAGGATAATATATTAACACTACTTTTGATAAAGTACTACATTTTGTGCGCGCATATGAGGGACTGCTTTTTGCTCAGATGGTTGGCTCCACTGATTTCATAGACCACCTAGAGGTGGATCTAAGAGGTATCCCCTATTGTGAAGAGGCAATCCAGTTTTGGTGCAAAGTTATGGATAGGGTTTTTGTGCACCACCATAATGCAATCCTAAAAGGAATCTACTTTATGTTTTCCTAAGGCAATATTCCTTGGAGCTATCATTTCTGAGAGGAGCATCGACCTAGGACTACTGAGTGAGAAAAATTTTATCATGATTTTAAAGTAGAGGCACACGTCGTTAACTTTCCTATTATTGATCAGAAAATAATACTGGCAAGCTGGTGTACCTTAGGACGATACAAGAGACATTGAGGTTACCCCATTTTCTGCCACTGACCTCTTGTAAATTGTGGCAAAAAAAATACTAGAATGGAGGCTGCCATGAGGAAGGTAGCTCTGGTTGACCCAATCTCGAAGGTTAATGTTGACTCAATACCTGAAGAGGCATGTTTTCCTAGTCGGACATCCAAGCCTTCAAGAACTTCTACTTCTACCTTTTTTTCACAGGATCCAAATACCTCTGCTTCCTCCCAAAACACAATGATTAGTTAGGCTATTGTCTTGAACATAGGTTATGTAGTCCATTCAGTTGATGTGAGATATACAAAACATGAGTGAGTTGTCCCTTTTGTTATTGTTGTTTCCATTCTAGCTACAGTCACCCCTCTTCAGATTTCCATGGACACTCTCACCATGAGAGTTCAGGCTAATGAAATCATGAATGGGAAGACCACTTAGGTTACAACTTTTAAATTTGATGTCTCTAACTTGAGCGAATATGTAGTTTTTCGAAGTTTACTGACTTGATTGAATCTGCCCTTGAGACTTAAGAGATCACTCTTGCTACCACCGAAGATGTACACATTGTTGATGAAGAAGATGATGAGTCGGACATAGAGACCAACGAGGAGTAGATATAGATATGGGTGGAGAGAATATATCGAGACTTGTCAGATCTTAAGCAAACGATTATGTAGTAAATCATTGATACATCATTTTTGTAACTACGGGGAGCACTCCCTAGAAGTAACTGGCGTCGTCGTCCTCGAAGAGGATTAAGACTTACCTCTTAATATTAGGCCTTATATTTAATAGGTTTAAAAGTGTGAAAAATTTAAACTTTTCATATACAGCTATTTCATGAGGTTTACTTAGACCTCTAGCTTAAAAATAATATATTCATAGAGTGTATAGATAGACTCCTCGTATAAGAAGATTACATAGTATTCAAATTTTATGCCACATATCGACAACATACATATTATAGTTTTAATAATAGATGTGTCATACTAAACAATCTAATAAGAATAAAACAATCAGGACTTGATTACCCATAAAAGCTTCTTCATTTGGAGGCACTTGGTTGTCTTAAACTCCCACTTTTTCCATTTCTTCCTCGTCCCTTGTAGAAGTTGATCATTGAGTATTCATACCTATCACCATGATACAAGATTTAGGTTAAAACATATAAAACGTTTCTAGAGTCACAACATAAAAATACAAGGAGATGAGAGTTACTAAGCATCACATAGTCTCTCATTCATAAGTGTGGCGCGCTTCACAATAATAAATAAGAATCTACCTATACATGGTTTAATGAGACATCGTTCTAGGGATATTCAACCTCATCCTCTGATACCAAGTTTTTCACATCCAGGGAGCACCCCTAGAAGTACATGGTTTCATCGTCCTCGCACAAGACTAAGACTAACCTCTTCGCATTCGTAATTATATTTAAAATGGTAAAAAGTGCGGAAAACTAAAATTATCTACATCTATTTCATGAGGTTTAATTAGACCTCTCACTTAAACAATATATATTCATACCGACTATATATAGACTCCACGTATAAGAAGATTACATAGTCCTCAAATTTTATACCACGCATAGATAATATACATAATATAGTCTTGAAAAGGGATGTCTCATAATAAACCATCTAAACAGAATAAAACAATATGGGCATAGCCCTTACAGAAATGTAAAAGTGCCACTTAGGGCTTACAACAATGTCTTGAATAAAATGAATGAAAAGAATGTCTTTAGACTATAAAACTGAATCATAGGTAGAGTGATAGAAAGGCATTATCCTCCGAATATGAGGATATACCCACACTTGGAGTAATGATCCAAGCCTTAAGTCGAAGTGATCACGAACCCTTCAACTACCAAAACTAAAATGTTGGGGAAAAGGGTGAAATGATGTTAGCACAACACTTTTACTAAGTATAGGATCACATGCACATACAACATAGAAATCGTGCCAAAGAAGGTAATAAATTCAAAAGAATGCAAATTCACTTAGGAAATACCTTAGGAACATTCAAGAACCAATGCAAATCAATAATAATATATTACTTAAGTCAATACGATGTACATAACAGCACCAACAATACAAAGTCTAGTCAAGTCAACATTCATATCAACATAATTAAGCACATATTTAATAAAACTCTATCATAAATTTATACTCTCATCAATCATGCATAAGAGTTCATAACATCATAACTCAAGAAAACTAAAACCCATACACCCCCATTATGTCAACTAGTTCAATAAATAAGTAAGTTCCCTTAACCTCACTCAACAAAGTAAGTCCAACCAAACCTATAAGAAATGTCAATCATTACATACTATATCATTCAGAGTAGACATCACCATACTTTAGCAATAGAGACCAACCACATGTTCATAAGTGAATCAAATTTCATATAGTGTCATTAACATGTAAGGTCAACATGCATATGTATATTTCATTTACATATATATGCATTTAAGCATTGATGAACATCCTTCTAAGAATTTTGGCAAGGCTAACTAGTGCAATGTATTGGTAGAGTCACATACCCCTATATAGACTAAGAAAATCCCCTCATGTCATTCTAGTTAGAGTTCACTTTACTACTTCATTTTACTTTGGGGAACATATTACCTTAATTGACATAGATAACTAGAGACAAGGTTGAATATGGTGTGATGGAACCCTATACTGAAAGAAGGCGGACTACATGCCAAGGTAGCACAAAAACATGAACATAGAATCTATGTGGATACACTAGCTAGTAATCCTATGACAGCAACATAGTTCAAGAACTAGGAGATATATATGGGACCTTATTTATGCTAAACGCATTATGGTAACCAATCGAATGAGTACAATAGTGAACATACCTTCCCTTTGTCGGAAGGGACACTCCTCACTACTCTTTCACTCGATGATAAGCTAGAGTCTTTTTTTAAATCTCTTTCATTATTGATCATAACTTATTGTTGGTCATATTGTCTACCCCTTATATATTCATAGTCATATCTCAATAGGAATTGCATGAGAACACCTTTCACTACAACCCTCATATGTGAGATTAGCACATTAACATCATTATATCATAGTAAGACACATTGGTAATTCATCAGAAACCTTATACCATTACATTTTGAACACACTATGACATCATATAATCGAGACATATGAATTCAACATCATAGCAACCCTAATAAATATCATCATAAGGTATGCTTCAATTTAACTTCATTACATAACACAAGTAATCATAATTAAAGTAAAGGTTTGAATCCCAAGACTTACCCTATCTCCTTCACAATCCATCATCAAAGGTCTTACCATCAACCATCCAATTAAATCTAATAATCAATGTTAATTAACACAGTAATGAAGTAAATCGCATCACTACAACTCAATTGAATACTAGTTCATATCCTAGGGTTAGGGACTTGGGTCAATATTATCATCTACTCCACAAGCATGGTTAATTCATCAAGAACCAATGTAATTGAACCATAATAAAACATAATCTAATCATAATAATCAAATAAACCTTAAACAATAGATTTTAGATGATCTAATTCTTAACTGAAGAAAACCCACATGAAACTCATTTATTTGAAATAAATTTTTGAAGAACCCTTTGTACAAAGGAATTTCAAAGGTGAAAGGATCTCATACGTTGTTAATTTTTGAAGAATGATAGAAAAAATAACCCTTCTTGCTGACATATTTTCATTACCTAGCCCTTCAAAGGAGTTCATCTATTTGGCAGAGAGAGAGAAGAGAGAAGGAACAGCAATTTTGTTTTAGGAATTAGGAGAGTTGAGTTAGTTTAATTAGGCTTACATATTTATATAGAGGTTGTTAATTAATTTAGTTGAACATGCTCTGACACCTAATTAACTAAATAATCATCTAAATTTTTAAATAAAATTGCAAAACCTAGACCTGACCTATGAGATCCCGATTTAGGGGCAATAGGTTTGTCAATAATCCCTATTGACCCACCGTCCTGCATTCTATCATTTTGGTCAGAGACTAGACAAAATATCCTTTTGGGAAAATGGATAAGTGATCAACAACGATGTCCATCGACGCCTCGTCAATCACACTCCTCATAGCCTACAATTTCCCATAGCTACTATCTCAAGATAACTTTTAGCTATAATACAAGGGTTCTCATCAAGGTCCCTTTGGATGGTCTTGGGGAGTTTTAACCGGATGTATTGACCTAACTCTAATAGGTGTTAGACACCTTACTACAAAATTTCATTAAATTTTGGCTCCTAAAACCTCGTGAAATAGACTAAGGCACGCTAGCACCTTTTGCACTAGTCTCCGTACGTCATGGATATTCCTTGATATTTTGACTAGAAATCTTCCTAAATAACTTTAATACACTATTATAAACCATAAGACAATGTTACCACTCTTATACATCGTTGTGAAGCTCTACGTTATGTTTTAGAATTTTAGAGTGTTATTGTTTCACGAAATGTTCATAGATGATCTTAGTGGATGTGGTACTACTTCTACCCATGAGTTGTCTCTGATGCCCGAATTAAGATTGATGCACCATGCAGTAATGCCCCGATATTTGGATCAACTTTGTAGAAAAGATCTCTTTTTTACCTCCATCTATGTATTATCTTACTTTGACTTTTGGTTATTTTTATTTGCATTTGAGGAAAACTATGTTAAATTGTGGTGCGGTGATGCCCTCCTTTTGTGTGAATATTGATTTTTTGTTTATGCATATTTGGCATTAAAGATTTATTTACTGTTTTGCTCTATTTTTGCGGATGATTGAGCTTGTGGTTTGTGTTTTAACTGTAAATGATTTTGAAACCTTATGTAAAAAATGAGCACCTCTTGTATGTGTTTCATGCGGTCTGTTTTTCTTTTACAAATTTTAATATCTATCTTGATCAGTACTAGTGACTTTAATAGTTCGCATAAATGAAAAAAAATGAATGTTAGGCTACGATGTGGAGAAATGAAATTGCATAAGCAATATATGAACTCTTTGTATTTTTGGTGACTAGTCGATTATTAAATTGAGTCTCTTGTGATTAGCATTGCACACTAGCGAACGTGTAGACTCTCTATTTTACATTGGTGTCTATGCCTTTTGTGATGAGCTTGTTGTGAACCATGTGTAATGACACGTATTATTTTCCCTGTTGTTACATTAAAGAGTGTGAACCAATTTGAGACCTACGTTTTGAGTGTGTGAACCTTTCTTTAACACCCCCTGATCCTAAATCCTTATAATGGAATAAACATGATGAAACTATAACCTTTATTGAACCATTCTCATAATTCTCATGATGTGTTGTTTGTTTTAATAGATTACTTAGACCAAAAGCATAAGATTGAGGCCTGATTAATATAATATATAAATCAAAAGGTGCAAAGAAGCCCACCTTTACCAAAATATCTTTGTTTTTTTAAAAAAAAAAAACAAAGCCCCTCTATGCCAAAAAAAAGATAATTTTTTTGGGAATAAAGTATGAAAATGAGGTTTCTGATGGTTCATAAAATATGAATAACAAGGTAACATGTAGGCACAACCGAAAATGATGAAGAAAAGGCAAGAAATTGTTATTCGCACCACATTTCATGATGATAAGATTAATATAGACTTAACGATCATACTAGTATGCTTAGCCCCATTACTAGCCTTGAACAAACCTTTTTAATCTTTTGTGAGTTAAAACAAGTGTTGGTTGGAAATACGGGAAAATCTATGGGTGAAGTGATACATTATGTTCATCTCTGTTGGTGTGAGCATTGTATTTGATTTCATAGCTTTAAATTTTGAACAATTTTGAGTATATCTCGTCAATAATATTTTATTCTTATAACATACAAATACAATCATTGATATATATATATATACCAATTACAAATACATACATACATATATATATATATATATATATATATATATATATATATATATATATATATTTATCTTACAAGTCAAATCAAATTACAATACTTTCTATAATATATTTTATGGAATCATCTTTTCTGTGAGGGAATTTGAACACCATTGTTGAGCATGAGCTTTGCATTTCAAGCATGTATAGTGAGTTTATATTATTTGATAAATGTAAGTGACAACCAGAATCTTTGTTTTCTCGATAAATCCTAGTATTAGTATGTTGAGTCTGTTTGTGTGCATTCGTGATTGAATATAATGAAGCGCTGTTTGAGATATCCCTTTGAATTGTTGAACATTAGTTTTACTCAAGAACAAGAGAACTTTTATATTGGGTTTGTTGATGAGTCCACGATTTTGATTGGTTTAGGGATTTATTTCAATTGATTTTGCCTCTTCAAATGCATGTTTTTTACCAATAACTAATGTAAATCATTGAGTTTCATGTATGTGGATTGAGCAACAAAGCACGAACACTAACGAGAAAAAATTAACAAGGTAGATAAGGGACAAACAAAAGAAGGCTTGAGGATAACCTAACCTATTTGGTGAGTCGCCAAATGGGAAAGTATTCGCCCAATGTTCCAGAATGCAAAGCCTTAAAGGAGAATAATAAATGAGCGATGGAAAGGATTAGTGAACAATTAATCAAACGCTTCTGTGAAGTAATGCCTTAACACAAAAATTTCCATAACTTTGAGAATCTGGAGGTTAGAGCATAAAGGTGATGGAATTTACCAAACAGAGGATGGCAAGTGGATCGGCCATCATGACTTATCACGCCCAATGATCCTTCAAAACAAACTTTTTAACAACTATAAATAGTTCCTTAAATATTTAGCTTATCCAATTTCATATCTGATTCTCTGTAGTCTTTAGAACATATTATTTTTGAGCTACTACATTTAGAGTATGAGAATAGTGTTTTTGGAGACATTTTTCCTTGTCTTTGAAAAATTGAATATTTCCAACTTCAAAAAGTTTGAAGAGGGTATTTAATACACTTCATCTAACTATTCTGTAAAGAATATTGATACACAGTTTGTGGACATACAATTTGGTATTTAATTCTTGCATTTTAATATTTCTAGCTAAAACCCCAATTTTTTGGGTGTGATTATGGGTGGAATTTACTATTGGGTAAAATGAAATATTATTTGATGTTGAAAAGTGATTTCGTTTTATAATTGTTGTTGAACTTAATGGCTTCTAGTTGTAAGTGAAACATTAACGTCGTGTTTTTTACTTACTCTAGATAGAGGTTTCAAAATCATAATTATAGAATTTATGGTCAGTGGGTATTGGGTTGTCATGGGTTCAACTCGAGTTAGTTAATCCTTATCCCTTCTCTACACGTTAAGCTCAAGATAGTGAATTGACTAAGAGAAGGTTGTTCTTAATTGCCACTTATAGGTGTTCGAGAAAATTCAATTTGATTCGAGATAAACTGCTCGAGAGAGTTTATCCCCATCAAAATTTGTCGTATTCACTTATTCGCTGCACTTTGCTATTAATTGCAATTACCCATTTGTTTACCTAAGCCTATAATCCTATCACATCATCAGAATCCGGTTTCTATTCGTATTTTTTTGTTATTTACTGTTCCACTTGATAGTTTATTACAAACCCTCTCTTGTTATTTGACACTTGTGTTGTCCTTTGATTTAGACCATGTTTTACTCCTAAATGCATTTATCTATGATTGATTTGAGGAAATTTGCACTTGGCTATTCATTTTCAAAAGCAATCCCTATTAGAATGATCCCAACCCTTTGTTGGGTTATATCAAGACACAAAATCGTTGTCACATGAATTCCTTCTCTTTTAACACATATCCAACATAGGATTTTGGCCTAAGTTTGTTATTCTAACGCATCACACATCATGAGTATTCTGGGTAATGGGTAATGAGAGGTATCCTTTCCTCATGTTTCTTCAATGTAAGGGGAAGGTTAGCCACAAAATAGGTATAATCTAAAAATATAACAATATTCAAAATTATTTCCTTCGATAATTTCAAAAGTTTGAATCACTTAGTCTAGTGAACAAATAATTTAAATTTTAGAGATCATCACACATGGTTCACTATAAGCTCATAATAAAAGTTATTGTAACCAACATAAGAGAAGACTTTATACTTTGTCTAATCTGAAATGATTATCACAAATAAATGAACTCAATAATCGGCTAGTAAGAAAGAGATTCATAAAGTTCACATATTATCCATATAACTTCATTTGGCCTCATTGTAGCCACACATTAATTTTTCTTTGATTGAGAGCACTATTTAAGTCATCACTATTAATCAAGAGTGATACTCAAATATAAACAACAACAACCACATTCAGATACAAGAAAGAGATGGAGAATAATTTCCGGAAGGGTAAAAAACCATTTGCATTTAAACAAGGAACTTCAAAGTCAAACATCCGCAAACACAATGCAAAAACATAGTTTAAGCACAAAAAACAATATATACAAAAACTAATACTCGTAAGAGTTAGTTATGTAAATACCTCACTCTCCCATAAATAAAAAGCTATTTTTTCGCAAAATGGAATAAAACATCCAATAGTGAATAGTAAATGAAAGCAAGGGATTTAAAGAAATGTCCTACCTAATCAATCATTCCATCTATTGGAGCATCAGTAACAAGTGCAACATCATCAATATGAAATTTAGTGGAGTCAAACAAAGGTGTTTCTACCCATAGGTTTCCATATTTGCATCTACTATGCCCTCCTCAATTTGCGTAAGGTCCTCATAAGATTCATCGTTATACATAACAAGCAGCTCCTTATTGGTTTCAGCATCAAACTCTGCACCAGCTACCTACTCCATTCGAACCACATATAATGTGATAGATAGAGGCACATCTTGATCAATTGGCACATTATGGATTCTATTTTCTTTAAAATCATCGACATATCAGTGGATTTTAGGATGTCCACAACTCTGCATAGATAAGAAACAATCAAATTTAGTGTTGTCACCTCCTCAATGGCCCCTTACCTATCTCACACACTGTTATCAACAATAAAGGGCATCAATGGTAAAACACAGGGGTGTCAGAGCATCAGAAAGGGCTCTCTTAATCATTCCAGGAGTGGTGGCCTCAAACATGGATGAACGTCTATCAGTAGAATTGGATACCTTCTTGTATAGCTCCAAGAACACACCCTTGTCTCACACGACATACAAGACTTCATAGAGTTTTATAAAAGGCTCATAATCTTTCATTCCATTCGATATAGAAAAAAAGTGGAATTAAAACTCAATTAAATCTGAAATATAAACAAATTTCATTTTAAATAGATACTTGAAAATTGAAAGTGGAAGTGTAAGTCTCACATGGCCATCTAACGAAGACATGCAAACTAATGTAGGGACAAAACCCTTTACGATCAAAAAGACTAGAATTATCTATTACGTGACTAGAAAGGAAAGCATCATATTTTTTGTCTTCAAATCCATGAGGAAATACAAAAATCATTGAGAAACTCCAATCAATCAAGAAAAATCACTTGTCGGATCCTATAGTTGTAGTAAAACATGAAAAAATATGTGTTAATACAATTAAGTACTAAGTATAATGACCATGCAAAAACATGAATTAAAGGGGAAATTTTTTCTTGAAATGCATGCATATGATTTTCGGTAAAACTTCATGAACATAATCATAAAAGTAATAATATTCAAACTTAAAAATGTCTTATATTCATATTAGGACATAATAAACATGTAACCATTACCTTCACATGAAGCCTTAACCTAAAGTAACCCTCAAAGTATACCTTATTGAATGTACTAATGACGTCCCATACCACTATCAACAATAGATACCACCTTAAGGTCACCCAAAGTGAAATAATGGTTCAACCTTTCCATATTTACACATTACTCATTTATAAGAGACATAACTATTACTTGAGCCATAAAATCACACTGCGATCATCATATATGAAAAACTAAATCATACTTTTTCAATGTATGAGTAGTATCCCATAATACAGGTCACATCAAGTACTCTTTTGAGCCACCTTAGACAAAGCACATTCATATTTATAAAGTCAAGGACGGCATGTAGTGAGGTTCTCTCCGAGATGAACAAATCATTATAGCTTATCAAGGAAATGAGGTTCCTCTTGTTCCCCCTGACATGACTAATCAGGTGGTTAATGGGGAACTTCATGTTTTAGCCAGAGCTATGGCGACTCAAGCAAATAGAGATGTGAGGCCTAGGGTAAATGTTTTTTATAGTACAATGACAGCTAGGTTGAGGGACTTTTAGAGGACGAATCCTCCTACCTTTCTTAATGTAAGAGAGAATCCCAAAGCATTCATGGATGACATTTATAGGATAACTCATTCTATGGGTGTATATTCTAGGGATAAAGCAAAGATGACTTCATAGCTATTGAATTATGATTATAAACTATGGTAAATATAATGGAAGGACAACAGGCTGTTTTAATTGGGTCACATAAATTGAAAAGAGTTTATGGAAACATTTTTAGGAAATTACATTCCCCGTGAGAAGAATAAGGTTAAGGTTGAGGACTTAATAAATCATAGGAAAGGTACCATAAGCGTGGAGGATTATTCTTTGAAGTATACATTGTTCTCTAAATATGATCCATCATTGGTGTCTAACATAAGAGATAAAATGAGTAGGTTATTGACCATTTTTTCCTATCTTGTGAAGGAAGAATACTATATGACAATTCTCCATGATAACATGACTCTATATAGGCTTATCTTGTATGCTCAATCCATTAGGAATCTATTCTTTAGAGTAGGGGTAGATATGTGAAAAGGGGAAGAACCTATGAGTAAGGTCAACTAGGTTTATGAAGAGGATTTGAAACATTCATGTTCCAGGTGATCATAAGCTTAACTATGAGAGGGGTAGTGGTTCCTAAGTTGATAAACCTATTTCCTCAAACTGTGGGAAGAATCATTGTAGGAAGTGTCTAGCCAATAGTAGTGGGTGTTATGGATATGGGAAGAATGATCACGAGGTGAGAGATTTTTGTACAATATCTACTAGAAGAAGGGATCTCAAGAAAGCTCCCTATAATGGTTCTATTTTATGTAATCAAAAGTATAATATTTTCTATGCACTTTAAACTAGCAAGAAAGAAAATCCAGATGAGGGTGCTGGTAAGGTATAGTTTTCCATTTTGTGTTGTGATGGTTTCCTTCTAAGTTGAGGAGCATGGTAATGTGGTAGAGATGCTGGGATATTGCCTTTTATCTACTATTCACTTCATGCTTAAGAGTGGGAATTTTCTACTACCATGTTTCATGTTTTGGTAGTATTTGTGAAAATGAATTTCCTCAATCCAGAGTTTATGTTTATATGGTAAATGGAGATTTGTCGAACTTGTGCTTTATGCTGTTAAGACTCTATAGTAAATTTCTGAATTTTGAATGACTAGACTTAAGGGCCTATATAAAAGTGATTTTTCAAAATGATGCACGATGGGCTTTTATGAGAATTTGGCACGATGTGCTTAAAAATTTCATAGTGTCATAACATAAGATTGAGAAAGAAGTTCCTCCAAAAGGTGAAATAAAAAATGTGGAGTCTTCTTGCATGATGACTTTGTAGATGTTGTTCAGACCCTTTGTTTTTTTGTTTTTGTATATATGTGTAAAGTTGATCTTTTTTCTAGCATAATATATTGAATTAAATTGTTGAATTTACGATGGTGAGCTTCAAGTCTTAAGTCTTTACTTTTAGGAAGTGTTTAAAGTGTTGCAAGTGTCATTCGAGGACAAATGTTTCCAAGTGGGGGAGACTGTTACAAACATCAAAATTAAATTGGATGAATTATAGGTTCACATGAGTTTTTTGAGTTACTATGTTGTTAAAATATTTAAGAATAACTTATGATATTTTTATTAAAGAGTTTTGAAACCAAATACCAATGGTCTACCAAGACGTCACAAAACTTGTCTTTTATGTTCTACTGTGTCCTTGTATGCTTTAAAATAAGTGGAGATGCACAAAACATCCGGGTGTGACTCCCAAGGACCAACCTAAGGGTCCTTGAACAGGGCCTAAGCTTTTGGAAAAGGCTTCCATAGTAGAAAGATTTAGTTGCATGATATTATGAAGTTGATGTTCCTTGTATGTTTGGTGCATTAACTATTTTATGATAATATGTTGAATGTTGTGATTTTCTGTACGGTTCATTGATTCCTTCAAAGTTTTTTAAATGTTCTAAGTTTCATTCAAGGATGATTGTTCCAAGTGGGAAATATTGTCAAGACCCTAAAAATGAACTAAGGTGTCTAGAGCCTCACGTGTGAATAAAAAGGTAAATAACATGTGAGTTAAGTGTTTTCAAGAACGTACACTTCATTTGAAGAGGGTTGCAGCTTAAACATCAAACACTGAGTAAGTGAGTCTTTAGAGGTGCTAGTGTATCCTTGTACGTTTGCCTTATTTTTATATGTTGTTTGGAGTCTAAAAGCACAGAGTGACCCCTGTTTCGTAATGAAAATCTTTAGGTCAAAAATTCAGAGAACGGCTCACCAAGGACCAGCCTAGGTGGCCGTTGAAAAGGATCCAACCTTAGGCCAACAAGCTGCAAAAGGCAGCCAATATTTTTTTAGTGAAATGAGTTCATGTCGCGGACTTGGTGCGGCTTTGGAAACATTATTTGTACACGTCACAGACGTGTATGGACTCTACTATTTTAAAATTTATTTCGAAAAATAATGTGCGAACAGCTCTGTGGCATGGATTTTTCCACAATGAAGATTCCGAAAATGAAAGTAAGCTTTCACATCTCTTAAAGTTAAAACAAGTATGGGGATATTTTGGGTTATTTGGGATGCAGTTATAAACTGTTTTTAAGTCCAATTCAAAAAAGCAACGCCCAATAAGAAAAATAATATTCCCAAAACTCTTCTTGTCCTCCAAATTCTCTCAAACCTCCATTGGAGAAAAAAACTAAAGTTCATGTTAAGGGATGGATTTCTATGGTTTCTTCCTAAATTCTTCATGGGTATTCAATCAATAAGATATGGTAATTGTTGATCCTTAGTAAATGTTCAATCTATGGAGTTCAACCAATGATTTTCATTAGTGATTTAAAGAGTAAAATTCCCAATTTTCAATCTATCCAAGGGTTCATTCATCAAATTGATTTCAAAGTTATTCTTATGATGGATTTACGATTAATTACTATGTTATAATGAATTTAAAATCCAATTTCATGAAGAAACCATGATACTACAAGTTTCTCAAATTGGCCTATAATGTGCTTCTTGTGATCCTGATGATATGATGATTAGATTATGTTCAAATTTTAATGAATTTTTTTACTTTGATATTCTTTTGTTTCAATTGATTATGAATTGTTCTGAATCGATAAGGATTATCATTAGCTAAGATATTTGGTAAGTTGACCTATTTTCCTTTATTTAGCTTCGAATTGTATATTTAGTTTTGATCATTGGTATGATCAACTTATCAAGGCAGTGTTTACATTATTTTACATGTTTATGTATTATGATCATGGACATAAAGGCAATATATGCAAGAGAAATTATATGATAATCTCATGTGTGGGAAGTTGAATAATCTCATGTGTGAGAAGTTGAAGTATTTATCCTTCAGTCTAATATCATGAACTAAATGAGTTGATGTTATGTGAAGTATATCAATAGTCTTCCACACTAGTAGAGTTATCTAGGTGTGTGGATGATTCTGTGTATATGTGATGATCATTTTATTTTTAGGTGTGGCTTAGAATGCTAATGATGATGAATAATCTTATTGCATGACCTCTACCTATTGTCATTAGTTAGTGTGTATAGTCATTAGTCCTTAATACTCTATATGTGTGTATGACTTCAGACTTGAGGAATCTTGTACATCTGTTGTGATCTTTAGAGGATGCTTCCTCAACGTTATGCTATAGCAATTATGTGACCATGTTTACCAATCTACACATACACACCTCATGAATATCTATGAATAGTATAGATTAAACATGATTAAGGAAAGGATAGTTATCTTATGTATTATTACCTATTTATATGCATTTAAGTATATGATTAGTGCATTTATGAACATGTGTGATTAGAGGTGTTATGTGAAGGAAGATCTCACATTGTCCTCACACACACATTATATATGATTGTATGAATATATGGAAGGACATTCACACATTAAGTAGGGTCTATGATTAAAAGACATTATCATCTTCAAATCACTTGAGATATATGATCTATGAAGGAGCAAGCTCCTAAACCCTTCTTTATGCATTAAAGGCTTAAATATATTTTTAAAAGGGAGTTTGATCTTAGCACCGAGTGAACATGTCAAATGAGAGTGGGGTATTTGTGTTTAGTAAGTCCGGCTTCCTAGAAGAGAACATTCACGTATAGAAAGTCCGCGTTACCAACCTAGATGTTGTCCCATAAGATTAAACCTTTAAGCTAGTAATTGAAAGTATCTAGAAGCAATATTCGTGTTCCATAAATACGTTCCCCCATAGGTTATAGCTTGCGGAATACATGAAGATAACTATATATCATTAGTTACACCTTACACAAATGTTAACCCTCACTTTCATGTTTTGGAGGAGAGCATCGGATTCCATGTAGCTCACATGGTCTATGTAGGTTATGCCTATGTAAAATTATGGAATTTAACCATAAATCCTTGAGGAGCTTACTTAAGATAGTACGACTATGGACCCTACTCATGCATTTATCAAGTGAATTTTAAGAAAGGATAAGATTAGTATTTTATGAAAAGAAGATTTATGTTAAGTATGTATGAATTTTATGAATGTTCTTGAACGGATTTTTCTATGTCAACACATGAATTATGATTATGTGTGTGAATTTCACTTATCCATTGTAAATGAGTTTACTTAGTATATGTTGGGGTGGGGGACTCCATGTGTACATTTCACAAGTAAGCTTGTGAAGGAGTTGTAAGGGTTGTTTACTTTATATATGAACTAAATGAGTTATTACTAAGGTTGCATTACATGAATTAGTTCTTATATGATGTTTTGAAGTATGTGTCATATGTCTACTCATAAGTGAAAGTGTTACGACCTGTTGAGTATGATATGACTAGTTTAGATGACTTCTTAGGTACACTTGCTGGAAGTAATATTATGCGATGCTACCTACACAATGCACTAATGTGACTTGCGGGTTTTTTCTTCGATGATGGTTTTTATGTGAAGTGATATCTATGATGTGCTTATTACCATATGATTAAATGTGGTTTTATTGATTAATCATAGTTATGATAGACTATCCAAGGTAAAGGTGATATATTGTACTATGTACACTAGAGTGTTACTTAAGGAAAGAAGTAAGGATAAAAGAGAAGTAATGTATTTTATGTATTTAATATGTTTCAAACTATGATAAATGGATTTATGTGCAATTATGAGTAGCATCCATGTCAATATGATGTAAGTTAACTATGTTGTGCCTCTATATGCACTATGCTCATGAATTTTACTAAAAGACAAGTCAATGATTTCAAAGGAAATGTGCTCTTTAAATGCATGTTTTGCATAGTGTCCAGACTATGTTCATTCTTTTACTAATAACATTATTCTTCATCTTTTTACACAAAATAAAGATATTGATGGCTAGAGTATGTCTCCTAAGTTAAAATGTTGGATAGATCTCCCAAGATAAAGCAAAGAATACTGTATGATTCAATGGTTTACTATGTCGAGATGTTTCTTTTAGATGATGTAATAGTTAGATTATATTTTATGTTGAGAAGGGACTTGACCCTATTCTATTCTATTGAGTTGTCTCTTAAGTTTGCAATGAGACATAGAGTTTAATTATGTACATATGATATAATATATATATATATATATATATATATACAGAGAAGAGAGAGAGAGAGAGAGATTGTGATCATTCTAGCATAGGATGTGCTATGAAAAGTTTTAAATTTTATATTATTTGTATTACGATTATGCAATGAATGATGTCAAAGGGATTTTACTAGACATATGAGAGGTGAAGTGAAATATGTTACTTCTAGGGGATGATCCCTGGTCGTTAAACATGACCTATAGAGGCAATCCAGAGGATTTGAACCCCATCAGTAGGTCACCATATTTTTGCCAACTTCATGATTTCCTTGGGGTCTTGTGATTTAAACTTAGGATACTTCTTAAGAAACCTTAGGGTTGTCATTGACGGGGGGGGGGTTGTACTTTTACGTCTAACCCGTTAAAACCTCAACCATTTCATGGGACATCATTCAATAAACTAACACACTTACTAGTTGGTCTCTAGTTTCACTAATATGTTTTACGGGTCCTTACAATTTCCCCCACTAAGGAACATTCACATATTTAGTGGTTAACGACTAAACACAATAGACCATCATGCATGCAACATCATAAATAATGCAAAAAAACAGGAGAAATAATCAACTCCACATTCATTAACTCAATGCCACACAAGTAAGTAGGAACTAAATCTACGAACACATTATGCATCAAAGCTTTAACATTTCTCCTTACATTGGATGAACTACCTTCCCCAGCTCAAATCATTCCCATTACTAAATCATAGGCAAAATATGCAACTAGTCTCAAAGAAAATTTTAACCATATTCAATAAGTTAACTTATGAAGCACATAGACAAATTATCATATATGCGTATTCAAATTAGTAAACACAACAATGAAAAGGTATTTATCACATTCAAAAAAGAATTAAACATCAACATGCATATCATATAAAGTTATGGAGAACTCATTCACACTCATGCCTTCAAAATATTAAATAAGACACAAGAAAATTTTGGTCTCATGCTTTAATAGGGGTAAAAGGAAAAGAGGAGGATACTCTTATAACCCTACGCTTCAACATACAATCCCCACTTAAGAGAAAACCCATCTAAGGCTTACATAATAATATCATAGAACCCTCAACCCAAAATTCACAACTATAAGATATAAACAACTTACCGGTGCCTTAATCTTGAATGTCTTTCTTTGTCCATTTTGGCTTGAAGTACATAGAAATGATTCTTCTTTCGAGCATCAAGTCTGGAACATTAAAAGAATATGTATTTGCCTCCTTAGTTTTGGCCGAGATTGTTGAACAATATCTCATCTTATGACCTACCTTCCCACAATGAAAGTAACCATTTGTGCTGGCTAGGCACTTTCCCAAATGTTTCTTTGAGTGCATATAGATCTCTCAAATAAACAATAACCTTCATTCCCTCCTTGATAATTAGTGTTCAAAACCCTTCTTTTGTTCAGTATAAGTGAATATTAGTTGTAGAACATGTTTTTGGACATGGGTAAACCTTGATCATCATGGTCCTAGACCTCTTTATTACTCTACTCTTCCTCTCATGTTTAACTCTTCCATATATTGATCATGCACCATAAGTCTAGGGTTGTTCATGTCACTATGAAGTATTGTCAAATGACATTCTTCATTCACTAGGTTGAATACACCGACCAAAAACCTATTCATCTCATCCGTAGAATTGAACACTAAAATATCAAGAATACTTAAACAATAGGTAAATTTCAAGAAGTACTCTAACACACTCATTTTACCATGTTTAAGGTTGATAAACCCTACCAATTTAATATTTCTTTTATTACAGGGAAAAAACAACCGAGGAAAGCTTCTTTAAACTCTAACCATCCTATAAGACTCGCTCTTACAAGCCTATTGTCCTTCCATTGAGTGAACCCAATCTTGGGCACCGTCTTTCAATTGGTAGGATGCAAGTTCCGCCTTTTCTATAGAAGTCACCTCTATAGCATTAACTACCTTATACACATCATCTAAGAACTATTGAGGATCCTCTACTACAATAGAACCGAAAATATAGGAGGATTAAACCTCAATATGTCCCTTAATTTAGAAGAATTTTGCTCACTATAAGGTTCACATGAGCCTCATTACCCCTACTTTTTTCAGCCGTCATGGCTTGGGCTTGAATTGTGATGGATTGAGCATGGGTTGTCATGTGTAATTTAATTTTAAAGGTAGACCAAAATTCTCTTAAGTCACATGCACTAGGACTTCTGGAACTCGCTCACTTTTAGAAGGTTTTTCCTCGTGAGGACCTTGGGGTACTTAGGAAGGAACTCCCTTATTAGCATTCTCCTCTTCCATTATCCTTGTTGCAGCCCTTCTTGTATTAATATACTGTAGACACAATATAAGGGTTAGGAGAGTACACTTAAATATCTATATATTATCGCAGATCAAAATAATTGAAGAAGTGTAAATCCTTAACGTCTTATAGTCTCTAGCTCATAGATTTGCCGCAACTCACACTGATGAACAAGACTGAACTATACTTTGAATATGAGACATTATCTTAAAAAACCATTCCCAAAATCTTATGCTTTGATAAAAATTTTGTTACACCCTAAGAGCACCGTGCAGGCATGACATTGCGAACAAGACTCTAGTGATCCTCATACAAGTCTCGTAGTCTTTTAGTTCATTCAATATAGATATATTGAAGAATAAAATCTCATATAAATCCAAAATATTAAAAACCTCACATAAAAGTGATACTTGAAAATACACAGCTTAAATGTAAGTTTCACATCTCGATACAACAAAGACATGAAATTTTAAGCAAGGATACAACCCGTTACAATCGAAAAGACTAGAATTGTCTATTACATTAATCTAACGGAAACTGTAACAGTTGTAATCCTCGAATCCATGAGAACATAAAAAATCTTATAGAATAGCAATCCAAGCACTTCAATCTAGCTAGACAAATGACTTGCAAGAACCTGCACTTGCAGTAAAAATATGAAGAAATAGGCATTAGCACAATTATGTATTGAGTGTGATGACAATGAAACAACATGCTTAAAAAGGGAAAATTTTTTCTTGAAAAACAAGCATATTCTTTGTGTTAAAGCTTGATGACAAAAGCATAATAGGTGTAATATTCAAACATAACAAGACACAAACAACATGTAACCATTTCATTTACATTTAGGTCTTCACCTCAAGTAACTCTCAAGATATAATTTGTACAATGTATGAATGGCGTCCCACAACACCATCCGCACTAGCTACCACCTTAAGGTACCCAAAAGTGAACTTATATTCTACGTTTACATCTTTACAGATTACTCATTCATAAGAGACATAAAAATTATGTGAGAGATAAAATCACATTAGGAAAATCATATATGAGAACTCTTAGTCATAATTATGAAAAGTATGTTATCATGCCATACTACTACTCACATTTATTACTCCTTTGAGCCTCCATAGACAAACAACATTCATAATTATTAAGTGAAGACAAGTAAATTAAAGCCTAAATATAATCTAAGTAAAAAAAGAATAATTTAATCAAAACTTCAAGTCAACATACTTCATTAGATTCCTTTAGAACATATTCATTCATTAAGGACTTATTCATTCATTAGTCATTAATACCTTAGAGATCTCACTATAAGACTTGTAAAATCCTACTTGTGCAATGTATGGACACAAACCAATACTACAACCCACACTTCATAAAACTTCTCAAGAAATTTAAATTCATATATAACATGCTTGGAATAAGTGTTTAACAGACATAGACCATGAGACAGATATAATGGAATTTGGTTTCATAAAGCCTCACATTGTAAAGAGGTGGTATACTTGCCTAATGTAAAACCAATATTTATCTTAAGTTGATGAAGTATCAAGACATATATGGGAACATAGTTACGGGATAACGACGTTTCTACTAGACACCCTTCCTCAACTTATCATGGGAATTCACCTCAAGAGATGCTACTACATACCCTGCCTCAACTTATGGATGAGTACCCATCTCATTCAATATACACTCAGTGGTTAGCCTGCATTCTCATATAAATTTTTAAACTTTAATGAATCATTAAGGGAAAATATGTTGGTTATAGATACTATGTCTATGTTATAGATGAGCACCTATGTCTAAGGATTGCTACTACATACCTCCCTCTACTTATGTATAACTATCCATCCCATCCTAACATTCATTCATTAGATAGCTCAAAAGGATATTGATATTTTTACCAGACACTCCGCCTCATCTTGCGAATAAGAATCCACCTCAAACCTCAGATTCAATGATAAGCAATAGATATACACATTTACACAAGGCACACTGCCTCTTCTTACGGATATCCATCTCAAATCCTACATTCATTTATTTGTGTAAAATTTAAATAACCTCTCAATTAGCACATTTTTATTAATTGTATCATAGAAACAACATTTATTTTTAAGTCATGACTGTATGTATGTGAGAAAAATAATAAAGAAACCTCACCATTTATATGTGTTACTTTAGAAAAAGACTTCAAGCATAATACTGTTACATTCCAAACATGATCATAACACACTCATTCAAAGCACACACATATACATCACTCTGTTATTATATATATATATATATATATATATATATCCTTAATGCATATAGATGTACAAGGCAGTTAACCATCAATTCAATACCACAACATTTGAATCAAGTGAACAACTCCAGTATTCAAGTAGATCAACACAAGGTTCACAATAATAATTCATTAAGTAATTGATCATAACTTGACTTTAGTGCCATATATATCAAATAACTAAAACACCAATAGCTCGTTATTATTAGGGCATGGATAAAGATATACTTTTATAACCCAAAGTAATTTAGACATAATAATTCATAAGCTCTCATCAACCACTAAACAACTTTACATGGTACAATATAGATATTGTTAGAATTCATGGGTTCATTGAGAATTTAAATCATAAATCATCATTTAAATAATTATCCAATCATACAATGCCATCAGAAAGACGTTAAAATTTTTTGATAAAAAACCTATGAGATTGAGTAGTACTTGATATTCTTCTTGAAACTCTAAAACTTTTGAATTACTTAGAATTTACTCTAGGGACGAAATTTATCCCTAGATTAACAATACCAATACAAAAATAGATGAAATACACAAAAATCCATACAAGAAGAACTTATATGTAAAATAACATCGAAGAACCAATAGAAGAAAAAGGCTTTGGGGATTTTTATTGTTGAATCTAAAATAGTATTTTTAATGCTTTTATACTCTAAAATCTCATAATAAACACAAATAGCCGCCATTTTACATTAAATAACTAATTTCTAATTTACCATTAGACCCCTATCTTGCCAGAACAAAACTACAAAACTATTAGCCATTCATGGATCCCCGTCCACAGAATATGGGTAGGTTAAGGCCTCATCCTATCACTTCATGATTCCTTGATGCAGCATGGTTTTCGGGTTCATAACCAATAGTGGCCATTCATAAGGTTGGGACGGTCCTAAAGGGTGTGAACCTCATCTCTTGGTCACCATATTTTGGCAAACTTTATGGTTTCCATAGGTCCTTAGGTTTTAGATTTAAGGTCCGCCTCAAGGAACATTGGTGTTGTCCATGGGGTGTCGTATATTAACGTCTAACCCTTAAATAATTCTACCATGGCTCTAACATAATTCAATAAATTCAAACGTCAAAAGAAACTCGTACACTCACTAGTTGTGCTCAAGTTCACTTATTCATTTTACAAGTTGTTACATTTTCGAACAGTATCAATGAAGCATGGGCGAACAAGGGTTAGGGCAGTATTAGCACCTGTAGTACCACATAGAGAAAAAAAGAGGTATAGGTATTGGTAGTAACAGAAGGGACAATAGTTGATGCACCTATAGGCCTAGCGGCCAAAAGTATATAATTATTCCTCTCCAGGATATACCTCATTGACCACAACCGGGGATGTATCCACCAGGGCTGCCTTCTTCTTCTCCACCACATCCTACTTTTAATCTCTAGACACCCAAGATCGCTGACATTTCTTAGTGATCAACACATGAAATGAAAGGGAAATTTGGTGTATCTTAGTCATGATGACCATCTCCTATTCAATAATAACCCCAGTTTCAACCATGTCTTATCATGATGCAACCAAGATAGGTTAGTTTGGCATTATGGAGAGTTTATGCATTCTGGTATGGAATTATAGTATTGATTATAAAGCCAAACAAGAACCTTGCGGCTATATTGAGATAATTCTTCACAATGGGTGTTCCAACCTCGTTCCATTAGGATATATCTGTAGATATCGGAGAACCAAAAAATTTCTTTATATTTTCTAATGTCTTTGTCCTTATCTTATATTGACACTCATCCTTATTTTGTTTTGAAACAACCAGATTTGCATTGATAACATCACTATCACATTTGACCTTTATAGTGCTTACAATCGATTAGGTTGAACTTGGAACCCAACGTCTTCCCTTGTGGCATTAAGGATCCATAAGAGGTGTAGAACTCCCGGATCTAATTTGGAACATAACATCCTCAGATCGAGGGAATAACTATAACTAGTGGAACCTCAAGTGCTCATGATCTTCTGGGATCTGTATAGGACTCCATTAGTAGAAAACATATTTTATTCATTGATGGTCTTTAAACCTACGTCTACTATGAGTTCATAAATTATGGAGGAAGACCTATGTAACTCGTGGTAGTGGCGGCTTTGGTAGCCTTGATCCTGGATGGATCATTCAGTCCGTCGGAACGAAGCTCAACACTATAAGCTGATATTAAGTCATAATCCTTAGGCAAATGGTAGTCTAAGGATCCTGGGTGTTAACCATCACTCTCAGAATTGATTAAATGTTTGAAATAGATCATGTTACTATCATAGTTAGTGTCTGAATAATGAAGGAGCAACAACTTTTCCTTTCTTTTTCCTTTCCCACTGAACCTTTGCCTTGGGTGCAACTGCATCCTAGTTAATTGTTTTCCCTAGGACTTCTTTTCGGGAAGCATATTTCAACCGAAAAATGAAGGTCTAGCAATATCTATAAAAGTTTTTAAAAAATTAAGATTCATTTAAAGAAAAATTGCAAAATAGAGTTGCAAACACACTCGCCAAACTGATCAGCAAATTGTCGAATCACATTTGTGAGCCTGATCGTCTCACCGAGAGTTTTGGCTCACAATTTCCTGAAAAATTTCCATGTTTATGATTGGAATGGCCTTTCCGAGAATTTCGGACATCATTTGTTGAGCATAGAAAATCCCACTGAAATATATAAGGTATTTTAAGGTTAGGGTTGTAGAAAAAGTTATCAAAGAAGACTTTTGGAGAGTCGCTGAGTTCACTCAGGGAGCTATTTCTTCTTACCTAGAGGTAAAAAACCCAAACTTATAAATCATTAGACATTACTGTACGGGGATTCAGAATATCGGCGAGTGTTCGACGATCTTGCCGTTGCTCTCCAAATACCCCAACCTGCCTACTTTAAACCCTAACATCCGAATTAAACCATGTAGCGCCCCCCCCCCCCCTCCCCAAAAAAATAATTAAATCATACACTAGTATAATTATACTTGTACCCATATGAACCTTGCACTCGAGATACTCAGTCATCTCCCGATTATCTGAACCATTTTACTATTTTAGCCCTTAATAGTGAAGTCAACCGCTCCATCATTGGGTAAAGATTATCATAGGGCACAAATGTGTGTTAGTTAGACTTAACCAAACTACACCAAAGATAAATTTCTTAAATAATTTGCAAAAAAATTTAAAGCAAAAATATTGGTAAATCAATATTATACGCAACATAGGTATGAAAATTAAAATTAAAATAGGCAAACAACAACAATATATAGTAACACTCTGAAAGCATCTGACTTGGTATAGAGACACACTACATGAAATAACACTCAAAAAAATTTTCTAAGCCTAAAATAATGTATTTAAACTATGTAGAATGTCTTAAGGTCATAATATCAAGATACGACCATGACGTCTGGAAAATTGTGAAATGTGTGCTAGCCTGCCTTGATATGTTTCAATGGGTTTTTGGAGTCAAAATTCAACGAAATTTTGTGGAAAAATGGTAAACACATATAAGAGTATGTTTGGGGTCGAAAAATCAAGTTACGAATGTAAAAGGACCCCCCTAAACTTAGTCCTTAAACTGTCAAATTGACAGTAACGAAATAATGAGACAATCAACGAGCCGACGATGGGTCAACGACTTGTTGATGGTGGTCGTTGGCCAAGACATAGATTATTATCAAAATGGGATGAAATACAAGTCTATGATCGAAACCACAGATTAAGAGGATGATCTGTCATTGAATCAATGCCCCGTTTATAAGGAGTTATTGATTGAGGACTTAGTTCATTGCCATGTTTCGGTCAAGGTTAGTAAAATTACTTAATTAGTTAAATATTTAATATGGGGTTAAGGGGTGGTTAATTAGGTATTTAGGGACTACTATATAAGGGTTCCAAATCAATAAAATAAATGAACTCCTCTAAAAATTCCCATGACCCACTTAATTCTAATTTCACTCTAGCTTCTCTCCTCCAAAACTCAAACCTCGATTGAATGAACACTAGAGCTCCAAGACAAGGATGATTTCACTAAGTTTTTGTTCTCATATTTTTGGCAATATCATCACTAAGGTATGATTTCTTTCACTCTTGGGATTCCTTTCCCAGAAAGGCCCTTTTCAACTATGGTTTTCTAACTTCCCCAAGACTAAGGTTTCAATCTGCACAAGAGTTCTCCTTTCAAAAGAATATTGTTATCCAATTGCGATGAATTATGGTCTTCTATCACTAATTAAATATGTAGTTGGGGTTAAAAATTGATAATCACTTAATATTTTCCCTTGAACCCTTCTCCTTTCCTCAACTCACTTTATCTTGGAATTTTTTGGTAATTGTGGAAGATGATGTTTATATGACAATGTAAAATGAAAATTTCTCTGAATTACTTATTGAATTTTCCTTGTTTATGCATTGGTTATATATTCTTTGGAAATTAAAATATGATGCCAATGAAAGGTAAATAAGGTATGAAGAGTGGTTCTTCTTGGATTCAATTGTGAAGTATGATTTATAGATAGTAATGCTTCTATGTCTAGTGTGTGGTTGTGATGTTGATAACATGTACTCCTAATCCTTAACCCTACTACTGAATTTGCTATGGAGTATGCAAGTTTTTTGAGATATGATGAGTATTTTGACTAGAAGTAACTTCTCGTGATTATCATGAAGTGTAGAGTAAGAAATTTACTCACTTGTATGTGGTTTTGTAAAGTGAAAGGGTAGTTCTCACTACATATGAGCTATTATGGGGAAATATTCACATAGGGGTCTAGAAGAGAGTAATGTGATCTTGTATGAAGTGTATGATGACTACTAAAGGAATAAATTCTTAGCACAGAAAGGGAATGGAAATGAGATGGAGGTCTCATTTAGTAAGTCCGGCCTCCCACATAGGTTTCTTAACTTTTAATAAGTCTGATTCCAAAGATAGCTGTTGTCTATTTATATAATAGCCTCCACGTCTAGAAAATCAAGGTTTCTCGAAGCGATGTCCTTGACCCTTAACTATGTGCCCACATAGGACTATAGCTTAGTAGATCCACCTAGATAATTATGTACTAATGGTAACACCTTAGGCAAGTTTTAACCCTCTCTTTTTGGTGTGCGGGGAGAACAGTGGATTCCATGTACCTCTCTAGTATCATTTTGGTTATTGCACTTATTTTCCTAATGTTATAAAGTACCATGCATTAAGAGACCTAACCCAACCCTGTAGCCCCTTAATGCTTACAATAACTAGTTATTTCGGTTTTAAGGTAAATGAACAAGTCATGTATGTGAACTATTATTAGGGCTAGTCATAAAGGATACTACATAGTGTAAGGGTGGGTATGAGACTTCTCTTACTCATTGCACGTGTGGGATCCTAAAGGATGGTTCTAGTAGGGTGCTTGCATGATTAAGTTGGTGACATGTTACTTATTGAAAGATTTATATGAATTTATGAGTTTAGAATGTAAATGGAAAAATATGAGATTATGTTGTATTCTTGTATTAAGTGACTTAATGTGATACTTAGCTTTGGATAGGTTTATGAGGTTCTATTCTTGGCATTGCGCATGTATTGCTTTGGGGTGCTTATATGTTGGTTTAATGTTTGACTAAGTTGTTCCTTTTCTAATGCATTAGTCATTTTATGTCTAGGAACCTTACTTAGTACATGTGTTTTATACTAACCATAATTCTTCATTTTTTCCCAAAAATTGTACGTTCCGGCCATTGAAGTTATTCTAGGCCACTTTACAAGAAGACTTGTAATTTTCCTCCATGTTGTTTGTAAGTCATCCTTTACGAGAATGGTGTTATTTAATCTACTTATGTCACATCACAAGAATAAACGCTAGAAACTAGGGCACTCTTGGTGTGAGACAAAGCATACTTGACCTCTCGCAGGTCTTGTACAAGCCTTTTCGTATCGTTCATCAAATATACATATATGAAAGTAGTACGGAATTAACACTTTTCTAAACGTTCGAATTGTATTTCAAAATATCTTTCATAAAAAACAATAGGAAATATAAAGTATCATATCATCAAAACCTTGACATAAGATTAATTGTGACACGACCAATACAATAGAAATGTAGTACAACTAAGTCTATTACAAAGCTTCTAAATAACAAATCAAAAGACATTTATCCCTCGAGTATAATGAGGACATACTCAAAACATGATTGAAAGATCCTAAAATACAAGATTTGCTCCAAAAAGTGCATTCACGTATGAATCTTTTTAGCATAAAAACCATGATTAAAGAAATTTAGTCGAAATATGCTCTTTTTGATTAAAATGTCGTAGTATAAGAATAATAACAACATTTAACACCATAGAAACACATAAGATAACACTTAAACATTTTATCGCAATTTAAGGACATTACAGTGAACTATGTCATTGTTATAGTGAATTGAAATTCTTCAACTTCATAGTGAACCCTTTTAAACATTCAACCTTCTCACTAAAAGTTATCCTAAGACTCATTTAAGTGAGACAAAGAGAGACCGCCCATACACCTTCTCTAATAACACCTAAATAATCTTTAAGAATAACTATATTGAGATAAATATACCTACAATACACCAAACACATAAACATGAAATCTTTTAGACTATCAATAGTAAGATCATTCATACTTCATGCAATAACATATGTATAATATGATATTCTCCTCACAAAAGTTATCAAAAGACTTGCATAAATAATTCAAGAATAGAACGCCAATACACCCTTTCGAAGATTACCTAAA
Organism: Solanum lycopersicum; assembly: GCF_036512215.1. NCBI lineage: Eukaryota > Viridiplantae > Streptophyta > Magnoliopsida > Solanales > Solanaceae > Solanum > Solanum lycopersicum. Next base: position 29,144,683 of record NC_090809.1, read on the forward strand.
TAATCCTGAGTACTACCTAAGTTTGGATCATGTGTAATGTATCAACTAAATTCCCTATCTAGAGTCTTTCTTAAGATTTCCCTAGGTAACATATGAAGTGATCGTTCCTATGCCCCATTCACACCTTACATAGACAAACCTTAACTACTCTAGGTAATTACTCATTTACTAAACATGCTTTCTAATTTAATTCATTATCTTCATTAGTACATTTAAGAGTCGTTCATCACATAAAGACATTAAAGTAATTGTCTTGTAGAAGATCTAGGGACTCACTCACTATCATCTTCGAAGCATACTATGCAATGTGTAGATAGAGTCTCATACCACTACTTAAACTTCATAGAAATTCTCCAATACTAGTAGGTATCCCATATGATTAGAATAGGCAATAACCGATATAGACCATGGTATCTAGTCATGGAATCTGGAGGTTTAACCTACTACGATAGAGGGTGTTTTACTTGCCAATGGTAGACGTTGGACACATCCCATGTAGGCACATGGTTAAGGTATATCAAGGGTTTCATCGTACTCTACTGTCATCCTTTAAAAGAGATACTTCCCTAACCATACTCCCTCGGTGCTAGCCTTTGTCCTCATAGAATATTTTAACAAACGAGTGCATGAAGAGGTTCCTTAGCTAGTTCATTACCCAATAACATTGACCTTACCAAAGAGGTCCCCCATGGTTGACTTACAATGGTAAATAGGATAGCTCAATTATTTTACTAAGGGTGATTTCATTATGTTCCAACAAATCAATCCCTAAGTCCACCATCCACACAAGAAGGGTACTATTACGACTTTCGACTTCAAAGATATTAAAACCACACAACAAGGTTGAAGGCTCCACATAAAAGACCCTCTTGGAAACATTCAAGGTCACATGTCATTCATATATAAAAGACTAATAGGATTTAGCATCCTATATAAAGAATTCATATCCTCATTATATATGCATCAAGTAAGTAGCACAAGTATACAAAAACAAGACACAACATATTTTACATATAACATATCATTGTAGAACCACATAGGTATAACTAATATCATATTTAGGTGACCCTATCCACAACCATACTATCATAAATATAGCCATCAGAAGAATCACATAGCTGATAAGGAAGAATCATGCATCAAATCTAAGACTATACACAAAAGGACATACTCATAGTCCAACATGATCACCTAATTTTAACAAAAGGAAACATATTTTCACATTACTCACAAGTAGATAGATATAATTATACTTCACATAAATAAACTACACAAATTATCATAATATATCAAGTAATGCCGACATGCCCATGATCATCATAATTCATAATGTAACACCGACGAGGCCACATAATTCACAAGTAAAAGACGTGGTACCGCCACCATAAGAGAACCATACCAATAACATCATAATACAAGACCTAATTAACATAAAATAATTAAAATTAGAGCAGCGTACCACCAATCCATTTTCACCACTTCAATCCATAACTAAATCATCCAATACAATACAAAAAGTCCCTAACTCATATCAATAATAATCAATTCAATTGAAAAATCATAATACTCAATGAATCTAAATCAATTGAATATAGATTTACCAATATAATACATCCTATACATTGATCCAACACAATCCTTACACCTTTGAATAGCCCAAAGAAAACTACACTAGAATTCATAATAAGTGTAACAATATCAAAACACCCACAGTATAGCTTATTTGAAGAATTTGCATTTTCCATGGTTTCATCATGATTATAATTTAAAAATATTCTAATAAGACTTAAATCAATATCCTATGATTCAAAACCTTTAGTGCAATAACCTTTGGATATATCACTAAATTGTACAAGCTCAACTTTTCAAAACTTTAAAAATCACTTTGAAGATTGTCTCCTTGAAGAAAAGAGTTCGAAGGATGAAAAACTATAAATCAATGAAGCTAAACCACGAAATTGATGAAGAATCACCAATAAAATCTTCAATCCAAGACCTTCCTTTAGTTTTGGCTTCAATGGAGTTCTAGAGAATTTTGGTTTTGATTTTAGAATAATTCATTCATCTAGGTGATTATGACTTATAAAACCACTTAAGATACCTATAATACCGTTAGGAAACAACCCAAACTATTATTTGGACAGGTTGTGAATTTACCAATTCAACCTTGCAATGAACAGTGAATTGCAGGTCGCATGCTTGAATTATGCATTGCCATCGACGGGGTGTCTCCAAACTAACAAACCGTCCTTTGGTCCGTGGTTTGGGTCCGACGCTTATCATTGGAATTTTATCCTCCCACACCTAAGTATTCACCTATTCCTTCCACTTACGGGGTGTAGACAAGTCCACTGGTCATCGATTGACAGCCGTAGGTGGGACTTCCTAAGGATGTTTTGGCCACCTTGTTGGGTCTTTCCTCAAGGACCCTTGGCTAGTCCTTGGGGATATTTACCCGGACGTTTCCAACTCAAATATGTTCATATACAATTTTAATACCTTCCAGATAAATTTTATCCAAAACGAACAGGGAAAACTCGATGAAATATGCTAAGACTCATAAGGTGATTTCAAAGCAAACTTTTCGAACGTCATGGACATTTTTGGACGTTTGACCTCCAAACTTCATGAATTTTTACAAACATCCTATAAAAAATATTATAACTCATATAAAGACATAATATTATCATGACACACTCACAAATACATAAAATGCACATGAAGCACATAAGTGACTAGTCCTCGAACGTCTTGGTCTTCCGTTGATGTTTAACTTCCAATTTACCTAAATCATTAGACAATGCCTCATTAAAACATTGTAGATCATTTTGGAACCTTATAACCTCATAAAAAACATGTTAGGCTCTACTTTCACCTCAGTCATTTTAGAGGTACTACAACCTTAGTAATGTTGCTATTGTGTAAAGACATTCATTTTTTTCCTATTATTTAAGACATTATATATGCGAAGTATGGAAATATGAATTTGTATAGGGGATATTCCTGAATTTTATACTTCATTTTAGATAGTTTAATGTTAGAAGATATTATACTAAATCCGTACGTATTGTTTATGTTGAATAATTTTGAAGCCTGTGTAACCTTCATACGCGAGGACTCTAAGTAAACTTCCTATATTATATATGATATGTCTATGCATATTAAAGATTCAAAACGTTGAAAATTTTCCTAATTTTTTACCTATGATATGTAATGATGAATTATAAGTCCTTGAGTAAGTCCTCTTCAAAGAAGAAGATGCCAGTTACTTCTAGGGGGTGCTCCCTAGTCATGAAAAACTTGGTACCAGATCCACGTTAAATAATATTAGGACTGACGCCTCTCTAAACCACTTCAAGTAAAGTATTGTTCATAATTGTGAAGCGTGCAACAATTATGAATGAGAGTCTCTCTGATGCTTAGGAAAGTCCCACTTTGTGGGTTTTCTTGAAGTCGTGCCTCTAGAGACTTAACTCTACATGTCCTTATGATATGATCTCTTTCTTTTGCTTATAGGCATTGAATATAAGAAGGAACAATGATCAAGGTTTCATTGATGAAGTGTTCAAGGTATTAGATGATATGGGAATGTATTCTCAAGTAAAGGCATAACTAGCCCCTACCAACTCAAATAAGGAAGATATCCCACTTAGAAAAGGCTGGATTACTTGGAGCACTTTCAAGATGACTTTCCTTGCTAGGTTCTTTCTCTTGGATCTAAGGGTGAGGAAAATTCAACATTTCATCAACCTTATCCAAGGGGGTATGAGTGTGAAATAGTATATTCTCAAGCTCATCCTACTATCCATGTATGTTCCTACTATTGTGGCGGATTTTAAGGACAAGATGAAAAAACTTGTTATGGGGGTATCCTATCTTCAGGTTAATTAATGTAGGTAAACTATGCTAATTCCTAGCATGGAAATCTCTTGTCTCATCGTTATTGTTTAACTAATTGATGAGAAAAATCTTAAACAAGATTGTAGAGAATTGAATAGTACAATCTTTGAAGATGAAAGTTCTTCTAAGGCTAGATTTGAGGTGCAAGATAAGCCAAGATTCAAGGATAGGTACCCGAATCAAAGCCCTTCTACCATTCTAAGGATTAAAAAAGGTAAAGGGTATACACACAAGCATAAGAAGGTGAAAGGTATTAGTCCTTATGTTGAGAAGGCTAGTTGTGCTAAATGTGGTAGAAAACATTAAGGCAAGTGTGTTGTTGGTATGGGAAATTTCTATTGTTGTTGAAAGATTAGTCAGATGAAGAGGGATTGTCCTATGATGAAGGCTCATGGGAGATAAAATGATCAAGCACGACCAAGTGCTCCCAATACCGATGCTCCTAAGAAGAATCGCTTCTATGATCTCCTCTATAGGGGTGATCAAGAACGGTCTCCCGATGTCATCAACGGTATGCTAGAAATGTTCTTGATTAATGTCTATGCTTTACTGGATCTTGGTGTTACGTATATTTTTAACCTCTCTAGTAGCTACAATGATCAATATATTTTACTCGATGTGATAATGGAACCTTTGCGGTTACAGCCCTAGTGAGTGAATCTGTTGTGGCTAGAAGAATCTTTAGGATTTGTCCAATATTATTGCCCTTTAGAGTTACTTTGGTTGACTTGATAGAACTTGATATGGTTGACGTCGATGGCATATTGGGGATGGATTGGTTGCATGCTTGTATTGATTCCATAGGGTGTTGAACAACGTTACTCATGTTTTAATTCCCTAATGAGCCCATCTTACAATGGAAGGGATGTAAGTCAATCCCTATAGGTTGAATTATTTAGTGTCTAAAAGCATATAAAATGATCTCTAAAGGGTGTCTCTATCATGTGGTAAGGGTCAAGTCTTGTAATCAGAAGTGCCTCCATTATAGTTAGTATCCCTAGATATGGATTTTCCGAAAGTCTTTCATTATGACTTGCCCAGAGGTCCTCCCGAAAGAAAAATAGACTTTGGCATAGACTCGTTGCCGGACACAAGACCTATTTAATCCCTTCTTAACAGATGGCTTTGGCCAAGTTGCAAGAAATTAAGGTTCAACGCAAGGATTTAGTTTACAAGAATTTCATATGATCTAGTATATCTCTTTGGGGTACGCCAGTGTTGTTTGTTAATAAGAAATATGGGTCTCTAAGAGTATTCATCGACTACCATCAACTAAATATACTTAGCATAAATACCAAGCTTCCTCTCCTTAGGATCAACTATTTGTATGAGCAATTACAAGGGGAAAACTACCTTTCTAAGATTGACTTGAGGTTCGGTTATCACTAACTTAGGGAGAGAAGAGAGGACATAACTAAATGACTTTCATAACTAGGTTTGCTGAGTATGAGTTCCTAGTCATGTCCTTTAGTCAAACCAATTCCCCTAGTGCTTTCATGGACATAAAGAATAGGGTGTTCTAGGACTACCTTTAATCCTTTGTGGTTGTCTTTATTGATGATATTTGGTGTACCCAAGAGTGAAGTTGAACATATGGATCATTTTGGGGTAGTATTGAAAGTCATTATGGAACACCAGCTCTTTTCAAAGTATAGTAAGTGTGAATTTTGGTTAAGATCGGTTGTGTTCCTTGGTCATATTATCTCAACTGAGAGCATAGAGGTCTATCCATGTCATAAAGACATTCATTACATTTAAGGAACATTTTGCATCACTTTACGGTAACTGCATATCATTTACAGTAAGCTCATTCTTTATTAAAAACAAACTCATTCTTTCCTCAACTACTTAACTTCCCAAGTTACCCTCTAGTAATACTTGGTGCAACACTAGATAATATCCCATTACACTATCAACACTCTAGCATCAACTTAAAGCCACAAAGTAATCATGCATAGAACCTTCATTGATCATCAAGTATATATACATATACATAGAGGCTTAACATATCATGACACTACAAGTTTCACATATAACTCAGCATAATGCATGAACCTCATATAAGACATATTCCAATACATCATATAAGTTAACTCTTCCAACAATAACATAAGAAACAGTAGTTAATATTAAATATTTGGACTTCAGCTTAGACGAAATCATAAGATCTTATTCATAAACTCAACCTAATCCTATTAGTTCATTGTATATGTGAAGTACCATAACCTCAGATATACATAGTAAAGTCATATAATGATCACAAGAATACCATTTACATTATACATCAACAAGACAAGTATAAAAAACTTAATACATTCTAACTAATACCTTCACCACATAGTTAATAAGGCCAGCATAATTCGTAAATGGCAATACCATATTATATAGACTCATTAGGAATCATACCATTCATATAACCACAACAAGTATACAACACTACAATGTCATACATAAGAAACATAAACATATACACATACATTAGAACACCTTCCTAGAACTCCCTTCAAGAGCTAATTATGGTATGCATAGGTAAATTCCCATACCCTTACCTACACAAAGCAACTTGCCTTAGGTTATCCTAGTTAGGGTCCAGGACTTTACATCCAAAATATAGTTTATGGAACTTGGAGGCATATATGGAAACCCTTTTTATGCCAAATTGGGCATTGTATTTATCAACCTCATGAGGACTATAGTGAGCAAGCCTTCCCACATTGGAAAGGGGAACCTCTCATCTTAGTTCACTTGTTGCTAAGGTATGTTCCCTTTATTGAAAGTCTAGCTTCTATTGTTATTACTTTATAAAATATAGGGACTAGGAAATTAACTCCTCATATTCTTAGGTCATAGGTCATTGATGAGAGTCCTTTTATCAACCTAAATCATGTGAGAAAACCATTCACATGGGCATTACATTTGTAAGCACTATCTAGTGTAGGATACCATTGAGATCACCTTTCAATAGACCCTATCTTTACTAGATCATCATACATGCATCATAGACATGTTTTCATGTGTGTGTTTACATATATGCGGGCAAACCTTTTATATAAACACCCTAAGACCACACATGTTCATGCTTCACGTCATTCATGCATAAGTGTGTAGGTGTAACTATATAAGCAATCTTTTCATATAAATACATTTAGACACTACGCATATTTAGACTTCATCATATTATATACTTGACATCATAACATATAAGTCATATTCATAACATACACATACATTCATATTCATGTACATAGATTAAAACCTAGGAACTATCCTATCAAGGCACACATGTGCAATGCATAGACAAGATCACATACCCTTGTCCATATTAGTATACCTATCAAGTCTTCGTAGTTAGTGATATATAACATACATCATGGACATATACTTTATATGCATAGTACTAGACATGAGTACATATGAGAATATCCTTGCATAAGACACCAAGAACCTATACTATCTATAAGCATGCATGTGGTGTGAGTGTGTGCACATTGGTAAAAATGGTTATATAATTGCTATCAACATCACATTGAGGTATACACCCTCTTAAGACCACAATTCACATCCATGAATAGACGACACACCACAATTTAGCATAGGAGACAAGATAACTTCACATTGCATCCAAGACTCCTAACCTTGACTAAGGCACATATTCATATAGAGAGACATAGGTAGGGGTCATACTACACAACATTATTCAATCATGCAAAACATACCTAACCTTAACTTAGTCTTTCACATGCTCATAATTAGCAACACACCCTATATAATAACTATAATAGAAGATTAGGCATAATACTTCACATTGGGTGATTATCATCACCACACATTCATAATAAAACTAACTTCAAGGCAATGATCACATAACATACAAATTTACAATAAGGTAAACACGGCCAGCATAAGTGGACCATATCACACAATCTCATACAAGGCCAATTCAACTAGTGATTCCATTGAAAAGTAGAGAAATAGAGAAATATTACCAATACACCAAGCTTCAATCATCACTGATAATCCTCATAATTCATAAATATTACATGCATAGGGTGGTGGCTAAAAGTACACTAACATAGATAAGATTATACTTCAACCACCCGAGAATCAAGGTAATTATGTACACTACTATAAATTCTATTGAAGGGAAGGAATATAGCTGAAACTTACGAAACCTCCCAACCTTTGATCCTTATTGATAAATTACCCAACAATTGATCAATTGACATAAATTAATATAGAACTAATAAATTCACTACAATCTAAATATAATTAAATCATCATCTAATCAAGATTAAAAGACCCACATATTATTATAGTTTTAGATTTGTCTGTATCATGGGTTCATCAATAAATTGGATGGAGATTCATATTTAAACCAGTAGATAACCTTCAATTTATCATAAACATGCTTTTATAATCAATTTGAGAAAGAACCCATCGCTAGATTGAAAATTGTGAATTTTGGTCTTTGAATCATATTTGAAATTCTTTGATTATGAATGGATAAAAAAATACAAAGGATTAACATACCTTATTGATTTAATACCCATTAAATTGGAGAATAAATCATTCAGAAATTCACCTTCTGGCTTGAGCCTGAGTTTTCCATCCAATTGAGGTTAGAGAGAATTTTGAAGACAAGAGAGCTTTTAGGATTTTTATTTCTTATTGGGTGTTTGGGTTTTAATTTGGAAAATATATTATATGATCCTACAAACTATTTATTACCAACTCCCAATTACCCAAAATACCCCACAACTACTTGTACTTTTAGACAAGTCAAACTTAACTTTCATTTTCTATATCTTCTTCGGACAACATGTCCGCGTTGTGGAGTTGTTCCCACATGAATTTTGGAAATAGATTTTGGGGAAGTGGATTAAGTATTGTTCCCGCAATGCGGATCAAACTTTTTGCCTATTGACAACGTAGTCCACCACGCGGACCTCTTTCACCAAGGAACAAATAGTTGCTGCTTTGGGCAGATTGTTAGCCCTAGGTTGGGTCTTCCTCAAAGAGCCCTAGGGAAGTCCTTGGGGATTCGTTCCTATACGTTTCAATCCTAAATACACTCGTATACATGTTAGGGTCCTATCCTATCATTTTAAGCACAAAACAACACATAAAACATACCAACATATACTAGAATACACTAGCACGTTTCAAGTCTATGTTTCAAACTTTCTTGGATGTTTTACCTCTAAACCATTTCAAATAAATCATACCTACTATAAAACACTTTATTAACATGTAATTAAACTTTTTAGGAACACGTGAGGTACTAGACAGCTTAGTTTATCTTAAGAGGCCATACATACACTCACTGTTGCACATGACGTCCTTTCTCCATACGATGACCGACTTAACCAGTCTAAACACAATCTCTTTCTTGATTCTCTTTGACACAAAATAACCATAGGATGTATACAACTCCAAAATCTAGAACAGAGTATAGGTGCCTTTGGGCCTAGTAAACAAATAAAGCCTATAGAATTGAGAAGTGTCTCTCACAATTGCATATTTGACATCCAAGCCCTCTGTGGGTAGTAGATTCTCCTCTAGGATGGTTTGCAAACCATATCCTTCAATTATTTTGAGAATCCTAGGTGGAGGTGAGGGATCCCGCTGATCATGAGATGTTGGGGCTGGTACTAAACACGTTGGGGTAAAAGGTGAGGGAACTCTATTAAAATTAAGGTAAGATCTAGTTTGATCTAATCCTTGTTGGACTCTAAAGGTATGTTGTCCTCAGGCTCAAATGAAGCAGCACGAGAGGCAGTAGTAGCCCTGTTAGAAATGGGTATCTTACCCTTTTCTTTATCACCTGATGATTGCTCTTGTTAGCTTTTCTCTAAGGGATTAAACCCTCATTCGCTGATGGTTATACCATGTACTCGTTTGAAATGTCTGTGTTTATTCTCACCATATTTGCAAATTGAATAGTGAAAATAAGAAATACTTAAAGAAAAATAATAGAAAAAAGTGGTAGATACACTAACTGATCCGCTGAATCACTTTGGTGAGGAAAATCAGTCTTGTCAAAAAGATTTGCTCAAAAGATTTGTTAATTCGACGAGGCAATGGCATTCAGCAAATTGCCAACATCTTTCAGTGAACAAGAATTAATACGCAAAAAAGTCACATTGAAAAAAACATTCAGGGGTGCAGACAAAGGTTGATCAAGAAGAATCTCAGCAAACTCAAGCTTCCATCCAAAAGTTCCAGAATCTAATATCAAGTAAAGTATGATATGAAAGATTACATGGGGAACCTCAGCGAACTGCTCAGTTGTCCGACCAAATAGACCCATCCAAACATGACTACCTTAAACTAAAAATCAAGAATTTAACCCCGCAACCCGCGAACATGAAGTTAAAGAAACCACAACTCAAATTAATACTAGAACCATAAAAGTCACCTCGGGATACTTAGACTTCTCCTTTTTTTGTGAAAACTTTTCTTATTTGACTACTTTACATGTAAGACTTATGTCAATCACTCCATCATTTGGCAAATTATGTCATTTAACATACCTACCTTTTTATCCAACATTGACTAACTAGATTAAGAAACACACAAGCACAACCATAAAATTTTTAATTCATTTAAAGGTGCGAAAAATAGAGGAACTCAACAATCAAAAAAAATTGGGAAATAGATTCAAAGTAAAATGGGCACATTCAAAACAAATAAAATAGAGAGGTCCAGCACATATAAACCCTATATTATCATTTCCAAATGAGTAACATTAGAAAAATAAACTCGGTGTACGTAGAAACATACAATTTATGTAAAATATGCTAGATTGAAATTCTAAGCGGCTAATAAATCAAAATCTGAGAACAAATTAACGAATAAATTATGAAAGAATTGCACAAATATATAAATTAGAGTGCAGGGTGTAAGATTGGGAACATTAAAAGTGAGGGGTAGTGAATGTGTTTTAAACTTAAACTTTAGGTCAATTAAAAATTATCTAGTTCTTTTCCATTCGGGGACGTTATTCAGGCTCTCTGAACTACATGTCAACTCGCCAAGTAGTCATTAACCTAACTGAGTTTTATTGCACTTCCAGTTAATGTGGTAGTCCAAAACATAGTCTGCATTTGAAACACAACTTGCTTTGTTGTTAACAAACTATTTCCTGGGCTCAACGAGTTTTCAAAACTCCAACATAACATTAACTTGAATCTAACGACACTCATGGTCGCGCATGCAAATATTTTCTATGAAACGCTTACTGGACCTTTAGTTCGTCAACCTTCACTTTTCAAACACTTTTCACACTCTGATATGCACAATGAACAAACAATTATTTACAAAAAAAAAGCCATCTAAATGGTTCTATGTTTTATTCCAATGTAGCGCCATGGATTTAAGTCGAAGCATGACGCAAGTCCACAATCAAATTCCATTTGTGGGGCTTGAAACATTTTCATAAGAAAACCCCTATTTAGGTTTAACATCCTGAACCACCTTTTTTAGACAGGAAAGGTGTTAAAAATCAAGACACTGTCTCACTATAATGGGATAGATGCCATTGGCACGACAAAACTGCAGCGGCAATATAACCCGCTTAAGTTTGAGAAGCGAGGCAGAGACCGTATTTTGAGAAATTCATATTTTTCAATGTTTCCAAATATAACCAATACATGGTTAGCAACAAATAAAAAACTAGTAATGTTATTTAAAGTTTAGCAAATTAGGTAAGGTGGAAAAGAAACTAAAACTATGTGCAATTGCTTGGCGCCCAAGTAGGCTATCTTTTAATTCATTGCGTAGTGATAAATCTATGATTATTGTGTAATGTATAAAATTAATAATAAGAGACGTGTGTGGACATTTGGGCACTAAGTGAATTCCATGGAAAAAGTTATAGGCTTGCAACTTGTTTGGGATTCTTTCTTGATGTAACAAATTGATGGTTTACCAAGTTTTCTTAGTATTTATTAAGAAGAATTTCTTAATTAAACATGGTATCTAGTATGAAATAATAAATATCGGCCTATGCTATGTTGACCCATCAAAATAATAGGTTGACGAATTTTTGCACTTTAGGTTTAAAAATCCTAATGACGAACCGTAAAGAAGAATTATGGTTGAGTTTGCCTTTTGTGTAAATGAGGATAGAATGGGAAATTTTTAGGTGATGGTTTTTTTTGTTTTATGCATGTTCTTTATTCATTATAATACTTTGATGTAATATTAATGTCACAGTATTGATCACGTTTTTGTAATTGAGATAGAAGAATAATATAGGCATGAAATCGTGATTTAAATGTATAATTTTTATTATATACTTGTGATAGTGATTTTTGTGTGATAGGGGATAAGATTTCCATGTTTTGGCATAAATATTGGATCAAGTTGAATATGGGATCGAATTGCCACGTCCCATGAAGCTATATGATGTCGCGTACCACGCTAGTGCACTAACAGTTTGTGTTTGGCTTATGTTAGAGGGCCAACTACTTTTTATAAGGTTTTAGTAAAATGCATGTTATATTCCGGTATTTTAGTGTGTTTACACATATGATGATTCTGTTTTATCTAATAATGATAGGATGTATATGGAACAATGTGTTTCTATGTGAGTGTGTGGTGATGCGTATATGTCTTAGGAGGTGTACTTGTCAGGAAGGAGTGATTTGTTGAGGTTTTACAAGGGTATGTACCTAGAGTACTGGGATAGAAATAGAGATTGACATAAGGAGAGAATATATGGCTTAGGGTAGATTAGGTGACGATACTTTAAGATTTAAAAAGATAGACAGGTAGAAAATGATTGTTAGACATGTTTGAGATTAACCAATATTTTAGAATGTTTTGGATATGATTTAATCTCACCTGAAATGTTAGCGATTGGGAAGTAAAGTGTTTGGGGATCAATGTATTTGTGTAAGTGATGTGCTTTAAAAAGGAGTAAGGGTGGAGAAAGAGTGCTATTTTCATAATCATGTTGGTCTTTTCTTATATTATGAAGTGGTGATGCTTTGCCATTTGGTTTATGATGTTCAACGACCCTAGCCTACAGTCTATGTGACTATGAATCAAAGCATGTATTGTAACCCAACAAAAGGTTGGGGTCGTGTTCGAAGGGAGTGGTAGTTAAAATAGTAGTCACTTAGAATTTTGTTCTTGTTAGTGATAGTTTAAGACATTATCGAAGAAAAACAAACTAAATTTAAGTTGTGACACCAAAGTGTCAAATAGCGAAAAGATGTTTTTTCACAATTAGTATAATCAACTAAAACAAATGGAAAATCAAGTACGGGGGAATGTTCTTGGTGTATGATTGCAATATATGTTGAAATCAATTAATGGGTATATGCTTTTAATAGGAAAATCTGCAATTTAACGGTAGCTACCTTAAGCATTAGGTCAAAGTAAATTCCCTCTCAGGAAGCTTACCCCATATCAAATAGGTTCCTCTAGGAAACCAACTCTTCTAATAAAGACCAGCCTACGACTTATCCACACCCACTCTTTCAATGAAAGACGCTTGGATTTTAAGCTAGGGGTCGCCCTCATGGGCTTAGCCACTTTTCAACTCACTCCTTAGGACATCAATCTAGCGGTCTTGGTTGCCCGATCTTTCTCTCGAGCAAGCCAAAAAAAAAGGTGGTTTTGTATTTGCAATTACGAACCCATTAACTCAAACAACAACTACTAGGTGAAATCACCATTAAAATACTTCTAATTCGATTATAAAACAACTCCCAAGAAAACATCAACATATATTTTCTTAATCAAAACCCTAAAATAAGGTTTTTGAGACACACATAAAAAATTAATTAAATACACCTAAAATGATAAATCAACTAGGTATAAGATCTCAAACCATAATATGAGTAAAGGAAGAATAATGGAGAATGCCTACTTCCAATGAGAGGAAGAAGGACCTCCTTCTTCATGTCTCCCACAAAACCCCTCCAAACTAGAGAGAAAATATGAATACTATAGTAAAAACGTGAAAAATATAATGTTGTTTCCACTCGCTAAAAATAATAAAGACTTAGGTATTTATTGACTTCAAATTAAGTGATGACGAATGTGTTTGGCATATTTAGTATGAATTCGCCGAATGATTCAGAGATTTGCACTTCTTTTAGTTATGTCATTTGTACTTTTCGTTCATTGTTTATGCATGTTGTAACCATTGGCCGAATAACACTGCTTTGCGAAACTGTTCGGCGAAGAGCAAATTACTAACTTTCATATCCTTTTAAGCAACTTCACTTAGCGTTTCAAATGTTAGAATATGGGAAAAATATAGCTCTTCGGCGTATTACCAAACATATACTTGGAGATGCTCATGCTTCAACATTGGCTCTTTTCATGCATTTTGTTTCTATTGTGAGCCTAAGTGTCGATGCTTATGTTAAAACTTCAAATACCTAAAAATTAACATTGTTTATCATATATTGAGATAACAAATGAGCATTTGTTAAACAAAAATAAATCCATAAATGAGTCCAATTTGAGGACTCATCAACACCCCAAACATAAACTTTATCTTGTCCTCGAGTAAATCTCAAGTTGAGCATGTCAAATAGAATATCTCAAATATTGCTAGACAAGACTCAAACATGAATATACACAACAAAACTCAAATTACTCATGCATATATCAATTGTATACTCTATTATTCAAGTTGTGACAGACCACTATGAAAGATTCTCGTACTCAAAGTACTTGCGACTTAAGAAAGTTCAAGCTCAACATAATTATCCTAATGACCTAACATAAAGAATGATTCCATATTCACACACAATGATTAGTCCTTTTAAGATCTGGAATCACATGCAACACTCAAACTCCCAAAGAGGAACACAATGCATGTTTTCACCCATAGGTTTACACTTATTTTCTAATCAATCTTAATTTCAGTTTACTATGATCACAACAGTGTTTCGAATGCTTGTAATAGGGATGAGTGCAAAGGTATGGTCAGTTAAGTACAATGACTTTTTCCTCATGATATGTGGTATTCTACATATATCCCCTTTCTCTATTCTTCAATTATTAGTTAATTGCTACTTAGCCATCTATTTGTTCTTCTACATGAGTTTCTTGGAAACTAAATTTCTTTTTATACTTTTTTCCATACCGTTTTATTTTTTTCATTTCTTTCCTTTTTAATTTCCTTTCTTCCTTTTTTTAGTATGGAGAGTTTCCATTTTTCTATAATAGTATAGGTTTGAGAGACTTTTCTTGCACTTTTTGTCTTCTCTTTCCCTTCTTATTACACCTCCATTTTAAGATTTTGACCTAATTTGTCTATTCACTTAGATCACATAAAAAGATGATTATATATCTTCGATAATGTAAGGTCAATGTTTAATAAAATTCGCCCAATGAAAAGGTGAGGCTCAACAATGTTCAAAGTTGATCTGCACACTCATGGGTAGGCCACAAAAGAGGTATGTTTGAAAGTTGGTTGACACTCTTCAAATTTGCCTAAGATCATATTAAGAGGACAAATTTCAAATCAATTAGAATTAGAGGGAAAATTTTTTATTTATTCATTCAAGGTTCAAGATCATCACAAAAGGCATTTACATTTAATTCAAAAAAGACTTCATATTCATGCAATGTTCATTACAAAAGAATCAATAACATAAATGGGTAATCACAATGAGATGCATAGATAACATATTGCTTATGCATTTTCATATGTTTTCATCATACTCGTATATTCATGTTTGTTTTATTAGGAGAAGTATTTAAGTCATCGGTATTGATCAAAATTGAGACTTGAATTTTTTACAAGAACAACCACTTTCAACAAAAGATGTGGCGAAATTATAAAAAAATTACAATATTTGAAAATTTTTTGGAAGGATAAAATTATTTTGAAATTAGGACCCCAACAAAGGGTCATAATCTCAAACAATCACATTAGTAATTTTAAAAAACAATTAAAAAATCCAATTCTACGAAAAACATATAAATAGTTATACCTGGCAAAACAATCACAAAATAAGGTTAAAATGGTAGAACTCACCAACACCATAAATAAATGTGTTTGTCCTCAAATGAAAATAATGAAAAAAATCTAGAATTGACTAAAGGTAAGCAAAATAGAGTGGTGAAGAAAGTCCTGTCAATGCAACCTCTTCTCTTGTCGATGCATCGTTCCGTGATGCATCCTCTAGAACATGATAAGGGCCCCTAGAAAATTATCATCATGTTAATCATCCTTTTTATTTGCCTTAGCTTTTGCAGAAAAATTACATGCAATCATTCTATTTATCTAATGATTTTCCCTGAAGGCATGCATAACATTAACGAAACCTCGAGCCCATGCAGGTACATTTGGATCGATAGGAATTCGTCTATTAGAAATGGCTTCCTTGGTGTATTTCTTCTTAGAGGCTAGATCAATTCTATTTTCCTTGTATTTAAACTCTCATTTTATTTTGTGCCTGGGTGGATCATTTCTCCTTGCAAATTTTGGTCTAGCCATTTCTACAAAAACATTTATGAGAAGTTAGGTAGTAATTTATAAAACGGCAAAAGAAAATTACACTTTAGAGTCACTTCGCCAAGCTAATTTGTAATGTGTTGATTGTGTTGGGTTCTTCATAAGAATCATGTACAAATGATATAATGATGTAGACAAAGGGAAAACGGGAATACTTCAGCGAATCATTGAGTGCAAATTGTAACTCAATCTGACCTCCAAAAGTCACAGATCAGCAATACATAAATCATTAAGTTAAAGGCAAAATGATGATGTTTAGGAGAACAATCGAGCATTTGGGTGAGCTGCACTCAGCTTGCAAAATAGTCCAACATGCCTATTCTCCCTCCATTCTTTAAAATTCAACCCCGGAACCCCTGATAATGCGATTCAAACATTCTAAACCTCAATTTTAACAAAGAACCATATCATTTTCACAATTAAGGCACATTGTAGTTCAGCTAAAAGCATAGTCGAGTGAATTCTATAAATTACATGAAAATATCGAATCATAATCGATAAGATATGCCATCCAATAAACTCACTAACTTAGCAATGATTAATATTATCACTCATTATGCAAATTAGTAAAAATCCAATTAAGTAATTGACGGATTTTATCACTCATCCTTGATGCCGGCTGCATAATAAAGCTATGCTAGGCAGCAATGTTATTCAAATATGAGAACAGTTGGAAAATTTAAATAATTTTGTAATACATGCAATATAAATAATAGATTTAAAATGTGAGTTCAGAAAGAGGGGCAAAGTGAAAGAAATTACATAACATAGACTATTAAACCTTTTGCCTCTTACTATCCAACTTCTATCGATTCGGCGCTGTTAGTCAATTTGCTCAATTGCTAGACAAAGCGCCGACCATCTAATTCATTGCCAAATATAATAGAATTTCCACCACTTATGGATGTCACACAGGTGGTCTTTTACTTGTCACACTGGATCTTTTGGGTCAATAAATACATTATAACATTAACAAATAGTGTACTTGAAAAAGTATTATTTATTTAATAACATTAACTTGTCCATCCATTTTTTTAATTTCCGCATGTTTATCTCTATTACTATATAATATTTATCCTCATTAGGTTTTAGGGTTGGTGTCCGCATGGCCCAGTGAGTTTGGACTTGACAAATTTGTATCAGAGCCTAGGCAACTGGTCTCCCCATACAAGAGAAAATGTGTGGACTAGACTACTTCAGATTGGTGTGTTGACAACCATATATGATCTACAACAGGAAAAGAACCATTCTAAGATTTATTCCATTTTTCTCTCCTCTCTAGAGAAGTTTCACTTGTGGTATGTGATTATTCCAATTGCTATCTTTTAATTCAAGTTTGTATCTCAACCCGGTAAGTCGGATGTCATGACTTCGACTAAAACAATGCAAGATAAAATAATTGGAATTGGGAAGGTTCCAATTTGTATCTGGCCTTAAGGAGTAGAAATTTAAAAATACTCGAATAGAGAAGTGTCGGTGTCGAAATTTAAATCATCCGAGGGTACTAGCCTATTCTCAGCCTCCTTCAGCTACAGAAACAAACATAGTCCTCCTACTCCGCTACAGGTAATTCAATTCTGGGAGTGATGAAAGTAGAAATGGTCTTCAGCGGCTTCGAAAGACTAGTCATTATGGAATCCTTCGTTAGGTTCTTCTTCCTCTCTTTGCGAAGATGGAGACGGAGCAACTATACCTCTAGGGAAGTCTTGGGTGCGAGAAGGGGGAAGAAGGCTTAGTAGCTCCCCATATGTTTTTGCACCATCTCAAAATAAATCACGAACCATGCACCAGAGAGTAAGTTCTTATTGTCAGTACCCCCCGTCCGCCGTGCTTCTGTTTGCCCTGCTCGTCCTTTTCCTCTTACTCTTAGAAACAAGACCTGCCTAAAACAAGGGAAGGTGAATAAGGTGATCAATATGCAATACCTTGTCAGCATATAGCACGGGCACTCCTACACTCTTGAATAGGGGAGTTATAAAACATGAAAGAATATCTTCTTGATTCCCCGTAGAACATCTTTCACTCAAAAATAATTTGCACCCCCTTTATTTAGTTGAATGCCCTGTATAGATCACGCCACCACCTAAACCTGAGGAAAGGATACGTTGGTGTAGTTTCTCATTGAGTGTCTCCTGCTTGCTAAGAGGTGTATCCACCTCCTATCATGGGCAAGAGAATCCACACTTTTGAGGCAATTTACTATATACCTTTAAACTAGATCCTATTTTGTAGGATCCACAATAGTGTTCGGCAGATATTCCAAATCCATGTCCCTAATATTGGCTTTGTACTCTAGGTTAAACACATATGGCACCTCTAGTACCTCTTTTATAGTAGTGGAGTTCACGAAAATGTTGACTCCTCAAACATAAATAACTGGGTAAGGTTCATCCTAGTGTACTGTGGGGAGGATGATATAGAGATCCCTCACCTAGGTAGAGAAGGCATCTTGAGATCCTAAGTAATAGAAAGCCACCCAAACTCGACCAAACGAGCATAGAAAGCATGATCTTTCTCCTCCACATTATGCAGTACAAATACCCTCTAGAGAAAAACCATGTAGTACGATAGTCATGTTGCCTCTCCCAACTAGCGACATCTTGAATCTGATGAACGGTGTATTGTCATCATTTGGATCAGCCATTGGAGAGAACCTGTGAGAAACAAGATAGGTTCGGACAATATACGCCATACAAGGAATCCTAAAAAAGGAAATTTTCACGAAATCAGGGCCAAGCTACTAGTTTGGGCGATCCCTCTACAACGACCTTCATATGACACAAACTATAGATGACAAAATGGTGTCTTTTGTCCCCAAAATCTTTTTTATTATCAATGAATCAAAGTTAATTAACTATCCTAGAACATAAAATAGAAAGTATTTCAACCATATAACCCTTAATCACGATGTAAATGTATGATGTTTATGACTCACTTGTAATTGTGATTTTGGTCGGTTATTTGGGATCAAATTTACATGTTCTAGAAAGCTAACTTGGATTGAATTGTGGATTTCCATGTTCTTGCGTAAATATTGGATTGAATAGCTACGTTCTGGCACAACTATTAGATCGGATTGCCACATTCCGTCAAGCTAATTGGTATTGGGTATCACATTAGTGCACAAGCAGTTTAATTTGGCTTGTGTGAGATGACAAACTACTTGTGATAAGGTTGTAGCGAAAAACATGTAATATTCCGATATTATTAAGTGTTTAAACTTGTGGTGATTGTGTATTTATCTAATTATGATAGGGTGTAGGTAGAACATTTTGTCATTGTGTGAGTGTGGGGTGATGCGTAGATATCTTATAAGATGTATTTTTCATTTTTTGTCTGGGTAAGTACCAAAGTAGAACTGGGTTAGGACTAGATATTGAGGTAAGCAAAGAATATAGGCCTTGGGTACATATGTTAATGATACTTTCAAAATTGTAACAAGATCAATTGGTAGAAAAGAATTGTTAAAGGTGTTTGGGATTATCCAATGTGTTAGCATGCTTAGGCCATGATTTATTAGAACTTGAAGTGTTTGCGGACTGGAAGGAAAGTGGGTTGTGATTAGAGTATTTGTGTAAGTTATCATGTTCTATGAAGGATTAACGGTGGATAAACGAGTGGTACTTGCATAATGTATTGTTGTTTTCAAAATAATGAAGTGGGCATCGAGTGGACCAATGATGTCTTGTATTGATACTACTCTTGCTATGTCTTTTTGACATAGTCTAGATTAAGGATTCGCGATAATTCTATGGTTGAAGACGAAGCTTTTAATATTCTTTCCGCATGGTAAGGACTGTGTTTTTTATCGTTATTATTGTCCATTCATAACTCTTTGTATATCTTGTACCTGTCAGACTATGTCATTAGGGTTCTTCAATTACTTTCTAAGTTTAACAAAAAGTGTACTTAAGAATATTATTTATTTAACTTTCTTAACTTTTTTGTCCATCTATTTTAATTTCCGCATGTTTTTCTTTATTAGGATATAAGGTTCTCCTACTAATGTGTTAGTGTGGGTGCCAACGCGGAAAGGTGGGTTGGGTCGTGACATTCAGTCTTAGAAAAAGGTCAATCAACATTTGGTCCATTTTAGATCCTAGTAGTTAAATCAGTATTGAGTGCGAGGTTCTAATCTTGTTTAGCATCAATACATACTCCCTTAACTTCTCCACTAACCTATCATGCAAATTGGCTTTTCAAAAAAGGAGTGTGGGCATTCCTTCAATTTGTCCATTGTTTTTGTGATTTCCTCGCTCATGATAAAGCACATAATGATCAATCTATATGCAATGAAGTTCCAACACCCTTACCTTATTGGTTAACTCATCCAACTCTATTAATAGGACTACTAAGCTGAAATCCCTTTCTACTTCTTTGGTAGACTCAGTCAAGTGGTCTACTAGGTGCGATCCTACCAAACATAGTATGTCACAACCTGGGACCGGCTCCAAGTTACCAAACGAAGAAATCGACCAATCGAAGTCCACATACAATACCCATGGATAATTCAATGCACATGATGCTCAGATAAGTAAGAATTTTTAAAAGCTTTCTTGGCACGGGAATAATACTATAAATAATAAGCAAGCAGAAGACGTTGAAAATATCTAACTTTACAACATGATTGTCTCATAAAACATCTGATAAATTAGAGTACAACATTAGGACTAAGCCCATAAAAAACAT
Source organism: Solanum lycopersicum (assembly GCF_036512215.1). Classification (NCBI taxonomy): domain Eukaryota; kingdom Viridiplantae; phylum Streptophyta; class Magnoliopsida; order Solanales; family Solanaceae; genus Solanum; species Solanum lycopersicum. The sequence goes on from NC_090809.1 coordinate 29,165,759, forward strand.
GAAATAAAGACTAAAACACAACCAAATAACATGTGTGTTGTGTCCTCGAATGTATAATGATTCACCAAATATAATCTTCAACATTTAGAAACCTATAAATCACTCATAGCATACCAGAACTCCAATCCCCAAACTTTAGTCAAAAAGGGAAAAGATGGGGTTAGCACATTTAATATACTAAGTATGGACGCATGGAAAAACCATTGAAGTCATTTAGTATAAAAACATGCTTTCATGGAATTTTGATAAAAACTTTCATTATAAGAATTTAAGAGATATAATCCAAGTCAACAATCACCTATAAGACATATTCAACTACAGTCAACATATATCACTTAATTTTCTTATCCAATCAAGTAAGCCTTTTCGTCATTTAGACTCTCTACCTATGGTTACTCTAAGACGCGCCTAAGACATCAGAAGGGCCACCCATACAACGTTTTCAAGAACACCTAAGTGATCCTTCAAGCTATCATAGATAAGAACCTTTCTAATAAACATACTTCAACTTAGTGAAAAGTATTCAATTAAAACCTTTTTAGAGACAACTTTTCAAATACAGGACTTAACATAATGGTCTTGTATGACCAAGGGAAGACATTATCGTATCTTAACCTAATTGTGCCATACATTGATAGCGTCTCATTCCACTATGTGTACGTTGTAGAACCTATCCAATACTAGAGCGCACATCCCACAATATGAGAATATGCATTAACCGACATAGGTCAAACTTAAGTATGGAATCAAGTTTCATCAAAACCCTACACCATGGAAGGTGTTCTACTTTCCAAGGGAAAACTAGGACATCACATGTAGGCACATAGTTTAGGGGATATCAAAAGGTTTCTTTGTACTCTAGGATCATACTCAACTAGCGCTATTCTCATAAGTAGATCCACTCGGTGATTTCCTTTGTTCTAATACAATAATACAATCATTAAAGTGTATTAGATAGGGCGTCATCATTAAGCCTACCGACCAAAAATACCACTTCAAAGAAGGAATCAAGAAAGGTCTAACAATCAGTTTCAGTAAGATAGATTTTATGACTTTCTTGAAGATTGTTGCATGTAGGTCGAGCACAAAAAACCTCTATGTCCATCCCTACACTAAAGAACTTCATCATTTAGGTCAACCACTTCAAGCATTCTATATTAACCTTCCTTTCATACTCAAGGTTTCAGATTCTAAACAATCTTTTCATATTCAAGGTTTTCACATTCTTAACCTTTTTTCCATATTCAAGGTTTTCATATTAGTCCTTTTTAGAAGGGTACCTACTATATGTCTACTGATCCTAGACTTTCATTTATTCATACATACATGAAAAGGTTCATAAGACTACAAAGTCAAGAGATCGCATTCACATACCTTTCATACATCAAGAAGAAGGAGTCTGAGTACCTAAAATTCAAAAGTTCATAATCTAGCAGCTTTCATACAAAAAGAAGAGGACATGTATCATCAAATGAGGACACAACACCATCATATGAAAATCTTCACAATCAAGCATCATTATGCATCAACATTAGAAGAGAATATACTTTAATACCAACACATCCACATTAAAAAAGATCAAACATACATCACATAATCCTTCACTTTATACATTCATGTAAGTTGTAACACCTTATACATAACCAACTTAACCTTACACCTTCACATATACCATAAAATTATACTAATACCATTCACATAGTAATGCAAAAAAGTCCACGATCACATTAAGAACAACAAGTAAACACCGCCAAAAAATGGGGACGATACCACATAATACCAATTCTATATTAATTCTACATTAGTACGGGAATTAGGTCAACTTACATTGATCTAATAGCCAAAATCACCACTCCTAAAACATCTCTATCAATTCACAACAAAATCGCATAATTAGTCATAGAAATCAACAGTACAACGAAATCGGAAATAAATTTTATCATCATTAGATCAAAAACAATAGATCTATTTCATAAAAAAAGTTTTATAGATTTGAAAAGATCAAGGGTTCGTGGATATTTTGCATTAGAAAACATCGATATTACATCAATAATATCATATCTAATTATTTGAAATCGTTTCATCCAATCACTTTGAAATTGTCTCTAAGGTTATAGCAACCCTTAAATAAAGAGCTCACATACCTATTATTCAAGAAACCAACAAAAATTCAGATGAAATCAGTTGAAATCATCCCTTCTAGCAAGCTCAAAGACCTTGATTCAATGGAGGCTTAAGAGAACTTTGGGATAGAAGAACTCTTGAGGGTTTTGAGATTTTAGATTTTATTTGATAGTTTCGAATTTTTAATATGGGAATGAGTGTATATTGACCGAATATCAATATATAATACACCCCCGAAATACCCAAACAAAGCCTACACTATTTGGACCTTCTTAATAAAGTCTAACTTGACTTTAAAAGGATGCGACCAAAACAAGGCAGTCACTGCGCGTCGCGGAGGCACCTTCATATTTTTATTTTTAAAATAATTTTGAGAAAGTGAGGTTTGTCACGAGACCTCATCACAAGGAAACATTTTTCCTTTCAAGTGCAAGTTGAGCGCGTGCAACCCCTTTAAAAAAGAGGTTGTCCTAGCAGCTTCATTTGCAAATGTTCGGGTCTTCCTCAAGGATACTTTGGGTGGTCCTCGGGGAATTGATTTAATAAAAACATGTTCATATATGCCATAGATTCAAACACATTTATTTTAGAATTCAAACAACACATAAAAACATTAACAACATACTACAACACACAAATCATAAAAAATACTAGTTTTCAAATGTCTTGGTCGACCCTTGACGTTTGAATAAAAAAATCTTTAAAATTGACTTCAAAAGCTATTATTAATTAGTTTAGAAAGTTATTAAGTGATAAAGAACAAGTGAACTTCTATTCTGTCCTAGTTTATTTTGAGAGTTATTACATTCTCCTCCACATGGAAAACATTTGTCCTGGCATGACACTTGATAGATTTCAACTCTTTCAAGAGGTAGATAATCAAGAATATAAGCCCACCATTTTACATTAATTAATATATAATCAATATACAAATCTAGGAGGATCATCAAGTCCACATATAACAGACTCAAGCGTAACAAAAAGGTAGGAACAACACCTAAAACCTCATCATGCATAAGACATCAGACTTCTCATTTCCTATTTGGAGGAACTTCCATATCCACATAATAACATCCTTACTTCAACATTGTGAAACAATTCATAACAATTTCTCATAAAAGCTTAAATATGCAACATTTTCTATAAGCCACATTCAAGTTATTTTCTTAAAAAGTGTAAGGACCGTCAAAATGAATTAAGTTTCTAAGATCCTCATATGTGTCTAAAAATGTTTAAAATATCTAAGGTGTTTTAAAAAATGCATGCTTTATTTAATGTCATTTGGAGGTAAAATGTCAAAGAACATCCGATGACCTTTGAAAGTTAGGTTTGAGACATGCATGTCTATCTTGGTGTGCCTTGGCTGGTTTTATCTGTTCCTTTTTGTTGAAATTGATATGGAAGGTCATTAAGATGTATACGAGTGGATTTACATTGGCAACATTTGGGAACGACTCCTCAAGGGACCCGCAAAAGGCCCTCAAGGAAGACCCAGAAACTACCTAGACACTACCTTCACTATAACAAAAGTGACCATTAACGATAATTAATTCTTAATTACCACTAAATATGTATTTTCAGCGGCAATTGTCACTCTTTGTAAGTGCCTCAAATCCTTTAGGAACATTGCTTCTAATGGCACTTAACTAATTCCAGCAAAGACTTTAGCACTCTTTATTAATGTCAATACTTAATGCCGCTAAAAGTTGTTTTTGTTTTAGAGCTTGGCATGTCCACTTACGTCCAATCAAACAACGGACCGATGTAAAACTATTCCCTGTCGATGCAGATGCATACACAAACAATTATATTGTGTAAAGATCAATCTAAATGTCAATCCTCATACTCAAATGACGATTGTAAGTAGAGCCCTCGATGGGTCTCCTGGGCGTCGATAGTGGGCGTTGATGACACCTTTATTCTAATGCCTGCTCACTGTTTCATTAAGTGGTGAATGGGAAATTCACCCCTCTTCATAAATTGATCCTAGGAGGTTATTTAATATCATTTTGGGTATATTCAGTTTGTTATTAAGGTCCAAACCCCATTACCCAATCCATTCTTCAAAATCGGACTTCCCCTTTCAAAAGAAATCTCTTAAGAAACCTCCATTTGAGATGAAGCTCAAGAACAACTTGTAGATTAGATTTCCATAGATTATTCATAAAGTTTTCGTGGCTTATTCATGTAAAAGGTGTGGTGATCCTTCATATTTAGATAACCTTCCATCTAATGATTTCCTTCAACGTTTTTCAATGAGAATTCTATGATGGAATTGTATGTTCTTCAATCTAGCCATAGGTTCTTTCTCAATGTTATTTCAAAAGGAATTTTATGATAAATTTATGTTTATATACTGATACTAAAGTGAATTTTAATACAATTTCATGATTAACCCATGTCCCTTCAAATTCTCAAATTAGCCTATATTATGGGCATTGTGATCTTGATGCTATGTTGATTAAATTAAGATTCTAGTATGTTGAATAAGTTTATGCTGACTATTATATAAATTGATTGTTAATTATGTGTTATTGATCAACGAGGATCAAGGTTTGAAGATTTTGTCATTTTGACCTATGTTCCTGCACTTTCTATAGATTGATAATGTAGAGTACTTAATGTGATCTTGATCGTATAGCAATTAAAGAACGATTTCATCTATTTAATGATAATTTTAGCTAATTCCCTATATTTGAATTGTTCATGAAATATAATTATCGATCAATGGTAATCAATAGGTTGGTGAAATTGTAAGTTGGCCCTCTTCTCTCTACTCTTTTATAGAATTTATAGTCGAATTGTCCTTGTATGGTATTGTGTGGTATGGTCCACTTCTGGTAAAGATATTTATTTGTTGTCAAGCTATATATGTGTTTATTATGTCCTTGAAGTAAAATGTATGTAATATGAATGTGTGGTTATTATGATCACGCAATGTGAAACATATACCTAGTTTCTCAATCTAGTAGCAATGTCTTGGTATTGATGATGTATTCAATAATTGAATGAAGTTTAGGGTCAGGCGTGGATTAGCCATTGCCATTTATGATGTAATAATTGTGAAGTACCCCCTACATATGCACGTGTATATTATTGTGTGGTATTATCCAATGTTAGAAGTCTTAAATGCAAATGTTGAAATTGTCTTGTCTCATATGTTAGTATGTCATGTGTGGTTTATGATTGATTGTGCATTATGGTCTTAAGAGGGTGGCTGCCTCAATGTGATGTTTATATCCATTATGTTATCATGTTGACCGTATAACTTATGCATGCTTACTAGTATTATAGGTTCATGGTGTCTAATGAAAGGATATTATCTAATGCACTAATGTCTACTACTATGAATGTAAAGTATATATCCATGAAGCATGTTATGTATCCCTTAAATAGGATGATTTGATAGTTGTATTAGTAATTACAAGGGTATAGGACATGTGTGCCTTGTGGAATAGTTCCTAGTTTTGTAATCCATGTACATCGATATAAATGTATGAGTATGTTCGGAACATGTCTTATATGCTATGATATCAAGTATATTATATGATCAAATATTAATATGCACAGTATCTAAATGTGTTCATATGAATTGATTGCTCATATATTTACACCTATACACTTATGCATGAATGAAGTGAAGTATGAATATGTGTGGGACTAAGGATGTTTATGTGAAAGGTTTGTTCACATATATGTATACACACACATGAAAATGTCTATGATGCATGTATAATGACCTTGTCTAAAAAGGGGCTACTAAAAGGTGTTCTCAATGGTATCCTAAACTAGATGGTGCTTGAATATTCTATGTTCATGTGAAATGTTTTCTCACATGACTTAGTTTTATGAAAGGACTCTCTCATCTATGACGTATGAGATAAGAATACAAGGGGTTAATTCTCCTAAATCCTACATTTATAAAGTAATGTTAATAAAGGCTTTTCAATAAAGGTAACTTAGCTTAGCACCGAGTGAACATAGATGAGGGGTACCCCTTCCCAATTTTTGCATAAATAGGGTTTCAATATATGTCTGAAAGTTCCATGAACTATGATTTCCCCATAGGATATAGCAAGTGATAAGCATATAATATGCTAGATTAATTGTATAGTTTATTCTGCTAAATTTACCTATGACAATGCGATAAATGATAATTATGGGCTTGTATAAGACCTCCGAGAGGTCATGTACGCCATGTTAGTTCTAGGGGGTGCTCTCCGGTCATGAAAAAGGGATAAAAAGTCTATTTGTCATTAACACATTGGGAATAATCATCAATTCAAGGCATGTACTATTTAGTCATGTTCAATATTTCGCATCATGCACACAAATGGAAAATCAACAAAAAATTCACATTAACATGAGGAAACGCAATATATGAAAGTTCATTTCTCATTTAACGAGAATCCAATCAAAACATGCATATCTTGGGGAAAATATTTGGAAAGTAATTTTTCACAAAAGGCTCCAACATGAACAAAGATATTAAGAACTCTTAGTTTTAGGGTTGAATAATAAGCATATAAGGATATCTCACTCCCGGCACCATTAATATGCACCATACTACCCCACTTGGGAGAAACCCATATAAGGTCAACATTACCATAGACAGTCAAGTGAAATCCGATCCACGAAATAATTTGATCTATGGACAACGTCGTTGTGGTGCCGGTGATAAGCCGGAGGAAGGCGAGGATGACATAAAGTCATAATGCCCCTTATGCCCTGGGCGACACACGTGCTAAAATGATAAAAGAAGAACCTCAATCAATCACCATAAACCTAAGCACACCACTCCATCCCAACTCTTCAATTCACTAATGTGACATCCGGAGAGCACCCCTCATATGCGACTAGCATTAGCGTCCTGTCAGAGGAGTATCAGACAAGCTCTTAGCATTCCTAATAATATATCATCAGTTAAAATTGTAGAAAAAGTTAAAACTTTTAATAGAATTTGAATTATACTTAGACTTCATACATAACAATCATGAAAATATACATAGCCATATTGTAAAAGTTGTATCATATAAAAACCATCAAAAGAGTACGAATCTGGATTTATCCAATCAAAGTCAATGTGAAATATAGTCCTTAACATAAAAGAAACCAAAGAATGTAACATACTCAAAAGTGTTCTTTATAAATTATAAATTCTTCATAGCTAAAGCACGAAAAGTTAGCATCCCCGAACATGAGGACCTACCAATACTTGGAGAAAGAGTTCCAAGCTTCTTCTATCCACCTTCTTAATCTTCAATGGACAGACCCAACATTTGTAGTAATATAAAGTAATGGGTATATGCACATAACATTTAAGAACATGCATAAAAGGATCATTTGTTAGAAAGCTTGCTTAGTTATTAGAAAATATTCAATGCACTTACCATAGAAAATATACAAGTTAAGGATTCCCTCAACATAAAGCATGATCATAATCAAAGACATATTATCATGGAGTCATGTTACTATTTCATATTCAATATATCATATAAACATAACATACAAACAATTACCAGTAATCCCATCCCCAACCTACAAGTTCAATGGTTATGTAAATCCCCGTAACCCCACTAAATCAAGTAGATAAGATAGGAAACCATAAGTAAAGCTTTGCTTCATATAACTTGTAACATAATATGTCATCTCTTCATAAAGCAATATAGACCAATAACACATTCATTAGCGTAAAAAACTTCATATAAGAGTAGCAACATGTATCATAAGAATCATTCTTTTCATGTTATCACATTACATAAGAACAATATCCAAAGACTTTCCTGAGTAGACTTGCGTAATGTCTAGGTAGACTCCCATAACCCTACCTATACTAAGTAGACTCTTCAAGTCACTCTAGTCAACGTCTTTTTACCTGTATTTCATTTTACATGAGGGAACGTTCCTCCTAACCAACAATAGACCATATGAGCTAAACATTGAATCTGGTGACATAAAACCTCACACTGAAATAAAGTGGTCTACCAGCAAAAGTAGTACCAAACATGACAGAGCTTTATAGGTAGATCCACTATCTAGTATCCTATCGTGGCGACATAGTTCACGAACTAGGAGATGTATTAGAGACCCATAGTTACACATTACATGAGAGACTTTATTGCATGAGATTCATCATGAACCTACCTTCCATCTAGGGAAGGGACACCTCTCATATCTGGTTCACTCCGTGCTAAGATAAAGTCCCTTTTTAATTAAGCTTTAAAACATAATTTATTCGTAAACCTTATCATAAATCATGCGAGATTAACTTTTTTTATAAACATGATAATATGATCTTTAGGATTATATGAGAACTTCCTTTCATCGTAAACCTTCGTTTGTGAGATTAACATATCAAAAATCATCTTGTGTAAAGCATACAAGAGAATAACATAAAATTGCACTATCGTATTCTAATCATGATCTCAAAAATTAACATATTCATAGCCCACCATAGATGAATAGCGTGATCATACATACTTCATTAGCATCGTAACATCATTTATAGGCTAACACAAACATCATAGACTAATCACGACGTTAGAAGACTTACCTCTTGCTTCCAAGATCCTTATTAAAGAACTTTTATTCAATATACAAAAACATCCAACAACATATTGAAATACTCAATAGCATAATCAATACTAACTCTTCAACTCATAAAGAAGACTAACTCATAAAGAAGAATTAGGGAAAGGGTTATTTAGGAGTTCATTCAAGTAATATTTCGAATCCCGAAAATTACATGTTATCAAGTAGTAGGTATAACCCATCAATTTGATAGGGGACATGATTTATACCAAATTAAAGCATTGCAAGTCAAACATTCAGCAATATATACTAAATAAATCATACAAAACCATTATTTTTCATTGATTGTCATAAATTTAGAGGTAGTAAGAAAACCCGTTTTGTAGAGTAAAAAGCCTAGGGGTTGAATTTCTTGAAAACTGTCATTATAAAGACCTCTTGGGGAAAGGAATCCCTCGACTTAAGAACCCATAGCTTATTGACGAACAATCCAATTATGGAAGAAAATATTGAAGTGTTCGTCTTCTTCCTTAAGCTCCTCTTGTTCTTCAATGGAATTTTGAAAAGAGAGCATTCTTGAGAGAGATAGGAGAAATTCGTTTGATTTGGTTGAACTGCTTAAAAACTGGTCCAAGACTGACCAACAATTAAAATAAATTCGTCATATAAAATAACTAAAAGTTCCTTCACTTAAATTGCTATTTTTTAAAAGTTAAATTACAAAAAATACGACTTTAACGAATATAGGAAGTGGATGTGCATCATGGGGACAATTCTCTTTTTCTTTTGAATTTTTGGTTGAGAGAGTGTGCCTCGTGACAGACTTGCGTCGCAGGGAGGCCTCCCAAATATTGAGTAAGTAAACCACGTGTTGGCTGTGCATAACGCAGAAGCCCCTTGGTTCTTCCTCGCGCAGGCTGATTTGGCAGCCGGCCTACAATTGTTGGGGGTCCCCCCCAACATTATACTTAGTGTCTAAATGTCTTTATATGAAAGAATGGCTCATATAGTTACACTTGTAAATTTATGCATAAATGATGAAAAGTATGAACATGTGTGGTCTAAAGGTGTTATGTGAAAGCTTTGCTCACATGTAGATACAGACACATGTATGATGATAAAGGATCTCTTAAAAGGTTTGCAAAATAGTTTCCTAAACTATATGGATGCTTACATATGCTATGTACATGTGAAAGGTTTACTCACATGATATAGGTTTATGAAAGGACTTCTCATGTATAACCTATGAGCTAAGCATATAGGGAGCGAATCTCCTAAAGCGAATGTTTTATAAAGTAAAGTGATTAAAGGCTTTTAATAAAAGCAAACTTAGGTTAGCACCGAGTGAACTTGAAAATGAGGGGTGTTCCTTTACAATGTATGGAGGTATGTCACCATATTAGTCATGAGGTGGATGACCACAATGCCTCAATATGCATAAAAAGGGTTTCCATAGTGAACAACGATAATGCCCCATTTGGCATAAAAAGGTTTTCACATATGTTCCTCCAAGTTTCCATAACGATGTTACACCTAATATGCTAGCATGATATTCATTCCCTACATTGTCAAGTAAGATACCTTCTTTTGGTGTGAGGGGATGACACCAAATTCCATGTTTGGATCACATGGTCTTATTTTTGGTTAAGGCTATAGTTTACTTAAAGTAAAATTGACAATGGAAATAAAGTAAAGACCCTAACTAGGATAACCTAAGGGTAGTTTCTTAGTGTAGGTGGGAGTATGGGACTTTACCTATGCATTACACAAGTAACACCTGAGAGAAGTCCTAGGAAGGTGTTTTAATGCATGTGTCTATGCTTATTGTTGTATTGCATGACATTGTGTTAGTATCTACATGATGAGATGATATGAATTACATGAAGGTCTAATATGACTATGTGACTAAGTCCTTATATTGAAGTGTATGTAGTTGTCTAGATTATTGTGTTTGGTACATGAAGGATATGGTAAGTCTTGTGGTTTCATAATAGATCTACTACGTATGTGTAAGGTTATAGGGCTTCACGTGTACATTACACTAGTATATTTAGACTGCCATTATGAGTAAGGTTTCATAAGGTTCTATGTGATATCAAAAGGACCACATATGTCAGTGTGTATAATTTCAAAAAGTTGTGTGCTTCTTGTGGCTACTTTCTTTGTGTATATTGTTTATTTTCCTTTAATACAATCCACACAAATGTTAATGTCTGTAAAATAAAAATTTAAAAGATTTTTATTCTTAACTAATCTTTCCAATCTTTTTTTAGATATTTGACCTAAACGTTTGTGTCACAAGAAAGCAGATTGTTCATTCACCAAACTTCATTTGGTTCCAATATTATGATGCAGAATTAAGAGTGTTTCGCCAAATTGATTATCAAGATTCAGTTTGTATAAGTTATCACAAAGAGTAGCAGTACCAATGAGATAATTATGTTGAAATAAACTAAAATATCCATTACCAAAATTAAAAGAGTATCCAATCTTATCTAACTTAGACAAAGAAACTAAATTTCTTGAAAGCGAAGGTACATTACAAGGTTCAAGTAAAAATCTAAGTGGCACCCAGTATAACAGATCGAACGATAAGTTCCTATAGCTTTAAGTGGATCCTTAACTTTATTCCCCATACACACATATCTTTCATTAAGGTTTATGGTTTGTGTTGTTAGGAATCCCTGCATCGTATTAGAAACATGAACAGTACAACCAGAGTCAATCCACATAGTATTATAAGGAACTTCAGTTTGATTCGATTCCATTTAAAAGGGAAATTTCTTGAAATTATACTTCATTCCTTTTTGAGTAAATCTTCATAAAACTGTTATACAATAACATTTACATCATTCACATACTTCATACAGACATATTCAAATACCAAATATCATATAAGATCACACATAGAATTTAAGCTAAATTTGGGGTCAGTTTACAGTGACCATTTTCTTCTTTACTGCAAGACTTTTTCCTTCAATAGTGAACCATCTAGTGACACTTGGTTCAATGCATCACCTTAACACCACAAGAAATCATTCATAAAACTTATATATGCAAACACATAACATCTTAGAAGTAAAATACATCAAAAACACATTTAGACAAGACATAAGAACATTCCAGTAAGTTCTACTCATTATGCACATATACTTAGGGGTCCATCATGTCTTAGTTAAACTATTTGTATATGGAGACCCGTGAAGGAAAGGTATGCACATCTTTGGGATGAGCACATCATTCATGCCAACAAATAAGTTTTTTAAACTTGTAAACTCCAAGTTTACTATGCCAATGTGCCTTTATGCTTTAGTAAATTCCCCATATATTACTATAGTATCAGAAAAATTAAACTTTAATACTCTGGGCGTAAATTTCATATTTTTTTCTCAATTGCTCTACCTCTTATAAAGGTGTTCGGTATCCCATCACTAAAAATTCAGCAACTGTAATTTCAGAATTTATCAAAGGTTTTTATTTTTCGTATATTATGACAATAAAGTAAACACCACCACCATAAGTGGACCATACCACACAATGCCATACAAGGCCTCATAAACTACAATAATATAGAAAAGTAGAGGAGAAGAGAAGACCTTACAAATTCTTAAACCCTTTTACTCAACGTTGATCAATACATCTTTATCATAAATAATACATGTGTAGGGAAGTAGCTAAATTTACTTTAATCATGAAAGAGACCATGTACAAGTCATCATAAGAATGTGCTACAACTAATGCAAAACACGACCATTATTCTAGAGAATAATTAGGCATAAATCATTGACCGATTTCCTAAGTCTTGATCATCAATACAAATTCATTACTAATGTACATGTAGAGCAGTAACTAAGGAAATTATAGCCTAAATGAAATCCTACTACAATTGCCAATAAATTAGATATAACTGTAAACATGCTTCATATTAGGAATTCATGGAAGATAAAATAACATAGTCTAATCCTATTCAAACTATCAAGTGTTAATCCACATTGGATCCATTAACTATATTTAATAATCACATTACTTCATAGACAGTAGCTAAGACAATTCACCATGATGGAGTCACATAACAATCATCCCAACGTCAAGATCACAAATTACAACATGATAATCGATCCTCATTCAAAAATCATCAAACTTAACCCTTATGGATCGTTCCTCAACAATTCATAATAAATATGCATACTATACAGTAGGTATATGACAATTAACATTATTTAATCACAAATCAATATGCATAAGATCAAGATCATAAAGCCATACATAGGCTAAAATTGAGTTTGTGAAAGAGCATGGGTTCATCATGCAAATGGATTGAAAATCACGTCCAAATCAGTATATAGTCATCAATACATACATATTATGCTTTTGAAATCAATTCAAGAAAGAAACAATGGCTAGATTTAAAAAAACAGATTTGATCATGGAACTTCCTTGAAAACATTGACGAGGACTATCTAGATGAAAGATTAATTAGAGATGAAAGATAATCATACCTTTATTACATGAAGAACTGACTAAAAATTGGTGAAGAACCAATGAGAATCGAATCTACAAGCTGACCTTGAACTTCACCTTCAGTGGAGGTTTCTAGAGAGAATATTTTGGGAGAGGAAGGTTTGATTTTTATAGGAGGATTAGGTATGGGATAATAATGGTTTTTAACCAACCTAATATACCTAAAATTAGTTATATAAACCGCCTAGGGTCAGGTTAGCACGTGGTGTGAATTTTCTATTCGCCCCATAAATCGGTAGTGTGCATGGCAGTAACTGAAGGCCTGCATCAACGGACCCAACGATGGGGTGTTGGTCCATCGACGGTCTGTCCTATGCCTTCCGTCCTTTGTGTTTCAGTCTATAATGTGTCTAAGACTTCACCAAGCTAAGTGCCCCATCGATGCCTCCCCATCGACAAGGCATCAGTCTACTGACGAGGTGTCATTTGACTCGTCGATTGACAATGCCAAGGCAGCGTCTCGACAGCCTTTGGGTCCTTATTGTGGACCCTTTTAAGAGGCCCTTGGGAAGTTGTACCCGGGTGTTTCCAATGTAAATATACTTGTTAACATGTTTAATACCTTCCATCAGTTTCACCCAAAAGATTACACATATGATATCCAAAAATGCTAGGCACCATCAAGACACATACATACATATCTCAAGGAACTTATGAACGTGTTCGGCGTTCTTGAACGTTTAACGTCCAAACTTCACAAAACTCAATACACTGCTTATAAACATAATTATTACTCATTTAAGGACCTCATGATCTCATGAAACACACACATAAGAACTTAAAAACACATAAGGCCCCTTAGGTGACTAGTCGTCGAACGTCTTGATCGTCCCTTGACGTTAGGATTCTAAAAAACCTCAAACTTTATACACTGCCTCAATACAACATTATAAATAATTTTAGTACTTAGACCTTTATGAAGAACATTTTAGGCTCAAGACACCCTAACTCATTTTGGGGGGTATTACATACCTCTAATTGTTATTAAATTTCGATCTATATGAACCATCATAAAAATAAAAGAACCACAAAAATAGTATTTTAATATAAATTGAAACAACCATGTTCAAACTTAAATCAAATTCATTTCTTGAAAGAGATATCAAATTACTACTGAAGAAACATAGAGTCTATAATAGATCAAGATAATGTCTAGTCTTAAAAATCAAACATGAGTTCTTATGACTTTAATATTAAATTATACGATTTCCCATAAAGAAGAAATTTTTATCTGGATTTATAGTTTGGATCGTAGTTAATTCCTATAACATAGTAGATACATTAAAAGTTTATCAGATTCAAGCCACCAAAGTATTACTAGAAACTTCTACAAAATTTTATTAGAAATATACAAAGGCACTAAATGTACCTTAGCTTTCTTTTCAAACCAAACTTTACGTTAAACCGAATCTTTCTGAACTTTTCTTCATTTTTTAACAGAAATTATACACATCAATCTCTAGTTCTTATGAGCATCTTGTGAGCTGAAATTATACCCTCCTGAATTCTTTAAAGGAACACGTACAGGAAACATGTTTCTATTAGTTTGAAACTATAAAAATAAATAATTTAAGTAACACTTTGTACCGTTTGAATTCTTCAAAGGAACACGTACAAACAACGTGTTTCTGCTTGCTTGAAACTTTAACAACAAATAATTCACGCAACACTTCATATTAATTATAAACTTCAAACAATACAATGATTACAAAGCTAAGTAACCTAAGGATTATAAACTCTAATTCCTTCTACCCCAAGACACAAAACTAATCCCTAGTTTTGTATCTTCTAACACTTTTCAAGTTCTTAATCTTTTCAAGCAAGTCCTACTCTCACAAATCAGATTTTAAACAAGACTCTTGATTATAACCTAACAATTATCACTCAACTAGCAGCACTCAAGAGTATTATCAAAACTCTTGATTGCATTTAGATCTTCTCTCATTGTAAGTGCGCAATGCTCTCAAGCAAACCTATCGCCCTATTTATAGACTTTGAACTCTCTGAAGTCTTATTCAACAAAAGATTTTCTTTACTGCCTCAATAGCTCAAAATCCGTATTCTCATCAAGAAACCACGTTTTCCTTAAGTAGTTAGCCACCGCCTCAGAAAACATACATCACGTTTCCATAAATAAGTTTGCTTAAATTCAGTTTAAGTTGAACTGCTAGAACAAGTTTTTATTACCTATTCTTCATGGTTTTACCTATTTCAAAATAATGAGATTTAGACAACAAATTCCCCTTTTTTTATTATGGCAAATTGTAAGAGCCCCAAAATGAGCTGGGGTGTCTAGAGTCTCACTTGTGCCTATAAGCTTGTTAACCATTTAATTAAGTGTTTTAACTAAGTTTGTGTGATTTGAAGTCATTTAGAAGTCAAACGTCAAGGGGTGACCAAGACGTTCGACGACTAGTCACCTAAGGGGACTTATGTATTTTATATGTTTATGTGTGTGTAATGAGCTTATGAGATCTTTATATGATTAAAAATGATGTTTTTAGTAAGTATGGTGATTTTTATCAAGTTTAGAAGTCAAATGTTTGAGAACGTCTAAGATGTTCAAAATTGAACCCTTGAGACATGTATGTGTATGTCTTTATGGTGCCTAGCATATATAGATGTGTTTTACGTGTTTGTTATTGGTGAAACTTATGTGGAAGGTCTTAAAAATTCTAAGGTATATATTTCATTGGAAACATTACGGTACGACCTCCCAAGGGCCCGGTATGAAAGACCTAAAGGTTATCGAGACACTGCCTTGGCATTGTCAATCGACGAGCTCAATTAACGCGTTGTCAGTCCATAAACGCCCCGTCAACTTGGGGCATAGGTTTACAATTAGCCTCAGGATCTTAATATACCAAGATGGATCTGCAGTCACCAACGACGGAGCAGCAGGATGCCCCGTCGTCCAATCAACGGTTCCCTGCAACTGCATGCTGCGACTATTTTATTTAAGGGGTGAATGAGAAATTCACCCTACTTCCTAACATGACCCTACTAGTATTACTTGGTTATGTTTGGGTGTATTTAAGTGATATAAAACGTGATCAACCCATTCCCAATCCATTCCACATAAAATAGACTTTCCCTCAAAAACAAATTCTCTCTAGAAACCTCCATTAAAGGTGAAGCTTAAGAACAACTTGGAACTTGGATTTCCATGAATTATTAATCAAGTTATAGAGTTTTTCTTCTAAATTAAGGTATGGTTATCCTTCATATCTATTCATCCTTTCATCTACAGAGTTAATGCCAATGTTTTCAAAAGAAAATATGGTTAAATCTCTTCTTCTTCAATCTAGCAATGGGTTCTTTATCAAAACGGTTTTAAAGGCTTCCTAATGATGAATTGAAGTTAACATGTTGATTGTAACGTGATTTTAATCCAATTGAATGATCAATTCATGCTCCCTTCAAAGTATCGATGTCACATCCTAGAATACCCCCTAGACATAACCAACAATATCGTCCACTTTGAGGACTAATACTAACCTCTTGTGTTACATCATTACATTCATAGGTAAAATTTAGTAGAAACTTAAAAAAATTTCATTACTTCTAAATGTTGGTTTACATAGACCTCTAAATACACACATCATATATATATCGAGTATACATAGACACTTCGTATAGAAAGATTACTTAATCTTCTACTTTTTTTGAACATAGATATATAGAATAAAATATAACATAGTCATAATAGTCGTCTCATCTCATAACCATGTAAAAATAGTATATCAAATTGGGACTAGCCCACACATCAAGTAAGAATGCCTCGCATGGTCTATACAATATTTCATACTAAATGGAAAAGAAAGAAACATAGAAGTCTAAAACTCAAAACAAATCCATTAGCTAGATAGTTACATCGCCCTCAGAATGTGAGAACCTACCCTACTTGGATCAATAAGAGATTCAAGTCTTGTTCAAGTCGTCTTCAAAAACACTGCAATGACCGAAACCTAAAATGTTGGGGAAAAGGAAGAAATGGATTTAGTACACAACTTGTACTAAGTATGAGAACATATTCACATATATCATAAAAACATGCTAAATAGGACATTTAATTAGATATGCAATTTACTTTGAAGACCTTTATGAACATTCAGCACGACCATACCAAATCAATAATACATAGTCATTTAGACATAAACATGTACATTACAAGACCAACAACATGAAAACTAGGCAAGTCAACATGTATATCATGTAATTAGAAGTATAGTCAAATCAACTCTACCATCAAGACACTACCTCAACAAGCATGAATAAGAGTTCATTATAACATAAACCAAAGAAACCCAACTACCCATAACCCCTATCAATTCAACAAGTGCAATGACCAAGCAAATCCCCATAACTTACTCAATCAAGTAACCCAACAAGAATCATAACTAACATCCTACATCACATAGCATAACATTTTCGAGTACATGTCATCTTACTTTAACAATGTAGACCATCACATATTCATAAGTGAAACTAATCATCATATAGTATCAACAATATGCAAGTTCATCATATGAATACCATATAATATCATAAGCATATTCATACATAAGAACATCCTCCTAAGACTTCCTTCAAGACTAACTAGTGCAACTTTTAGGTAGAGTTCCATACCCCTACCTAGACTAAGATAAACCTCTTAGGTTGTCTTAGTTAGAGATCATTCATTTAATTCATCTTACCTTTTGGGAACATCTTGCTCTAACTGACATAGACCAAATGAGCTAATGTGGAATCTGGTGTCATGGAACCCTACACAGAAAGAAGGCGGACTAATTGCCAAGGTAGTACCAAAACATGAACATAGCAACTAGTGGATCCACTAGCAAGTATTCCTATGGGGTGTATTCTAGTCTCCAATATCAAGAGTACATTAGTGATCCTACCTTCCCTCTGTGAGAAGGGACACTCCTTACTCTAGTTAAGTCGGTGCTATACTTGAGTCAATTTGAAATGTCATTAATATCTTTATTAATCATCATAGCTTATTGTAGATCTTAGAGTGTAACCTTGTAAAATCATCATCATCATAAATCAATAAGAATTGAATGAGTATAGTCCATTTATTACAGTTCATATAAATTAGGTTAGCTCATTTACATATCACTTCATGATAAGGAACATTGCTAAATCATTCATTATACTTATAACATTTACATCTTCAACCAACAACTCACACACCATAGTCAAAACATTTCAATTCAACATCATACGACCCTATCAATCGTAATACTTCAAACACAACATCGTGACATAATCACAATTTACTATAATTTCAAGTAAAGAATAGGGATCACAAGACTTTCTAAGTCTTCTTCATAATTTAGTATCAAGGTCTTACCATCAACCTTTAATTAAACCCAATTAGGGTATAAGCTCATCATAATCCAATGATCAACATGATAACAATGCTAGAAGAATCACAACATCACAATTCAATACTAGTTCATAGCTTAAGAGAAGATACATAGAGAAAACTCACAATATAACGTAGATCACTTCTCAATAACTAGTTGTAAAGGACTATATATCACACTAATTCATTCATGATTAATATAACAACATCATTTAGTAGTAATTCAACAAATAACACGGTCAATTGAATCAACATTACACAATTCATATCAAGATCATCACCTAGGGTTAAAGGGTAAAGATAATCTTATAGAAAATGCACAACATAACTCAAACAAGTAAACTTGCAAATAATAGTATGCTTCACTGTAACAACACATATAAACTGTGCATTTTGCAAAACTTCCCCAAAAATCAAGAAACATCAATGTTTAGTCATTGTTTTCATTATTAGCAAGAACAACTAACCTTATTTATCAAATAGATGAGGGTAACAGGACTTCATATCGGCCTCAGCCTCACATATTGCACCCTCAAATAGGTCATTCTTCTATAAGACCTTTACGGAAATTGCCTCTTTATATTTTAAATTCTCTACTTGCCTATCAAGGATTTGAACCAGAATTTTCTCATAAGAGAGGTTATCCTCCACGCAAAGACCCTTAGTAGGAAAAATAGACTCGGGATCGCCGATACACTTTTTAAGCACAGACACATGGAAAAACCAGATGAACGGAAGCCAATTCACTAGGCAACCTTACCAACCCTTTGCAATATTTCATAGATCCCACATAACGAGGGCTCAACTACTCTTTCTTCCCATATCGAACCACCCCTTTCATAGGAAAAAATTTCAAATACATTTTATTACCTTCTTCATACTCTAAGTCCCATTTCATATGATTAGCGTAAAACTTTTTCCGACTATAGGCTGTTTGCAAGTGATTATTTATAATATTAAATTTCTCCAATGTCTTATAAATCAAGTTGGGATAAAGAAGAAAAGTCTCACACACTTCAAACCACCCAATCAGAGACATACACCTCCCAAGGACCCTTCGGGTTGTCGTTGTCATTACCGGACGTTTTCACCTTTTGTACTCCATACTACCTATCCAAAATATTTTTACTAGTTTTAGACTTTATTTGAACCCTCAAAACCTTCACCAAACTTAGGGACGTCAACTAGTTCAATTTAGCTAGTTTTCGGACGTCAAGGTCTTTCTTTGTCGTTTTTTATCTAACCTTTTCTAAATGACTTATTACATTAACATAGGTCTATAAACATCATTTTAAATTGATATGTATAGAGTGAATGCTATATTTTCAAAACACAATTTCACCCTATATATTATAGAGGAGAGTTGTGATATATAACATTATAAAAAAATAAAACAAAGAAAGGTCTCCAAGTCTGTGGGAAAAAACTTCAGCATAAGTAGAGCTAGGGAATGGACAGATAGCAATAAGGAAATCCAGTTTGATGAGATCTAGATTGCATTGTGTTTAAGCATAGTTCTGAAGCTCATCAAGATTATTCAAAAAAAAATTCTATATACTTTGACAAGGTAGATCACCTTCCTTTGGGTAAGATTCTACAACATCAAATTCAATGTTTATCACCCATGGTCTCATTATCGGTTAAAGTTATAGATTCCGTAAAGTAAAATGGACGATGAAGTAAAGTGATGGATCCTAACTAGATTTACCTAAGGGAAGTTTCTTAGTGTAGGTGAGTGTATGGGACTTCACCAATGCATTCCATAAGTATCTCTTGAAGGAAGTTCTAATAAAGTGTTATAATGTATATCCATATGTTATGTTTCTTATGCATGACATTGTAGGGTTGTCTACTTGATAAGGTGGTACACATGGTATGAGTTTGAATAAGAGTATATGATGTTGTCTTAACATTTATGCATAATGATGGCCTTCTTGATTTTGTGATGAAGGTTTTACATGGTATGTATAAAGTTGTCTATACTTGTCTTTTTGATGTATGAAGTACATGGTATGTTTTTGATCTCTTTATGAGTTTACTAAGTATATCTGTGGTTATGGGATTTCATAATTATATTGGAATAGTAGTCTTAGATTAATGTTATGTTTAAGGTCTTATGATGTCTTATGAATTGAACTCTAAGTATGTAATGTTAAGTTATATCTCGTATGTTGTTGTTTGTAGAGTTGACTTACATGATGTCTTGGAATAAGTATTATATGAGTTTTATAATATGCTAAGCCTAGATGCATATGTATATATATGTTTGATGATTTAATGAAGGTTGTATGCATTATTACCTTGTGGTCTTAAGGTGATGCTTGAGTGTGGATGGTTTAATAAAACATTATTAATGCATTGCACCAAGTACCAATAGAGGGTTACTTGGGATGTTAAGAAGTTAAGAAGAAATAGAGGGTACTATGAATAAAGGGGATTATTGTCAATAAAAGGTATTTATTGTAAGTGATGCTAAATGTCAATAGAGGGTACCATTGTGCTCGTAATGATCCGTCATACCTGCCGTCGAGGGTAATGAAGAGAGCAGCAGAAGAAATTTCATCAAGTATGGGACGAGAGAGTCCATGGCGGTCCATCGTGACCACGATGTTCCGTCGCGATATTCATCGATCCAGCCGCGTTTTTGCCAGATTTTCAGCAAATAGAGTCCTTGTTTAATTAGTTTTTTATTTTCTATAAATAATTCAAAAAACCTCATTTTTGAGGTTAGACTCGGGATTATTAGGTTAGAGTCTATATTATTAGGTTAGACTCTGGATGATTGTTAGACCTTTGAATATTGTGAGACTCTTGTTTATTTTGCAGACTCTTTGCGAGATTATTGATTATCTTGACACTTTTTTCATTGATTGTTGGTGACTTTTGCTGATTAATCAAGTGAACTTTCAGATTTTACTCTTTCTCATTGAAGTAAGTACATGAATTCTTATATCATATATTTGAATATTGTGATTATAACTATGGGTAACTAAACTCCATAACTAGGGTTGTGGGAACCATAGGTAAATAATGAGGTAAAACCTAACTAAAACAAAAATTCTATAATAGTGTCTTGCATGTATTGATAATTCTTTTGCATAGAAGTCTTTTTAACGGATGGCCAACGTTAGAACTCGCCTTTGCTACTTGCCGGGACCAAGGAGGTAGATAATAGGAAATAAATTATCAACATAGATTTAATGTATACTATCTAATAGGCTAGTATTGATTGGTACGAGGTAATAACTTAGTAAAATATCGAATACAATGCTTAATATGAGGTAAAGATAAGGGTTGGGATAGCAACACACGTAGTCAGACCAAGGTGCGTGGTAAAATTTTCTAGATGCCGGACAAAGGATTTAAAAATACATAACTTATCCCTTTGCATGCAAGATACTAGGAAAGAATTGTTATAGTTAGACTTATCAAGTTATGAACCTGTGGGGAACAAGAAAAGAAATGGATTGCAATCATAACTCACATTTACTAAACTTAGAGAATAATTGGCGATCCTTGAGAGTCTGCAGAACAACACTAAAATGACTTGCATGTTCTTCCTCACTCCTAGAGTAATTGAGGATATCTTCAATAAAGACGATAACGAACAAGTCCATGTACTATTTGAAAACTTTGTTCATCAAATCCATGAAAGTTGCAGGAGCATTGGTTAGTCCAAATGAAATAAATACTAATTTGTAATGACCATACCGAGTTATGAAGGATGTTTTCAGAATATAACTATCTCTGAATCTTAGATAATCATAATCCGATCGGAGGTCTAAATTTGAGAAGTGACTAGCACACTAAAGTTGGTCAAACAAGTCATCAATTTTAGGGATGGGATACTTATTCGTGATTGTGACCTTGTTCAATTGTCTATAGTCGATGAACATTCTGAGAGAACCATCTTTCTTCATTACTAACAACATTGTTGCACCTTATGGTGAAATACTAGGTCTGATTAAGCCCTTATCTAGAAAGTCTTTTAACTGTACTTTCAATTCCTTAAGCTCTGCTAAAGCCATTCTATAAGGAGAAGTAGAAATATGTTGTATATCTTGAATGAAATCAATTCCAAAGTCGATTTCCTTTTCAGGAATGACTCCGGGAAGATCTTTTGGAAACACTTCTGGAAATTCACAGGCTACTGGAACTGACTCAACACTTAGAGTTTCAAGGATAGAATCCTTCACGCAAACTAGATGATATAGATAAACCTTAGATCTCATCTTTCTAGCGTTACGTTAAGAAATATATCGACCCATAGGCGTTATGATACTACCATTCCATTCTAAGATTGGTTCGTCTAGAAACTGAAAACGAACAATCCTAGTTCTACAATCGATTGAGGCATAACATTAGTGTAACCAATCCATGCCTATAATGACAATGAAGTCTACCATTTCTAACTCTACTAGATTTGCTGAGGTGACTTTCTGAGAGACTGTGACCGGCCAATTTCTCTATACCTGTTTAGCAATAAATGGGACACCGACTGGAGTAGAGACTGAGAAAGATTCTGAGAGAGTTTCTGGACTAATACTGATTTGGACTGCGATATTGAGTTATAAAGACAAAGGCATCATTGTTGTCTTTCCACTTAGTAAATTCAACCATATGTGAGTCACACCTTAAGCTGGCAGGATGAAAATTTCACCTATCACTACCAGTTACTTGCATCACAAAAAATAAAACCTTGTCCTCCTCAATGAACTTCATAGGTCCTTACCAACATTAGACCTTAAAAACTTAGGCGGATTCATTCTAACAAAATCATAAACTCTGGCTGCCACTAATCGATTATTTCTCTTAATAGGAACTCGAATCTGGCGATTGTTCTGGTTGATAATACTTTGAGCCAAAAGTTAAATTGGCATTTCGAAACTCTACAGTTGAACTACCTTATCTGGTACTAGAGGAATTGCACTAGCACTGCATGCATTAGCATTCCATTCCTAAGCTCTACGAGATGGAATGATATTAAGCGTACAATGTCGAATTTGAATGGAAACAGATCATACCTTACGTATGATAAGATAAACAAGAAAGTGAACTTTTCGTAAAAACACTTTGTAACCTCCCTCTCATTAGATGTGGTGCACTTCAAACCCATGAAAAGGACTCTACTTAGTGAGGCTTTTCAGACATCCTAGGACTCTTGAACCTAGTTCTCTGATACCAAGTTTTTTCATGCCCTGAGCTACCCCCGAGACGCATACACGGAACCTAGGACTACAAGTGTTCCTAAGCTAACCCTCCTGTCATGATCATGAGCATACTAAATATAATAAACTGATGCAAAATCTAAATCATAACTTATAATGAAACGATAAGAATACCCATATGCTAAAATTGATATGTATGAAAACTGATGAGTTTAATAAAATGAAAATATTAACTAAATACTATGTTGAATCTAACTATATCTAAAATTATTCTCTAAACTAGATTATAAATATTGGGACAAACCCCCAGCTATATCTAGTAAAAATTTAAACTAAATGACTAAAGACCGAAATGACACTCATGAATGTTTTCATCACAGAATGAGGACTAGTGATTAAGTCTGATGAGCTAGAGATCAAAAATCGATCTACGTGTGATCTAGATGCTGAGAACCTGAACCTACATTTGGAGATGTTGTAGCACACGTATGTGTCAGTACTTGAAAGGTACTGAGCATGTAGGATAGAGTAAAGAAAAAATAAAACATAACTGAACAAGAAGCATAAACGACAGTATTACAATCTTACATGATAAACTGAATCCTGAGATAACTTGATGCAACAACCAATTTATAAAATTGTACAACTAATGTTGAATATACTGATAAATAGTACATTCAGAGAGTCTGACTTATATGTGAGAGCTACTAATAACCGATAGTAAAACAACATAAATATGGAGTCCGGTGTATATGCCTCATCGAGAGGACCCTATATACCCAGTTAAAGGTATAAAGGCATGTTGGCGTGATCACTAAACTTATTGCCCACAGAGGGGACTTACAACCTACTTGGTAACTAATTATGGGACTATTGGGTACGTTAACCCCTAGTCCAACTTGGTATAATGATACTCCCATGAATTCTGTAAATTTATTTATTATGTGTGAGTTTCTATAAATAATGGATGGCTTGAAACAAAACATGCAAACTGAGAATACAACAATTATTCCGGTAAATATGCATTTATAACTGAGGTCTGTATATATTAAGTGTCTAAAATATGTAACCTAGCATGCGTAATTCAAGAACTAAAGAAATACAAATCTAGGATTCTGAAATCCATGCGATAATCTGAGTAATAACATGATAATCTGATTTGGAACATATATTTAATAAATTCATAAAGTTCCATCAAAGTTCTAGAAATCCTAGGTCTATGAATAATATGGGAATCAAGAATCTAACTGAAAACTAGGACACATTGGGTGAAAGGAACCCACTAGTGAAATCTCACATACCTAGTGATGAAATCCATTGAAAAATACTTAAATTTTGTGGTTGGAACTGCTAGAACTTGCTGTGTTCTTGAACTAGGGTTCTTGAGCTTTTCTTCTCTCTTGCTTCTAATTTTCTATGTTTTGATTTTAATGATTTGACATAGACATTTTTTAGGTATGTTTGTAGTCTTAAAATGACTAAAATATGATGATCTAGGTTCAAAACAACATAACTTAAGGATTCAACAAAGTGGGAAAGGTCCAAAAGACCCCTAAAAAAGTTCTTGTCAAACCAAACGACGGCCAGGACTGACGGTCCATCATCTGACCGACGCCTCATCGTTGAGTCCGTCGTTTGGGCCTATTCGATAGGCCTTTACTAAAATAGGCATAACGTTTTACTTGGTGGACTGATTTTAGCAAGGTCAGTGGCTATGGAAAGATAATCAATTATCTATTTGTGGGTAGGTCATGGAACAACTAATTCATTTTTTGATAAGATTTATGACCATTTGAAGTTGATCCAAATGTATTTCCCCTTAATTGTCTGCAAATTTTCCACCTACGGACCGTAACTCCACCTACGGACCCATCATAAGAATTATTTAGGTAATCTTGAAGCAGTCAATCATGGACGTTATCTTCTTCATTTACTTGAGTAAGTCATTTGATAACCTTTGGAAGGGAGAATGTCATATTATATGTTTGTTGTTGTATTTAGTGAGAATGATCTTATCCTAAGTAATCTATAGGATTTTTAAGTGTGTCTGTAAGGGATTGTATGAGCGGCAACTGCACAACCCACTCAAGTGAACCTTAGAATCACCATTTGTAAGAGGATCTCATGTTAATGTTGTTGATGTATTGTAAGTGTGTATATCTCATTATAGGTGGTCTTGAGAATCATTTAGGTATGCCTAGAGAGGGTGTATGGGCGGTCTCTCTTTTTCTTACTTAAGTGAGTATTTGGATAGGTTATAGTGAAGGAATTGCATTCTAGAATGTGTCCAAGGTGAAGTTGATAGGCTTCACTGTAATAGTTATTTAGTTCACTGTAAGGTTGCTTCTAAAAATGTGATAAACTGTTTATGTGATCTCTTATGCATTTCTAAGGTGTTAAATGTAGTTTTTATGCTTATGATATGATATTTAAACCAAAAGATGCCTATTTTCTAATAAATGTCTGTTTTCATGATTTTTATGCATTATGTCACACTTAGTACATGTGCTTTTACTAATTTCATGTTTTTATCTATCTCTTAAGTGATTCGTAGGTGAGAGTGCTTTCTGGAGCTAAGCTTGGATTAGAATATCGTTCAAGCAAGTTGAAGTATGTCATCATTTGACTCGAGGGCATAGATGTCTTTAGTTTCTTTCATTGAAGT
The DNA here is from genome assembly GCF_036512215.1 of Solanum lycopersicum. Lineage (NCBI taxonomy): Eukaryota > Viridiplantae > Streptophyta > Magnoliopsida > Solanales > Solanaceae > Solanum > Solanum lycopersicum. The sequence continues at coordinate 29,192,139 of NC_090809.1, forward strand.
ATTGTAATAGACTAAGTATTTCTATATTCGTATTGTATGGGCCGTGTCCCAAGTACTCTTGAGTCTAAGACTTGATCAAATGAGAGTTAGTATTATCTATGGATTTTATATGAAAAATGTTTTAAGATATTTATGTGAAAAGTTTTAATTCCGGACTACTTTTAATATGTTTATATGCGATGAACAATACAGAAGGGCTTGTACAAGACCTCCGAGAGGTCAAGTATGCCGCTCTAGGATTCGAGATTGACACTTTCTTCGAGGGTGTGCTCTCAAGTCGTGACAAGCTTTGTATCAGAGCATAGGCTATGAAAGTTGTCTTAGGAATCAAAAAGTCTCATCAAGTCACATATACGAGAGTCTCAAACATCGGTGTGAGTCTCAACACATCTATGGGTGAGATGCTATAGGATGATAGATTTTCCAATCTTTTCTAGTTCTATGTCGTGTCGTAGAGTGAAATTTATGATTACTCTTTTCTTATGGTTTTCTTTGTGTTATAGGAAGATAAATACGAGGTGGACACCAGCTAATAGATTTTAGGAGAATAGTGTGAATGAGGAGATTCCTCTTGAAGTTGAGCAAGTTCAGCAAGGTAATCAAGGTGCTCAAGCTGATGAATTCCCTATTGGAAGTCAAGGTAATGAGGTTTCTGCTATTCCCCAGGAAATGACTAATGGGGAGATTAGAGAGGTTTACTTACTTTATCCTGAGCTTTGACTACCTATGTGAATATGGATATGGTGCATAGAGTGAATTTTGTGGAGAGAACTATGACATCTACATTGTGAGATTTGGTGAGGACGAATCCTCCTATCTTTCTTGGCTCAAGGGTAGGAGAGGATCCATAAGAGTTCCTAGATGGTATGTACAAGGTGTTGAGCGCTATGGGTGTGACTTCTAGGGAGAAGGCGGAATTAGCTTCATACCAATTGACAGAGGTTGATCAAGTGTAGTACACTCAATAGAAAGATAATAGGCCAGTTGAGTCGGGTCGCATAGAGTGGGAGGCGTTCAGGAGGGCTTTCTTAGGGAAGTACTTTCTCCAAGTGAGGAGGAAGGTGAAGGTTGTGGATTTCATTGACCTTAGTCAAAATAAGGTGGATATTGAAGAACCCTGACTTAGGAGGATCATGAGGATTTTTAAGAGGAGCATGAGGACTTTGAAGAAGAGTAAAGCTAAAAAGCAAGGTCAACCTATGTTAAAGAAGAGAGCCCCAAACAAAGATGGAACTAGTGTTTCAAAAGAGAAGCTTGGGATAGATAGTTGTTCTCTAATTATTAAGCCCAATTTTTCTAATTGTAGGAAAAGGCACTATAGGGAATGCCTATTGGGTATGAGGAATTGCTTTGCTTGTGGTAAGGAAGGACATAAGAGGAGATATTGTCCTATTTTTGCGACTAAGAGAAAGGAAGGCCAAGAAAGTTCCTCCAAAAACTTTGGGTGATGATGATTGTAAGTTATTGTATTTTTGTAGAGTGTGACTTGCTTCTAAGTTGGGAAGTATGGTTCATAGATGAGCTAGATGATCCTAGAAAATTGTTCCATGTGCATGGTATTTAGAAGTCTTGTTGAAATTGAATTTCATTGATTTCTTATGTTGTGTATTTTATGAAGTTATGATTATGTTGTAAGATGTGTTCATACGGTTTTATCTTTCACATTATCTTGTTTCCATCATGAATTTCCTAAAAGTTGCATTTTTGAAAATTTTGCATAATTCGCTGTAAAGACTGCCTGCTCATTATAAATTATGTTTTAAACTTGTTTGAATGTTTTTATAACTGATGTATATGAGCATGACATTGAATATAAAATAAGTTTTTTTTATTTAGAAAGAAGGATGTGAGTTTTATGGCAGGATGAATTGTAGAATTTATGCTAGTTTCTTGTTGTATGTGATTCTCTCGATTATGTGTAATTGATGTTTTCCTAGATGTTGGTATTGTATAAGGTTTTATATTGTATGTTCATGAGCTTCTAAATAAATCTGTATTCTTGGAAGTGTTCAGAGAGTGGCAAGTATCATTCGAGGAGAAATATTTTCCAAGTGTGGGAGATTGTAATACCTTATAAATGATATAGGTGAAGCTAGATATTAACGTATTTTTCACGAGTGTATAAGGTCTTAAATTGGTCTATAATGTAGCATTGAGATAGTGTCTAGAGTTTTAGGTGCATTGGAAGTCAAAAGTCAAGGGACGACTAAGACGTTCGACGACTAAGTCACCTATATGCCTCATGTGTAGTTATGTGCCTATATATGTGTTGAATAAGCTTATGAGGTCCTTATATGTGTTATTATAGTGTTTATAGGAAATGTGTTGATTTTCATGAAGTTTGGAGGTACAACGTCCATGAAATTTGATAAGTTTGCCTTGAAACGACCTTGTGTGTCTTCGAATGTTTCATCGAGTTTTACGTATTTATTTTGGATAAAATTTATATGGAGGTCCTAAAATCATATAAAACATATTTGGGTTGGAAACTTCTTGGTGAAATTCCCCATGGACCAACCAATGGTCCCTGAGGAAGGACCCTTCTCAATAGCCAAGAGTGTCCAAAACAGTACCAAACAACAAAGGCAGTAGACGGATCGTTGGCCAGTTGATGCCCCATAGGTGGGAGTCGTTGGTCAGGATTCAGGCATGGATATTTCCATGACAAGGACAAGCCTCAATCTCAAATCACGGACCAGCAAGACGGTCCACTAGTTGGGAAATCGGTGGTTATTTGGCAACCATCTGGGAGACTGTCTCCTAGGAAGCTTCATCGTAATGCTAGGGGTGAAGTTGTAATTTCACACACGCCAATAAGACTGTCGGAGGTTAGTTAGGGGTTTTTCAAATATGTTTATAAGTCTTAAATAATTAGAAGAATTCATTCTTCAAAAAATCAAAACCCAAAATCTCTAAAGAGCTCCGTAGAACTTTATTGAAGCTTGAAGGGAGATTGAAGCTTGAAGGTTGATTTCTCCACCAATTTCTATCAAATTTCATGGATAAGAATCATTTAAGTATAGATTTTTATTTAAATTCTATTCATCAATGAGTCAATCTTCAAAGTGATTATCAAAGAGTTCTTAAAAGATGAGTTTTCTAAATTGAAATCTATCCATGGGTTCTTGAATTCAAAGTTTTAAATCATTGAATATTGAATGAATTGTTGTTAATTATATGATTTTCACTAAATTTATCTATGAACCCATGTAATTGATGAACCTTAGTTTTTGACTACTTTATTGGTTAAGTGATATTGTCTTAATGCTTATAAATGTTAGCGTAATTTTCTATGGGCTATTGAATGATGTAAGAGTTTTATTTCATTTATATCTAATTGGTCTTAGATTAATAAATATATATTGAATTGACCTAGTTTCATTGAGTATCATAGTTTATGTATTGAATTGATGTTCATGGACATGGGTAAGGGTCTTATGGTATTGAATTGGATGATTTAGATATAGATTGAAGTGGTGAGAATGGATTGGTGGTACGCTACTCTAATTCTCTTTATTTTATGCAATAATTGTTGAATTATGTTGTCATTGGTATGTTCTACTTATGGTTGCGATGCTATGTACTTTACTTGCAATATGTTGCCTCGTCGGTGTTACTTTATGTATTATGATGATCATGGACTTGTTGGAATTACTTGATATATGGTGATGATGTGTGTAATAATTTATGTGAAGTATGATCATATCTACCTGCATGTTAGTAATGTGAATATATGTGATCTTCTATTGATGTTATTAGGTGATCATGTTAGACTATGACTATGTCATTATGTGTGTAGTCTTAGAGTTGATGCATGATTATTCCTACTTGAATATATGAGTCTATAATGGTTATAATAATGATAATATAGTATTGGATAAGATGACCTAAAAATGATGTTGGTTGTGCTTATGTGCTTCTACAATGACATGCTAAAGGTTATATGTAAAGTATGGTGTGTCTTGTGTTGGTAGACTGGTGATCCTTACTTGATACATGTATGAATGTGAACATATGATATCTTTACTTAGAATGATAAAGCCTCTTAGTATTAAATGTATGATTGACATGTGACCTTGAATGATGTTTTGAGGGTCTTTATGTGAAACATTGAACCTAGTGGTACGGTTATGTTATGAACTTGAAGACGAAAGTCGTAATAGTATCAATCTTGTAATGAATGATGGACCTCTGTTTGATAGGCTGGAACGGCATCATATCTTCCTTAGTAATGTCATTATGAGCTATCTTTGTCGCCTTTGTAAGGTAGACCTACGAGACCCCTTTGGTAGGTTTAATGTGATTAGGTTATGAATAAGATATAAAACCCTTAGTATTAACCTTTAATGTCAATAATCTATGAGAAAAAAAGATATAACCGAGTGAGTATGGTAATCAAAGTAGCTCTAGTGAAGAGCGAGAGACTAGAGTACAAAGTAAGCCCTTCATATTCTCGAACCATGTGCCTACATGGGATGTGTGCAAGTTCTACCATTGGCAAGTAGAACACCCATATCGAAGTAGGTTACAACTCCGGATTCCATGATTTGCTACCATGGTGTATGTTGGCTATTGCCTATTCTCATCATATGGGATACCTACTAGTATTGGAGAAGTTCCATGAAGTTTAGGTGGTGGTGTGAGATAATATCTAGACATTGCTCAATAGGCTTTAAAGATGTTGGTGAGGGTCCCTAGGTCTTTTACAAGACCATTACTTTAATATCCTTTATGTGATGGATGTATCTTAAATGAACTAATGAATGTAATGACTTAAGCTAATAAAGCATGTTAAATGAATAAGTACTTATCTAGAGTAGTTAAGGGTTATCTAGTTAAGGTGTGAAGGGGGTATAGGAATGGTCACTTTGTATGTTACCTAGATTAGTCTTAAGAATGAATCTAGTTAGGGAAGTTGGTTGTGATCTAGGTAGTCTTAGGGATTATCTAGGCAATCTTGAAGCGGTCAATCATGGATGTTATCTTCTTGATTTACTTGAGTAGGTCGTTTGATAACCTTTGGAAGGGAGAATGCCATATTATATCTATGTTGTTGTATTAAGTGAGAATTATCTTATCCTAGCTAATCTATAGGATCTCTTAAGTGTTTCTATAATGTGGTTAATGTATTGTAGGTGTGTATATCTCATTATAGGTGTTCCTAGAGAAGGTGTATGGGCGGTCTCTCTTTGTCTTACTTAAGTGAGTCTGAGGGTAGGTTTTAGTTACGGAATTGCATGCTAGTACGTGTACAAGGTGAAGTTGATAGCACTTATTTAGTTCACTGTAAGGTTGCTTCTAAAAATGTGATAAATTGTTTGTGTGATCTCATATATATTTCTAAGGTGTTAATTGTTATTCTTATGCTTATGATATGATATTTAAACCAAAAGGTGCATATTTCTAATAAATTTATATTTTGATGGTTTTGATGCATTATGTCATACTTAGTACGTGTGTTTGCATTAGTTTCATGCTTTTATCTATCTCTAAAGTGATTCATAGGTGAAGGTGCTTTTGGGAGCTAAGCTATGATGAGAACATCGTTGAAGCAAGTTGAAGTGTGTCCTTATTTGACTCGACGACGTAGATTTCTTTAGTTTTTTCATTGAAGTATTGTAGTAGACTAAGTATTTCTATTTTCGTATTGTATGGGTCGTGTCTCAAGTATCTTGAGTCTAAGATTTGATGAAATGAGACTTTGTATTTTCTGTGGATTTTATATGAAAGATGTTTTATGATATTAATGTGAAAAGTTTTAATTTTACACTACTTTTCATATGTTTATATGCAATGAACGATATGGGAGGGCTTGTACAAGACCTATGACAAGCATACTACACCTGTCTACGATTCGAGATTGGCATTTTCTTCTAGGGTTTGCTCTCCGATCGTGACAACTTTGATGATCCATTTTTAGTTGAAAAAAAAATTATCACCTTCATCTATAAATTTTCACATTATAGGTAGTTCATCCATTTCATTAAAAAAAATATCAAGCAGTGGATACTCTCAAAGTATATGTTTATGAGGCTCAAAGACAATTACACGGGAAAGTGAAAATCACTAGGTCTGAGACAGGTAGTGAATATTATGGAAAATATAACAAATTAGTAAAATATCTAGTTCTGTTTAAAAAATTCCCTGAGAATGATAATGTTAGTGGGAGTGTTGAACGACAAAGTATGGAAATTAATGAGGTAAGGATAAATATTTCATTGCCCATTAATGTACCTACTTCCGTACCAATCACAAATGTTGTTCCTCTTGTTAAAAAAACTTTAAAAATGTTGAATAACATGTTGGGTAAAACACTTCAAGAAGATACTAACTCACAAATTCTGACTCAAATAAACCACAAACAATGCCATTAAAAATCTGTCATTTCAGATGATTATGTATAGTCATATTTTGACATTGGAATTAATAGAGATTCGGTATCATTTTCACCGGTCATAGAAAGCATTGAGTCTGACAAACGGATTTATTCCATGAATGAAAATTTAAAATCAATGGAATACAACAAAGACTAGGTTCTTGTTCAATTATCTTAAAGTTCTAAAACAATCGGGTGTAGAAGGGTTTACAAGGCGAAACACGATTCTAATGATTATACTGAATGATATAAAGTCAGACTTGTTGTCGATACACTCAAAAGAAGTCATTGATTATAAAGATACTTTTTCACTTGTATTGAAGAAAGACTCATTAAGGATTATTTTGGCTTTGGTAGCTCATTGTGATTTAGATTTACATTAAATGGATGTGAAAATTATCTTTCTTAAAGGAGATCTCGAGGAGAATGATTATATGGACCAACTAGAGGGTTTTCAAAATTAAAGAAAAAGATCAAATGGTGTGTAAGCTAAACAAGTCAATATATGAATCAAACAAGATTCACGGCAATGGTATATAAAGTAAAATGATACCATAACATCTTTTGGATTTAAGAAAATTACTGTTGCTCGGTGTATATACCAAAAAATTAGTTAGAGTAAGTTTATATTTTTTTAGTCTTGTATGTTGATGACTATGTACTTGTGTCTAATGATTTTGGCATAACTGCATGAGGACATGACTTTCTCTCTATGAATATTGAAATGAAAGATATGGGTGAGACGTTCTATGTGAGAGATAGAAATACTCTGGTATTGATCGTAAGGATTTATGAGACTATCTCAAAAAGGCTACGTCGAAATACTTGTAGAGAGATTTAATTGTTCAGCCAGAATACTTCCTATTTTATTTAAAAAAGGAAAAAATTTAATCGTATGCAATGCCCAAAGAATGATGTTGAACGAAAAAGAAATGGAAACAATTTTTTAATCTTCGATTGTTTGAAGTTTGAATTATGTTCCAACTTGCACAAGACCGAATATTAGTTTTGCGGTCGGAATGCTTGGAAAATATCAAAGTAACCCTGAAATTAATCATGGAAAAACTGCAAAGAATGTTTGTGGCATGTTAGAAGCCACAATTCATGCACTATTGCTGCAGAACGTTATTTTAGGGCTTAGCATTGTTGACACCATTACCAAACAGCTGAAAATTTATTGTAATAATACTGCAGTAGTATTCTTCTCCAAGAACGATAAGTACTCCAAAATGTGTCAGACATATAGAATTAAAGTACTTTATTGTTATGGAAGAAGTCAAGAAACAAATATGTTACTTGAGAATATTATAATTGATATCATGATTGCAGATCCTTAACAAAAGGCTTACAAGCAAAGACATTCAAAGGATATGTTCAAAGAATGGATGTTTGTTGTACTTATATTGATATATTTATGATGTTTTTAACCTCTGAGCTCAATTTTGTGTTTCTGATAAACATGAATGAGTTTCTTGTTTATCATAACGGTATACATATATTATTTTGAGATATTACAAGATAAGTCTCTATTAGACATTATTGTGGACCGTAATGTGATATGTTTTTACAGCTTATGAACCTATGTTGCTAATGTAGTAGTATATATGCAACTTAAAAATTTACGTACAACCGCTGCAACTCGCATTAGAAGTTTATTATATAGAAGAGATTTATGGTATGCACAAATAATGTTGATTAAATATAAATCTTATATGCAGGGTAGTGGGCCAACTGGGAGATGTAAGAATTATTATTAATTAATAATTATTTCTTGCTTATGATACAAGTTTATTTGTACCCCGAGTAATACCATAAATAATATTTAATAAGAAATATATCTCGTCTGTACATTAGTTACTTGATGAACGTACTAAATTAAATCAAAACTTCATAAATTGGTCCGCCCTCCACCCATTAGGGCTACATCATATTCTCTATAATAATTTCATCGCTGACGGTTGTGGTAAGATAAAGTTAGAGCAAGGAGGTAGAAATCAATTTATCAGTATGTACCCTTAATAATCTCTATTAAAATATTATCGTGTTCAAGACCCTGCTATTATGTTATTAAGTATTTAATCTTTCAAGTACGTTTTTAACTGTTTTTATATTGATACTACTCTTGTTATACCACATGACATAGTCTAGTTGAAGGATAAATGATATATTTTTAAGTGAACAGGACGGTGATTTTTGCCGGCTTCTAATCCTCTTTCCTTATGGTGGAAGATGTGTCTTATTTTAAAGCTCTTTTATTTTCTTGAACTTTTTATACCTATTTAGACTAGTTCATAGGCTAGAGTTTTATGTATTTTTTTTCAAAAACAATGTATTATTTGCCAAGGCTAATATTGGTTCTCTTATTAAATAATGGATATTCTGAATGTTGTTTACTTCCGTGATTTCAGTATTTATACTTGTAAGGATTCTGCTATCTAAGGGTTGGAGTTAGTGATTGCGCAATTCGATGGTTGGCTCGTGACATAAATAAACTGGGCTCAACAATTATATTCTTGATGTGTTAATGTTAGTGGTTGACAGTAATTGGAGATGAAACATAAGTTTTTTATTATGCATTGAGTTAAAGGAAAATGGGTATCAAAGGGGAGCATGCATTAATTAACTAATATTGTGCAAAAGGAATATAACATAGAGGGACTCAGAAAAGGAGATGAATTTAGTTCTCTGTGATAACATGAAGTACTTTAGAAAATAATGTGAATCATATATTTTAATAAACAAAAAATATGCAATACAAAATTAATGCCAGTTTTATACCATACCATACAATTATAGAAATGACAAAAATTAAATTAGAAGTAGTGAAATAAGAGTTGTGATGGTGAACCTAAGCCCTCTGCTTTTGATCAAAAATCATTTGTGGAGAGAGTCCCCATTTCTCTAATGTTTTATCATCATGATGTAATGCTAGACTATACTTGCCTTGATGTCCAAATTCCAAGATACGAATCTCACCATTTTCTGGACTTATTAAGCTTTCCACTTGTTCTGCCGTCCATTTGAACAATCTCATCAGCAAAATTCTAATGGTAAGTCCGTGACTAATTATAACAATATTCAGATTGTCGCTATCACTTTCACATATTTCCTCCATCTCTATATCCCTCCACATCGATTCAATGAAACCTGTATATCACAAGTTAACTACATCAGATTAAGTTCTAACACCAATATTTATTTGTTTTTTTGGTTTTCAATTGTATGCTCGAAGTTCACATTAGAGCTTTCATTAAATTTGAATCCCATTCTACAAAGCAAATTTGAGTGTGCTCCAAAAAAGGATTTTCTTCATATTCAGGGCTCAAACACAAAAGCTTTGGTTAAGAGTGAAGTAAACAGTTTCTACTCAATCTTCTTTGCTTTATTTTCAAGGTAATATTTGTCATAAAATTTATATTACAATATTCAATTTTCTCTTTTTTCTTTTTTAAAAAATAAAATTTTTCTAAGAGTATTTAATGCAATTTTTTTATATTTCAAAGTAATTTATTTTAATCTTTTCATTTTAAACTTACGAGAGGATTTATATATTCATATAAATATCTATTATGTTTTTTTAGTCAGATATGGTTATTCCGCAAATTTTTACTGAATATGTAAATATTTATGAATCTATTTATATTTATATATATAAATATATATATAGAGAGAGATATAGATATATAGAGAGAGAGCGAGAAGGATAGATAGATAGATAGATTATATAATCTGGCATTAAATTATGAAGTTCGGCAGAGTTGTTGATTGAATTTCTTGACCTTCATTAAAGAAATTATCATTTACGGTTTTTCTGTAGTAATTATCATTTCATTATTATCCTAATATTTAAGATTTTAAAACTAATTAAAGTTATTTTTATTTAATCTTTACTCACTTGCAAGAGTTAAGAACTCATAATATTACTACTATTTTAAAATTGACTAAAAGTTTGCTCGTTAAATCATTACTTATTCAAAACATACTCAAGGCCTAATGAATATTTCAATTGAAAAAAATTACGTGTAAACTAAATAAGCAAATTATAGTTTAATCAATATTCATTGGTTATTGTATGTAATATTGTAAATAATTTAAAAAAGCGCTTTATTAACAACAGTAATAATAATGACAATCATCAAATTTAAAATTTATATGCATATTATCAAGAAATAGTAAAAGAGAGCGATAACAACAAGGGCAAAAATGACATTACATACATAGAGTAGAAGGGGACAATGTCACGTGTTCCAAGTCGGAGGTGCTTAATCTTTTAAAACAAATTAAAGTCCGGGGGAGGGAGGGGGAAATAATGCACATTTTTTAAAATGAAAATAAGGTACTTATCAGCTTATATTATGATTGCTTAACAGATAAGTATTGAAATGAATTACTATTATTTTAGTTCCAAAGGTTGTTTTTAACATTGTTGATAGTTGAGGGATCAAAGTAATAGTTTACGTTACATATGAAAGTGTTTATGAAAAATGTTTACGTTGTATTATTTTTAACACCAGAAACTCAAAAGCTGTGCAATTATATTGATGTATTTCTATTTCTATTTCTTAAATTTAATTATTCAAAATTTGATTCTGACACTGAATATGTAAGTACATAGAGTAACATATTTTGAGGGTTAAATATATAGCACACCCCTCATCATTACTTTATATGATGTCGATCGAAATATATATTTTTCTCATATACACTTTAAATATATTATATTATTAATTATTATTTTATTTAGAAAATTATTATATAATTTATATTATCTTCTTAAGTTGGAAAATTTAAATTATAAAATTTGAATAATTTAGTACTGTTCAAATTAATTCATGTCACACGAAGTGAGAAAGAAGCAGAGTTATATGCGTTTGTTAAAAACTTAATATAAAAATGACGGGAACAAACGAAACAGTTTCGTCATTGAATTTACTTGGCTAGAAAGTTGGTCAACAAGCAATGGAAATAAATTAATTGAATAAGCTTTCGAAATATAAATATTTTTTCTGTTTAAATTTATGTTTTTTTTCTTTTTTGATTAGGTTATATTTTATATTAAATAACAATTTAATTATGATATAAGATTTTTATTTTTATTTTAATATAATCGCATAAACTTTTATTATTAATTTTGGATCATAAATTCTTTAAAAGAAAATATTTATCTTAAATTTTGAGTTGAGTCAAATTATATCACATAAAAAGAACGAAGACAATAACTCACTTTGTCTCAATTTATCAAAATTTATGTGATTTACATTTTTTTATATATCAATTCCAAGAATAAAATATTTTTATATTAAATAACAATTTAAGTATAATGTAAAATATTAATTTTATCCTTAATAATAAAATAATTTATAACCACAAATTTTTTAAATTTTTTTTCTTACGGAGGTAGTGGAAAAAGTGATTAGTTTGAATAAAAAGTTACCTGAAACCCGATCGTAGACATCGGCGGCAGATTCTCCATGGGGAAAGCGGTAGAAGAACTTGCCATATCTCTCTCTTTCCTTTTTATACTCCTCCATCTTCTCTGTATTCTGAAATTTAGCATAATCCATTTCTCTCAATCTGCATTCTTCCCTTACCCCAATGATTTCGTTGCCGGAAAATGATGCACTTATCTCATTCAATGTTTCACGTGTGCGTAAGAATGGAGATACATAAAAATATACTTTGCAGTTTCCAACCACGCTTCGGATAAGCTCTCCAGCATTTTTGGCTTGCTCTTTGCCTTTCTCTGTAAGTTGCACTTTATGGTCAGGCACAACGGTGTACACATGTTTGTCTTCGTTACCTTCACTTTCACCATGCCGCACCAATATGATCCTTTTCGGCCATTGCCTCTCCTTAGTTCTGTTGCTGCTGTTGTTGTTTCCCATTTCTCTTAGCTTCCTCAAACTTCAACCACCTCCATTCATCTATTTATTTATTGTACATATTATGTTGATGTGATTGCCCATCGGCATGCGTAGGTTAATTGTATTTTATTCTCCAGACCAAATGATGATAACCAACATATATACGTACTCTATCATTACAATTTTGGTTTATTGAGAGGAAAACCACATGGTCTGGGCATAAATAATTAATTAGCGACCATTATAGCTGTAACATGCTGCGTTTTTTGTCATTCAAAGGAACAACAGTTGACCCTGCCGAAAACATGGAAAGTTATATTAATATTGCTCATACCTACCCACTCTCTTATTATACTTCTTCATTAGGTACAACATATAACCATGTCATACAACTGTGTATTCTAATTTTGGATGTATATAAGAACATATTTTGACCTGTATAAAATTAAACGAGTAAAAAGAGGGGTGTATCTAGAATGTTTACGTAGGTTTACATGAACCTATGCTCTCCTATTTAGAATTCATATGGTACTATTTATTTTTCAAAATATATTTAAAAATTTAAGTGTGAACCCATATTAAAAGTAGTATTGTTATGAAACTATATAAATAAGAAGACTAAAGTAGGAAGAAGAGAAATCTTATTCATCTTGACGTATATTCAGGATTTACACATCTAATTAATAATAAAAGAAAACCCCTTTATTAATAAGGAAAACCTAACATGGTCCTCAAATAGGATTTTTAACCATATCTTAAAAGGACTCCACATAATTAGACATTCACTATAATACAAATATGTTTATAACGCTCCCCCTTGTCAGTAGATTATGTACCTTGTTAAAACCTCACTAGATTAAATTAGTGGGAAAAAAGTTTTAGTGAAGGAAAAATAGTTTACGTATCTAATAATACACATTATAGATATCGTATTAAAAACATTACAAGGAAAACCCAATGGAACAAAACCTTGTGAGGAGAAAAGAGTACATCCTGTATTAACTCCCCCTAATGAAAATATCAATCCACATACTTGAATTTTCGTTTTCCAAACTTGTACACCATCGTCTTTGAAGTCGTTGTTGATAGAGACTTGGTGAATAAATCAATTATATTATTACTTGAATGAACATGTTGCATGTTGGTATCCCCATTCTTCGGAGCTCACCAGTGTAGAAAAACATTGACAAAATATGTTTCCTTCTATCTCCTTTTATGAATCTTCCCTTCATGTCAAATATTTTTGCAAGTTTCTTACATCAATTTCTTTAAGCAAATAATTTGTTGCCTTTTGAAAACATTTCAAGAGTTTCAATTCTATTTATCAACTTGTTAGTCTTTTGACTCACTCGCATTGATATTATTTTGGTTTAATATTTAACTACTAACTAAATTCTAATTCTAATTGGATAAGTTGAGAAGTTACTTACATGTGTGGATAAGTGGAAGTGGGGAAGTAAGGAAGTTAGTTCAACTACCCATTAAGTCTTCCATTTTACCCATTACCTCTTCAAACTATCCATTATCTCCACTACTTACCATGATAGAATGCTGAGAACGATGTTAAACACACTCTATTTAAAGGGTCCTCTCTTTGCGATAATGATAGTCTTATCCATCAAAACTATTTATAAAGTATAAGGCAAGAGAGAGAAACAACTTCTGAAGAATCAAAAGAAAAGACTTCCGCTCAATCAAGTCAAGAATTATAATGGCTGAGTCAGACTTATATTATTGACTGCATTATCAGTTATGTGAAAATATATAGTTCTATGGTCTTGAATAATTTATAGGATTTCTGAATGTTTAGATTTGTTTATGTTTTCACAATCACTAAAAATCCATATATGTGGTATCAATAACATGTTTTAAGACTAGTGATTTTTCATAGAATTAATATTTTTCTTATTTTCCTTATTTGAAAACGGTAATAGGTAGTATTAAGCGAAACAATTATTCAATATCATGATGTATTTTATTTTAAAATTATTTACATAAGATTAGTTAATCACCAAAGAGGTCTAATCTTTGAAGAATAAATTAAAAATAATAATTTTAAATGTATATTCAATTATCGATTATTTTGATACTTATAACTGATATAACTAATATATATTGAATTTTTTAATTGTAAGATATTTACGGATCACCCAAAGGTTTAATATTTCATTTTATAAGCATTTAACATTAATGATATAATTTAGACGTGTAGTTAGTTTTATTTATTTATTAAAAGATATTATATATTATTGATTGACACATTAAAATTATTGAATTACGTTAATTCAAATCTAAGCATCATTATGTCTATTCTTGAATTTTGATGTTTCTCCCAAAGGAGGACATCATAACTCAAAGCAGTAACAAATGAGCATATTATATTTGCAACATTTTCTCTTCTTTCCCACTCTGCCTCTGGTACGACCTTTAACGTTCTTAACTTCTCACATTACTGTGATTAGATCAAATTTCAATTTGAAGTTTTATATCATGATTTTGCAGTTTAGACTGAGAAGCCAACTTCTGCAACTGAAAATAGCATTATTGAAGAAATATCTCATTATAATCATTGGGATCGATCTAACAGATAAGACATGATGTTTATGCGAATGAATATTGCGAGCAACACTAAGACTACTCTTCCCAAAATTTAAAATGCAAAATATTTTTTTGTAATTCGTGAAAGAATCTTCTCAAACTGCTGATAAGTCATTTACTAGGACACTAATTGGTACTTTTACCACCATGCATTTTGATGGGTCACGTATTATGCATGAGCAAGTCATTGAAATGACAAACGTAAAAGCAAGACTTAAGTATTTGGGAATGGAAGTGGAACAAAATTTTCTTGTACAATTCATTATCAACTCATTACCGTCGAAGTATGACCCTCCCAAATGAACTACAACCCCATGAAAGACAAATGGAACGTTCAAAAATTGCACGATATGTTGGTTCAAGGAGTAAGGCTCAAAAATGAAGGTCCCGAATCCATTAACTTTGTAAGTCCTCACAGAGTTAGAATGAAAGGAAAGAAAAATGCTAAAGGAAACAGAGGCACCATAATGCTAATGGTTCCTTCTCTAAATTACATAAGAAGGAACACAAGAACAATAAGTGTTGTTTCTCTCGAAAATATGGACATTTTCAAAAAGATTGCCTGAAATTTAAGGCATGACTCAAGAAGAAAGGTAAGCCTAGTGATTTTACATGTCTCGAATCAAATCTAATTGAAGTTCCTTATAATACTATGTGGATTGACTCTGGTTGTACTGTTCATGTTTCTAATACGATGCAGGGATTCCTTAATGAAAGATATGTGTGTATGGGGAATAAAATTAAGGATCCATTTAAAGCTATAGGAACTTATTGTTTTGATCATTTATACTGGGTGCCACTTAGATTTACTTGAAACTTGTTATGTACCTTCGCTTTCAAGAAATTCAGTTTCTTTGTCTAAGTTAGATAAGACACGATACTCTTTTCATTTCGGTATGGATATTTTAGTTTATTTCAACATAATTATCTCGTTGGTACTGTTACTCTTTGTGATAACTTATACAAACTGAATCTTGATAATCAATTTGGCGAAACATTCTTAAATCTGCATCATAATATTGGAATTAAATGAAGTTTGGTGAATGAACAATCTGCTTTCTTGTGACACAAACGTTTAGGTCAAATATCCAAAGAAAGATTGGAAAGATTAGTTAAGACTAAAATTCTTATAAACTTGGATTTTACAGACATTAACATTTGTGGATTGTATTAAAGGAAAATAAACAAGACACACAGAGAAAGGAGCCGCAAAAAACACACAACTTCTTGTAATTTTACACACTGATATATGTGGTCCTTTTGATATTGCATCTTTCAGTAAAGAAAAATATTTTATCATTTTTATAGACGATTTTTCACGTTATGGATATGTATATTTTTTTGATGAAAAATCTAAAGCGATAATTGCCTTAAAGGTCTTTATTATTGAGGTTGAAAGAGAAGTAGATGGAAAAGTGAAAATAATCATGTGTAGAGATGTTGAATATTATGGAAGTTATGATGAATATGGAAAACACCTAGGTCCATTTACTAAATTCCTTGAAAAGCATGTCATATGTGCTCAATACACAATTCCTGTAACAACACAACAAAATAGTGTAACAGAAAGACATTATCGTACATTAATGGACATGGTTAGGAGTATGTTAAGTCATTCATCTATTCTTCTTTCATTGTGGATGTATGATTTAAGGACTGCAATTTATTTACTTAATAGGGTTCCTATTAAAGCAATCCCAAAGATCCTTTTTGAACTATAGTTTGGTAGGAAATCTAGTTTAAGGAACCTGCATGTTTGGGGTTGCCCGACAGAAGTTAGAGTTAATAACCAACAAGAAAAGAAACTGGACTCAAGAACAGTTAGTGGTTTCTTCATTGATTATCCAGAAAAAATCAAAAGTGTTTAAATTTTACTATCCTAATCACAGTATAAGAAAAGTTGAAACTGGAAATGTTAGGTTTATTGAGAATGGCGAAGTTTGTGGGAGTGATGAACCACGTAAAGTGGAAATTAAAGAAGTTAGGGTGAGGTTTCACTGCCTTTTACTTCTTTTAATGATGTTGTTCCTAAAGTTATTGCACAACCTAATAATAAACAAGAACAACAAATTGATGCTCCTAATCTCAATGAAGCGATAATTGGTGAACCTACAGTAGATGTGCCACAGGAAGTAGATTTATGAAAATCTCAAAGAGAAAAAAGATCTCTTATTTCTAATGGCTATTTGGTATATTTACACGAGTAAAAAATTGATAATGATTCAGTTTCATTTTCACAAACTATTGAAAGTAATACATTTCATTGATGGATAAATGCTATGAAAAATGAGTTGAAGTCTATGGAGAAAACTGAAGTATGAGACCTTGTTAAATTACCATAAGGTTTCAAAAAATTTGGGTGTAAATGGGTATTTAAGACCGAACGTGACTTAACTGGAAACGTCAAACATCACAAGGCCAAACTTGTTGCAAAAGGTTTCACTAAAATGGATGGTACGAATTGTAAAAAAACATTTTCACCTGTCTATAGGAAAGATTCACTCATACTTATAATGACTTTATTAGATCATTATGACTTATAGAAACATCAAATGGATGTGAAAACAACCTATGTAAATGGAAATTTGGAGGCAAAAGATTATATGAATCAACCTGAAGGGTTTTCTTGTAAAGGAAAAAACCACATGGTGTGTAAACTCAAGAAGTCATTAGACGGACCTAAGCAAGATTCTCGACAATGATATGCTATGTTTAATGAAACTATTATTGATTGGCGTATATATCTTAATGTTAGTGGGAGCAAGCTTATTATGTTAGACATGTACGTTGATGACATCTTATTTGCTACTAATGATCTTTGTTGTTGCACGATAACAAGGGATATCTCTCTAACAATTTTTAAATGAAAGATATGGGAGAGGAATCCTATGTGATTGGGATAGAAATATTTCAAAATAGACCACAAGGATTATTAGGTTTGTCTCAGAAAACCTATATTAATAGAGTGTTAGAGAGATTTAGAATGGAAAAATGATTATCAAGCCCCGTTCTAATTAAGAAAGGAGATAAATTTAGTATCAATGCATGTCCAAAGAATAAATTGGAACGTACGCAAATGAATGATATTCCTTATGCATAAATAGTTGGGAGTCTATTGTATGCCCAAAGATGTACTAAACCAGACATCAGTTTCGTTATTGGAATGTTGGGCCATTATCAAAGTAATCTAGGAATGAATCACTGGAAAGGTGCAAAGTGAGTGTTATGATACTTGCAAGGAACTAAAAATCATATGCTCACTTATAGAAGATATGATCAACTTGATGTGATTGGATATTCAGATTCAGATTATGTTGGTTGTGTGGATACAGTAAAATCAACATTTGGATATTTGTTCCTAATAGGTGGAGGACCAATACCACGGAAGAGTGCAAATCAATATGTTGTAGCTGCATCCACTTTGGAAGTTGAGTTTGTGGCATGCTTTGAGGCCACAGTTAAGGCTAATTGGCTGCGGAGCTTTATTTTAGGACTTGGAATAGTTGAAAATATTTCCAAGCCACTAAAAATTATAAAGATAATACTTCAGCGATCTTCTTTCCTAAAAATGATAGGTATTCTAAGGGTGCCAATCATATGAAATTGAAATACTTTTCAGTTAAGGAAGATGTCCAGAAACATAAAGTGACAATTCAAAACATTAGCACCAAACTTTTGATTGTTGATCCTTTGGCGTAAGGATTACTGCCCAAAATATTTGTTGAACATGTTGAAGCAATGGGTCTTAGTAATAGTAATGAATGACTTTATGTAAAGATTATATTATGTTTACGCAATTGACACTTTGAGCTCAACTATATATGTGTTTATGTTATTACTTGTTTTCTCTTGTATACTTTATGTTTAGAATGGTGATGGCATGTTTTGTTTGAGATAAAGATATTCTAAGCATTATGGTGGACCCATTATGCATTTGAAAGGTTGTGTTAGGCAATAGACTAATATTATAGTACATGGAAGGGACTATGCCAAATAAAGTGATGTACAACCGCCATGAATCATATTAGTTGATTTACTTAATAACAACAAATAATGTTGGGTTTAGTATATGTGCACATTGTAATTGAAATGTTTATTAAATCATTAAGTAAATGATATTTCATGTGTTAAGTGGAAGAATGTTAGTTTGACGACCCTCTCACATTAATATTATTTTAATTATATTTAATTACTAACTAAATTCATATTCTAATTGGATAAGTGGAATTAGTTACATGCATGGATAAGTGGAGAAGTGGGGAAGTTAGTCCAACTGCTTATTAAGTCTTCCACTTTACCCATTACCTCTTCGAACTATCCATTATCTCCACTACTTACCATGATTGAAAGGTGTAAATGATGTTAAACACACTATTTAAAGGGTCCTCTCTCTGCCATAAAGATATAGTCTTATCCATCAAAACTATTCATAAAGTATAAGGTAAGAGAGAGAAACAACTTGTGAAGAATCAAAAGAAAAGACTTTTTCTCAATCAAGTCAAGAATTATAATGACTGATCAGGTATATATTATCGCTTGAATTATAATAGTAATACATTTATGTGAAAATCGTATAGTTCTACGATCCTGAATAATTAATAGGATTTTTGAATGTTTAGATTGTTTATATTTTCACAACCATTATAGTTCCTTATACAATTTGCATAACAATACTTGTATATTCTTTATACATTTTGAATCTATTTAATCCTTATAAAGATTATGAATAATTTTTCCAAAAATTTGTACACACTCTAGATTTTTAACCTATCAGATATTTTCATATCATTATCGTTAATGAACAACATTCAATATTAAATGTTTGACATCTTTCAGTACCTAGATTTAAAGTCAAATAAACTTTACGCTACCTAGATAAATCATTCCACTTTTTACTTCATAATTGTTTCTACACTAACATGCTTTTATAGTCGTAAAATTTGTATCATAATAATCTTTTACAATATTGCGCTCTATTTTATCAAAGATATCGTGAATGATATACCATTTCATATCGATTCACAATAGAAAAAAATTATTGAGATGTCATCACTTTAAATATTTTTAGGTAGCTACCCTTCTCGTGTGGTTTCATAAAGTGATATGTCGTAGGATCTCTAATAGCACATTGTCTCCTTATTATGATCATTTTGATTCTTTGGTCCTCCAACTTTTTCAAGGATTATTTTATTTAGAATTTATTAGCATATCATGCTTCATGCATGTCGTAGACTCTATCCTTAAGGGATATTCAATATGAGTATTTACACCTCTTGGGTTGAATCTAATCGCCCCCTTATGTTAGAAAAACGATCATATGTCTTAATCTTTTGGAGAATCTAGCTTATGAAACATGATATATTCATTGATTATATATTAAACATCAAAATAATCAGATGAAAATATCTGGTCCCTAACCATAAATTAATTGAAAGAAAATTTGATCATAATCTATTGATTTGATGCATACAACTACATTATATTTTAGACCGTGAAACTTTGTTATCATAAGCAATGATTGCCTATTTATTTCAGGAATTTAATGTCACATCATCTTGTATCAAAGATATCTTGGATATTTATAAAATTATCAAGATGAGTTATCTTGATTTCATATTATGAAAGTGTGCTCTTAACTTAATCTTGCACAAACAATTTTATGAATTCAAAACTATAGATTGACAACAAATGCACATGTGATTATCTTATAGATGCATCACTTTCTCATATCACATTATAGGTGAACGGGTTTATATTTAACCTTAATACTTTTAAGGGTTTAGGAATTTATTCTCAACATTAGTTGATCCAATAACTTGTCATGACAACAAGCAACAAATTAACAGAATTCTTGAAGAATCTTCTTGCTTTTTATGTATGTTCGTTACTCAGTATGCACATCTTTGGGATGACCAAATCATTCATGTCAACAAATAATTTTTTTTAACTTGTAAAATCCAAGTTTACTATGCCAATGGTCCTTTTTGCTCTAGTGAATTCCCAATATATTACTATTATATGAGAAAAATGCAACTTTAATACTCTGCGAGTAAATTTCAGATTTTTTTCTCAACTACTCTACCTCTTATAAAGGTTTGTCGTGATCCCATCACTAAAAATTCATCATCTGTAATTTTAGAATTTATCAAAGGTTTTTATTCTTCATAAATGGAACACACTCATCTAAGTATATCAAATTATGATAACTTATTACCTTAACCCCATCTATGTGCAATATTTAATCACTTTTCTTCTCTCAGATATAGTATGTATTTACCACATTCACTTTATAGAATGGAGCAATTTCAATGATATAGATTTCATGACTAATTTTCATGAAAAGCGCACTTTTAACTTTAATAGTCAAAATATCATCAATATAGTGCATTGGTACTCAAGACCAACGTCTTATTCATATAAAGAAATCTGAGGCCATAAATCGTGAGATTTGGATTCAACATCTTTAATATATCAAGGTTCATCAAGACTTGAGCCTGATGTATTAACCCCTCTTGGTGCGATTAGACATCAATCCATCGTCTAACAGTCTTTATACAATTGGAAATTAATCCATCGTATTACCCTCTTTATGTGATTGGACATTAATCCGTCGTCTTACCCTTTTGATGCGATGAAAATTGAATCTATCATCTTATTTTAAATTGAGACTCACCTAAGTCTTTAATGATATTATATCACACCAACTCCAATAATATTGCTCATATATATATTTATGATAACAATAATTTTCAAATTAAAACTAAACTTGTACAAATGATCGCATACAAAAACATTCAATCACTGCCTTTGTTTCTTTTGAGTTTACATGTAATCATCCTACATCTTTTTTGTCAATTAATTTGTGGAATATCAAAATTGAAAATACAAGTTAATCAAAGGATTTCGTAAACAAAACCTGCTTGCAGCATACATAGAAGTCATAAAGCCATAAACCAACAAATATTATATTTTAAATTTTAGATAACGGAAAGGGCTTAAAATAGACCACCATAGTGACGCAGAATTAAAAGCAAAATATAAATATAAAAGAATGCATTGTAGTGGTACTAGCAATTTTTCTTGTTTCGAAAGAGAAACATACACACAATATTTATGACGATAAAGTTACCGTCGAACTTGTTTGTTTTACTTTTTTATTTTAATAAATTATTAAACATTCGTAATCTGACATGGTATCCACAATTTATACCTAACACTTCAAAATATATTATAGATCAGATTACATACCTGGTAAGAATTAGATCAACTTCTATGAAAATAAGCAAACGATTCATATTAATTTATCTTCAACAACGTTGGTTCCATCAATATAAATAATTAGAGACTCATGCTGATAACGTGTTATGAACTATATAAACAAGAAAAAGAATAAAGTAGGGAGAAGAGAAAATGCATCTTATCCATTATGAAGTATATTCAGGATATACAAATCTCATTTACAATGAAGGAAAACCCATTTGTTTATAGGGGAAACCTAAATTGGTCTCGAAATAGGATTCCTAACCATATTCTAAAAGGACTCTACATAATTAGACTTTCAATATAATATAAATATGGTTATAACAAGTATATAATAATAGAGTTTTTAGCTAAAAACATCCTTCAAATATGACTCCTACCTAATGTACATCATTATATTATCTAAGTGGGCAAAAAACATGCTTATACTATCCAAATAATAACAAGAATTATCCTTCACTCTTTTTTAAAATCAAGAAACGATTGAACAAGTTAAAAAATATCATTCTTATATAATTTGGCCACGTCTTAGACATGACGTCAAGATCAAAGTTAACTAAAATGAATAAGGATATCGATAGAAAATGAATCTTTCATTGCCAGAATTTAATTTTTGTGTGTTGCTAGTCTAAAAGTTAATTGTATTATCAAGTAAATATACTCACAACATAATGCATGAGTCTTGAAATTTATAAAAATTCATTTAAAAAATATTACGCCCAATTACTTATAGATTTTTTTGAATAAAATATGTTGTACTTATGGACCTTAAATACCATGCAATTCACATTTAATATAATATACATAAATACTGGAAATTTAGTGAAATTACATAGCATTTTGTTATGAAAGTAAGAAAAGAATTACTTAATTTGAAAATTTTGAAGTTGGAGTTTGTATTTGTCTATAGTACTTTTACAAAGAATATTTAGAATTTGAATATATTTTGTCTGAATATTATATAAACCCTCAATTTCTATATTTTTTAAAAAAAAACTCCAACTTGACTAGCTTAACCATGAATACATTTTTTCATTCAACTTTGACACATCTTTCTTTTTTATTGGTGGCGTGAGTTTCTAAAAACTTAGACAGAAGGATGTAACTTGCAACTTTTTGAATAATGCAAGAATTTTTTCTGATCACTTATATAATAGAAGGTTGTACTTTAGGTTTCATTCATACTTCTGGGATGATTTTAGCCAAAAACTTTTTAATAATTTAATGATGATTGGGTGAACCTCTTAGAAAAATAGAAATATAAATCTTATATATCTATTTTTATGTAACACTCCTCTAAGTGGTTATAGGTAACACTTTTAACACTTCAATTAATTTTTATTTTGTATTATTGCGTTAATTTTCAAAATTTTCAAGTGTGTTACATGAAAATTGTAAACAAATAGCACTATAAATTTTTATATTAACTAAATCAAATGATTATATTTATATTTAAACTATTTATATTAAATATGTTAGACCCATAATTTTTAAGATTTAATGGTTCCTTGTTAAGAACATAGAGGTTAAATCGTTCCAATTCATATCTTAGATATATCTTTTTGTAATAGTGCGCTCATCCTTCCGAAATCTTGGATACACATCTGGTTGTAAGAAATGTATCATTTGTTGCATAATACACGTAGAACACTATGTAGGATGTTAATAACCGCACAAGGCATTACGTAGATTACATGTGTCTAGTTATTTAACTCTATAAAAGTTATGTGCACACTCAGAAATGAACGACATATATATTAAATGAGGACAATCTAAATGACACATTTATGCATTGTATTTTATTTACATTAAGCAAATCTCGCTTGTACAAGCCATTTTTTTCTCTGTAGGTAATAATTAGGAAGAGATGATAATTTAGACCCTCATTGGTAAAAGTGGTTTAAATCTCTTCGATTTTAAAACTTGAAATATGTCATTAAACTTTGTGAAATGGTTAAATTTTCTTGTCAATAATTGAGATGAAATAAGTCCCTACCATAAAAATATGATTCAATATTTTCTTACTTACTAATCGTACAAAAAAAAAAAATTAGCTACCGAGACTATTGCTATTTCGCTTGTAGATAACATAAATTTATCGCTCATTCATCGTTAAATAGGATTAATGACGAGTTTTCTAGTTTAGGTATAAAATTTGCTTGTCGTTTAATCCTATTTTTCGATAGTACTAGTTTTTATGCACATGAGTCCCATGTGAATATCAAACCATGTACTACACTATTTTTAAAAATAATGTGAATATAACTTAATAAAAATTATAACTAAACAATTATAAAATGAATGAAAAATTATAAGATCCTATGAGTAGTGCATGTAAATTATCTTATGATTAATAATTTGATATAGTAGTGTTAAAATCTCTTAGTACTTATTTTTAGTATAACATAATATAAATAAACATTGATATAAAATATAGAAGATATGTTAAATTGAATGTTTCTATTTGTAGTATTATATATTAGTTTGATATTCATGTGAGAGAGTGCTCTAGTTTTACTGAACTTTGAGATTGTCAGTATCAGTAAATCAAATTTGAGTTTTTAAGAAGAGAAGAATTTTAAATATTAAAAGTCACAGTTCAAAAATTTGAGGAAACCCCTCCATTTATAGTTAACAGTGGTGTATGAGCATGTGCATATGTTTTCTTCTCATATAAATCATAATCCTTCGGAATGTGTCACAACTCATTGAAAAAGTCACAATTCTTTGGAAAAGTATAACCATTCAATGTGAAATAATATTTTTTTATATAATATAATATAAATAAATAAAATATAAATATAGTAAATTGGGTGTTCTAAAAAGAAGAATAACAATGAAAAACATTTTAAAAAATGTAGTTACAAAATTAGAAGAAACCCCTCATTTTATAGCCAACAAAGGTAGTGTATAAAAACGCTTATTGTGCCTTCTAAAATAATTCACAACACTTTAGAAAAGTCATAACAATTGGAAAAGTTCATGACTCATCCAAAAAGTCATAACTCTTTGGAAAAGTCACAATCCTTCGAAAAAGTCACAATTCCTTGAAAAAGTCGCAACCTATTGAAAAGTCACAACCCTTCGAAAGGTCACAACTCATCTGAAAAGTTATGACTCTTTAGAAATGTCATAACCCTTGATTGTGAAAAGGTGTATTACTTCAATATAATATTATAACGACCAGGTTTCATCGTTATAGAAAAGCCAACGGGAAAAAATTTTGGATTGAAATTTTTTTTGTAGTAACTTGAAATTTCCTAACCTAGTTGATATTTGAAAGAAGTCAGACTCATTTAGGTGTAGTAAAATCTAGTAACAATCGGTTTATTTAATTATGATTTTGACTACATGAGTTTTTTGTTATGTTGTTAAGGAATCCATACGAATCTACAGAATTGAATACGAGCGAGTAGCACTCCCAGAATTGATCTTAGCGTGAACAATTTTTTCTTTGCATTGTTGCTTAAAGGTAAGTTGTAAAATAGGCATCTTAGAATTATTAAGATAACTCTTTTTTTCGTACAAGCCACTTTGGCGCTTGTTTTGGTCACTTTGACGATGCCTCTTTAGAGGAGTGAGGGCTGCTATGGCAGGCCAAACACAACTTAAAGTCATATATAAACCCCACAGCACCTTTGTTCTAAACTTTTTATTTTTATAGCTAAGGAACGAATCCCAGGTGAATCCTGATAGTTTCCACTATTCTTGAGGGTACATGCAAGATTTTAACTCTCCGAATCTATTTTTCAATATGTAGAACATAATCTAATGAGTAATTATCGATGGGGGAGGGTTTTGATCTAGAAACTATGGTGAAAAAATTGCTAATTTGGATACTTGGGATCAAGGGTATGATATTGTTAGAATTGTTATTAATCCGCATACTTAGTGATTGTATATTGATTCTCATATTATATTGATTGATTGTAGGCCAAGAACAAAATAAACGAGTCTGAAAAGGGAAGGAACAAGTTTCTTAGGGTTCCAATCTTATTTAAAAGCATGTGAATGTATGTTTATTGTTGCTTCATTATGATACATATATATATGTGATTGTTTTATTATTGATCACGCTTGTTGTATATAAGTTAGATGAATGATGAATGCCATGAATCATGACTTATTTGTATGAACTTGAGAAAATACTAGTGATTGTGATTGTAGTCTGTTGAATAAATAAATTTTCACGTTCCGGCATAACTAATTAGGATCAATTTCCACGTTACGACATAATTATGGGATCATTTTGCACATTCTGGCTTATACAATGAATCGGGTATCACATTCCGGTATTGCTAACAAATTTGTTTTGGGTTCCATGAGAGGACCAAAGATTACATACAACTGTGTATCCTGAGAAATGTGAAACTTTACATTGTTCGTAATTGTCTATAATATTGTATATATTCAATTTATGTATGTGGCTATATTATTGTATTGACTTATATATGTTTCTCTTAGTGGGATAATTGTGTGATCCTACCAGTACATCATGCTTGTCACTGATACTACACTTGCTCTTTATTTCCTCAGTACAGGACACCCCCATGATGCTATTGACAAAACTTGCTTTGAAGACCAATGATTGTCAATCGAATTCTAGGGTGAGCCAATTCTTATGGGATTTCGTGAGTTGTCCTTTAATCTATGTTCACATTAGGTACTTATATCTTTCTGTTTAGTTCATTAGTTTGGGGTTGTATCCTTTCATATTTAGATATTTGGTTCATTATTAGATATTTTGGTAGATTTAATTTTAGGTTCTAGGCTATTTTCCAGAGTGATACTTGATAGATCTTTTTAAAGTGTATGCGACATTCAGTTTTAACTGTTAATCCTGTTTTCATATCCTTTAATGCTTTACTTCCTTTATTCGGGTGGTAGTAGTTGTTCTCCTGCCGAAGGGTTAGATTTGTTGAAATCAAGATAGTATGGGTCGTGACAAAGTTTGTATTATAGAATAGGTTCATTGATCTCGATGTACCAAACACGTCCTAGTAGATTCTCGCAGAACGGTGTGGAGACATCTTTGGTATTTTTTTAAGAGGCTATAGGACTTTAGAACATCTCTCTATTTTCACTTTTCTTGTTTCGTGTTATAACTTGATGCCAGTTGGTATCTATCGATTTTAATTTGTATCTAATCTCCTTCACTCTTATGTTCACATATGGTTAACAAAAAATTCAACGGCGCCCGGCCCTGTCACGCCCCGAGCTACCAACGAGATGTAGACACTGAACCTAGGACCACAAGTGATCCCAAGCTAACCTTGCTTGTATGATCATGAGCATACTAAAGATAATAAAGTGTTGCGGAAGCTAAATCATACTTTAAATGAAAAGATGGGGAATACCCATATTCTACAACTGAGATATTTGAAAACAATGAGTTTAGTACAAAAGAAATATTAACTCAATACTAAGCTGAATCTAACTATGTCTGAAAATAGCCTATAAACTAGACTAGAAATACTGGGAATAGCCCCAGCTAAATATATCAAATATTTAAACTAAATGACTAAAGACTGAAATGAAACTCATGACTGTTGTACTCGGAGAAGTAGGACTCACCACTGAATCTACTGAACTAGAGATCGAGAAATTGATATATGCGTGATCTGAATGCTGAGAACCTGAACCTACATCACGAGAAGATGTAGCGCACGTATGCGTCAGTAATTGAACGGTACTGAGCATGTAGGATAGAGTACAACTGAAATAAAACATAACTGAACAAGCACAAAAACAAGTATAATGATCTGAACGTGATGTGCTGATTTTTGGGCTAACTGGATGCAATGACCAATTTATAACATGCTGAAACTTAATACTGAATGTACTGATAAATGGTCCATGTAGAGAGTCTGACTAAACTGTGGGAGCTACTAATAACTGATAATAAAACCACATGAGATAAATGTGGAGTCCGATGTATACGCCCCATCGAGAGGACCCAATATACCCTTCCAAAGGTATAAAGGCATGCTAGCGTAATCACTAAACTGATTGCCCACAGAGGGTACTTACAACCTACTCGGCTAGTAGTTTTGGGACTATTAGGTAAGCTAAACCCTAGTTCAACTCGGTATTATGCTACCAATGAATTGTGTATATAAACTAATTATATCTGAATTTCTTTAAATAATGGATAGCGCAGAACTTAACATGCAAACTGAGAATGCAACAATTAATCTTGTAATTATGCATTTATAACTGAGGCATGTAGATCTGAAGTGTCTGAAATATATGACCTAGCATGTGTAATTCAATAACTAAAGAAATACAAAGCTAGGGTTCTGAAATTCATGCGATAATCAGAGTAATATCATGATAATCTGATTTGGAACATATATTTAATAAATTAATGAAGTTATATCAAAGTTCTATAAATCCTAGGTTTAATCATGATAAGAGAATCAACAACTGACTGAAACTAAAGACCCAATGGGTGAAAGAAACCCACTAGTGAAATCCCACATACTTGATGATGAAATCCACGGAAAAATAATTATGTTTTGGGGCTGGAACTGCTGGAGCTTATTGCGTTTTTGAACTAGGGTTCTTGAGGTTTTTTTCTCCTCTTTTGATTCTATTTTTCTATGTTTTGATTTAATGATCTGACTTGGATATGTTTTTATTATGTTTCTAGGCTTAAACTTCCTAAAATATGATGACTTAGGGTCAAAACGATGTAACTTAGGGTTTTTGACGGAGTGGGAAAGGTCAAAAAGATCCCTGGGAAGGTTGCTGTCGGGCCTTACGACGGCCAGGACTGACGGTCAGTCGTGCGCCGAACGCCCCATCATTGGGTCCATCGTGAGGTCCTGTTCGACAGGCCTTTACTAAAATAGGCATAACTTTTTACTAGGAGGTATGATTTTTGCAAGTTCGGTGACTAAGAAAAGATAATTCAATTATGTATCTGTGGGTAGGTCACAGGAGACCAAATTCATTTTGTACTAAGATTTATGATCATTTTAAGTTAACCCAACTTCATTTCCCCTTAACTGGATGCAAATTTTACACCTACGGTCAGAGCTTCGGACCGTAGGTCAATCGACGAGCCATGCTGGTCATCCATAGCTCTTGTCAGAGATTGGTTGAAGGGAGTCTTGATCGACGGTCATGGACTACGGACTGTCATTTGACCTACGGAGCGTATGTCCGTCCGTCGTCCAAGACTTAACCAATTTTTCTAGGCTAAATTTTTTGGGAGTTTATGATCCCATCGATAATTGTGCAGGACGGACCGTGGTTCACCTGTAGATTTTTCTAAAAAAGTAATTTTTGGTCTGTTTTGGCTACGAGGTGTTACATTATCTCCCTCTTAGGAACATTTGTCCTTGAATGAAGACTAAACTAGCTGAAACTGAGTGAGAGAGATTCAAACCCCACTACTAAACACTGAGAACTTAGTTCTGACTGAATTAAGTTCTGAGTACATGCAATAACGATAAAAATGAAAGTACAAACTAAGATAACATGATTCTAAAACTGAATTTACGCATGAATGACTATAAAATTTAAGATGAACTATTACCTCAAGATGGAGTGGAATCAGAAGTAAAAAGTTAAGGATACTTGATTTTAATGGCTGCTTCTGCATTCCCAAGTAGCTCCCTCTACGGACTAACTCCTCCACAAAACCTTGACTGAAGCGACTTCTTTGTTTCTCAACCATCTAATCTGACGATCAAGATCTAATGGTACATCGTCATAGGAAAGACTATATTTCACCACCACACTCTATAATGTCACCATAGAGGCTGGGTTACCCACACACTTCTTTAAGAGTGAGATGTGGAAAAACCGGATATACTGCTGCTAATTTTGCTGGCAACTCTAACTCATATGCCACCTTGACAATCCTTTTCAAGATCTTGTAAGGGCCTACATATCTAGTACTGAGCAAATATTTCTTTACATATGTCATAACCCCTTTCATAGGTGAGACTTTCAGAAAAACCCAATCATCAACTTGGAACTCTAATTCCCTTCTCCTTATTTCTGCATAAGATTTCTGACGACTTTGGGCTGTCTTAAGTCTATATCTAATGAGTTGCACTTTCTCCATAGCCAAAAGGACTGACTCTGGCCCTATCAAAGTTGCTTCAACTTCTCAAACCAGCCAACAGGAGATCTACATCTACGCCCATATAAGGCCTCAGAATGGGCCATCTGGATGCTGGAAAGATAGCTATTATTGTAGGAAAACTCAATAAGAGGAAGGTGATCATCCCAACTACCTTTGAAAGTGATCACTCAAGCTATCAACAAATCCTCTAAGGTCTAAATGGTACGCTCTTCCTGCCCATCTGTTTGTGGATGAAATGCTATACTAAGGTTAACTTGAGTTCCAAGACCTTTTTGAAATCACTTCCAGAAATGACAGGTAAAGTGAGGACCTCTATCTGAGATGATAGATAAAGGAACCCTATGCAACCTCAAAATTTCAGTAAGGTAAAGCTTGGCATAGTCCTTTGCCGATTATGTAGTCTTGACCTACAAAAAGCGAGAAGACTAAGTCATCCTATCAACTATCACCCAAATTGAGTAATGCTGTCTGCAAGTACGAGGTAACCTTGTGATTAAATCCATATTGATCATATCCCAATCCAAGTAGGAATATCGATCTATTGAGTTATACCTCTTGGTTTCTGATGTTCTACCTTGACTTGCTTGTAATTGGGCACTTACTCACAAAGTCTTCTATATCCCTCTTCATGCCATTCCACCAATATACTTCCCGCTGATCGCGGTACATCTTAGTTGCACCTGGATGAATAGAATACCTGGAGTTATGAGCTTTTGCATGAATATGCTGCCTCAACTCTTCACATCAAGAAACCACAATCTATCTTTGTAGCAATGTACACCATCTCCCCCTTGGGAGAAAACCTCCACTCTCTGATTGTTGACTGCACCATTTAGTTCAAGCAAGATCGTATCACTCTCTTTCTTTTATTTAACCTCCACTACCAAAGATGATTCTTCCCCATTCTAAACTGTTACACCGCTGTCTGATATCATCATAGGGCGTACTCCCAAGCAAGCAAGTCCGTGAACATCCTTCATTAGCTCCTTTCTTTTTTTCCTCAACATGGGCTACACTACCCATGTATAATCTAGTAAGAGCATCGGCCACTACATTCACCTTTCCATGATGATAATTCACACTCATATCATAATCCTTAAGGAACTCAAGCCATCTCCTTTGGTGAAGATTCAAATCTTTCTGAGTGAACACATACTGAAGGCTCTTATGATTGGTAAACACATCTACATGAATACCATACAAGTAGTGTCGCCATATCTTGAGTGCAAAACCACTGCTCCAAGCTCGAGGTCCTGAGTTGGATTGTTCTTCTCATACACCTTAAGCTTTCTAAAGGCATAAGATATAAATTTATCTCTTTGCATCAACACACAACCATGGACAACTCTTGATGTATCGTAATAGATCACATAATCATCTTAACCTTCTGGTAGAGTTAAGACAAGAGCTGTAGTCAATCTAGTTTTGAATTCTGCGAAGCTTTACTCACAATCATCTGAGAATTGGAACTTGACCATCTTTAAAGTCAACCTAGTCAATGGTGAGTCTATGGATGAAAATCCTTCCACGAACCTTCTGTAATAATTTTCTAGAGCTAAGAAACTTCTTACATCTGTAGCAAAGGTAGGTCAGGCCATTGTTTCACTGCTTCTATCTTTTCTGAATCTGCGTGGATCCCTTCGTTAGATACAATGTGATCAAGGAAAGAAACGGATTTCAACCAAAACTCACATGTACTAAAGTTAGCGAATAATTGGCGATCTTTGAGAGTCTGCAGAACAACTCTTATATGACTTCCATGTTCTTTCTCACTCATTATAAGGATATCATCAATGAAGACGATAACGAACAAGTCTAAGTACTGTTTGGACACTTTTTTCATCAAATCCATGAAAGCTACAGGAGAATTAGTTAGTCCAAATGGCATAGCTACAAATTAATAATGACCATACCGAGTTCAGAAGGCTGATTTCGGAATGTCACTATCTCTGACTCTGAGCTAATGATAACCTGATCTGAAGTTTGTCAAAAAAGTCGTCAATCCTGGGGATGGGATACTTATTCTTGATTGTGAACTTGTTCAACTTTCTATAGTCAATGCACATTCTGAGAGAACCATCTTTGTTCTTTACGAACAATACTGGTGCACCCCATGGTGAAATACTAGGTATGATGAAACCCCTATCTAGAAAGTCTTTCAACTGTTGTTTCAATTCCTTAAGCTATGCTGGAGCCATTTTGTAAGGAGGAATAGAAATAGGTTGGGTATCTTGAAGAAGATTAATTCCAAAATCGATTTCCCTTTCGGGAGGAACCCCGGGAAGATCTTTTTGAAATACTTCTTGAAATTCACAAACTACTGGACCTGACTCAAGAGTTGGGTTTTGCAGAATAAAATCCTTAACCCGAACTAGGTGATAGATATAACCTTTAGATATCATCTTTCTGGCTTAAAGATAAGAAATAAATTGACCCACAGGCGCTGAGCTACTAGCCTTCCATTCTAAGATTGGTTCGTCTTGAAACTAAAAAGGAATAATCCTAGTTCTACATTCGACTGAGGCATAACAGGAATGAAACCAATCCATGCCTAGAATGAAATCTATGTCTACCATTTCTAACTCTACTAGATCTGCTGAGGTGACTTTCTGAATACTGTGAGAGGGAAATTTCTATATACCCATCAAGCTATAATTGGGTCACCGACTGGAGTAGAGACTGTGAAAGGTTCAAAGAAAGTTTCTTGAGTAATATTAAATTTTAGTTCTATAATGAGTTACGAAAGACAAAGTAGTCTCTATTGTCTTTACACTGAGTGAACCATATGTGAGTCACATACTTAAGCTAGTTGGATGCCAATTTCACCCTATCCCATTTACTTCAATAACTCCAAATATTTTATTGACCTTATCAATGAACTTCTTTGGGTCATTACTAACTTGCGACCCTAAAAACATAGGCGAATTCATCCTAACAAAATTACAAACTATGGCTACCACTAATCGGTCATTTCTTTTAGTAGGAACCAAAATCAGCTGATTGTTATGGTTGGTCATACCCCGAGCCAAAAAGTGAATCGGAATTCTAAAACTCTGCATCTGAACTTCCTTATCTTGTACTAGAGGAACAACATTATCATTGCGTGCATTAGAATTCCATGCCTAAGCTCCATGAGAAGGCATGATCTGAAACATAAAACATCAAGTTAGAATAGAATAAGATCATACCTTATGCACGATAAGAGTAACAAGAAAGTGAAGTTTTTCCTAAAACACTTTATAGCCTCCCTAACATTAGATGTGGTTCACTTCACACCCATGAAAAGGACTCTACTTAGTGAGGTTTTTTAGACATCTTAGGACTCTTAAACCTAGTGCTCTTATACCAAGTTTTGTCACGCCCCGAGCTACCCCGGAGACGCAGACATGACACAGATGACCACAAGTGATCCCAAGCTAACCCTGCTGGCATGATCATGAGCATACTAAAGATAGTAAACTGTTGCGGAAGCTAAATCATACTTATAATGAAAAAATGGGGAATACCCATATTCTGTAACTGAAATATTTGAAAACAATGAGTTTAATACAAAATAAATATTAACTCAATACTATGATGAATCTAACTATGTCTTAAAATAGCCTCTAAACTATACTAGAAATACTGGGACAAGCCCCAGCTAAATGTAGCAAAAGCTGAAACTAAATTACTAAAGACTGAAATAAAACTCATTACTATTGTCCTCGGAGAATGAGGACTCACAACTGAATCTACTGAACTAGAGATCGAGAAATCAATTTATGCTTGATCTGGATGCTGAGAACCTGAACCTACATCACGAGAAGATGTATCACACATATGCGACAGTACTTGAAAGGTATTGAGTATGTAGGATAGAATACAGCTAAAATAAACCATAACTGAAAAAGCACAAAAAAAGTATGATAATCAGAACGTGATGTGTTAATTTCTGAGCTAACTTGATGCAATGAAAAATTTATAACATGGTGAAACTAAATAATGAATATACTTATAAATGGTCAATGCACAGAGTCTGATTGAACTATGGGAGCTACTAATAACCGATAATAAAACCACATGTGATAAATGTGGATTCCAATGTATACGCCCCATTAAGAGGACCCAATATAAACCACCAAAGGTATAAAGTCATGTTGGTATGATCACTAAACTGATTGCCCACAGAGGGGACTTACAACCTACTCGACTAGTAGTTATGGAACTATTAGTTATGCTAAACCCTAGTTCAACTCTGTATTATGCTACTCCCAATGAATTTTGTAAATTAACTGATTATATCTGAATTTCTGTAAATACTTGATAGCTTAAAACTGAACATGCAAATTAAGAATGCAACAATTAATCTGGTAATTATGCATTTATAAGTGAGGCATGTATATCTGAACTGTCTGAAATATATGACCTAGCATGTTTAATTCAAGAACTAATTAAATACAAAGCTAGGGTTCTGAAATTCATGTGATAATCTGAGTAATAACATGATAATCTGATTTGGAACATATATTTAATATATTCATGAAGTTGTATCAGAGTTATAGAAACCCTAGGTTTAATCATGATAAGAGGATCAAGAAATGATTGAAACTAAGGACCCAATGGGTGAAAGGAACCTACTAGTGAAATCCCACATGCTTGCTGATGAAATCCAAGGAAAAATACTTAAGTTTCCGTGCTGGAACTGCTGGAGCTTGTGGCATTCTTGAGCTAGGGGTCTTGAACTTTTTTTTCTCCTATGTTGCTTCTAATTTTCTAAGTTTTGATATGATTTGACTTGGATATGTTTTAATTATTGTTCTAGCATTAAACTGACTAAAACTGATGATTTAGGGGCAAAACGACGTAAATTAGGGTTTTAAACAGAGTGGGAAAGGTTAAAAAACCCCTGGGAATGTTGCTTTTGAGCTTTACGATGGCCAGGACTGACGGTCCGTCGTGTGCCTGACACCCCTTCGTTGGGTCTGTCGTGAGGGCCTGTTCGACATGCCTTTACTAAAATCGGCATAACTTTTTACTAAGAGGTTTGATTTTAGCAAGTTTTGTGGCTATGGAAAGATAATTCAATTATCTATCTGTGTAGGTCATGGGAGACAAAATTCATTTCATACTAAGAGTTATAATTATTGTTAGTTGGCCCAACTGCATTTCCCCTTAACTGGCTACAAATTTTCCACTTACGGTCTGGCTTACGGACCGTTGGTCCACCTATGAACCATGTTGTTCATCCATAGCTCTATTCAGAGATTGGTTGAATGTAGTCTTGATCAACAGTCATGGACTACGGACCGTAAGTCCGTCCGTCGTCCAAGACTTAAGCAATTTTCTTGGCTGAAATTTTTGGGAATTTCTGATCCCATCGACGGTTATACAGGACAGACCGTAGTTCAGGCTACGGTCCGTCAATGCCGTCGTTGGTCGTATCTACAGATTGTTTTGAAAAACTAATTTTTGGTTCTTTTTGGCTACCGGGTGTTATAGGCCCGTAGCTCCCATCAATGCTTCAATAGAGGAATCTACAGTGGGAGGTCGTTGTTGAGGTAGGGTAGAGGTTGTGAAAGCATAACGCTTTCCGGAGATGAAACTCTTGTTGAGAATACTCCTAGGAATGAGAACTCTCATCACATCAATAAGAGATAAAGGAGAATGTTTATGCTTACAATGTTGAAGATGTTGGACAAGATGAAGAAGTGCAGTATGAGACTATTAGTATTCCTCCAATTGACCCAGTTTTAGCTCAACATATCATGTATTTATTGAAAGGGTTGGGTGGTCCTGGAGTTCTTCCTTCTATTCAAGCTACTCAAGCTCTCACTAATCCCTGAATTGATACATCTATGCCCAAAGATGGGTGGAACTAGAGTTAGTGATTCTTTCTTCCAACCTTTTACTTGTTCCGTTATGCCAATAATGAGCATGAAATGTTGACTATGTTTTTGAGGATAAATCCTCATGTGTTGCTTGGTTTTAAGAATGAGGATGCTTCTAAGTTTATCTTAGACAACGATGAGAGGCTTCATAAGTTTTGAATTGTCCATCAATATGGGTTTGAGTTCGTGAATTGTTAGCCGAAAGGTCAGACTAAGTAGTCGTGGGGAGTTTATATGGAATGTAGATATTCAACATTACCTCCACTTGGAGCAAATTTCATGTTTTTTTTCTTAAAGAAGTATTTATCTAGTACTTTGAGATAATGCAAGAAGGTTAAGTTCATGGCTTGGAGCAAGGTGGTATGACTTTGGTTACTTATGAGGTACGTTCCATGCTTTGTCTAGATATTCTACTCAATTGGTGATTATTGTGGCGAAGAAGATCCCTATATTTATTATGGGACTAAATTCATTGTTGCGAGTATTATATGTTCATATGACTTCTATAAGAAAGAAGCTTTAATGAGGTAACTGACTTTGTGAAGAAAGTCGAATGAGAAAAGCGAGACAGTCAATCTAAGGCCTTGTCTAAAAAGGCCAAGAACTTAATTTAATTTCAAGGTTCATATTCCATAGGTATAGGCAGTCCAATTATTCCAGCTAAGAAAATTCAATCCACTATGCCATCCTTTACAAATAATTACTTGGGAACTCCACCTCATTATTTTATTTAGGCTAGAAAAGGAGGGACTCCTTCAGCGAGAAGAAGGTCATTGCTAAATCGTATATGTTACCACTGTCGAGAGCCTGGGTATATGATACGCTCAAATTTACTTCTCGAAAAGAAGTACAAGCAATTGAATCATGTAAAGAACCCAACTATGAGGCTGGGGTCGATCCCAAGAGGAAAATGATTTAGACTTAACTTTAACCTACAATTAATTCTATTTAATCAAGTCCTTTCCGAAAATAGTTAATAGAAGGGGAGTTTAAAATAACAAAAGGAATTAAAACTTTTTATGTAAACAAGTATCAATTATGAATATTTGATATTTATCAAGTGATGAGTGTAACTAGGGCATAAGTGTTCACCAAAGGTTCATAACGCGGTAATTCTACCTATAACAATCCTTTCCTAGTATCTTGCATGCAAAATGGTAAGTTACGTATCCCTTCGTCTGGCAACTAGGGAATTTCACTCCGCACCTTGGTCTGGCTGCCTATGTATGCTTTACTAAACCTTGCCTTTACCTCATATTAAGCATCATAATCGATGAATGACTTAGTTATTACTTTGCACCATTCGACACTATTCTATTAGATTATGTATAATAAATCTACGTTGAAAAATATTTTCTTATTATCTACTTCCTTGTCCGGCAAGTAGGAACAAGGCGAGTTCTAATGCGGGCACTAGTTAAAAAGACTTTTAACCGAAAGAATTATCAATACATGCAAGACACTATTATATACTTGTTATTTTATCTAGTTTTTACCTTGTTATTTACCAATGGTTCCCACAATCCTAGTTATAGATTTAGTTACTCATGTTCATAATAACACAATTGATATTGATTAGACAAGAATTCTTGTACTTACTTTGATGAGATAGAAGAAAATCTTGAAAATCACTTCAATTTGAGAAAATAATGCAATAAACGATTTAGGAAAAATGAAGTATTTTCCAAAACCCAATTTCAACAACCAATATTACAAATAAGAAAAATAACCCAGGGTCTAACCTCAGAAACGAGGTTTTTACTATTATTTATATTAAAGAAGTTCTCACATAAAAAAGAAATCTATTTAAGAAAAATCTTCCCAAAAACGCGTTTGAGTCGATGACCGGATCGACGGACTGTCGAGGCCTCCCATTGTTCCTCACTTCGAATCATTTTCAGCTACATTCTTGTGTAACTCGCTATTACTAATTACCATCGACGGACAAGGATGACGGTCCGTTGAGTGCACAATGGTTTGTCGATAGATTCTATTGCTTCACACTTAGAATCTTTTAATGACGGCTACTTGGTCTTCTTTCTGTTAGCAATGACGAATGTGCAAGAGGGTCCATCGCGGAGATTACGGTCCATGTATAGCTTCCGTATCCCCACACTTGATAAGAATTCCCCGATCTTCCTTCAGCAACATTTTTCTTCAGACGGCGGTTGCCACCTATGGACATTCGATGGGTCGACGAACCATCGATGGCTCCGTAGGTCATCACTCCTACAATTTCAGCACAATTCTTCCACGTTTTCATTCTGGAGAGTTTTCCTGCAAACAAATACAAAAATACATTAAGTCTATTACAAAAAGGCCTTATACACACACTAAACTTAAGAAAAAACATTGAAAGTATCGTGAAACCACGTACATCAACACCCTCAACTTAAATTTGTTGTTTGTCCTCAAGTGACGCACTATGACTCACCACAAAACCTTTATGCAAGAGTATCCTTATTTTAGCTTTCACAATCATCTGGATATCAATGCTGATTATTTTCATTATATTTATGCATGCTATTGCTACTACGCTTGCTCATGTATATCAAACCATCATACAGACTCACCACACACCGACACCTATCCTCTTTGACCTCTCACTAAGGTACCCATTTTTTTGTATTACAACTTTTGTTGTCACTTCAAAAAAACATCCTTATTTTTCACACAATGATTTCAGTTTGAGTATAAGGATTACTTTTTTCAGCACTCGCTCTTAGAACAACTTCACAACCCATTTACATTTGTTGGCACATGGTTTCCCTTATTTTCACTGGTTTAAGTTCACCATAATAGACTCTTAGGATCACGATATGACTTTCTTAGCTTGTAAATATGTCTCAAAGTCAGGTAGGGTACATTTGGCTGTATTTTAGTGACTTATTCCCTCCTTGACATAACGGCTAAGCGTCCTATCTTTTTATCATTTTATTCCGCCCTATTTCTTAATTTTTTAAATATTTTTTCGCCTTACTTTTATCCTTTCTTTCTGCTTTTGTGTAAGTGATTTTTTTTCAAAAAAATTTCACTTTGCTTTCATTTTTTTTGTATTCACTTTTCTTTTGTTTTTTATTCTTTCTTTATTCTTTCAACCCCACTTTCCGGAGCATTCCTCAACTAGTCACCCACAACTTATGGTTGGGTCAGGGCCACGACGAGGTTGTCTTCTGCATTAGCCACCGTCAACTTATGCTTGGCATAATCTGAGGTGCACATGCCCAAGGAGGGACCAGGGCCAAGAGATTGTTCCCAGAAAAGACCAGTTGGGGTGAAAAAGAAAGGTCTATTTTAAGCTCAAATCATTTGGATCAAGAAGGTATTAAGTTCATTCGGTGTTCTCTTATCTAGGATAAAGATTGGCTATAATGAACAAGGGCCTATGATTGTTTCCTAATTATCTATCACACCTTACTCTTAAAAGGACTAACCAGGCAAGTTCTAGCTTAGTACCAATGGTGGACTATTCAAATTTTCCTCACACTCGTATGAGATCTCATTACTTATCATATTATCAGACACCTAGTTTGAGTTTAAGATTTAGGGTCATGCCGTGGTGTATATATATGTCTAGTCATGCAGTCTTTTCTTAAATAAGAATATCATTTTGTTTAGCCATCATGCTTCAGATTCCATTTCTATACTATGTACAAAAGATACCAACATGCCGATTAAATAAAAAAATAACCAGTCTCTTGAGGAAAAAAAACACAGGAAAGAAAACCCCAAGAGAGGGTCGTGAATTTGGCTACTCATACTTCACCCTAGAACTCACTTTCCATTTACCCCACTACCAAAAAAAATACTTGAAATTGTAGCCATTGCATAAAAGTATATATAAAGGGGTGGTAAGTGAAGCAAACCTGAGGCGTAATGCACTGACAATCAACATGCTAACGGGTCTGATTCCTAGAACCCCCTCCCTCTGTAGTAGGGACACAATCACTGGTGTCCTCAGCAATAATAGCACCATAAGTAGTTCTCCTCTCACCATCAAAAATTTCCGAGATAGATTCCCCAACAACCACTTCTAGAACTCTTAACTGGCTAGCCTACTCATCAATCAGCGAGGCTCTCCTTGCGGCCTCAAACTCTTTGTGCTCTTTCTTCCGTCCCTGAGACTCATACTCATATCTAACTCGGTGCATCTTTAAACCATCTCGTGGGGGATATAGTGCCGCAACAGTGGTGGAGAGCAGCGCAACCAACAGTGTGTACTCAGTAGGATTTGCTGAAGGGGCCACAGACTCAAGTGCTCGAACCTCTAGTATGTTATCCAAGTCTGCTCTCAGATTCTCCACATCATCCTGGAGAGTCGTCAAATCCACTGTAGGGGCTGGCCGAGCGAGAAACCACAACTCAAATGCATCCAATGGCTGATGGACATCCATGATCAGCCGCTCAATATGCTGAGCCATCTTCCTCTCTATCCGCTTCTTCGCCTCAGCAATGGACCTCTGCCTCGAAGGATGGATGTGATGCAGAAGTGTGGACATTTGGGCCTCTAATATCTGGACCATACAAAGTGGGACATGTGTATTAGAAGGATTCGAGCGGGACAAGCTTGGAGTGGTGCTAGCACCCGAGATATTCTAAACCGGGGTGGTGTCGGTATGCCCGGATGTAGTTGCATTAGCTTCTTGGGCTTGCTCTACCGTGTCCACCAGGTTCTCACTGAGCAGTTGCACCTCTGGACGGGGCCCTCTTTGGGGAATAATTGGCCTCATCTCTAATGAGGACAATATCCACTCTGTCGGGCGGGGTCTTAATTACAATGTGCCACACGGGCACTCCTGTAGACCCGCACACTCAAAGACCATGCACGAGAATGGTTAAGTAGTAGTGGCATTAAAGACCTTCTCATGTACCACCACCTGCAACAACCATATGAAGTCCACCTCGAACCCCACAACTGTGGCATCCATCAGAACTGCACGATCCCAAGTGACAATGTTATTAACGACAGTGGGGAAAATGCAGTGTCGGATGAGTAGCCATAAGAATTTTGTTGTGAAGGTGAGGTTAGATTTCTTGATGATCCCGTTAGGCTCCAGAACCCAATCAACAGCCTCACCATCCACAAAGAGGTGATGTGGTATCCACCACTTGGTGGTCTCTCTCACATCTGTCTCACGCTAGAACCTGTCGTCCTTGATTAAAAATTATTGATAGTCAAACTCAGTGGTGAGAGGGTCCTGGTGGCATCAAAGTCCACTACATAGAGAAACATGCGAATGGACGGCAACAAAATATCAACCCTCTTGCCACGGACTAAAACATACTCTAGAGTTGCATTATTTGCTACGGTGGCCCACCTGTCAAACTGAGATTAGAGAGTCGCCACATAGTTGCACCATTTCTTTGCTATAGCGTCCCACATTCTGAGTCATCCCCTCCAGTCGATGTCTAGTGAATATAGCATTGATGGCCAGCATAGTGGGAATATATCCAGTGAGAACCCGCCGCTGGAGTGTCAAGGTCTGGGTCATGACACCCATGTCGTTGGGCACCTTCGCATCAACAAAAGTTTAATATTGATCCTTGACACACCACCGGTTGGGATGATTAGAAACTGGAGCGGGGATGTCAGTCTGCGGTGCTAGAGTAGAATCAACATTTTCATCCTCATCAGACGAAGAAGGTTGGACCAAAGTAGCTGGAGTAGTGGCATTAGGAGAAGGAAAAGACTCCTCACACCCGGAATCCTCCACAGAGCCGGACGCTTTCTTAGAATCGGAATCCTACTGAGATCTTGAAGCTCCCTCTGAATATGCAGCCGAACCAGAAGGTGTGCCTGTCACTATGGGCTACTCTTTAGATTGGGAGGCAGTGACTCCGCCGAGCACCACCTTTGTGGGCTTTGATTTGGTGGTGTGGGAAGCATGGGTAGGGGTGAGGGTTCTTAGTGGCACGTACTACGGGTCACACTCATCGTCTAAGCCTATGACCATCCGGTTCGACAGGGCACCAAACATAGAATGCCCTCTCGAGTAGACACGGTCTTGCTTGGGTGCCATATGTACCAGCAAAAATAAAGTTATTAGTACCACTTAAACACTATAACACCTTCAAAATTATCAAACACAAGAGTAGAACAAAGAATGGAATGGCAATGCAGAAGTACAGAACTGCCTGATGGACCCATCGACGGTCCGTCTAAGGGACAAAGGTCTGTCATGGGGGTCCGTCAAGGGACACTTAGAAGAATTTTTTTTGAAATCAGAAAAATAGGTTCTAACAACATAGACGGTTATGCAGGATGGACCATCGAATCGACGACGGTCCGTAAGTGCGGTTTGTCAATGGACACTTAGAATATTTTTTTTAGAAAATTAGAAACAAAAATTCTTACAGCATTGATGGTTTTGAAGGACAGACCGTCGAAAGGACGGCGGTCCATTAGTGGAGTCCGTGCACGGTCAATTTAACTAAGCAAGGGGTATTGGGGATGACGGACCCAAACGACAGTCAGTCGAGGGACCAACGGTCCGTCAACAGGGTCTCGTTATGTCCCTTAGGGAAAAAATTTTGTAGCCATTTTGTTTCCCAAAACATACAAATTCATAGTATCCTTAGAGAACTTAAATTTCCCTAACATTTAACCCAACATTTCATCATTCCTAGGGCATGAATTATCATAGTTTGAACATTAGATTCTATAGCCTATCAAAACCCTAGGTCAGGAACACAACATGAAAACACTACACATTGTAAACAAGACACCCCCATCCCTTTCAATTTGAATGTTTTATTGGACTTAAGACTTCAGG
Source organism: Solanum lycopersicum (assembly GCF_036512215.1). NCBI lineage: Eukaryota > Viridiplantae > Streptophyta > Magnoliopsida > Solanales > Solanaceae > Solanum > Solanum lycopersicum. The sequence goes on from NC_090809.1 coordinate 29,234,975, forward strand.
TGTAAGTTTTTAGGTTGCAAAGGGGTCCCAAATTCAAGACCCACAAGGTAAGACATAAAGTTAACATGAAAATTAAAGATAGTTAATCCAGTCGATCAATAAAACATACCTGGAAACTGTAGTGGAGGAAAATAGAGTATGAAAACTTTTAGTTAAACATCAGCAACACCAACAACATCACTAACCGACAAGGATACTGAAGAAGATGGAACATTTAGGGAGAGAATGAATTTTGTGGAAGTGGGGGAAATATGGGAATCTAACAATGGAATGGGAGTTAATAGGTGAGGAAATTGGGGAATATGAGAGGAATAGAGAGGGAAACGATTATTAGGGTTATGTGAAGAGGTGGGTAACTGAAAAGTTTAAAAACTTTTAATATGTCGCCGGACAGGTTGGGTCGGGTTGGTGGGTGAGGGATCGACGATTCCTCGTCGACGGACTGTAAGTCGGTGGATGGTCCCTCGACCCCTCTGTCGACAGTAACCTATCTTAAAAATATTTAAAGAATATACCTTGGCACAACGGATCCTACCGACGGTCTGTCAATGGATGCACCAGACCAATTTTCTGCAGATTTCTGGTAATTTGGTCCCTACACATTTAACACCCATTAATAAATCTTTTTATGTTTCTGGAAACTTTTTGGACACGGACCCTACTCTATGCTCTATCCAACACTTTTAAAGAAAAATAAAGGAACATTTAGACGTGAATAAGTAATAAAAGAAAACATTAATGCAACTATGCCTGGAAAATCACGGAATATAGTTGGATAGAAGATACATATTGGGTTTCCTCCCAATCAACACTTGATTTAATGTTGTGGCAAGACGGAGGACTCTTTAATACTTAGACTTCATCAAGATGGTATGCCTCGATCACTTCATTCGCCATTTCAGCATTCCCTAGATAGAATTTGATTCGCTGCCCGATCACCTTGAACCTCACACCCTCCTTGTTCTTCAATTCAACTGCACCATGAGGGAATAGTTGGGTGATCAAATAGGGACCAGTCCATTTGGACTTGAGTTTGCATGGAAACAAGCGCAACCTAGAATTGAACAAAAGCACCAACTTCCTAAACGAAGATTTGCGCTTCTCAATCTTTTGGTCATGGTACTTCTTAATCTTTTCTTTGTAGAGAGCTGAACTTTCATATGCCTTCAAGAGAAATTCATCAAGCTCATTCAACCCGTTTAACTTCTATTCCGCAGCCTCATTCTAATCAATTTTAAACTTCATTTCCCACATGACCTTATCTTCACGAATCTCATGTGTAACTGGGTTGTGTGCAGATTGCACTACAAAAGAAATTCTCCAAGTATCTGACTTCGTAGTGCTCCAAGATTTGTTATTTTTAGAGATTTTCTATAACTTCTCAGCGATCTCAGCATAAGGACACTCCCCATACGAACCACTAGATATCGTACTCAGTATTGCTTTATTATTATCATCTTGTCCTTGATAGAGTACTCTTTTAGTGACTCATAATTGATTCAGTGATAAGGGACACTTCTCAAGAACGAGGTGAACCTATCCAATGAACTGCCGACTGATTCTCCCGGTAGTGCCACAAAATTGTTCACCTTATATTTGTGGTTTAACTTCTTAGAAAATGGGTAGTAGCATGCTAAGAACACATCCTTCAATTGATTCAAAGTATAGATTGAGTTATAGGGGAGCTCGATTAACCACATAGCAGCCTTTCCTATTAGTGAGAGAGGGAACAATCTCAACCCAATGACGTCCATGTTCAAAATAAAGCCTCCCCATGCAACTATCACATACCAACCTTACTTTAGTGATGTGAGCATGTGGGTCCTCAGAAAATAATCTCGAAAATAAACCTCTAGCTGTGAGCATTTACATCAGAGCCTCCTTGTAATATCTTTGCTAGTATTATCAAAAACCACTCGATTATGAGCATCAAACGGCGGGGGGAAATTGAGGGTTGATCTGTTCATCGATAAAAGCATGATTATTTTGAATATTCGTTCTGCGATGTGTGCGGTTTATTTCTAGATCAATGGAAGTAGTGGTTCTCCTCGTCTGTGTGTACTTTGCATACACTTAAGCTAGACTTGCGAGAGATAAAAACAAAGAGAAAAAGTAAAATTAGGAAATTATTGAATAAACTTCGGTAATGTGCTTAAAATTAATCTAAAATCCATTTTCCGCGGCAGCTAACAAAAATAATACGCTAAAATATACTTAAGTATAAGCGGTCGTATCAAGTAAAGAACCCAATTATGAGGTTGGTGTCGATCCCACTTGGAAAATGATTTATACTTAACTTTACCCTAAAATAACTTCTTTTTAATCAAACCTTTCCAAAAAGAGGTAGTAAAAGGGGGGTTCTAAATAACAAAAGAAATTAAATATATCTAAGTAAACAGGTAGCAAGTATTAATATTTGATATTTATCAAGTGATTAAAGTAACTAGGGAAAAAATGTTCCCCAAAGGTTCATAACACAGTAATTCTAGCAATAAAAATCCTTTTCTAGTATCTTGCATGCAAAGTGGTAAGTTATGTATCCCTAATTCCTTGGTCCAACAAATAGGGAATTTCACTTTGCACCTTGGTCCGACTACTGTGTATACTTTACTAAACCTTACCTTTACCTCATATTAAGCATCATAATCGATGTATGGCTTAGTTATTACTTTGCAACAATCGACACTAGCCTATTAGTTAGTGTATACTAAATCTATGTTGGTAATTCTTTTCTTATTATCTATCTCCTTGGTCCGACAAGTAGAAACAAGGCGAGTTCTAACGCGTGACTTCTAAATGAAAGAATTATCAACACATGCAAGACACTTTTATAGAATTGTTATTTTTGCTAGTTTTACCTTATTATTTACCCATGATTCCCATAACCCTAGTTATGGATTTAGTTACCCATGTTCATAATTATACATATCATATTAATTAGACAAGAATTGATATACTTACTTTGATGAGATTGAAGATAACCCAGAAAATCACTTGAATTCGAGAAAACAATGCAATAAATGATTCAAGAAAAATGAAGCATTTTCCAAAACCCAATAGTCAACAACCAATATTACAAATAAGAAATATTATCAAAAGTTTAACCTCAAAAATGAGATTTTTACCAGTATTTATAATAAAAAAGTCCTAACACATAAAGGAAATGTATTTAAGGAAAATCAACCCAAAAATGCGTCTAAGTCGACAACTGGACCAACGGACCGTCGAGGGCACAATGGAATGTCTAGACCTTTTGTTGTTCCACACTTACTATCTTTTTCAGCTTCTTTCTTCTCCCACTTACTATTACCATCGACTGACGAGGATGAAGGTTCGTTGAGTGCATGACGATCGATTGATGACTTCCATTTCTCCAAACTTAGAATCTTTTCAAGATGGGTATTGGGCTACTTTCTTTTAGCAATGATGGATGTGCACGATAGTCCCGTCGTGGAGATAAAGGTCCGTTGATAACTTCCATATCCCCACACTTGATTAGAATTCCCCAATATTCCTTCAACAACATTTTTCTTCAAACAACGCTTACCACCTATGGACCGTCGATGGCTCCGTTGATCATCACTTTTTCAATTTCAGCACAGTTTTTTCACGGTTTCATTATGGATAATTTTCCAGCAAACATAGAAAAATACATTAAAGCTACTACAAAAAGGCTTTAGACAAACACTAAAGTTAAGGAAAAAAACATTGAAAATACTGTAAAACCATGGTGTACATTAGTATATGAGGAAATATTGTCCCTTGCGACGTGTATTTGAGTCTGCAACAACAGAGTAGAGCATTTGTACCTCAGTATGGAGAGTCAGTCATAGTCACACATGTTTATCATCCTTGTGCTATTTTATTTACGTGTTTCAAGCTTGGGTTGATTTTGTGATTTTGGATATGATTGAATTTGATATTATCTTAGGAATTACTTGGTTTTACCCCTATTATGTTGTGTTAAATTGTAATACTAAGTCTCTAACTCTAGAAATTCTGGGAATAGAAAAGATAGAGTTGGAAGGAGTGTACAAGTTTAAGCAAGCTAAGATCATATTCTCCAATTGTGTTATAAAACTTTAAGGAAGAGTTGTTTATCTTATTTGGCTCATATTCGGGATGTTAAGGTTGCGGCAATACCACACCCGAAGCCTAAATACTCGACGAGGATGGCACTCGGTTATCATTGCTGGCCTCGAGTGAACCCTTGGCCTGGGTTACTTAAATCAGAGGAAGAAAACAATCATACTTTTGAATGAATGAACTTAACTAAACTGCATAGTAACACTATCTGAAATTTTTTAAAAGTTAACAATTCAAACTGGCAAAACTGGCAACTCAACTCTTTAACATAATAATGAAAAGTAAAGACTACTAAATTATTAGCTGTCTATGACACCTCTAAACTGACTGAAATTGATGTTCGGATAAACCCCACAACATCCAGAATGCAAGGAGGCTCACTAATGACCCTGGAACTTGAATGGGATCAATGATGCGTTGAATGCTAATCCTTGTTACTAGCGTCTACATCATAAGAAGATGCAGGTTAACAGGCATCACTACATTGAATGTACGAGTTTGCAAGTAGGAACGCTAAACACATCTATAAATCTTGAAATGAATTAATGATGAACTTACCTTGGCTCTACTTGATTCAAATTATAACAACTCAATATAAAACAATAAGGATATATGCAATTTATCTAAAATCTGTAAAACTGTGTAAACACTTAGTTCATTAAAGTTAAAACAATAATCAACTCTACTTTAGTTATATATGAAAGTAATATAATTTATGTGGGAGTTTCTCTACTCGAGAACCACCACTAAGAGCCTAAGTGGTGATACAACATCTCGTTCATGCTGCCATAACTATGCTATACTTTGTTGTCAAATAACACATCCTCATCTAACTGTATCCACTACCTAAATTACGTGATCATCTAAAAAGTATGACACGATAATACCCATTATGGTTACATAGTTTACATGGAGACTTGAGGTAATCTGATCACTCATCCCTACATAGCTGCTCAATATTACTCCCAAAATATACTTTAAATCATGCATTTAAAATAGCCTCTTTCTTCGGAGTTGAGATAATTTTCTCAAACCTTTTATCTTTAAAAATCTCCTCCTGGAATCAGTGTTACCCTTTTTATCCAAAAACTCTTTAGGAACTCTTAGTTTCCTCTTAACTTAGATGTAAGAAATTTATACACTTCCTAGAGAATACTTAGTTCCCTTATAACATTTGAGAAATAAACTCAACCTTTACTCTTTTCCTTAACTCTAACTTTAGCCTTAAAAGGAAGTTAAAAATGTTTAAGTAAGACTCTAAAAATTTTGAAAATCATTACTTTAACTCACTTCATAGCTTTGTACTTGACTTCTTAACTTTATTAACCTTGAATCTAACTTCCCTTGAATTAGATTATTGATTAACCGATCATGATCTCATGTTTATGGATGATTTGATGATGTTTAGATGTACATTAGAGTGTTGGAATCAACTTAAAATGATAGGTACATCACTTAGGACCTAGTACGAAAAGATAGGCAAAAAAAATAGGGTCTCCAGGAGACTATGGCGCGCTGAGAGGCACTAAAAGCTAGATCATGAGGGTTAGAGTCTGGTCTGAGGTGCTTTGGCTGGAACGATGCGCAAGGGCTTGTTAGATAGAGCCTGTTTGAGGGGCTCTGGTAGGCGCGGGCCCTAGTGGTTGTGAGATGGGATGTTTGACTTGCCTTCTATGTTTTTCATCTCTAAACCTCCTAAACTTCCATGGTTCCGTCCCTAAGCACTTAGGATCACTAAATACCTCATTACCTAATATATTAGACCCAAAATCAGTCCGAAAACATGAACCAAATCTACTAGATATCAACTACAAGTCAAACAACAAGAATTTAACGAATTTTCACCTAGAAATCAAATTTTCAACATTTCATATACCCTAACTTTTTGAATTGAATCATCATGGTTGTTTGGGAAAGGATCCATCACCGAATGATCTCACACACCTCGATAGGGATCAACCCCGATGAAATCAACATGATGAACTTGGCGTTCTTGGACAATTCTTGATCTTCCTCTTCTTTTCTCTTTTCTCCCAATCCCTAAGATTTCTTATTTTTCTCAAAATGATTTGGGACTTTATTTTACACCTAATATTACGTAAAAATGAAATAGGAAATACTAGGTTGAAAAGACAACTTTACCTTAACTAAAGTCAGGACTTCATTTTTCTCATTTTAACAGCCCAACTTCTGAAAGGCATATCTCCATCATACTGCATCAGATTTTTGCAAATTTGGATGAGGCACAAAGATACTCCCAAGGGATTTCCAACCATATAAATAACTTAATCAATCTCTTCCTAAATTAGAAGTTATGACCATTTGAAAATGACTAAAACTGGCTTTTGAAAGAAGGAAGTTTTCCAGATTTTCCTACTAATTCCCAAAATGTATTATTCTTGGTTTCTTGGTTTATTCTTAGTTAGTTAGAGTTATGAGATGTTAAAGTATTTCCCCCTTGGGAACATTCGTCCTCGAAAGAGAATTCTCTCACAAAGCTAAGGGTAGTAACATCACTTCAACACTCAACAGAGTGAAATAAGTAATAAAATGCTTACACATAGTCTTATAAAGTGTTAGAAAATGAATTTAATAACTTGATCTTTATTCTCTTCGAATTTGAAGAGATGTGGAAATATTCTCTTCATATGCTCTTTGGTTTCCCAAGTTACTTCTTCCACAAACTGATTTCTCCAAAGGACTTTGATTATGTAATTTCTTTTGTTGTAAACTAGCGAACTTGACGATCCAAAATTTTAATAGGGATCTCCTCATAGATAAACTATCCTTAATTCCCACATGCTCAGTTGGTACAATCAAAGAGCGATCACCCAAGCACTTCTTCAACATAAAAATATGGAATGCTCGATGAACCACCGCTAACTCTAGGCGTAACTCAAATTCATAAACTACACTACCCACTCTCTTGGAGATTCTGTAAGGATCAATGTAACGAGGATTATGTTTTCCCTTTTTACAAAACCTCATAACATCCTTCATGGGGGAAACCTTAAAATACATCGAATCTTGCACTTCAAACTCTAATGGCCTTAACCTAACATCTATGTAGGACTTTTGGCAAATTCGCGCCTTTTTCAATATTTTTTAAAAAACTTTCACCTTCTCCATAGGTTGGTGCACCAGATATGGTCCGTTTAACCCTGCTTCACCAACTTCAAACCAATCAATAGGATATTTGTATCTTCTTTCATAAAGTGCGTTGGAAGGAGCCATTTGGATGCTCGAATGGTAACTGTTGTTATAAGCGAACCCAATGAGTGGTACGTGATCATACCATTTATCTTTGAAGTTTATTGCACAAGATCTCAACATATATTGTATGTTAGGATGGTAGGCTCTGCTTGTCCATCTGTTTGCGGATGAAAACTAGTGCTCAAGTTCATCTCCGAACCCAAACCTTTCTTGAAAGATTTCCAAAATTATGCAGTAAATTGTGCACCTCTATTTGATTTAATGGAAATCTTACCCCTTCCTAAAGGTACAAGTTAGCATTATCCTCAGCATAATAGGAAGTCTATAACGGCAAGAAGTGGGCAGACTTTGTCATTTTATCGAACATTGACCAAAAAGAATCATGCTGCCTGCAAGACCTTGAAAAGCATATGATGAAGTACATATTAATAATCTCCCACTTCCATTCCGGAAGTTCTATATTCTGAGCCAAGCCTCCAATCCTTTGGTGTTCTACCTTCACTTGCTTGCAATTTTAGCACATGGAAACAAACTTGCCGATATCTTTCTTCATGCCTTCCAACGAATATACCTCTCTCAAGTCGCGGTACATCTTGGTGGAACCCATATGAATGGAATATATAGAGCTATGAGCTTCCTCAAAGATCCTCTATTGGAGTCCATCCACCTTAGGTACACATAATCAGCCTTGGTATTTCAACACACCATATCCCCCTTGTTCAAAAGCCAATACTCTTTGCTTATGGAAACTAGCATTCAGATCAAGCAAAACACGGTCTTGGTATTGCTTCTGCTTCATCTCTAACACTAACGATGATCAAGTTTCATTGGTCACCACTATGGCTCCTTTTGTGGAATCCATAAGTCTGACTCGTGCACATTTTTAGCTAACTCTCTCTTCCCTTCTTTGACATGGGAAGTACTTCCTATGGACAAGCTGCTTAAGGAATTAGCAACAACATTGGCCTTACTTGGGTGTTAAATAATGCTCATGTCATAATCCTTGAGTAATTCCAACCACTTTCTCTGTCTAAGGTTGATCTCTTTCTGGGTGAACACATATTGGAGGCACTCGTGACTAGTGGATATATAAACATGAACACCATACAAGTATTATCACCATATGTTCAAAGAAAACACTACTGCAACCAATTCTAATTCATGAGTTGGATAATTCTTCTCATGAACATTCAACTGTCTAGAGGCATAGGCTATAACGTTGCCATTTTGCACCAACACATAGCCCAAGCAAACTATTTATGCATCACAATAGATCACAAAACCAGGAGTACCCTCTAGTAAGGTCAAAATAGGAGTGTTAGTTAATCACTTTTTCAACTCTTGAATGTTTTTCTCATAAGAGTTAGACCATTGAAACTTTGCTATCGTCTTAGTTAGCTTGGTTAAAGGATAAGAGATAGATGAAAATTCTTCATCAAATCTCCTATAATAGACAACCAAGCCCAAGAAACTCCTTATATCTGTCGGAGATGTGGGTCTTAGCCAACTCTGAACTGCTTTGACTTCTGAGTGTCAACTCTAATCCCTTCACAAGAAACAATGTGGACAAAGAATGCCAAATACATAAGCCAAAACTTGCAGTTGGAGAACTTGAGATATAACTCTTTATCTCTCAACATCTGAAGAACAATCCTTAGCGGACTAGCATGATCTTCTTCATTCATTGAATAAGTTAGTATGTTATCAATGAAGATGATGACAAACAAATATAAATAATGTTTGAAGATTCTTTTCATAAGATCCATGAATGCTGCAGGTGCATTTTTCAAACCAAAAGACATAACAAAAAATTAAAAATGCCCATATCTCTTTATGAAAGCTGTATTGGGAATATCACATTGCCTAATTTTCAACTAATGATAGCCAATCATGGAAAATTAAGAAGCACCTTGAAGTTGATAAAAAATATCATCTATCCTTGGGAGATTACATTTATTCTTGATAGTCACCTTATTCAATTGACCGTAGTCTACACATATCCTAAGGGAATCATCCTTCTTGCTCACAAATAAGATCGTAGCTCCCCAAGGTGAGACACTTGGTTGAATGAAGCCATTATCTAACAAAACTTTCAATAGTTCCTTTAGCTCATTTAACTATGTTAGTGCCATTCTATATGGCAGAATAGAGATAGGATGAGCATATGGGATGATGTCTATACAAAAGTCTATTTCTCTTTCGGAGGGGGGGGGGGGCAGACTACGAGTAAAGAATTAGGAAAGGCTTCTGGAAACTCACTAACTATAGGAACTCATTGAAGGGAAGGTACCTCAATGCTTGAGTCATTATCGGGGACTAAGTTATAGATACAACCCTCTAAGACTAACTTTTTCTCTCCTTAATATTCAAAATGAAATGATAACTCAAGTTCTACAATCTATTGATGCATAACATGCATGGACCCAGTCCACACCTTGAATGACATAAAAATCGACCATGTAAAACTCTTCTAGATCAGCCATGGTATTTTTTTAATTAATGGAAATAGGAAAATCACGTTAGACTCTTTCCGCTAGAATAAACTCCCCAACAGGTGTAGAAACACAAAAGGGATCACAAAGCTCTTTAGGAAGAATTTCAAACTGATTTGCAACATCAGGAGATACAAAGGAAAAACTTACTCCTGGATCTAACAAAGCATAAATATCAAAAGTAATGACTTTGATCAAACCTGTAACAACATTTTGAGAGTTCTCTTTCTCTCGGTGACATAAAGACGGTTTGCCCCTTTGTTGGTACCAGAAGTTGCTCCTCTAAGTGTAGCCTTGTATGGTGGAGAAACTGATGAAGATTGAGCTCTATTTACCAGATTCCACCATGTTTCTTACTCTTGGGACACTCTCTCAGGAAGTGAACCTCTTCACCACACTTGTAACAACCCATCTGGCCATCACGACAATTTCCTGGGTGGTTTCTATCATACTCACAACATGTAGGAGCACTACTTCCTCCTTGTGCCACACTGCCTTGAGATTGAGCCGGTGTATCCTTGATGTTCTGCGAATTTCGGCCACTATACACAACTCGGTTTCTAGGCGTAGGTGCACTGGCAGATGATGGTGGATGCCTCTTTGGTTTCCTAAATTGTGGTTGACTTGAACCACCTTTTTGGTGGATAGACTCATTCCCTATCTTTGCCTTTTTTTTGTACTCCTCTCTATCCTTCAGCTTCCCCTCTTCAATTTGTTGCACATAAACCATAAGCCTTGTATGTCCACGTAACCTGTTAACATGGAAGCACTACCTTCCTTAGTTGAATCACGACCCAAACCGACAAGAAACAAGCTTATTCTGCTCCTCATGTCCTTCATAATCTCAAGAGCATTGCATGATTGTTGGGTGAACTTCAAGCCATAATCAAGGAAACTCATGTAGTCTTGTTTCAAGGTGAGGAATTTTCGTACCTTTGCTTCCTTCAGTTCTCGGCAAAAGAACAACCCCGGGAAGGATTATTCAAAGCAATCCCAAATTGGAGTCATGCTAAATCTGAAAATACGCGTAAGCATTAACTAGAGAGAGACTTTTTAGAGATAAACTTTAACACAAGAAAATAATGTGAATAAGTGAGATGTTCCGGAATATTGTAACCTCTTAATCATAGATGTAACACACTTCACACCGATGAATAATAATACATAGACATGGAATCCTCGACTCCCTAGGACTCTTGAACTCTGTGATCTGGTACAATGTTTGTGATACCTGATGTCTACACCCTGGATGTGACCGACACTCAGTGACCATTGTTGGCCTCAAGCGAACCCTTGACCTAACTTACTTAACTCAATAATAATAATAATAATAATAATAAAAATAATAATAATATTAATAATAATATAATAATAATAATAATAATAATAATAATAATAACAATAAAATAATTGAAAAACTTATCCTAAAAAATAAAAAAATTATAAGTTAAAATACATACTAAAGACAATTTGTAAGACATATTCACCGTTAGCAGCGCCATTCTTGATTCATGTTCAAATATACCGCTTGAAAGAAATATAAATGATCATATGCAATATATTTACCCAACTATGAATCGGGATCCATCCCAAAAAGAATATGAAAGAATATTATCAATTAGCAAATATTTAAGTTGATAGTTGTTTATTAAAAATTGGGGGGGGGGGGGTATAAACTGAAATAAAAATAAAAGCAGCAAAAAATAGCATTGAACTAAAAATTTATTTATATTAAAATTAATAAAAATAACTTGGAATGTGTTTCCCATAAGATAATAACACAGTAATCCTAGTAATAACAATTCTTTCCTAGTGTACTAATGCAAAGTGATAAGTTATGTATCTTTAATTCCTTGGTCCGACAACTAGAGAATTTCACCCCGCACCTTGGTCCGGATTCGAGTGTATAATTTACTAACCCTTACGATTACCTTTTATTAGATATCATAATAGATTTGTGACTTAGTTATTACCTCACACCAATCGACACTAGCCTATTACATAGTATCACACAAAATCTATGTTGATAATTATTTTCATATTAATTACCTCCTTGGTAAGGCAAGTAGAAAAACGCGACTTCTAACGTTGGGAATCCTTAAAAACACTCTAAGCGAAAAAATTATTAATGCATGCAAAAAATTATTCAAGAATTACTTAGTTGTTTGTCATACTTTGTCCATGGTTCCCACAACCCTACTTCAAAGTTTATCAACTCATTGTCTCAAAAGCAAAAGCAAAATTAGTATAATAAATATGCTTGTGTTAATGATAAAAAGTGAAGAACAATATCTATACTATCATTTATTAATTATGAATACAAAGAAATAATAGAGGATAAGAAAGAACAAGTCACAATTCAGTGGCCTTTATGGCGGCTCTTTCAAAATTTCAAGCCTAGAAGAAATTGAAATACTGTTTTGTTTCTTTATTCTTGGCCTCCTCCCACCAAATAATAATTTTATGTAGTATTTATAAATAAATAAAATCCTAAATAAAATAATTGAGTCCACATTAAATTATGAATCCAAAACAAAAAGGATTGTATTCCTTTTTTTTCCGCCGCGTGATTTGTCAGTGAACAATACTCTCTCCATAAATAATTTCTCATCTTCATATTTCTCCACGAGGCAGCAGAAACAACAATTGTAATTGCCATATAATTATGTATTATTTTATAACTTTTAATCCATTATGCTACCTGCTTGAATTCCTTCTTCTACCTTTCATTTTAATTTGTTTTAGTTCTACATTTCCTCATTTTCTACCAATTTAATCCTACAAATAAAAAATACAATTTAACACAAATACGAAAAAAAAGAAAATATGAATTTTAAATATGGTAAATAATGATAAAAATGTGTATTTTGTGTTCAAATCAGTAAGGTCTAGGAAAATCTTGTAAAAATGGAAAGATTGATGAATGAACTTGATTACATGAATGTATAACTGAACATTAATAAGGAACATGTATGACGTCATAGAGTTCAATTCGAGCGAGTAGAACTCCCGAAATTCAACCTAGCAAAAATGAGATTTTGTTGAGTGTCATGGCATGATGTTATGTTGGGAAATGCTAGTTTGGAATTCTTAAATTTGTTAACTGCTTCGGTGCAAGATCCTTTTGTGGTTTTTACCCTACCAGGTCAGGGCCTCCACAGAGGGACACACTTAACTTAAGTCATAATTAAAACCCAAAAAATGTTTTATTTTGCACTTTTGTAAGTTGAGACGTAGGAGATGACCCAGAAAAGTTCTTGACCCTTTTCACCATTCTTGAGGTTCAAAGTACGGTGGTTACCTCCCAAAATCCATTTTCTATAGGTAGGACTTTATCTGATTGTACTTATCGATAGGGGAGGGTTTAATACGAGAATTACGGTGGAAAAAACCTTAATTTACGTATGGGGATCTAGGTTTTCACCTATGGTTGATATTATTGATTATAATTTGGGTAGTTGGGTCTTATTTATTGATCCTCACATTTTATTGATGTTTTTAGACCACGGACAATTCGGATAATATGGAATGTGAAGATTCAGGTTCCATAGGGGTTCAAACATCGATTCGAGATAGGTGATGATTTTGATTCTATGATTGTGTGATGTACGTTTGTTCTTTCTTCATTATGATACATGTATGTATGTGAGTGAATGTTGCATTATTTATCACACTTGTTCTAAAAGTGATATATGAATTGTAATATGCCATGAATTATTTCTTGATTGTATGATGATTTTGATTGTGGTGTGTTGAATTTATTGGTTGCAACATTCCAACATGAATTATTGGGATAAGTTGCCAAGTTCCAACATAACTTATTGAGATTAGCACCTATGCTTCGACATAACTAATTTTGATCGGGTCCCATGTTTGGGCATTAACATTATATTGTGTATTATGTTAAGATATTCTATTTTTTTGGATTTGAGTTCCATGAGAGAACCAACTACTTGATCTAACACTGAACTTAGAGAATTCTTAAATGCTCGTTTGTTCATAAATGATGATGATATCGTATAAGTTCGGTGTATAAATGCTATTATTATTTTATATTGACTTACTTATGTTGCACTTGATTTGAAAACCGCGTGATCCTACCAGTACTCTAGTTGTGATTTGATAATGCAATTTCTCTTTTTTTAGTATATGGAATCTTCATGTGGATTTTCATAGACTTGATCTAGGAGACTAATAGGCATGACCAGGTTCAACAGTGAGCAGGTTTTTACAGGTTGTCACAGATCTTTCTTGTTTGAGTCCACTCTTTTTGGAGTCACACTATTTGACTAATTTTTTTTAGTTTCTGGACTTTACCCTTCTCTTAGTCTTGTCGTTAATAGAGTTTCGGTACAATGACTTTGAGGTTCTCAGGGTTGTTCTTTTGCATCATCTGGTTAGTTATTTTGTAAACCTTTCTAGTTTTATGGGAACTCCATATTTTAATCGTCATTTAAACCCTCTTCCATACCTTTAAATTCTTTGGTTTTTGATAAAAAGATTTAGTTTAGGTTGTAGTAATGCTTCTCCAATCGGAGGGTTAGTATGGGTGTCGATCACGACGTTTTAAGTCGTGATAAAGTTTGTATTAGAGCCTGGTTTTGTTGATCTCATTTTACCAAATATAGTCTAGTAGAGTCTTATGGAATGTTATTATGATGTCCGTACTTTTCTTTGAGAAAGCTATACGACTTTAGGAAAAACTCATTCTGTCTATTCATTTGTGCTATTACTTGAATCCAATTCGTATCTGGGTGGTACAATTTGATATAGTTCCTATTTCATTCTCTGGTCCGAAGTAGAGCAACAAAAGTTATAACACCATCACTAGCAAAAAGGGATGTGGATAGACTACCGATTGTTGAATAAGGCCACCATTCATAACAAGTATCCATCACCTCATATTAATGGCCTTTTTGATAATTGTAAGTTGCATTGCTTTTCTCTAAAGATTGAGTAAGGTATGGTTACCATCCGTTAAAGATTGAGGCTGTAAATATTTGGTTTCAACCATGTTTTGTTATTGAAATTAGCAGTTTTATGGGGCTTGCTAGCTACTATTGTCGCTTGTGGTATGATTTGAGTCCAATTGGTATCACAACAAAGTGAACTAGACTATATAGTTTTGGATAAAGGGACCCAAGCAAGTTCATTATTATTGAAAATATTCAAATTGGTATCTGGCCTTAGAGGTCGTATAAGATATTGATTGTCAGTAACGGTCATCTATGGAACAACCTAATTAAAGATTTGGACTTTTCTTCATGATGTGACTGCTTGAGTGTCATGAAACTTGTTCTGAAAGGAAAGTAATCACGAGTTTAGGTTTATGAGTTTAGATAAATTACGATGTGGTTCGTAAGCGAGAACTATGGGCCAGCGTTGCACCAACTTATGACCATGTAAGAGTCTGGGTGTATCCCAGGGACTTGTGTGTGCTAATTTTTAAACAATGTAAAAGGATTCCAAAGTGTGTACTTTAAATGGTTGGTTAGGGGTAGAAAATGAATTGCCTACCTAAATGGATTTTCTAAATTGTGTTGTTTTAGCCAGCAAATCTAGGGGAAATATAGAAAAGAAAGGGACCCTATAATTTCTTGGCAAGGGTTTTGTTTCCATCAGGGTTGCTGCCGTGGGATTTTCCCCACAACTATAAGACCGCCAATGCGTGATATCTCTCTCCAGAGTTG
Source organism: Solanum lycopersicum (assembly GCF_036512215.1). Classification (NCBI taxonomy): domain Eukaryota; kingdom Viridiplantae; phylum Streptophyta; class Magnoliopsida; order Solanales; family Solanaceae; genus Solanum; species Solanum lycopersicum. The sequence goes on from NC_090809.1 coordinate 29,250,456, forward strand.
GACGACGCAAGACAGAATCTCAACCTTGTCTCCCATATTTTTCTCTAGTCACAATCATGAACCCCGAATCATACACGAACTAAACCCCGCAATATAATTCACTATTTCACAATCAAATATAAGTTATAAGGTGTGCTAAATTATGGAGATCCTGTGAATACGAGTGGGTAATCAGCGAGGTCGTGGAAGCCGGAGAAATGGTAATACAGGGAGATGAGTAGTGTAGCCAGGGGAGAAGGTTTCCCATCAGGATAACATTGCACAATTTTGTGATTTTCCAGTCAAGACAATGTTTGAGGTGTGATGCAATGGTCACTAAATCTAGTGTTGTCAGTGCCCGGATAACTATTGTTCTTAATTATCTGGGTTCCACTTATTATTATGTTTCTAGGAAATTTTCCTTAGTATTTGATATTATTTGTTATATACTTCATTCTACTCCAGTTTAAGAACTAGACAAAGTAACCCTTTTATACCCTTTTGTCTTATTGTATTTATAGATTTAAAACGCGAGTTAATTTGGTTATGTTGGATAGATCTTAATTGATAAAATCATAGGAGTGAATTGTTTTTCCACCTATTAGAATGTTATTAATGGTAATACTTAGTCGATAATTCTAGAGATCCCAGGTTGGGAAATATTATATTGAGAATGGGTGTACAAGCTTGAGCTAGTTAAGATCATATCCTGGATTCAGGCTTGAAAACTGGTAGGGTGGGGTTGTTTGGCTTAATATCCCCATATTAGGGATTTTGAGGTAAAATTCACCTCTATTGATCCTAATCTAGTGGTTTCAAAATCGAGGGAGCTAAAAGATCAAATCAAAGAGCTTCTTAATTAAGATTTCATCCATCGTAGTGCTTCACTTTACGGTGTTCTTGTCTTGATTGATAAGAAGAAAGATAGTAGTATGAGGATTGCTAATTTTATGTTAAGACATAATAAAGTGGATTGATACCAGAATGACAATCTTATGGATAAGAAATGCCCTAATGAGTATACATGGTGTAAAGGAAAATGATATATTCTAGTAAGAAACTTCGTCTAAATTTGGTAGTAATTTGAATTTGATGAGTATACCTGATTTTGAGATGCCGTGTTTATTAAATGTTGGCTTCCTAGTGATAGTCCAGTCTGATTGAGCATAATTGTAGTAAGAGTTCATGATGGACAGTGATGGGATGCAACTATATCATAAAATTGTTGGTTAAAAGTATTTGTATAGTAATTACAACTTGCGAGTATATAGGGTTGTGATTTTTGGATATATTGTGAATAACGTGGTTGTATTGGAAGTTTTATGAGATGATGGGACACAAGTCACACAAAGTTTAAAGGACCTAAAGTTATAACGAATGAAAATATAGTGTAATGTAGTACAACCTTTTGATAGACGCAAGTGTGAAAATATTTTATTTGAATGCAAAGGATAAAGATATATGTTTAGAGGACTAGATAACTGGGTTAAACGATGTGTGATTTCATTTGTATTGTTATGGCTATAGTAGTAGTGTTACGAATCGGCCAAATTGGTTAAAAACTATGGGAAAGGAATTGATGAAAGAGTGTACAGACATTAGCATGTGTGTGATGATAAAAACATGGTTTTTTTTTGAGTTTAGAAATGCACAGGATGGAACTTTAGGCGAAAGGTGTTGTAAGATCGATGGAGAAGCCGATCAATGATAAGCGAAGATCCAATGAGAAGCCGATCAATGATAAGCAAAGATCCAAAAATTCATATAATCTTAAAATAAAGATATTAGTGATAGATAAGGTGATTGTTTTATACATTTGAAATTATAGTATATATATTTCATTGTAAGCCTACACCCGTGGTGGTATATATATTTTCAAGATATGAATTGGAAAGGTGAGAAATGATCAATTGTATCAGGTATTGAGCATTTGAAAGGACTTACACTTTGGTGGAGTTGTAAAGTTATTAGTATTGATTTTTATGTACCTAAGCAAGGTTCTTTTAAAGAGTATTGGTTTTTAATAAGGTAAATTGTCAGAGTGCTTTTGAGGGTTGTTAGTATTGCGAGTATGATTATTTGCTATGTTCACATGTGTGTTCACTTTTGTGGGTGGATCCCTATTGGTTGATCAGGTATATTAATCCTACGATGTTCTCTTGGTTGAGTTGGATGGTTTGGGACGACGTGGTTACTAGATGACTTAAATGTTTTTTTGGTGTTGTTAAAGTATTTAGTGTTCTACATATACCACCTGGATTTACAAAAGATCTAGCATGCATATTTATGGATGTCTGACAATCTAATATTCCTCTAGTCATCGCGGTAATGTACCTATTATGTGTAGTCAAATATGGGGATTATTGGATCAAATTTTATTGTTCATAAGAGGCAATAAATAATTACTAAATATAATGTTTCAATACTCTTGTTGGAGGGGTTTTAAGCTTTGACATATCCCTTAATGAGTACCTGATTTCTAAAGAGAAAAATTTTACAACGTAATCTCATATGAAATAGGGTTGTGAGATTGAGCTATTTATGAAAACTATGGTTGGTTGGATAATATGATTGTGTGGTCGTTTATGCAGGTTCACCTTTAACTTTAACAAGTATTGACTTAGAATTTTATCATGTTTATGTGAGAAATGATTCATTTTGATGTATCTGTCTATGCCAAGGATAACACGTTGTAGCCATGTGTACGATAAACTTGTATGATTAATGGCAGCAACTTTGTGGTTAGCTGAGTGTACATACAATGATAATTATCAGTCGAGTATTTTGATTACTTCATTTAGACATTCTATGGGAGGATGTCTAGGTATTAAATGTATTGGCTAGACATGAGTACTATATCATAAAGTGTGACCAAGCATTTTTAAACAAGACTATTGGTTTGAGGAAGAAACTTCTGAAATTCTTGATCATGATGTTTCGAAGCTATGAATAGGCGGTACAAGAATTCAAGTTACTCGACATTTTAGATACTACTCTAACATTAATTTAGTCGATCTTTCCTATTTGATCACTCGGGGACGAGTGATGGGAAAATTGGTACCGATTGTAATGACTTGATTTGCTTTGTTTAGAAACACTGAAAGGGGGAATGAATTGGGTCCAACAAACCTTTTTGTAGTAACTTGAGATTTCCTAGCCTATTCTATATTTGAAAAACATTAGAGCCATTAAGGTCTAGGGATATATTTTAAAAATTGAGAGACCAATTAATGAATTTTATTACATGAATGGATAGCTAAGGCTTTGAGGAACAAGCTTATCTTTACGAAATTAAATTCAGGTAAGTAGAACTCCCAAAACTGAATTTAGCGTGAATGGGTATTTTTTGAGTGTCAAGAGATGATGGTGTGTTGTGAAATAGGGGTTTTGAATTTCTAAATTTTCTAACTATTTCCGTGCGCTACTGGGGGATTATTCAAGATGGGGGACTCTGTGGTGGGTTGGGGTTTCCATAGAGGGACAGACACGACTTAAGTCGGAAATAAATTCCCAAAACTTTTATATTCTACAATTTTTTACTTTGAAAGCTAAGAGACGACCCACGCGTGTTATAGACCATTTTCACAATTATTGAGGCTAAAGATATGGTTTTCAACTCTGCAAATCTGTTTTCAATCCGTAGAACGTAATCTAATGGGTAATTATCAATATGGAAGGGTTTGATATAGCAATTTTTGTGGAAAAAACCCTAATCTTGTTATGGGGATCAAGGTTTTGACCTAGGGTTGATATTATTGATTATGATCTAGGTAATTGGGTCTTGTTTACTAATCCACGCATTATATTGATATTTTAGACCACGAAATATTAAAGTGACTTAAATAATTCATGCTTGGATTCGAGGTAGATAATGGTTTTGATTTTATGATTGTGTCATGTATGTTAGTTATTGCTTCATTATGATATATTTATGTATCCGAATGTTGCATTATTTATCATACTTGTTGTAAATGAGATACATGAATAACTATATGACATGAATTACTTCTTGATTGTGTAGTATTGACAATAAACATGTGATTCTAATTGTGATTATGATTGTGATGTTTTGAATGCATCGGTTTCCACTTTATGACATAATTAATTGGAATTGGTTGCCACATTGTGACATAAGTAATTGGGATCGATTACCACATTCCAGCAGAAATATTGGATCGGGTACCACGTTCCTCTATGCTAACTATTGGGGACTTGGAACCATGAAAGGACAAACAACTTCATATAAATGTGACAGTTGAGTATTGTGAAATTCTTTATTGTTCGTAAATGTTGATGATATTATATATATTTAGTGTATGCGTGCTATTATTGTGTTGTATTGACTTATTTATATTGCACATAATAGCTGCGTGATCCTATAAGTAGACTAGTTGCATACTTATACTGTACTTGCTCTTTCTTTGTTAAGTATAAGATTCATGTGTCTATTGCTATACCTCAGTCAGGTGACTATTGAGCGTGGCCAAATTAAAGGTTAAGCTAGTTCTTTCAAACTTCCATGGATCTTTCTTGTTTAAGTCCACTCTTTCGAATTCAGACTATTTGTTTAAGGTGTTGTATAGTTTCACGGTTGTAGCCCTTCCTCTTAGACTTGTCATAGTACAGTTTTGGTACAACAACTTTTATGTTATAGGGGTTGTTTTTCTTCATTAGTTTGGTAGGTTATTTGTTTAAACCTTTGGATTTTATGGGAACTCCATATTTTTATTGTCATTTAAACCTGCTTCTGTATTATGAAATGTCTTAGTTTTCATAAAATTTGTTACTGTGGGTTGTAGTAATGATTTTCCCACCAGAGGCACAGTGTGGGTGCCAATTACGACGGTCTGGGTCGTGAAAGTTTCACAGATGGTAGAGCCTAAATGATCGGTGAAACCTCCCTTTTAATATACCTCATAGATATTTTACGCTAGGCTTGTTTTGTTCTTTCCCATATGTTCTTGGACCTTCAATTGAACAATTTCAACGCCTATTCTGATCTAAACCATGATTTTATACACCTAAATGACCTATGAGTATTAATCAATTATATTATGTTTATTAAAACTTCAAGGCATTAGAGAAAGGTCCAAAGAGGAGAAAAGATAGGGTTTTGAGTCTTCTTCGAGTTTCAGCGATTTCACCAAAACATTGGTCTTTCCAGGTATAAAAGGATATTCATAGTGCTTTACTAGTTCGTAAAGTGATTTAACCAAAAACATTACCCTATGGTTCTTCCCTCACTTTTATGTGATTCCTACATTATGAGATTATGATACTTTAAGTTGCGACATTCTTGATTTATTCAAATGCGCGTGCGCACACATAGATATATATACAACTATTTTCATAAAGGGTTTAAGAGATCTTAAAGGGTTACAAATGTATCATTTTTCTATTGAAAAATAGAACTATTTTCATAAAAGTGTAAAAGTTTTCAGTTTTTGTTTTATTTCACATGAAAGATAAGTCCATAAGTAACTGTTTCAAATTTAAGCTTTGAAAAAAGTCCTGAAATGAAGAATTGAATGGTTTTATATATACTATTTGATGGTTTGGAAAAATAAAGACTATGATTGATGTTTTTTGAAAGTACTTAAGTAAAGTAATATTCACTTTCAATGTAAAAGGTGATTGATGTAAAGCAATAGTATCAATCTTTGTAAATGGGGAATTGAACATAACTCATATTGATTAATTTCGTAGTACTATCAATCATCAAATTAAGGTAAGAATCTAGTTTAACTCAAAAGTATCATAAAAATATGTAGCAGATGTAGGATAGGATACCACTTATTCTTCATACGATTCCTCACTCCCTCTTAGAAGGCCTTTTAGATAAATCAATTGTTACAGTAGCACCCTATACCCCGGCAAGGTACAGAAGTACCCTTTTAACATGGGTAAAATGTTCTATCGTTGCTAGGCTCATAGTACTAATTGTACATAAAAGAAAATCTCCACAAAGTAAAGTATATGATTTTAATATTGCTTTTATAGTTCTTATTGTAAAGTTTAAATCTTTTTTACTTCATGTTTGTATTAATTATGTTTAGTTGCTCTCGGTTCTTCAGTTCTGATATTTGTTTCGTCATCCATCTCACATATTCATACATTTAATGTACTTGTGTCGTTCCTCTTGCATCTTACTATAATGTAGATACAACTGTTAAGGATCATCAACATGCATTTCCTTGAGATCCATTTGCACTTATGATATCTTAGGAGAGCCTTATGCATTTCGTGGACTTCAAATTTTTTTTCTAGTTAGTCGTTTTGAGATGTCATTTATCCATATAAAGCAATAGACGCTAGATACATAAATAAAGTTGAGGAGACTTTCAGTGGTTACTTTTCATTGAGATGTTTGTGCAAACTATTTTACTTATTCAATAGATTATTTTACTCACATTTTGAGTTGAGTATTTTTTGTTAAAATATACAAATTTTTTAAGCCTTTTATTGCTTGAGTTTGTATTCCGCTTAGTAGTCAGTCAGGCCAAGGGTTTTCTTGGGGACTAGTAATAGTTCTCGATTGTCGACCACATCTAAGGCGTAGGCTCAGGGCGTGACAAAAATATTGATGTTTGAATGGATAATCGAAAATGCAAAAAATGTGCAAACATACATTGTTTATCACCTAACAAGAAAGTTGGATTTCCACTTGAGCATGACCTCGCCTAAAATAATTGTGCATAGTACATGTGTCTATCAATTCAGGTCGGTGGACACCAGTGGATTAGGATATATGCCAAATGAGAAGGGCGACATTGATGAAAATCGCTCAAAATGATGGCGTGAAACAAAAATTTAAAATTCTTATAAGGCAAACCAAGGTGGTACTCAATTAATCAGAAAAATTAAAGGCTGACACAATCAAGTTTAGAAACACTTGAAACCTAGAGAATCAAATGATAGTTGAGGATCAATAGGTGATGCATTGAACGAGCTCAATGAGGTAGACTAATGTCGCTGATGGAGTCACCTATGGGAATTTTAGCCTTATTTGGGAAATTAAAAATATCCTAAATGAGAGAAACTAATATCAAATAACATAGAATATAGAATATCATATAAAAGTATTTGAAGATTTTAGAGAACACCTTTTCTTTAAAGAATACTTTTCTTATGTTGGGGTTTTTACAAATTTATTATTGAAATTGACAATTTGAGGTTGAATCCTAAGTGAGTTTAGTTATAATTGCTTAAATTATTTACCAATGGCTGCTTTCATAAAAGGTATAATTTATTTATTTTTTTGTGATGGATGAATAAAACTCAAAGTTCTATTGGTGAAATTATGGAGTTTGTGCACATTAAATATAGTTGGTACTGTGCTATTGTCATGCTCAGAGCCTACACCTTGGACGTGGCTGGCACTCAGTGACCTTTGTTGGCCTCGACCGAACCCTTGTCCTAACTCAAAAGTCATACTTAATATTGAAAGAACTTAACTAAATTGCACATTTATACTATCTGGAATGTTTTTAAAAGTTTAAACATTCAAACTGGCCAAAATGGCTACTAAAGTCTTTAATATAAGAATGATAAGTAAAGACTACTGCACTACTATCTTGTCTACGAAGCCTCTAAACTCAAGTTAATATATGTTTGTACAATCGCCAAAACATTCTAATGTTCTAAACTAGTAAAGAAAATGAAAAGTATGTCCTATGGAATTCAAGGAGTCTCATCACTGACTCTGTATCATGAACGAGATCAATGAAGCACTACGTGCTGATCTTGGTTACCTGCGTCTGAGTTCGAATGCAAAACATATCTATTAATCATGATATGGAATTCAAGATGAATTTATCTTGTCTCTGCTTGACTCTCAAGATGGCAACTTAATATAAATCAATAATGAGATATACAATATATATGAAAATGGTAAAACAGTGTAAACGCTTAGTTCATTAAAGATAAAAAAATAATAAACTCAACTTACTTATATATGAATGTACTATAATTTATGTGAGAGTTTCTCTGACCGACAACCGTCAATATGAGCCTAAGTGGTAATACAGCGTGACAGACGCTGCTAGAACTATCTATACTTTGTTGTCGCATAAGATAGCCTCAACTAAGTAGATCCACTAGATAACATATTACTTGATCATATAAAATGTATGACACGTTAAAAACCATGATGGCTACATGGCTTTCGAGGAGACTTGAGTTAATTTGAACTCTCATCCCCACATCGATGCACAATACTACTGCTAAAATATACTTTATCTCATGCTTTTAAATAGCCTCTTTCCTCTGAGTTGAGATAATTTTATCAACTCTTTTAGCTTTAAAATCTCGTCTTGGAATCAATGTTCCCTTTTTTTTCCTCCAAAAACACTTTTCTAACTCTTTTAGTTTCTCCTTGACTTAAATGTAAAAACATTTATAAATTACTTAGGGAATTATTAGTTCCCTTATACATTTTGAGAATGAAGTCAACCTTAAATCTTTTTCTTAACTCGAACTTGAGCCTTAAAACAAAGTTAAAAACGTCTAAGTAATACTCTAAGAACATTGAAAAGCTTTACTTAACTCACTTCATAGGTTTCAACTTGACTTCTTAACTTTCTTAACCCTGATTCTAACTTCCCTTTAATTGGATTATGGATTCAAGGATCATGATCTCATGTTTATGTATGATTTCATTATGTTAGATGTACGTTAGAGTGTTGGAATCTACAAGGAATGATAGGTACATCACTTAGGAAAAATAACAAAAAGATAGTGAATAACGGGGTATTTGGGTGACCTTGGTGCTAGGAGAGGCACGGAGTGCCAGAGCCTGAAGGACTAATTCTGGTCTATGGCGCTCTAGCTGGCTCGGCACGCTAGGGCTTGTCAAACAGAGCCTGTCCTCAGAAGCTTTGGCAGGCGCGCCGCCCCAGGGGTTCCTAGACGACATTTTTGAATTTTCTTCTCTGCTTTTTAATATCTAAACCTCCTAAACATCCATGGATCCAACCCAAACACTTAGAATCACTAAATAGCTCATAATAGATTAGACCCAAAAATAGTATGAAAATATGAACCAAATCTACTATAGATTAATTACAATTCAAGCAACAAAAATTTAATGTATTTTCATCAAGAACTCCCATATTCAACTGTCAATATACTCTAACTTTATGAAATGAAACAAATTGGGTGTGGGTGAAAGGACCCAACATCGGACGATATCACATACCTCGATTGGGATCACCCAATATGAAATCCATGCAATGATCTTGGCGTTCTTTGACATTCATTATCTTCTTCTTCTTTTCTTTTTTCTACCAAGACCTAAGCGTTCTTAGTTTTGTAAATCTGATTTGGGACTGAGATTTACCCTTAATATAAACTAAATATGAATTAGGAAATACTAGGGTGAAAAGACAACTTTACCCTTAGTAAAATCTAGATTAGATATTCTCAGCTCTATAGCACAAGTTTGGGAAGGCGTATGTCCCTCATAAAACATCGTATTTTCACAAACTTAGTGGCGTCATACGATCTACCCAAGGGCATCCGAACCATATAAAGAACTCATCCAAAGTCTTTCTGAGCTGAAATTTATTATAATACTCCGAAAGTCCATGACATAAGATAGAACCTCACATGATGAAATAAACCTTAAAACATTGTTTCTAAGACTAAAATAACGTTATCAAATATTTAGGAAGTTTTAGAGTTAAGAAGTAAAGAAACATCCAAGACGTCACGAAGCAAGGCTAATTTAACTAGTGAAACATCCTTAAGTTTTGAGTAGGTTCAAAGGTGCCGTATGAGGTCTAAAACTTTTAAAATGACTTTTTGTTAGGGATTTCACTACTATGAAGGGGAAAGACAAAGAAGTGGGAAAGTACAAGAAATTGGTTCTAATGTTGATACTCCAAGAAAGAATCACTTTTATGATATTCGCTCTAGGGATGAACAAGAGAGTTCTCCTGATTTTGTGACCGGTATGTTATAATTTTTCTATATCGATGTATATGCTTCACTTGATCATGGTTCTACATTATATATTGTTACTTTAGTAATAGCTAGGAAGTTTGTTGCAAATTGGGTATGTACTTATTTTCCTACAATGTTGCCCAATAGAGTTACTCATGTCATTTTGGGGATGGGTTGGCTGCACGATTGTTTTTCTTCCATTGATTATAGTATAAGAATTGTCAAGTTCAATTTTTCAAATGAACTCATCTTAGAGTGGAAGGGGGGAAATTCTATTCCTAGAGGTTGTATTCTTTCTTTTATAAAGGCTTGTAAGTTGAAATCAAAAGGGTGTTTATAACAAATTGTAAGAGTCAAAGGTTTAGACTCGGAAAATCCTCCCATTATGTTACTCCTAGTAGTGAGGGAATTTATGGAGATCTTTCCTAATGATCTTCCGGAAATCCCTCCCAAACGGGAAATCAATTTTGGTATTGACTTGCTATCGGATACCAACCACATTTTAATTCCTCCTTAACGGATGGCTCTGGTCTGATTGAAAGAGTTGAAGGCTCAACTCAAAAACTTACTAGACAAACGCTTCATTATACCTAGTATTTCTACATGGGGTGCTCTTGTAATTTTTATGCAAAAGAAGGATGGGTTCCTTAGAATGTGCATGGATTATAGCAAACTCGATAAAGTCACTATTAAGAACAAATATCCTTTCCCTCAAATTGATGACTTGTTTGATCAACTCCAAGGGGCTAGAAAGTTTTCTAATATTGACTTGCGATCGGGAATGACCAACTTAGGGTGAGAGGTGAGGATACACAAAAATGGAATTTTGAACTAGATATGGTCACTATGTGTTTCTAGTAATCTACATTGGTCTCACTAATGTCCCGGCATCATTTATTGACCTCATGATAGGGTGTTTTGAAGTTACCTTGATTTATTTGCCATTGTCTTCATTGACAACTTCTTGATATATTCAAAAAATAATGGTGAACACATGGACTATTTGAAATGTTGTTGCAATTTCTTAAGGCAACTATTTGTCAAGTATAGAAAATATGACATTTGTTTGAGGTCGATGGCATTTCTTGTTTATATCATCTCTACTTAGGCAATTGAGGTCAAACAAAGAAAGAGCAAGGCTGTCAAGAATTGTCCTAGAAAATTTGACTCCAATCGACATTAGATGCTTTTTGGATCTAGCGAGATTTTATAAGAGTTTATTGGATGGTTCTGCGTGCATTGCTTATCTCTTGACTACTTTGACTCAAAAAAGTTTGATATGTGAATGTCCCGAGGCATGTGAAAGACTCTTCCAAATCATGAAAGATAGTCTCACCTCCTGTTCCGGTGTAAACTTTACCGGAGGGTACAAAGGGCTTCGTCGTATATTTGATGAATCCCAAATGGACTTAGGGTGTGTCTTTATGTAAAATGGGAAAGTAGTAGCTTATGATTCTAGAAAACTTAAGTTGCATGAAATAAATTATCCAACTCATAATTTTGAGTCAATGGTTGTGGTGTTTGCCTTGAAAATATGAAGGCATTATTTGTATCTTGTCCATGTTGATATGTATACTTATCACAAGAGTCTTCAATATGTGTTTACTCAAAATAAGTTAAATCTCTGACAAAGAAGGTGGTTGGAACTGTTAAAAGATTACGACATAAGTGTTCTCTACCACCCCGACAAAGCCAATGGGGGTGTGGATTCTCTAAGTCGTATGACCATCGGTAGTGTGTCTCATGAAGAAGAAGCCTAGAAAGACCTAGTGAAAGGTGTTCATACGTTGGGTCGTTTGGGTATTAGATCGAAAGATTCTTCAAATGGTGGTTTTATGGACCATCATAACTCTGAATCGTCTTTACTAGTTGAAGTTAAGTCTATGAAACACCTTGATCTATCATTGATGGAGTGTAAGGAATATCTCTTCTTCGTAAGCTTAATATGTCATTCTCCTAGGCAGGATGGTGTCTTGAGGTATCAACGAAGGTTGTGTGTGCCCAATGTTGATGACTTGAGGAAGATCATGGTTCTCGTTATTTTATTCATCTGGGTTCTACAAAGAAGTATCATGACCTTAGAGAATTGTTTTGGTGGGAAGGATTTAAAAGGCACATAGTGGAATTTGTTGCAAAATGTCCAAATTGGCTACAAGCGAAAGCCGAGCAACGAAATCCAAGTGGTTTACTTCAATATTATTAAGTTCCAACATGTCAGTGGGAATACATTAATATGCACTTCGTGGTAGGTTTGCCTCAGACTCAAAGGTTAAATGACTATATATCGATTGTTGAGGATAGGTTGACCAAGTCCGCTCATTTTATTCCCGTCAAGTCCACATACTCGGCAGAGGATTATGAAAGGATCTTCATAGATGAAATTGTGTGTTTCCATGGTATTCCGTTATCCATCGTATCAGATAGGGGTGCACAATTAACATATAGGTTTTTTGAGGTTATCCAAAAAGGGTTGGGTAAAAAGGTGAAGTGAAGCACCCTTTTCATCCCCAAACGGATGTCAAGCGAAGAATACTATTAAAACCCTTAAGGATATGTTTAGATCTTGTGTAATTCATTTTAAGGGAAATTGGGATAAACAATTGCCTTTGGTTGAGTTGTCTCATAAACAATAGTTACGATTAAACTATATCTATGGCTCATTTTGAGGCCTTGTATGTTAGGAGATGTATATCTCCAATTAGATGGTTTGAATTGGGACAATCTTCACTCTTTAGTCCTGAATTGATTTCTAAGAATTCAGGTGATTAAAAACAGCCTATAGTCGGTAAAAGTCTTATACCAACCATAGGAGAAGAGACATAGAATTTGAAGAGGGTGATAAGGTATATCTAAATATTTCACCCTTGAAAGCAGTGGTAAGCTTTGGAAAGAAAGGGAAGTTGAGTCTTTGTTATGTCTGTCCTTATGAAATTTTACTGAGGGTTGGCATGGTTGCATACGAGTTGTGGTTACCTAGTGAATTGGCGTTATTTCATCAGGTGTTCCATGTCTCCATGCTTAAGAAGTGCATCGGTGATCCCGAGTCCATTCTTCCTATTGAGGGTGTAAGAGTGGATGATAACCTCTCCTATGAAGAGGTTGTGGTTAGAATATTTAATCCTCAAGTGAACAAATTGAGGAACAAAGGGGTGCCCTACATAAAAGTCCTATGGAGGGACCACCTAGTTGAGGGAGCAACGTAGGAGGCCGAGGCCATAATGAAATCTCGTTATGCTCATCTCTTAGTTGACTATGGTTAGTAGTTCCTATTAATAATAAAAATATTGTATAAAAATTTAATTTGTCTTGTTTTGCAAGAATGTGTATATTTATGGTAAAGGTTTTTGCTTAAAAGTTTAATATAAAAATGCTCTTTTACCTTTATTTGATCTCATTTATTGTATATTGGTAAGTTGTTTCATTCATGAAATCATATTGAGTATGGTGATTTGTTCTGAAGTAAATTTTGGTAAAAGTGGCCCTTTAATTCTATTATGAGCTTATAATGATGTTGAGAAGGTACTTCCTCATAATATGTTATAAAATGTTGTTCTCCTATGTGTTGTGACATGAGTTGGTATGAGTAATGTAATATTATGTAATAAATGGAGTTGTGAAGTATTCCAATCAGTTGTGACTCATTCGGGAACAAATGTTCCTAAAGCGTGGGATAATATAACACTCTGAATGTCCAGGAACTAATCTAGAGCCTCAGATGATAAGTTAAAAATAAAAACACACTTTCTAGGGCTAAAATAATGTTTATAAACCTTTTAGGAAGTTTTAGAGTCAAGGCATCACGAAACGTCCATGACATCTAGAAAATACTGAAAACTAACAAGAAGACGTCCCTATGTTGTGTGAAGGTTTGGGAGTGTCATATTATATGATGTCTAATATGTTCATTAACAACTCCCGTAGGACCACCCGAAGGGTCCTTGAGGAAAACCCAAACATCTGTGACCAAGCTGCTGGCAGCCAAGATGTGGCATAAACCTCGCGTCGCGCATCCAACACATAGAGGAAAAAAAGTTTCCTCGTTACGCTGGTCCTCCACAAGGTAAACTGCCTCAACTCAGATTTTCAAAAATAAATGTGAAATTGCCCTCGCAACATATAGCGACTTCCATGATTCGTCCACGTAATTTTTATGTCAATTTGACCTCACAAAAAGACACGTTTAAGTAAGAGGGATCTTGGGTAATTTAGTGAAAGAGTATATATTTGTTATCAATCAGTTTCAATCCACTTTTACTCACTTCAATAAAATCCCCAAATAAAAACCCAAAAGCTCTAACATCTCTCTACATTCTCTCTCAACAAAACCTCCATTGAAGGATCAAAGAAGATTGGAGAAGAAGACAAAATTCTTAACTTTTGTTCTCAAATTTAGTGTATTAAGATTAATTAATGTATGGGTTCTTCACTCTTGGGATTCATTTCCTGAAGAGGTCCTCTCAAAGTTTATTTCTAAATAACCCGATTCTAAGGGATTTTCCCTACAAATTGTTTTTTGTTCTAAACTTGAAATCAAGAATTGATTATGATAGATTGTGGTTTCTTCTCATGATATTCCTGTTTAGCTAATGATTATGAATAGACAAGGATTTATTCCCCTATTAACTAAGCAAAGTAATAATTGTTAAAGAAAGACATTTTAAAAGGGACTCTAGCTTAGATCCGAGTGAACTAGTATTGAGGAGTTTCCCTTCCCAAGTAGGGAAGGTAGGTTAACTATTATACTCATGAGAGTTGAGACTATAATGCCGAAGTCATAAAGAGGGTCCCAAATACATCTCGTTGTTCTTGAACTAAGTTATCCCCATAAGAATACTAACAAAGGATCCACCTAGATACTATGTTCATCTATTTGTACTACCTTTGCAATTAGTCCATGTTCTTTCAGTATAGGGTTCCATTAACCGTATTCCACATTAGATCATGTGGTCTATGATGGTTAAGGCAAGATTTTCAAAAAATTAAACTTAATTAATAATGTAAAATCTAACTAAGATGACTTAAGGGGTTTGACTTAGTCTAGGTAGCGGTATGGAACTCTACCTATGCATTGCTCTAGTTGGAATTGACAGAAGTCCTAGAAGGATGTTCTTATGTTCTTATGCGCTTATAAAGTGAATAATATGCATATGTTTACTTTACATGTTGATTATACTATACGATGTTTGCTTCATGTATGGACACTCTGTTGGTCTATATTGCTAAATATGATGCTGACTAATCTTGATGTGATGCTATTAGATGTTAGGCATTTATTATGGTGGTGGGATATAACTTAAGGTCTTGAATATGTTGTAATGTTAAGAACTCTTTTACATGTTTTGTTCTTATAACGTGATGTCGAAGACGTTATTTTCTTAATTTATATATGATATTTAGCTTGTATGGACTCTTCAGTTTGCATTAAAGACTTTAAAATGACATGGCATGTCTTCTAAAGTAAATGTACCATTCTCATGCATGCTTTCAAATGTTTTATGTTCATATGCCTATACTTAGAACAAGTGGTGTACTAACCCATGTTTGTCTGTTTACTACAAAATGTAGATTCCGTCCATTGAACTTTCAGAGAGCTTGGATTCTCATTCTCAAAAGTTTTGTAGGTCCTCACTTTCTAAGGATGACACCACTATCTACCTATTATATGTTGTTTTAGTCTTCAAGACAATTTGGTTCATTCTCTTTTATTTCAATACTGTTGTTGTATATGCATATATGTTGCTTTTATTTTAATGAAGTATTGACTAGGTCCAATGTTTTACTCATTCTATATTGTTTAATATGAGACTTATCGTAGACTTCCTAAGATAATATATTGCTATATTATGTATGTGAATAAAACTAGAAGATTATGTATTTCTTCCTATGTGAGGAGTCTATGTAATTTCCATATGTATATATAATGTGTAAGCCAGAGGTCTTAGTAAACCTCAATGTCGATTTAGATGAAAAGTTTTAATTTACCACACTTTTTAACCTAAGAAATTTAATGGCGAATGATATGAGTCTAGTCTTACTCCTCCCCGAGGACAATAATGACGGTTACATCTAGGGGGTTCTCCCCGGGTGTGACACACGATTACTCAAGGACTACCCAAGGGTTCCTTTATAAGGACCCAAAAAGTAGACAGTGCATTGCCTTGGCAATTTCATTTGTCAACTGCATTGACAGTGTGTACATTGTTTCATTCTCTACCTATGGGGGCGTCGCCCCACGGTTAGGTGTGAGATATAAGCCCCAAAAATTCAAGGTTTCTATAGCAAATGAAGGAGCTACAGAACGGTCCTTCCATCGACGGTCTGATGATTTCTGTACCTGCAATTTTCTTGTAGTGCACTGCCAATTTAACGTGTGAATAGGAAATTCACTTAATGTCAAAATAAATCGATAGCCGATTATTTTAGGCATTTGTAGGTATTTTATAATTAGTTAATTAATAAGAAATAAATTTACACATTAGACTCCAAATAAAAACCTCTACCTCTCTAAAACATTCTTTAGAACACCATAGAAGAAAAAGATAAATTGGGGGTTGCTCTTAAGACGAATTTTACCAAGGATCAATCTTGGTTAAAATCTATGACCTAATTTATGTGAAACTTCTTCATTCATGATATCTTTCATCAACGAAATCTCCCTAGTTTTCCTCTATTGTAAATTTGAAAGATCACATTCTAGAGAGGGTTGTGATTGCATTGTGGGTTAGTCATGATTGTGCTACCAATCTACTGAGTAGGATTAAATTATGTTCATATGATGATTATGTGATGTTTTCATGTGTCTTTCATAGTGAATTGTAATATTTGAAATTGAAGGTGATCAAGGTTATTTTAGGGAAGAGGAAGGTTCTAAGTTGAACTTTTTAATTCAATTGTATTAAATGCTGATTGATCATGATTGAATCACCAAGATATGAATTGGCCTAATTTCTCTAGGATTATCTTGACCTGTTAATTTGGAATTGAACCTATTTGATTATGTATTCCTACACTTACCTTCCAATAATCAAATTTAATAAATAAATATGAATTGAACTTTGATAATGCTTAATTGAGGGAAGTAATCGATTGTAAGGATTGTATACAATTTATTCTAGGTCTTTGGGAGTAAAGTCATTATGAAGGGAGTGTGATGATGTTTTCTTCTCTTTTACACTTATACATGAACAAGATAGGAGAAAGAAGTTCTGTCAAATAGATGGATTCTAGGTTGACCTAATAACCAAAAATAAATCATTACATGATGAACTAAAATAGCTTGAAGTTTTATTGAATAGAATTTTATTGTTGATAATAACAAGGGTGTTATCTTTAGATGGTACGTTTCATGATAGTTTGAGGCGAATAATCTCATGATATCTTGGGATGGAGGAAGTAATCTCTCTCATGTTTAGCTTGGTCATGTGTTGCTAGGATGCTTGATAATAATAGCTTTGAAACGGTGGTACTCATGATATCTCGGGATTGAGTGATGAAGCTCTCCTATGAATATCTTGAAGTGGCATGTCAAGATTTCTTTCATATGAGCTTGACTTGGTTAGGGCAAAAATATTTCATGATAGCTTTAGCAAAACGGCCTATACTCTCCTAAACACTACCTTGACTTTAATGCAAGGTGCATATCCTTTTTGATTGATTTACATGAAAGGTGCATTTCATGAAATACATAGATATTATTTTCGCATAATATATTAAGGTTGAGGATTTGTGCTCCCCTATGATTGGTTGGTACTTCTGTATCCTTCCTTAGTTTTCTTGGATTAGGTTAGTCTAGATGATTACTTACTGAGGATGGTAGTATGGGATGATATCCATACATTGCAAAAGCATGGCTTGAAGATAACTATGACATGAACCGTATGATAAGTATGTATATATTGGGTAGTGGATATGGTATCTTTTCATGACATGATTAACATAAAAATGATAGTTCCTTTTCAATATGAAATACGCCTACAAGAGACTCCTAAAATGGAATGAAAGGGAATAGGGTTACTTTAAGATAAGCTTAGTGTATGAGGTAGAATGGGATGCTTCACATGCATTGCACAAGTGTTCTTTGAGGTGGCCTTGGGGCATAGTGATAATATATTATTATGAATATACGTCGTAATTATGAAAGTGAATTATGATCTAGAATGACCAAAGAGAGGTACTTAGATTTTGTAATAGTATAGGATGTTACCTTAGCCTTGTACAAGTATACTTGGAGGTTGTTTGTGTAGTAGTTCTTTTGAGTAACAAGGAAAAAAGATTAAGTATAGAACCTAACATGCTTTACTATTCTTTATTGTGCTTACGATATTCATGTTATACTTATGTCTTTATCTCTTATGATTATGTCTATTATTAACTAATCCTTGAGATATCTTATGCTTGGTATGATAGTATCTATACTGGGTACATTTCGTACTAAAATATATTTTGACTACATTGTAATCCATTGTAGGATCTTGGTAAGATTGAGTGGCTTTCAATGGTAGAGTTTCCAAGTCTTTCAAGGAGAGGGTATTGGTGAGTCCCCAAAGCATCTGAAGACACCACAACTACGTTGTCTTTTATGATTTTACTAAGATAGACTTTTATGGGATGTGACCCAAGACATTTGTATTGAAGTGTTCATAGATGGTTTTTGAGACATATGTTAGAAGTTTTATGAAATTTTCTCGCTTTATGATTTTGAAGAAAAAATTTAATTCATCGTTCATTTTTGTATTTATACAATGAATGATGTATAAGGGCATGTACAAGACCTCCGAGAGGTCAAGTACAATGTGTTCCGACTTGAAGGATGCTCTACCTTCTATGGTGTACTTTGGATCGTGACAGGTCTTTTCATAAAACATCAATTAAGCCTTTTCATCTAAGAACCCATACTTAGAATTCAAAATAGGATTTCAAGGTTTTTGAAGATCTTTTGAAAGCCTTTGGAATTGTCTCTTTGAAGAGAACAAGAATCAAGGATTGCTTCACTTTGAGGGTTCAAGCTTCAATGGAGTTTAGACAGAACTTATTTCAATCTTGGGGTTTGATTTGGAAAGGTGAGATCTAAATAGGTCATAGGGGTATAAACTAACTTAAAATACTTAAAAACACCATAAATAACCATATGCTAGTTAACTAGGATGTGGGTGAAATTCTCAAATAATCACTAAGTTGGTTTAGACACTTGCAAAAAATTTAGGTGTCAACCGAGGGAGAGTCACTTGACAAATGGACCATCCCGCTGGTCCGTGGTTTGTGGAAAATACTCTCCAAATGGGGGCTAAGTTCCCACACATAGGTTTGGATTCACACCCCATTTTGACAGGGTATCCATGAACCTATTGTGCGTCGTTTGGTCCGTGGATTTGACTTCTTTTAGCAGCTTCATGGACAATGTTTGGGTGCTCCTCAAGGACGCCGAAGGTAGTCCTTTGTAAGTCGTACCCAGAACATTCGACCCTAAATATTTCCATCTAGATGTTAGAGTGTCCTCCTATCAATTATTACACCAAATAACACATAAAACATTAAAAGGCACACTAGAGCACACAACACTAGTTTCCGAAGTCTTTGTCGTTTTTCGACTTTTGACTTTAAAACTCTTCAAAATGACTCTTAATGCTAATATTCATCATTTTAATACCTAAATAACTCACAACAGACATTACATTCTAGTTTAACCTTGTCCATTTGAGGGTTGTAACAATCTCCCCCACTTTGACAATGTTCTTCCTCGAATGACACCGAAACACTTTCAAGAGATAAAGACTCATGGGTTGGATATCATACCACACACAATATACATATCTAGGAGGAAGATTCACTTATTGAAGAGACTCAAAATAGAACAAGAAAGTAGGAACAACATGTACAACTTATCATGCAATAAGACTACACATTTCATTTAACATAGGAAGAACTTCTTTCTCCATATATTGTCATGTTCATAACATTACTTCTAAGCACATTATGCACATTTATCATAAAACATAATTATGAAACTTTTCCAATAGTTCACAGTTAAACATGATTATAAGTTTACCCGTGCAATATTTAGGAAATTCATTATAGATGCATAACAACATGAGAGGCAGAATCCTTTAAGACCAATTTAACATATAAACATGAACTCAAGTAAACATACCAAAATTGGAAGGGAAACATGGAACTCATTTTTCACAAAAGAATCTTAATTCATGCACATGCCACATAGGACAAGCAATTTAACTCTATCATAAATAAGACAAAGAGAAAACTATAACTTTACCAGCACCATCATCCGGATTTGAACCCTTGTTAGCTTAAAGAGCGTAGAAACGACCATGATTTGGGGGAATGGGCACTGTATCCTCACTAAGAGATTTCTTGTCCTCTGTTCATCTAGACAAAATATTAGGACAATATTTTACCTAGTTATAATTCTTCCCACATCAGAAGCACCCACAAGTATCGTCTAGAAACTTCCTAAAGTGTTTCTTCCCAAAATTTGAGCAAGTAGGTTTGTCAATTTGGGAAACACCACCCATCTCATAGTTAGCCTTAGGAACACTAGGAATATCTTGATTTGAACCACTCTTCCAAAATATATATTGGCCTTTCTCATTAATGCATCCCCTGCTAGTATTTTTACCTCTCCTCCCAATTTTAGACTATTTAATAGATTGAGAATACACAATGAACCTAGATAGAGTCATGTCACCGAGGAGTATCGTTGTACGACACTTTTATTTCACAAGGTTGGAAATACCGGTAAAAAACCTACTTATCCCATCCTTAGGGTTAGACACCAAATATTGAGCATACTTTGACAACAAAAAAACATCAATGAATACTCCTCCACACTTATATTAACTTTCTTAAGGTTTATGAACTCTTTAACCTTAATTTCTTTCTTCTCACGGGGAAAGTTATTCATTGAGTAGGCTTCCTTAAACTCTTCCCATTCTACTAGCCTATTTTCTATCCATTATGTGTACAACAATTGAGAAACCTATTTCAATAGGTGTGGAAATAAGTCCACCTTTTTCTTAGAAGTCATCCCCATAGCATGTATTATATTATACACATCATACAAGAAGGCTTGGGGATCCTCTTCCACATTAGAGCCAAGAATAGGAGGATTCATCCTCACAAAGTCTCTCAACTTAGATTTCATGGTACTCTAAAAAGTGTTCAACCTAGGCCCTAAATATCGATTCTCTTGATCTTTCATAGATCGGGCTAATGTAAGTAGAGATCCTCTAACTTCCTCATTAGTCATATACATGTGAAAACCGGAACCTCATTCCATTTATTAGCTATAGGGGTTGTTTCTCTTGAGGAACTTGAACACCTTAGGGAGGAACTCTCTCATTCACCACTTTCTCATCCCCTCTTCGTTAGGGAATCATAATTGTATTCATATCCTATAAACACAAGAGAAGAGACTAGAAAAAGCCAATTATAACCTAAACTCTATTGCACGACATCGGAGTAATGAAGAATGTGACACTTCTATCGTCATATAGTCTCTCGCTCATATATATGTCACGACTCATACGGATGAACAAGACTACTAGACATGGATTTATGAGACTTTTAATCCTAAAGAATATTTCCTAACTTTATGCTTTGCTACCAAGTTTGTAACGACCCAAGAGTACCCCCAAGTCATCACACAACGTACTCGACTACTCAGAGGTTTTATGCAAGCATTTATACATATTTCATCACATATATATGAAAAGTAGTACTAAATTAAAAATTTTCTGAATAATGTTCAAACTCTTTTATAGAAACATAACAAAGAACAAAGTCTTAACAAACGCCATCTTAGACACAAATCAATATCATAGGGTCTCAACCATTTCATCAATTTGATAAGAAACTATAGTCTATAAAAAAAGTCTTTTAGGAAATGAAACTAAGACATATTACATGTGCTAGAACATATGAGGATATAAGAATCTTGAGAAAATTTTAATTCCCAAGCTTCACATTCTAAAAGAATCTTCACTTACCACCTACACTTGTAGACATAGAGAAACATATGGAATTAACATATTGAATGCACTAAGTGTGGTCAACATGCAAGGAAACCATTCAATAAGGGACATTTACTTTTGCATATGCTTCCATTCTATTTTTGTAGTAATATTAATCATAAGAGTTTAAGAAACATAATACAAGTGAACAATCACATATTGGAAAATTAAAAAATAATCCATAATATATGACCATAATCACATAGAACCTGGTAATGCATTTATACCCCCTACCTAAGGTTATACTTATACAAAACTAAGTGAGATACAAAGCGGCCGCTCATACAATTCTTTCAAACATACCTAAGTGATTCTTAAGACTTTCCAAATTAAGGATATTTTTTTTCATCACATAACATATAGTTTCATATTCATCACATACGACTTTATAATATTTAGACTCTGTACCTAAGGTTACTCTAACACTCGACTAAGTAAGACATAAAGAGACCTCCCACTGTAGGTAAGAACCTAAAAATTCAGCTTACATTTACTAAGTAAAAATTATTCATTAAATTCATTTAAAATACAAACAACAAATTGAGAGACTTTCACATAATAGTGTTGGAAGACCTACAGAACTTATCCTAACATCGTCAAGGCCTACTCGTGCCATGTGTAGATACTGTCTCATTCCACTACCCACACGTTATAGAACTTATCCAATATAAGAATGTACATCCCACATGATGATAATAGGAATTAACTTACATAGAACATACGAGATCTAGATGGAACTGGCGTTATAATGATCCCACACCGTAGAAGGTGTTATACATTCCAAAGGTAGAACTAGACACATCACATGTTGGCACATGGTTAAGGGATGTCAACGGATTCTTTCTACTCTAGTATCATACTTAAGTAGAGGTACTGCCACAAGAATATCCTCTTGGTGCTTTGCGTTATATCTCATATAGTAATTTCATTAACTTAGGTGTATTAGAGAAGGTACCATCACTATGTCCTACTAATTAATATTACCCTTTTCAAGGATGGGTTCACTAGGGATGCAAACCAAGGTCTATTGGGATAGGTCATTTGTGTACTCTTGAAAGGGTGCCTTAGGCCTACCTATCGAACACTTACTGGTTAAACTTCTTTTCATTATTTAATGTTTCAAATTTTTAACCTTCTTTTATTTATTCAAGGTTTTACATTCACTTAGGGTTCTACCCTCATCAATAGCGGGCACCATGGTTAGGGTTCAAGACACATCATGATAATAATTCAAGGAAGGATCAAATTTTAGGTCTACCAACACAAGATAGTAAATAAATATATAAATGCTCTCCCTAGTCTTTCATAATCATATATCAACAACTAGAGAAGAAGTACATTCAACGATATCATCATATCACAATAAAAGATCGTATACATATCACATGAGAACCTTCACTTTATGCCTTCACATATACCATATCATGATCATACAATTGTAAACCTAATAAAGCCGACACGACCATCTTAATAGCAATTATAACAATTAAACACATCCAACATAAGTGGACCATGCCAATCAATACAATTCAAAATCAAAGTCATAGACAAAGGAATCAAGTAACCTCACCACCTTCCAATTGCCACATTCACCATTCCTTAGCTTTTCCAATAAATTCACATAATAAGAGATATTTACAATAACAATTTAAATAAGAATAGGCCCTCAATTTATCCATGTAGCTGATCCATCAATACTTAATATATATATATAAATTATAATAGAATATATGAACCATTCTAACATTGATGAATACAGAATTCAATAGCCCAATACAATCGACACACAAATTCAATATAATTAAGTCGTGATCAATTCACCCACTTTAGAGGCAAAATTAGTTATTAAAGAAATACATGGGTTTATGGAGTTTTTCATCTTAAAAAGATAAATTAACATTTCTAAATTAATAAAACATCAATTCAAACTTTTTCATGCAAGAACTGAGGCTTTGAATTAAACATAGGATTTCAATGTTTTTGATGATCTTTGAAAAGCCTTAGAAATTGGCTCCTTATATTGATGAAGAATCAAATGGAATTACCAAGGATGGAATTACCATACCTTAATTAAATAAATCCCATGAAATCTATGGAGAAACCAGTGGAGAACTTTCATCCTAGGTTCAACTTGAGTTTATGCTTCAATGAAGTCTACAGAGAACTTATTTTAATCTTGGTTTTTAGAATTAGAAAAGTGAGGTCTAACTAGGTCAGAGGGGCATAAACTAAATTAAGATACTTAAAACACCTAAAATAAACGTGAACTATTTAGTTAGGACATGAGGTGAATTTCCGAAATGACCCCTAAATTTGTCGAGACAGCTGCAGAAATTGTAGTTGTCAATCGACGGAGCGTCACTTCACAAACAGACCATCCTGCCTGTCTGTGGTATGTGAAAGAGACACCTTAAATAGGGGATAAGCTCCCACAACTAACACTAGAGACACCCCCCTTTATATGGGGTGTCGATGGACCTATTGTCAATCGTTTGGTTCGTGGATTGGACTACTTTTGGCAGCTTCATGGCTAATGTTTGGTTCCTCCTCAAGGACCACAAGGGTGGTCCTTGGGAATTCTTACCCATACGTTTCGATAATAAACATGTTCATATATATTTAAAGTCCTGTCCTATTAATTTTTGACAACAAACACAAAAAATATGCAAAGGCAGACTAGAACACACTAGACTAGTTTTCGAACGTCTTGGTCGTTCTACGATGTTTGACTTCCAAAATCTTCAAACAGACCCCTAAATATATTATTCATCATTTTAATACCTTATTAACTCATAACACACATGGTAGGGTTTAAGTTAACCGAGTTCATTTTAAGGGTTGTAACAACACATTTCTATCAAATTTTCTGAAACTTCTAATGATGTATCAAATTTTGAAAAACTATCGAATTCTTTTTTTTCATCTAAATTCTATGATAATTCACTTAATTATTATATAAAATTAATTGTGAAAACTATAATGGACTTGTAGTATTATGAATGAACCAAGGCCTAAAACATTAGAACATATTTTACATAGATAAATTTCGTTGGCATGGTTTGATATTTTTTATGTTCATTTTGTACATATTATGATGTACCAAAATTTTTTGTCTAGGTATAACTTTTCAAGCGTCATTGTAAGGAACGCTCAACTATCACTTGATATCTTATTCAAAAGAGCTAGACATTAAAACATAACTAAAAGGAAATAGTTAGGTTTGATAGTGCAATATAGCACAGTGAATAAAGTACAATTTTTGTAGAGGTGAGATCATAATTAAAGTAATAATAGTATAATTAAAAGGATACCCAGAAAATATTAATTGGTAAAAGTGGTAATCTAACAAATCTGGAGACATATACATACTAAGTTGACATGGAAGGGAACTAAAAGTCAAATTTATCAAAAATAATATTTCAACAAACCCTCTAGGCGTAATATGAATCAAGTAGTTAGAACAAGGTCTTGCACCGGTTAAGTGCCAAATTGTGTGTAAGTTCCATGAGAGAACTTCTTATGTACATTTGTGATCATATGGGACATATTTCATACATTAGTAATTAAAGGATTTTAAATGGTAAGTTCTAACATTTTGTTCATGTTTATGTATAATATTCATGCATGTGTTGGCATGTAGTAATATGTTATAGTTTGTTGTTTACATTCATATTTTTGAATATACCCCTATGATTGTTCCGGTAGACAGTGTTTGTGTACTGATACTACACTTGTTCTTTCCTTGTCTAATATAAGATATATTAAGGAAGTTTCTTCGAGAGGTCAGTTGAGAGACAAACATCAATGATTGATTCCAAGAATGAGCCACTCAAATTACCATGTATTCCTCCTTGTTTCTTTGTCCGTATTTCTGGACGTATACATTTTAGATTATAGTGTACTTCTTTATTGCTTTAAGGGTATCATCCCCATTCACAACTTGTTTGGACTTTTAGTAGAATAACATTAAAATTCTGATGTATTTTAATTCCAAAATGATTTTTGACAACAGATTGAGTTTAGGGGAACTCTGTCTCTTTTTAATTGAAAAGCCTTACTTATTTTACTTTATTATTTGCCTTCTTAGTATAGTTTTATTACTTATGTTTGGTTAGTAATTGTCTCTCTCCCGTTGGTGGGTTAGTGTGAGTGTCACTATCAATGGTATGGTTAGTGTCATTCTGAGACATGAGACCCTTTTCCATGTAGAACAATTTGTTTCATATGGTAAACCTCGCAAACATGAAAATCCTATGCTATAATGAAGTCAAGAAAAGATTTCACAACTCTATTCCCAATTATAGATTTTCACTAACTATTAACCCACAAAACCTATATGATAGTATAATTGCCCGAAAACCTACAACAGAGAAATAGATTTTTACAAAATTAAAAGGAGTGATAATTATTCACAACTTATGTATGCAAGTCTTTTAATATTTCAATGCATGTGAAATATATGAATGTATTAATTTAAATCTATTCCAAATAATTTAAAAATCACTTCAATGGATTAAACCAATCCAGTAATTAGCTAAAAATTACATATTTACCTTTTATATGAATAAAGCATGATTATTGGCATAGAATACATACAAATAATAGAGTTGTGCTCATTCTATGTAAGATGTAGGGGGATATACTCCTCTTCTCTACTTCAAAATTTAGTGATAATTGTTAGTTATTGTATAGTTTGTCATAATTATATATACATTTGTGTCTTGCTTTAAGGCTACCCCTTTACATGAACGTGGTACCTATGATAACAAGTGATACCAAAGATAACCCTGAGCTGAAATAACGTAAGCATACTTCAACAAATACTAAGGGGAAGCTAAAAATATGAGATAAACCAAATGATAGGGAATGCCATATCTAAGAGTGAATATATATAAATATTCACAATAATTTTAAGATACTAAACTATAACTCAAATACTAAAGTTTTAACTTTCAATGTCTGAAATAAAACTGTAACTAACTAAAGATGTTGGAAAATGCCCCAGCTAACTCTAGAAAATACTGAAAACTAAAATGAAATTACTAAATATATAAACATGTCTCTTTTCCTATAACAAAGATGACTAACAAGAGAAGTTGCTGAAACGGAGATTAGAAGTTTGTCTATGTGTGATCTGGATGTTGTGTAACTTAACCTACATCATTAGAAGATGTTGCTTAGGGTACGAGTTAGTACTTCAATGGTACTAAGCATGTAGGATAAAATACAACTAAACAAGGCATATTGAGCAATGATATCATCTGAACATGATAAAACATAATATGATATGTTCAATATAAGCTAAACTCAACGCAATTACCAAGTACATAACATACTAAAACTGAATACTAAAGTATAACTAGGAACTGGTCAATGCACTAGAGTCTAACTTTGAGAGCTACTAATAATTGTCATAAAATCACATAAGCTAACCGTGAATTCCAATATATATTTCTCACCTAGAGAACCCAATATATCTTGCTTAGGGTATAGATGTGTGACATGGTTGTTCACTAAATATAATGCCCACAAAGAGGACTATGAAGGTGATTGAACCTAGTAAACCTTGGTATTAGGTTTACTCCCAACTAAATATATGAACAATACAACATATCAGAAATATAATAGATAGCTCAATGTTCATACATGCTAACTTAAAATAAAACATTAAATGTTGGTAATGAAACATATGAAACTGAGGTATGTATGTTTGCTATTCTGTCCTAGCTAGTGTAATTAATAGACAAAAACGGATCTACATAGCTAGGGTTTTGGAATTCATTCAAGGAACTAAGAAACATCATTACAACAACATGAAAATATGATTCAGAATAATCTAACAACTAATTCACGAGATTTTCTAAAATTTAAGAAACCTTAGGTCTAGATAAAATGAAGGGAATAAAGGAATATCACTGAATTCTAGAAAAGTAATGGATGAATGGAACCTACTAGTTAAATCCTAGATCTCTGGCGATGAATTCAACGAACAAATCTTTCAATTTCGAGAGTGAAATTATGGGAAACCTGTTGCGTTCGTGGAGAGTGGTTTGGTGTACTTTCTCTCTTTTTATTTCTTTGTTGATCGAGTTGTTTTAGGATTAATTACTTCGGGTAATTTTTTTAATTTACTAGGTAAAAATTAAAAAAAATGTAATTTAGGGGTTTAATGCATAAGGAATGATATAATGACCCCTGACTTAAAAGTCTGACGCAGCTCACCAGGGCCCCTCTAATGGACAGTCAAAGAGAAAAAATGTTGCCTAGTTGGTGGTGTTTCTTGGTACTGCGTCTACTGAAGTTGAGGGTTACCTTCCAGCCCTACTACCACGACCAATTGTAAGGACCACGATTGTGAAGGGCCTTGTGGTCAAATGTCTTGTCCTAATGGACTATGTCTGGCTTCCATAAGTACCTTTACTACCCACAAGGTGGTCCACGACCTATGAAGGGTCTCATGGTCCACCAGTGTTGGGATGGGTGTAGACCCACAGGCAGGTCGATGGACTGTGGTTTCTTTCATCGTCTCTGAACCCTGCTGTGGTTCATTGTTTCTAAGTCTGGTTTCGAAGGTGCTATAATACTATGACCAATTTCATACTTATTTTCCATGTCGCTATTTACAATCCTTCACAGAATACTTATTTTTTAGCTGAGTGTTTTGTTTAAATCACCTATCTACCTCAATATAGTACGTTAAAGTATGGTTGCTTTCTACTTTCTCAAGCTCACTTGTGGATTACATTTTTGTATATTACTGCTGTTGGAACCTTTAATCTGAATTAAATTTTTATTTTTCAGAAAATAATACTATAATATTAATTATTTATATTTTTTACAACATTTATGTTCGATATATAATTTTTTTCTCTCTCAAATATATTAAAGTACTAAGAGGTAGTTATATAAAAATATAAATACAAATAATTTTCTAGATTAAAATAGTTTTAATTCTTTTTTGTTTTATTTATTAATCAGCTTTGGAAAAATATACATAGATTTGCCATACTATTCTACCATATTATATATATATATAACATATATACGATTTTGAATTATAATATAAATAATTATTTTCCCTTATAAATTTTCGAAGATCTCATCCTCGCCAAACTTTTGAACGACTTTCATAACTTTTCGACAAGGAAACAAATTATACACGGAAAAAAATAAATGAGTATGAGTAAACTCGCTATTTTAATGTATCAAAATCTTGCGAAAAGTCACTATAAATAGACTCTTGAACTTTGCACTATAGTATACCTTTAAAATCTACTTCATATTAATTTTTATTAAGAATGGACAGGTTTTTGAAATTTTCTGTTTGTTTTCTCCTCATTATTTCAGATTTGTCTTTTTTATTCTTTAGTCAATTTTTAAATTTGATATTTTGCCGCTTCAATTTTATAATATATTTATTTTTGAACTTTTGAGTAATAAATTTGTATAATGATGATTTGAGGAATGTGTGTGATATATATGTGTAATTTCATTGGTTGTAATAGGTTGTTTCTTTGTTTATCAAGCAACCATCTTTGAGTTTATATAGAGATCTAATTACGTAATTTTATTGGTCCACTTCACCTTAATATATAAAAATTCTCAATGTTCATAGAAGAAAAATCAATAGGTTACTATTTGGCCGACTATGTATACGTCCCCCAGTTAATTTGGCATGAAAATGCACAAATTGTAATAATAAACTTAAGATGAAAAATAAAGCTCCAATTTTTTTTTGGTTCATGTGTTTAATCAAATGTTGGTTTTCATGAATTTTATTCCATCTACATAGGATAATACTTAGGTGAATGCAAAACACAGGTGTACCGGAATTCTAAATCAAAAAGGATGTGCACTTTATGATTGCAAAAAAAGAATGCTTTGAGAAACACAATTGGAATGGTCTTTGCTCATGTGGTGGTACTATTGGTGAATATGTTTGTACTTGTGTATATAACTGTACCCTTGATTAATCAAATTCTCTATATTTATTTTTATTCTACAAATAAATGTTTTACAAGAAATATTTTTGAAGTTTGTTATTTATTCAAAAGAATATTTTCTATGCTTTTATTATTCTTTTATGTCTTTATTTAACCATCTTAATATGAAATCTTATAATGCAACCTAACCGAATTCATGTATGTAGACTCATTAAAGAAGCAAAACAAGAACTTTGCATAAAAATAATATTTATTTCAAGGAAAGATCTAGTACAATATATAGTTGCGGAATTATTTTGAACTTAAGTAACTTTGCTTAAAATCTTAAAAGTGTGGCATATTGATGAATTGTCTAATCTATGATGATCATGTTTTTTTCCTTTCCAATGCCTTGTAGAAAAGTATACCTTGAGTTTTGTGAGACACATTTCCATAATGCTTTGTGAAACACATGAGGATGTATCCAACTTTAAAAAAATTATAAAATTCAAAAAATTTATCTAATGTCTCGGATGAGTGCATATGAAAGTTCACTAAATTGTTATCTGAAATGCGTTTTTATAACTTAAAATTGGCTTGTAGTCTTTTTTACAAACCCAATCTCTTAAGTGAAATATCTAAATGTGTCAATATTACTTTTATATATATATATATATATATATATATATATATATATATATATATATATATATATATATATTACACATATGAATTTCATTGGCATTGTTTGATATTCTTATACTCATTTTGTAATATTTTAAACGTACAAAATAATTCTGCGTAATTATAACTATTCATGCACCAGTCTTTGGCACACACAAATAACACTGAATAGATTATTAAACAAAGTTATCCATTGAAACATAACTAGGAGGAAACAATGAAGGACAACAAGACCATAAAGCGTAAAGACTATTGGTATTTTCGTTGGTATATTTTGCTTGGCAATTTACAAACATGATAACTATGTACAAATATTGTATTTACAATATAAGGTTCAGGGTAATGATAAGTAAAGTATGCACCCATAGAAGGACCAAGTTGCATGGTGAATTCCTTACTTGGAGAAACAATCACCGAGGGATACCTAGCTTATCAACCTAGTATGCTAATACTAGAATAGAGTTACCATTATAAGGAAGAGCTTCAGTGGAACACTTATGCCCTAGTTTTCATTTCATATTGAAATTCATAATTTTGTGAATCCTACTTATTTGTTACTTATTGATGCAAATCAACAAACTTCTATTTTGTTTACATATCCCCCCTTTTTGTTACCGTTTTTCAAAAATAATTTTACTAAACTTAGATAATTTTAAATTAGCCCAAGTCTGAACCATATTCCTCGTGCGATATACTCTAACCGAAAAGTTATATTTTTTATTTGACAACGACGACTTATACTTCTTTTGGGAGGTATAATTCGGGTGTATCATACCTTTTAATTCTACACACAAAATTTAAGTTGTTCGTGTAACCCCTCACAATTTAAAATGACTAGAAATGGATAACGAACATGTCTACGACCCCAAAAATGGACTATGGACTATTCAAGGCACCCTAAACTGTCTTATTAGGGGTCCTCGGCCTGTTAAGGACATGGTGGAAAACCTTCCGAGACTAACAAGGTGGGTGTAACTTGCACAAGACACTTGACAGTCCGTGCCTGCTTGTATAATCCGTTTAAGGATCTGTAAAAGTCGCCCATCAAATTTTATGTTTTACACAAACTTTAAGCAATCACATCTCTAAGAACATAATTAATTAGGTTGTCTATAACCTATCAAATTACATGTCATTGAGTCCTCTTTTCAGTGTCACCAAGTCAGCCTCATTTCTAGTTTGGAGTAAAAAGTTATGCCCGTTTTAGTGATACCTTGTTGGGAAGGTGAAGATTCATAGCCTCCTATGTTCCACGTAAACTGTTTCATGGACTGTGGAGCCTTAAACAACGTGGGAAACGTCCCTTTAAAAAAACCTCATAAGTGTTTTAGGTTAGAGTGGTTTTGTTCTTTCCTATATGTGCTTGGTACTTCAACTACACCATCTTAACCCCTATGATAATCTCAACCACAATGTTTTAGACCTAATTATGAGCATACAAGTATTACTCAATTTTTTTTACGTTCATTAACTCAACAAGATAGTAGAGAAAGGTTTGAAGAGGAGATAATCTAGGGTTTTGTAGTGTTCTTCGAGTTCCTTCGATTTCCCAAAAAAGTTGTTCTTTCCATGTATGTTACGCTATATATAGTGTTTGAGTAGTTCATCCTCACAACCTATATCTTTATTCAATTAGTAGAAAGTTGAATCTTTGTTCTTCGCTGACTTTTATGAGATTTCTATATTAGAAGACTGTGATAATTTATGCATTGAAATTCTTGAATTCATGTTTGTAGTTCAATATGATCTCTCTCTCTCCCTCTCTCCCTCTCTCCCTCTCTCTCTCTCTCTATATATATATATTTATATACATATATATATATATATTTATATTTATATATATATATATATATCCTTTATTTATAAGGGGCAATTGATGAGGGACTAACACAACATGATAAGTTTGTACCAAAAGCAAGTTAAATTGGACTTCCTTTTCTTTAGTAAAATTGTAGTACCTTTTCTTTTCATAAAACACATGTATTGTAATATTTTAAACCATGTGTACCTCTCTTTCTCTTCATAATATACGTGTACGATATTTTTCATCTAAACCCTATAACCAAAGTAGAAGAGAACTGAACATCTCTACTCTCTCTCTAACCTTGTGAAAGATGATTAATAATTTCTCCCAATTCACATTCAAAGTTTTTCTTTTCTTTCAGTATTTGTTTATTCTTCTCTTCTGATGCTTATTGGATGAATTATTGAATGTATTTATTTATTATAGGGAAAATCATACTTCCATTCTTCTTCAAATGATTTGTTGCTAGGGCTCTTTCTTATCTTTGGCCTGTATTTTATCTTTATTGGGTAATGTAAGATTTTGAAGAGAAATTATTTACAGATTCTATTTCAACTTTTAATTTAATGAAATGAAAAGAGTTTTTCTTTTGCATCATGAAATGTTAGTATTTAAATGACCTTATAGGCTTTTTAAACTAAGAAGACAGTGGCATTTTTATGTTTTGACGAACTTTATTCAAATCTTTTTTGAATAGTGTAGTTTTTTCCCGTCTTAATTGTTGTTTACCGTGAATAAAGTACTCACGGTTGAATGCATTGATGAAGCACCGAGTTAATTTTGAAGTATGATTAACTATTGAAAACGTACATTAATCATGTCACTATGTAGTATTTCTTATTTTATTAGGTAAGTTAAGTTTATTTTTGTGCATTTTAACACTACACATTCTGTTGTTGGTTAACTTATCTTCTTCTATCCAACACTTACTTCAGTCTTCAAGCTCATCTGTCATCTTTCTTTGGGTAAGTTATTCAAAACTTTTCACTACTACTAAGGCATGAAGTGAACTCTTGGACCTTAACAAGACAGTTGTTGTGCAATTGAACGACAATCTACTGGAAATATGATCTGTTATATTTATAGTGAAAAACTTTATGTAGAAGTTAAAAAGAGGTATATTATGTAATGTTTTCCGCAATTTCATTTAAGACTGTGTTTTCCTCATAAATTTTTCTCAAGGTCACTCTATACATTGTTGCCACACTTTCTTACATTTTGGTATTTAAATTTCTGACTTTTAAATGTACACCAAGAGTAGCCATTGTGTTTTGTAGCTAATATGCTTTGTTTTACAAGGCTAGGAGCAGGGCGTGGCTGATTATGGAGTCTTTTTGTTGATTGGACGAATACATGTTTGGGGTAAATTTTCTTTATTTATTTAATTATGTTATCCATATTTCATCTGCAATTATTGTTTTTGTTAGGGAACTCTCTCATTGAAATTCGGTTAATAAGTTATTGAGCAATTTAACGTGGTAAGAAACATATAACAGAAGACGATAGAAACATAAAAAAGTTAGTTTGGAAGTTGCAGGTATCCATGACACTACCTAGACTCTTAGTTAGAAGAACTCTTCACTTTTGATGTCACATCTTCATCACATTCTCTAAAAATACACTACTTTTGATTAATCGAATACACAAATGTTAACACTTTTGAAGAGTCTAAGAAACATAAGTACCTACAACTCCAATGTTGTTGATATCAGGAAGGACCTCAATGCTAACATTATTCTTAGTAGTGGCCCAACGTATCATTGAAATAAATAAATTTTTACTAAGAATTGTGTGTACAATATTCGTATAATATTGTTACAATATGTGCAAAAATAATGCTAAGTAAAACTTAATTGAAATTATTGTCAATTCTTCTATTTTAAAAAATAAAAAATTTAGTAAATCTTTTCTAAACATTTGTATAAAAAGAAAAAAGTTGCAAATCGTATCATCGTTGAACAGTTCCTTGTGTTTTGGTTGAGCCATCACTGTAGACATTACCAAACATGTGGTACCATATGTCCCCATAATCTCAGCTTAAAGGCATACCATGAACAATTATTTGTACCTGAGAGAATGAATACTATTTTTGGGCCGTCAAGCATGATGGCTAAATGTAATCAATACATAGAAAATATAAAAAAATACGTGGCTAAGCAATGTTATACTATTTAATTACTCGTCATAGTTATAATTTGATATAATTATCACTCGCGACTAACATTATACATTAATTATGTAGGCTGACTATGAGTTTGTACAATTAGTGACATTTGTATATATATAATATACGATTATTTGAGTTACATACATATACAAATGTTTTCAATGTTGAATTGATAAAATCTTGCTTAAAAATAAAATTTTCAAAAATATATGAAAATCATTTATAAAAAAGTTACTAAGTAATAATTTACATCTACATTTTTCTAAATAATTAAATACAGATAACTTTTTAAAAAATTTTGGGCCTCTAATTAAAATTTTGCTTAGGACTAGAATTATGTTGAGTCGTCCTTGATTTTAATCTATCATTTGATTTCTATTTTATTACTCTTATTAAGATTAACATTATTATGAAAAAAAGAATCATATAAATTTTTAGGCTTGATCTATTGGAGAAGAATATATTTATTTGGAGAATTTTGTAAATCGATGTATTCTTTGAAAATGTGAATCTTCAATAGGTGGATTTACATGTAGTCTTTACTAACAAATACTTATAACAATTACATTACAGTAACGTAAACATAGGCTAAAAAAAGTTAAAAACATGCACTAAAAAACAACAATTAATATCATTAATTTAATAATAGTATGAAAACGTACCAGGATTTATTACAATAGAGTGAAATAAAAAGGAAAAATCGTGCCCTCTGAATGCATAGTGTCTCCTTGTTAGTAAGTCCCAAACTGGAGCAAAGTGCACAAATATTTAAATGTTCATAAGAAGAAGAAGTTCAGAATCAAATATTTCACTCTGAAGAAGAAAAAGAATTACAGAATTTTTGATATTTTAAATGAGAAGAAACCCATCTATTTACAGACATAAATGGTAGTGTAAATAAATATTTATTGTATCTCTTATAGTAAATTTCACAACATTTTTGAAAAGTCACAACTTTTTGGAAAGGTCACAACCTTTCATAGATCTTACAACCTTTTATAAAAATTACAACTTTTGATAAAAGTCACAAATTTTCAGTAAATGTCAAAACTTTTTAAAAACTTCATGAACATTTCATGAAAGGGAGAGACAATTTGCATTATAAGGGTATGACCTCGCGCTCAACAGATTGCGTTAAATTTTCAGCACGACCATAACATTATGTATTGAAGTTTCTTTAGCGGGATATACAGAAAGTATCTTATTCAACCTTGGTTTGATACTTAAATTACAAACATGATTACTTAAGCTATATAGTTAAAGAGGTTAAACTTTTGTCTGAAACGTCTAATACACAATATCGATGTTAGGCCATTCATCCAATAACAAGAAATATCTTCCTTTTTGGATATTTTTTATTATTTAAAGATAACATCTTTTCGATAAAGTGAATGGTACAATCTCTCTCTATAGTGAGATCTTGGAAGAATTGACTTTAGAAGATGGTATTTTGGTTATTTTTGGTCATTTAGTGCCTTGACATGTCAAAATTTACAAGTAATTTAATATGTACTTTTATCTTTAACCACATGCTATTAGTTTATCTTAGCAGATACTTTTACAAGTATTTAGATCCGAATTTTCCACTAGCATTATAAGCTGTTGAAAAATATGAAACATGGGTGGTATTATCTGTTATCACTACAGAAAATGACAAAAGAGAGCTATAAGGTTCAACCTAAATGACTTTTATCTCAACCAATCTTTAGTTGACAACCAGGGTTGTGTAAATAACACCTGAATAAGCCAATTAATACTCATGAGAAACCAACTTGAATGTTCCTACTAAGTTTATTAAGGATAAACTCTAGGTAGTTTAAAAGTTCCATTATATAGTTCTATACAGTTAAATTTGTGCAATTATACACAAAGTGATAATATGTGAGATACATTTTGTGTGTAGTATCTTTGTTAAATGAGCACTTCAATCCTTGTTCAAATTTAACAATTTCAACGTAGTAATCTTTTTCTATCCTTTTTAGAGGGTGAAGGGATATGGGTCTTTGTTTTTTTTAATGTTGAATTCATACATGTGATTCTTCTATTTAGAATTGAAGTGGTACTAATTGATCTAACAATATTCATTCCATGTGAATCGACTCAATTTAGTTGCAGGGTCATTATGTGACAAAACTTTTCTATATTCTATTCAACAATATGTACAAAAACAATACCAAATTCTGTATTTTTATGATAAAAGACCTTCAAGTCAACATTATGATCTCTATGAAAAAGTTCAACCTCTAAACAAATTGGATATTTATTTCCCTACAAAATTTTCATTTGCCTACAAGATTGTCTTCAGTACAAATATTTCAATAGTTTGGTCAACAATCTATACAAGCAACATTTTACCATCATTATTTTCTCTCCAATAAAATTGATATTATTTTCCCCTTCTAGAATCTTTTGTGTCTCAATCTATATATGTATGTATGTATATTGATTTTGAAAAGCAAAGTAGGTTAAAGAGAAAAGTTAAAAAACATGTCGTAAAAGGTTACAAATATATCCTTTTTATAGTGAAAAATAGCTATATTTTAATAAAAGTATATTATGTTTCATTTTTTCTATATCGATCGTTTACATGAAAGATAAGTCCATGACTATACATTTTAAATGCATGTTTTGAACAAAGACTTTTAGGGAAGAATCCAATGGTTTAACATATACTGTTTAATGGTTAAGAAAATGAAAGAGTACGATTGGTGTTTCGTAAGAGTACTTTAGTAAAGTAATATTCCTTTTCGTTGTCAAGGTTTATTGACAAAAGTCGTAATTAAAGTCAAGTAATACTCCATTTAATTGTAATGGGTGATTTCAGAAGAACTGATATTGATTATTTTGATAGTTGTATCAATCACCGAATTCAGTAAGAGTCTACTGTAACTCAAAAGTTTCATATAAAACATGTAGCAAATGTAGGACAAGAAAGCACTGATTTATCAAGTAACTCATCAGTGCCTCTTAGAAGTCCATTTAAATGTATCAAAGTTATAGTAGTATCCATACACTTACAAGATACAGAATGACCATTGTAACATGGGTTAAATGTTGTATCATTTGTAGACTCATAGTAGTGATTGTCGGTAAGAGAAATCTTCTCAAATTAAAGTATATAATTTCATATTCTTTTTCTTGCATTTCTTATTGTAAATCTTAAAGGATTTTTACTTCATCATCATGTGTTAATTAAGTTGAGTTGCTTTCGCTCCTTTAGTTAATTTAAATGTTTAGTCATCCATATCACATACTCATACATTCAATATAATTGTCAATCTACGTTCATCCTATTATAATGAAGATAAAACTTTTTGGAATCATCAGTTGTCACAACCCAAGGGTAAACCCTGGCTGTAACATGGGGTAGTTGACCCGAAAGAGGTCTCATACAAGCCCTAAGAATATCATAATATAAGATAATAGAAGTATACGGAAATTTTAAAAACATTTATCCATACAATCGAAGTCTTTTCATAAAATTCAAGCTCAAGTATTTACTACAATTTTGTCCAAAACCATCTAATAAAACATTAAAATAAAACCGTTGGGACATAGCGCATACAATATTCTCAAAATAAAAAGGTTTGTCCTCAATGCTACAAAGACTCACCATAATTTCACTCCTTTGCTCCTTAGAAGCCTAGCTTGAAAGAATAGAACTCAAATTTCCGAACCCTATATTTGATTAGAATTTAATCAAAGTATTTGTTAGTACAAAATGTACTAAATATGTTAGCTAGAATAATAACATAAGAGCATATCATAAGGGTTAGTCAATAGAAGATATAATCCAATATATCATGAAACATAAACTATAAACATAAGACAAATTATTTTAATAACAAGCAAAATCTCTAACATAGACATAATATTAGCTTTACCCTACTCTTTATCATTCATTTCATAACTGACTATTCTAAAATAACATCAGGGCATACTTGTGCCATGCATGAATAGCATCCCATAATACAATCCAATATAATTAATTCTTTTTGGTCATCTTAATCATAATTTATATAAATGGTCAATCATAGGATTTCACTCTATAGGAGTACTATAACCAAAAGTAACGTCAAACCACACTTGTTCAATGCATGAAAGGCATTGGATAATAACATTCAAACTAAGCATAACCTTGAAGTCACCATCTGCATACCTAACATTCACTTTGTCTCATTCTTAACTTTCTTCATATAAAAAAGGAACTATCACCATAAGTCAATCATATCATGCAAGGAAATTATAGAAACTACCCAAGATAAAGATACATCAGAAGGAACACTTCATAAGTATCTTCAAATCATATTTATTCAATGTCTGGGTAACATCTGAAACTACTATCCACACTGAGTACCCGTTTATGCCATCATACATACTCATTAATTAGGGACTAGTCCCTCTTTACTATTTTCCTTTAATCATTTTAGGTACTTATCTTCTTATTACAATTAAAAATATCACACATTAATGATAAGAAGGTATCAATCCAAGGCTACCGAGGATTAGCACCCTACTAGCATAGACAAAGCTAATAATCTATCTAACGTTACTACATTATATTAGATAAGGCTCCCATGGAGAGAATACTATGATGCAGGTATAAACTATTTTCAAATGAATACAAGTGTTCCATCCTAGCTACAATGAAACACATCCAACGAAGTTAATGAAAGCTACCCTTAGGAGAGTATGTTTTCTCAATCCTATGCTCGTTAAAATGTTGTTTACCTAACAAACTAAAGCTATTGTGAAGGAATTATACAACCCTATTTGAAGATACCCTTAGGAGAGTTTATGATTCATGAATCCTAGACAACCTTTACTACTACTAATTAAAACTACCATAAAATTATCTTATAATTCCTAGTCACGCTACACTTAGGAGAGTATATTATGCCTCAATGCAAAGATACCATGAGATGGTCTTTTCTTAGAAAGTCAAGATATAAATGAAGGGTTCACATATCTCAACCTCAAGATATTAAAGTAAAACATTCTTTTTTTCATTTTAGGTGATTAGATTTATAATTAGAATTTATCTATGTGAGATAACCTTGAATCTCCTGGCATCTTTATGCCTAAGTATGAAGGTGAGAATAAACTTTCTGCAAATACAAAATAAGATCACCTCAAGTTATCTTTACTCTCAAAATCCTAACATTCATGATCACAAGCCTTCCTCTCAATGATTTAATTCATACCATAATCATTCATACCTAGACTTAAGGCATCTTTAACACATTCTTCATAAATAGGTGATTCTTTAATAATGAAGGTTCAATTTCAACTTTACAAATCATGATCAATTATAAATACTAAAATATAGTTGAATTGATATCTATATATTTCTAATATTGAACAACTTCTATACATGTCATTAATTTAGAAGATCACCTATGAATCTCATATTTTACTTCTCATAGCATAGGCCCACATATTATCAATTGTTCTAATTTGACTAAGGTTGACCGTGAAATTTACATAAATTCATCATAATATCACAATTAAATTCCAAATAATCGTAATTAGGTATTATCAACTCATTTGGAATCACACTCATCAACCACACAATATACGAAGAAACCCTAGCTTAGATTTGGTTTTAATTTCACAATTAGGGGGGGGGGGACTTAGGTGATCTAAAGGTTGAAGAACCCATAGACGAATAAGATAAAATATATTTATTAAATTCCCTCACAAAATCTTGTAACAATTGAGTCTTAATTTTTCCGTATGCTCATCTTCTTCTTCTTCTTTTGGTTTTCTAGAGAGAGAATATTTTTAGATGAAGAACTTTGGGATAGTTTGGGTTTTATTAATTAATGACTTAGTTTGGGTGTTTAATGACTTAAAATACTTTATATAGGTGTATAAAGTCCATATATGACCCCCATTTAAGATGAACAAAAAATGAATTACCTAATTTTCCCTCATAATATGGCCATGGTGGTAGCCAAAACGACAGGGCTCATGAGTCGTGGTCCTTGGGTAGTGGTTTGGCCTCCTTCATCCTAATTCATGACCACGATTGATCCTACGAGTCGTGGTAAAGAACACTAGTGATGATTTAACTTAGGGTTTTCAGGCAGTAGCTTGGCGTGGAAGCCTTGCCTCCCACAAGACTAAGAGACTTCGCGAGACCTCCCATGTACCGTGAGCAAGAGCACTAGTCGTGAACATGAGGCTACACCTTTCCAAAGTTGTGCGGAAACGTTTGCCTTTAGCTTAGGCTTTTCCCCTTTTCCTTGGCACTTCCTCTTGAAACCCTCAATTAAATCTTAAGTGGTATTTCAAACTACGAGGTGTAATATGTGCCTTGATGTTTCACGACAAAACCCCTCAGTCTAAGTAAATAGTTTTATCAGTGACCTTAAATATCATATAAAACACTAGAACCCTGATTTGAGTCTCTAGTTATGTTTACTAGTTTTGTTTGTATTAAACTTGAAGGAAACCTGCTGGTTGTTCATGGCAAAATTGGCGCCTCCTTCTTATTCTTTTGCTCTTCGTTTGAATGATTTTGGTAAAAGAGGTTTTTGTTATGTTCTAACTTGGTTAATAGATTAAACTAAGATAAACAACACAATTAAGGGATTAAATGACGTATTTTAGGTGTCTAACGCAAGGGGAAAAGATCCAAATGGACCACTTAAGAATCTGACGGGGGCCAACGACACGCCCCATGAGGTACCGTCAATGCGACTTCGACCTGCAAGTCGATCATGCTTTGCGGGCTAGATACAACAGGTTCTTGAAGGAAAACAAAAACCCCTACCACATCCTGTTTAAAGGACCACATACCGTGAATGCCATTGTGGTTTTTTACATGGCCTGGTGGTCTGCTAGTTCACATTCACGGACGCTCCGATGGCTCGCCACCAAGACCACGACTCATAGAGTGCTCCCTGATCTGATTGTTAAGATTTGAAGGTGTTGCCTTAGTCAAAAA
The DNA here is from genome assembly GCF_036512215.1 of Solanum lycopersicum. Lineage (NCBI taxonomy): Eukaryota > Viridiplantae > Streptophyta > Magnoliopsida > Solanales > Solanaceae > Solanum > Solanum lycopersicum. The sequence goes on from NC_090809.1 coordinate 29,291,932, forward strand.
ATTGTTCCCAGAACTCTTGAGGTGGTCCACGATTTGTGAAGGTCTGTGTTGTCCACTACATATAGGGTTGGGTGTGAACAGTAATTAGGTCGATTGATCGTTGTTCCTCTCTGGGTCAATGAACCCAATTCGGGTTCACCTATTTTTTTTGTTGTTCTAGTCTTATAAGTTATGGATTGAAAGAGATGCAAACACTACAACTAAGCACTAAAAACTAAAATTTAACTTGATGAGTTCAAAGAACATGCAATTATGTCAAAAATTGCAAGAAGAATGAATGGATGAGTTTGAAGACCATGCAATTTTGTTGAAAATGCAAGAACGGCGAAACGAACATTAAAGAAGGAATAGTTTACGCAAGAGTAAATAGAAAACTGGAGAGGAACTATTACATCATGATTAAAATTGAATTAAAAGGAAACAAATGAGGGTACTCAACCTTCATAGTTGCTGTGGCTTCCCATGTAGCTCCCTCTATGGACTGATTCTTCCGTAAAACCTTTATTAAAGATACTTCTTTGTTTTTAAAAATTCGAACCTGAGGATCAATAATTTCAACTGCCACCTCTTCACATATATAAATTTAGCAAAAAAATTACAACTTTCATAGCACGTCATATGGTAGAACATCACTTCCAATATATATATATATATATATATATATATATATATATGTATGTATGTATAATATGATAGTACATAGTTAAAAACTCTAAGTGTCTTTTCCATGTTAGACACAACATCGTCAGAGTACTTTAGGGATAAAAACTCTAAGTGTCTTTTCCATGTTAGACACAACATCGTCAGAGTACTTTAGGGACACCACCTTTACACCATAAATCATAAATATATTTATAGCTAAACATTAAAGTAAGATAGACTAAGCAAATCCTTGAACTTAGGGATTGTTTTCCTTGTGTTTGGGAATCACATATCAATCCCCTTTACTTTAAAAACATCAATTTAAGCATCCATAACCTACATATTGTGAAAAAAGGTGAAGAAGAATGGAGTTAGTACGACAATGAACTAAGTATGACAACCATGAATTTAAAAGGGACATTATACTTGAAACAATGCATCATACCTTTTTGTGAAAACCTTATAAAATTTTTATACAATAGCATTATACAACTTACATAGTTATTATAGGTCTATCCAGTGGTCATACATTACATAAAATAGCACATTGCATTTAAGGTATATTAATCGTCACTTAAATACTAAATTTACAGTGAGCAAATTATCTTTACACTGAGTTCATTTAAATTTGTTTCCTAGACTTCCCAAGTAACTCTATAGTGATCCTTGGTGCAATGGATCACCTTAAGGGCACAAGGTAACTCATGCATACCACCTACATAATCATACCTTTATAGGACAATTTTATAAAACAAGGCACATACTTCATATAAGACCCAACATTAGACCTTACTCACAATCCTAATCTAAGTCTATTAGTGTAATGTGCAAGTGAAGCCCCACAACCTTACACATACTTAGTAAACCTATCATAAGACCGCAAACATTATAACATGTACTTCATACACCAACCATAATAGTATAGTCAACTACATTCATATCACATAGGACCTTCAATCATATAGTCAATAAAACCAAAATTATGCACATAAGGACATACCTCATCATATAGATCTATTTGGACTCATACCATGCATATCAACAGAACAAGTGGAGGATACTACAAAGTCATGCATAAGTAACATAAACATTGTCGCATGCATTAGAATACCTTCCTAGAACTTTGCTCAAAAGCTACTTGTGCAATGCATAGGTGAACTCTCATACCCTCACCTACATTAAGCAACTTCCCTGCAGTTATCCTAGTTAGCGTTCTTACTTTACTTCCAATTTCTATTTTACAATAGGGAAACTATAGCCATTACTAACATTAAGACCATAGGTGCTAAACATGATATTTGGTTTTGTATAGCCTTACACCAATGGAAGGTGATTTACCTATGTATGATAGAAAACTAACAAATGCTAGCATACTAAGTGATATCACTTTCTAGATCCTATGTGGCAAGAATAGTTTATAAAACTTGGAGGTATATGTTAAAACCCTTTTTATGCCAAATGGGGCATTGTAGTTATCCACCTATGGAAACTCTATTTATGCCTATTGAGACATTGTAGTTATCAACCTCGTAAGGACTATGGTCAACAAGCCTTCCCATATTGGGAAGGGGTACCCCTCATCTAATTTCACTAGGTGTTAAGATAAGTTTCCTTTATTGAAAAGCCTTTGTTAACATTATTTTATGAAATGCAGGCTTAGGAGAGTTAACCCCTCATATGCTTAGCTCATAGGTCATAGATGATAGTTCATAAACCTATATCATGTGATAAATTCATTCATATAGACATAGCTTATTCAAGAACCTATCTAGTTTAGGATACTCTTTAGAAAACCTTTCAAGAGACCCTTTATTGACTAGATCCTCATACTTGTGTGTCTACATAAATGTGAGCAAACCATTTAGATAACACCTTTAGACCATACATGTTCATACCTTACTTTATTAATATATAAGGGTATATATATAACTATATTAGCATTCTTTTCATATAAACACATTTAGAAACTATGAAAATTCATACTTCATCATGCCATATACTTTGCATCATAGCATATAAGACATATTCATAGCATTTTTATACATTATTTTTCATGTATTACAGTCATAAACCTAGGACTATCCTAACGAGACACACATGTGTAATGCATAGAAAAGGTCCCATACTAGTAAACCTATCAAGTAATCTTATTTAAAGGTTACATAACATATTTCATACACATAAGACTTACATTCATTGTATGTAGACATGAGTGCATATGAGAATAACCTTTTGGTGGACGCCATGAACTATATTACTTGTAAGCATGGATCCTATGTGAGTGTGTCTACATTGGTCAACATTGTCACATAATGTATATGAAAAAAATATTGAGACATCCACCTTTGTAGGACCATAATGTACCTTCAAGCATAGACCACACATCACAATTTTCGTAGGAGACAAGATAACTTCAACGCTTGTATTTAATAGTCCTGACATTAGCTAATCACACATTCATATAGGGATATATAGGTAAGGTGTTATTAACCATTATAACTCCTCAACGGAAGAACCTAAACCTACCCTAACATAGTCATTCACATGCTTGTAACCATTGAAACAAAACCTAGACCATATAGTAGAATAAAAACTAGACATCAACTGCACATACTATAATCATCATAACCATACACTCATATATTATAACATTACCTACAAGTTCATGATTCCTACATATATAGATTTACATGAAGTACACACCGCCATCATAAGTGGACCATACCACACAATGCCAATTCTATCAACAATACTATAGAAAAGGAATGAAATAGAGCAATCTTACAAATCCATTAACCTTTGATCATCATTAATTAATACTCACAATACATCAATATTACAAACATAGTTCAGTAGCTAAATGTATCTTATCATGGATGAAATCATGCATTAACCTCAACAAGATCATGAAACAAACATGTACATTATATGACCTATTCGATAGAGAGTAAGGAGTATAGATTTTATATATCTCCCATGATTGATCTTCAATGATTAGTACACACAATCCATCATTAATATCAATATAAGTCAGTATATAAGGCGATAATAACCTAACAAAATCCTATTTCAATTATCCATAGAATCGAGATAACATTAAAACTACATTAGCAATCTATAGATGATTGAAGAACATAAGTCAGTTTTACCTAATCTTAAAGATTTGATCCACATTGGATACATAACATATAATCCATAATAAATATACACGATAGCAATTAGCTAAAATTGAATTTAATATAATTGAATCATAATATAATCCTCTTAACATCAAAATCAAAGTAACCAACACATATGCTAAATCAAGAGTTTGAAGGATCATGGATTAAACATGGAATTGGATCGAAAATCAAATTAAAATGAGTAGTAAATCATCAATTCATATTCATAATGCTTTTAAAATCGTTTACAGAAAGAACCTATGACTTGATTGAAAGATATAGAGTTTGATCATTAATTCTCTTTGAGAACTCGTAAAGGTAATCTCTAGATGAAAGGTTATCTAGAGATGATGGATCAACATGCGTCATTATTGGAGAAAACAACCAAAACTTGATGAAAAAAACTTCACAATCCATCACCATGGCTGTTGTTTAGCTTCATCTCCAATGGAGGTTTCTAGAACCGATATTTTGGGAGAGGGAAGTCTAATTTTTGAATCATTTATTTGGGAATGGGCTTTTCATGTTTTGAACAAACTTACTATAATAAAAATAAAAAAATATACCTGGTATGGTGAGATTTGGACATCGGGTGAATTAACCATTCACTCCTTCAATAATATAGTCCTAGTAGTTGAAACAGGCTGCAACGACGGTTTGCATTGACGCCTAGTAGGGAAAATGATGGACCGTACTGTTGGCCGTAGTTTTTGAATGAGGATTGTCCATTGGATTGAGAATTAAAAATTCTATATCATGGAAATTCCTCCCCATTGATGGGGCGTAGGTCATCCTACTATCCATCATTTGAAAGCGTAGGTAGACACTGCCAACGTAGTGTCTAGGTAGTCTTTGGGTCTTCCTTTGAGGACCTTTTGAGGGGACCCGGACATTTCCAACGTAAATACATATATTAAAATTTTAAGGAACTTCCATAAAGTTTGAGCATCAAACAACACTCTCAACACATCCAAACATGCGTGGCACACTCAAGTAACACATGCACATCTCAAGGTCTAATGTTTGAACGTTTGACTTCCAAATGACTTCAAATAAATCATAAATGATTTAAAACACTTCATTAAAATGTTGACAAACTTATAGGTACATGTGATAATTTAGAAACCCTAACTCATTTTAGGTTTCTTACAACATACCCTTATTAAAGATTCTGTGAGGTCCTACACATCTAGGATTAGAAGTTCTCCTTCTTGCACAATCTCATCACAACCTTCATGGGTGATACTCATAGAAAAACCTAATAATTGATTTTGTATTCTTTGTCCCATGTCCTTACATTTGTATAGGAATTCTGACGACTCTCAGTTGTCTCAATTCTATCTCGGATGATCTAAACTATTTTCATAGCATCCGGAACTCAATTTGACTCTATCAATTCTTTTTCACCTTCTTCAAACCAACGAACTGGAAATCTGCATATATGCTCATATAATGCTCATATGGGAAAATATGACCACTAGAATAATCATTGTTATTATTCAATAACTCTATGTGATATAGGTGATCATCCAAACTACCCTTATAATAGATCACGCAAGCTCTGAACATGTCCTCTAATGTATGAATGATATTCTCTGTCTAACTATCATGTTGATGTTTTAAATCTTGTATTGATATGCACTTTTGTACCAAGACCATTCTGAAATGACTTCTACAAATGAGAGGTTAAATAGGGAGCTTTATCTAAAATGATGGAAAAGGGAACCCCATGTATTCATAGTATCTCATTGATGTAGAGTTAAGCGTAGTTCTCACAAAAATATGCATTCTTGACAACCATGAAGTGAGAAGACTTAGTAATTTTGTCTACTATAACACAAATGGTGTCATGTGACTTGAGTACGAGGTAAACCTGTAATAAAGTCCATCTTTATCACTTATCATTTCCATATATAAATTTTAATCTCTTGAGGCATACCTGTAGGTTGTAGATGTTATACGTCAACTTGATGATAATTAGACACTTACCCACAAAATCTACTATATCCCTTTTCGTGCAATTCCAACAAATTACATCCTCCATATCATGGAACATCTTAGTGGAACCTCGGTGAATAGAATCCTTGGATTATGGGTTTCGGTAAGGATGTTCTGCCTCAACTCACTCATTTTATGAACACTCATGTTACCCTGGTAACGAAGCACACCGTATCCCGCTTGGGAGAAACACACTACTTCTGACGGATGAAGTACACCCTTCCACTAAATTAATAGAAGGTCACTATATTGGTTATCCTTAACCTCGACTACAAATGAAAATTCTAATATTTTCTGAGTAATCACACCCATATCTGACAACTCAATGAGACAAACTCCTAAGCAAGCAATCTGATGAACATCTTTCACTAATTCCTTCCTTTCATCCTCAACATGTGCTACACTACCCATAGATTGTCTGTAGAGAGAACATGACACTACATTGGACTAACAATGATGATAATTCACATTTATGTAATAGTATTTGAGGAACTCTATCCTTCTCCTTTAGCGAATATTAAACTTTTTTTGGATTAACCCATACTGAAGGCTCTTATTGACAATTATCACATATACGTGAACAACATACATGTAATATCTTCAAATCCTTAGGGAAAATACGATGGCTGCAAACTCAAAATCTTGAGTTGGAAAGTCTCTCTTATGTACCTCAAAATGTTTAGAAGCATAATTTATAACCTTACCTCGCTCCATTGACACACAACCTATGATAACTCTAGATGTATCACAAAAGATAAAATAACTGTCTAAACCCTCTGGTAGAGTCAAAACGGGAGATGTAGGAAACCCCATATTAAGTTCTTAGAAGCTCTTCTCACAGTTATGTGACCATGCAAATTTAACCTTTGTCTTTGTTCAGTTAGTCAATCGGGAAGATATGGATGAAAATTCTTCCAATAAACTTCTGTAATAACATGCTAAACCAAAGAAACTTCTCATATATGTACAAGTGGTGGGTTTTTGCCAATGTTTCACTGCCTCTATTTTCTAAAAATCCACACAGATCTCTTTTGAAGATACCACATAACCATGTAAAGCAACTTATTTTAATGAAAACTCACATTTTCTAAACTAATTGAATAATTAGAGATGCTAGAGTGTTCGTAGGATATACCTTATATGAGTCACATAATCCTTCTCATTCATAGACTAAATTAGGATATCAACAATAAATACGATAACAAATAGGTCCAAATACTTTTTGAACAACTGATTCATCTTATCTATGAAAGTTATAGGAGAAGTTGTTAGTAAAATGAAATAACAAAAAATTCATACTGACCATACTTAGTTATAAATGCTATTTCGGGATGTCACTATCTCTAACTTTGAGTTGGTGATATCCAGATGTGAGGTCTATCATTGAAAATGACTAGCACCTTGATGTTGGTTTAACAACTTATCAATCTTTGGGATAGGGTACTTATTATTGATTTTGACTTTGTTCAAATGATGGTAGTCAATGGACATCCTAAGCGATTCATTTATCTTTTTCACTAATAACTTTGGAGCAACCCATGGTGGGATACTTGTTCTTATGAATCCCTTATCAAGAAGATCTTTCAACTCATGTTCCAATTAGATCTAACGGAAACACTTTTTGAAACTCATTTAATATAGGAAATTACTTCAGAGTTGGGGTTGTAGAGTATGAATATTTGACCCGAATAATATATATATATATATATATATATATATACTTTTTAGAGATCATCTTTATATCCTTAAGGTAAAAGATAAATCCACCTACATGAATGAAATTACTGACCTTCCATTCTTAGACCAGCTAGATTGGAATCTCAAAATGAACGATCCTACTTCTGCAATCAACTCAGGCATAATAGAAATGCAACCAATCCATGGCTAGAATGGTGGTATGAGAGTCTACAATTTCTAACATTAAAAGATCTGTTGAGGTGACTTCTAAGAGATGTGACATGAATATATATGTATACACGTTACCAATAACTAGGTCATCAACTTGAGTAGAGACTAACAAAGGTTTTGAAAAAGTTTTTCGACTAACAGTGATGCTTACCTCTATATATGGAGTTACAAAAGATAAAGTGTCCGAAAGATCTAATAATACATAAACATCTAAATTAAAGAGTACTAATGTACTTGTTACCACATAACAAGAATCTTCTTGGCGTGGAGATCATACAACTTTCTCTAGTACTAACAAAAACCACATGTACCAAATAAAGTACACTGGTGAGTTCGGCAACCTACTATTGCTGCTGGAGCTTTAGGCTGAACCCCATTCTTGTTACCTCCTTAAATTGCCTAGAAAAAGTGAAATCTTTCAACATATAGCAAGAGTGAATACACTTAAAGCGTCGTACCTTGCATGCAATTAACTCACCCAGATGGTTTTTACCACACTTTGGAGACGTTTTGAATGTTAAATTACTTGATGCACACCCCTAAGACTTAGAGCCTTATGCCCTACCGATCATATCCTATCAAAACATGAAGATGGAGTACTAGGTGATGAATGTGCTAGGGCAGACGATCTCTGTTGAAAGGCCGTGCTATTTTTGCAACCCAATTTCTGGTGAAAGTACTCATAGTTCCCTAGTCTATTCTTTTTATTGTCCTTAACCATTTACCTAGGATTATCTCCCACAATCTGCGCAGCATGATTCATGACTCTAGAGTTATATATCTCTTATAATAACATAATATTCATGCGCTTTATGTTTACTAAGTCGGATACCCCAAATAAAAACTTACTCATTTGTGACCTATAATTGGCAACCATGTGTGGGGAATATGTAGAGAGTTGGGTAGGGTAAACTTGAGTCCATATTATTCGATTGATATAGAGCCTTGTCTCAAATTCATAAATACATGGGCCCTAGCCTCCTTTGATTCTCTTGGGAAGAACGTGTTTATAAAAGCTCCGGTAAAGCACTCCCAAATCACAGGAGTGCCATCTGTATCTTTGTTTTCTTCTCATCTAATGATAAAAATGTGATCTACATCCTTAATCTTGTACAATGCTAACTCTACCCTATTTTTCTCATCACTTGCATCACTCCATAGGTTTTCTTGACATTGTTAATGAATTTCTATGGGTCCTCCATAACTACCATCTCAGGAAGATAAGGCAGATTCATCCAAACAAAATCTCATACTCTCGATGCTATTTATCCACCGTTTTATTTTTAGAAACTAGGACATGTTGATTGTTCTGGATGGCTACACTCTGAGACAAAAGCTTAATTCCATTCTAAAATTCCTCATTCAGTACCTCAGGATATGACACTGGAGGAACAAACAAAGTAATGTTTTCTTACACCACTTCCTAGCATGCACCCATCGATGTGGTTCACTTAACACCCATGAAAGGGACTCTACTTAGTGCAAATCTTCTGACATCCAAGAACTCGTAAAATGTTCTGATATAATGTTTTTAAGGCCTCGCAGTTATCCCATGAGTTGTAATTTCATAAGCATAGTAACCCACTAAACAAAAGATACTATATATAAGCTTAAGACATGAGATGACTGCAAGATACGAAGTACCCCTTACTTGTTTGGATATATATATATATATATATATATTATATATTGAATAATAGTTTTGAATATAGATGAAGCTGAATATCATATGAAATTTGAAAAAGCGTCTATTTGACAAGAGTTGTTGGACATGTTCCAGCATAACCTAGGAAAGAAAAAACTTAAATGAGAGACTAAAATACGAAAAAAAAGTCTAATAATCTCGAAGTATGAGGATTAACTGTGGATGTTGTTAAATATGGGCCATGAACCAATCCACATGTGATCTTATTCTTGAAGACATGAACCCTTATAGGAAATAGATATACTGTAGAGTATTCATCAGTACTTGGATGGTACTGAGGATGCATGATAGGATAAAAAATAAAAAACATATAAATTGAACCAAAAACATATTTGTGGAGTAATATAATCTAAATGTGATGGAAATACTAATATATACTTAAAAGAACTGAGCTGGCTGCAATGACATGTTATATAACATGCGGAGACTGAATTATTAAGTGTACCTTAAAACCATGTCAAATGCACTAATGTCTGACTATAAGAGCCATTATTATGCCTCATCAAACAATGAGAGCTAAATGTTGAGTCTGATGTATATACTCCATTGAAAAGACCCAATATATCTTGCGAGGAGATTAGATGCATGACTACCGTGATATCTAAATATTATGCCCACATAGGGGATTTATAAACCTAGAAGTCATGTAGTTCTACGACAATGAGGGTATGTTGACACCCCAATGTTCTAGGTGTTAATTCTACTCCTAACAAAATATGTATATGACTCATTATGACTGAAATACTGAAATGATGAATAGCTCAAGACATTGACATGCCAAATAAGAGAATGTTAAACTATTTACTGATAATGCACTATTTTAAAAACTGAGGCATTTATATATTTTAACTGGCCTAGCATGTATAATTCATGAACTTAAACAATCTACACAACCAGGGCTCTCAATTTAATGAAAAAACAAGAAACTATATCATAGATACCTAATAATTTTATCAGGAATATTCTAAATGCGAAATCACAATAAATATCTATGTTTTTAAAAACCCTAGGTCGAAGAATGATATAGAAATAAAGATCCTAACTCAATTCTACAAACCTATTGGATGAAAGGAATCCATTGGTGAAATCCCAAATACCTTGTGACAAAATCTATGGAAAAATCTTTCAATTTCATGGTTGAAATGTGAAGGAAACTTATTGGTTGTTCTTGGGAAAATTTGTGCCTCTTTCTTTTTATTTTTCTATAAGTTTTAATGATAATTTTAAATAGAGGTTTTGGTTATGTTTTCACAATGTTATTTGATTTATACCAAGGAAAATGGCATAAATAGGTTGCACGACCCAAGGGTACACCTAGATCTAACATGGCACATAGAACACCGAAAGGCACCATGTTTGCCATGTAGCATATCATAAGACAAATTATTAAACCAATAAAATTAAAAACACATTTCAAGTCCAAAATTTTCATAATGTTAAGAGGATGTCTAGACTTATCTTAATATATTAATATATTACGAGACTTTATTCAAATAGGGTCACAACTAATAAAACATAGTCCAAAAACAAAATACAAGAAACAAACTACAATGATAATATCCGTCCTTGAATCAACAGGACTCACTAACGTTCTAGGAGAATGAGAAAAACAAAGATTTAACAACAATGATGACCAGATTGAGTACCGTACCCTACACATTGGGAAAATGTAGAAAAAGCATGTTAGTACCTAAATGCACTTAGTACAATAGACATGCCTAATAACATTAAAATCATGTTAAAAGGGATATTTTAGATTAACGCATGATGTTTACAAAGATAAAATATCATTTTGTAGATAATGTAACAACAAAAGGCATTTTTAGAGTCAACTTATAGATCATCATTACATAAGAGGAACAATTCATAAATACCCTCAAACAATATTTGTGCAACGAATGAATAATACCCCATAAGTCTCACTGATACAATGTATAGCTTCTTGATTAACCATAGTTTATGTTTCATGTTCTTGTTTGTATTTTTTTCCTAGTGGGAAAAATACCTAATCTACATTGTACTGTGAGATTTACCTGGTATCCAGTGTTACCATAAAAGACAGAGTTCTTCCTACTTACTTAAGGTAAGACCATATTTTGTTAGCTTTAGGTTGATCCACTTGCTAAATATCGTATGAGTGCAGATAGTTTGTGGGACAAGAGATATTATGACTAGAAACCTAACATTCTTAATGGGGAAATTCCATATCTAGGGATTGCTTATAGAAACCCGGTCTTTCTTAAAGATGGATCTTATATCTCACATACAATATCCGCTAGGTGCTAAGAATTTATCCCACATAGTACTTATTAGGTAATAACTTGTTTCAATAGTATTACTCATTAGATTATGCTTAACATTAACATTTCACTGTCTATGGCCACATGTAGCATTAGACTCAATTAAGTGAGAAAGCCTTCTTAAGTAGAATCTTTATTGTGTAAGAACATCTTTAACATCATGTTTATTATGTGTTCATAAGAATAGGCTACCAATCAACAAAAACCATATTATCTTAATCATGCACTCTTCACTCTAAATGTGTTCCTAATTCATATACATAAATCTCATAATCATACATAATCTTCAGTAAATGAGTTTCCAGGGACAACGTGGGGCTCTATGATCCATGGCATCCTTTATAGACTTGATGTAGTATCTAGACATCAAGTGATCTAAGACAACTTACCCAAGGAAAATTTACAAGGGTCCATACAAGATGGGGTGCATGCCACGAGCCGTGGTACTTCTCATAGGCCTTGAGGCAGTTGCTTCCCGCTTCCAAACCTCACACCACCAAGGCATTACCAAGGCCACTTCCATAATTTTCTAAGGCTTTATGACACGTGTAGGGATTTGTGTGGAGGATTCAATTTGGGGAATCCTTAAGGAGACTAATGCCTCATAAAAAAGAGTGGCACCATGAGGCATGTTATCCACCATGGGTTGTGAAGACACTTGCGGTCATTGTAGGAAGTGACTTTACATATTTTAGCAGCCTTTGAAACTTTCCTTGGCCCTTTGCCATTTTCCATTTATCTTAACCTTCACATTTATCTGTAGTTTATCCTACTAGTTTTCAAAGTGTTACAATATCACACCTTGGGAACTATAAGTGTAATACTCGTAAAAAATATTGTACTATGGTAGATGTTAATATATAGTGTACTAGCCTAAACATTGTATAATGTAGAGATAAGAGTCATAAAGTATCTAATCGTTCTTAATAGAAATGTTTTACGACCGAAAAATCGTGGCTTGACCCCTCGAAGAGTCCTTGAAGAAACGAGGAGGCTGCCCAAAAAAGAGTTCAAATGACTGCCTGATCTACGGTTAGAGCACCCACAAATTGTGGGTAGACCTTTGATTTACACCCCGTAGGTAGGAGTCATTTGTCATGGGTTACACTTCCTTCAATATGTACACTCTCTGAACAAACCAAGTACCTTCAGTATGGGGCATGAGCCCACCTACGGTCTATAGTGTTGTGGCCGTAGGTCAGTCCTGAAGCGTGCATAGGTTCAGCCACTTGATATGTAAGTTCGTTATTTCTTAATTAGTTAGTTATAGATGGTGATTGTTTTTATTGTTTTATTCCACATATTTAACCACCTTGTTTACACATCATAACAAACAAGGCTCAAAATACCCCTTTTATATATTTCTCTCTCGGAAACTCCATTGAAGATCGAGAATAATGTCAAGCTTTGGGTAAAATGAGAAGCCTTTCTTCTTAAAACTAATCCGAAAATATCCCTAATATATTGTTGTTATTAACCTATTGGTAGCTATACCCCATAGAGTCCCTCAAAAGCTTGATTTGTAAAGCTTCTAATTCCCTCCAAAACATAAGGTGTAAATCTCAATCATAGGTTCTCTTTCAAAACGTTTTCAATTGTGTATTTATGGTTGATTTTAATTGATTATCATTTAGGTGAGGATGAATTAATGATTTATGATAATATTCCCCAAGAAACCATGAATCCCACATGTTACTAATATACTATTTCATAATGTGGGTGATTGGTTGTAGAAACAAGTCAATTGATTATGTTTACATTGTTGTAGATATTGAATCATTATAGTCCCCAATCTCATGTATTAATTCAATATGTACTGGCTGAGTTTTATTTCTAACATTTAAGGAACATTATGCGGGTTTGCACATGTTGATAAGCATTATGTATGAGCTTATTATTCACTTAGATAGAGACGGTCATATGACTACAGTGTAACTGTGATATTGTGGCAAGAACGTTCTCCCCATACCCTTACACATGACTTTGCATGTAATATCTATTATTATGATAATGTTGTTTTGGTGATTGAACGAATATTCTAATGAAATTCTATGAAAATGATGTGGAAAGTTATCTCACATATTAATGGTTGTATGTTTTAAAGTACATTCTTATCTAACTTAACTCATAAGCTATTATATGAGTTGTGTTGAGTGAAGGGTAAAATAGTCCTTCGCATATGTAAAGACAATTCAAGAGTAAATATGTAAATTTTTGGAAAGTATTCTTAGAACTAAGTTGATATGGAATGTGGAGTAGAGGCTCTTCAATCAATAAAATTCTCTAAGTCATTTAAAGTAACCTTATGAGATGGTAGCTCCTCTGTCAATGCAATGCAATTAGATTTTTTCGAAGCAATCTCCCTATCTCATAACTGTGTGCCAACATATGTATTTTAGCTAGTTGATCCACCTAAAATTTAATCATGTTATTTCAACCTTAGGCAAGTAGGGCATCTTTTTTCTTTGTGGGACGTCAAACCAGATTTCAGGTAGCTCAACATTGTCTATGTAGGTTAAGTCTATTTCTCTACATGATAAGAATATGTTACTGACAGGAAAATGAACATGAACCTTATTTATGGTTTCTCAATGAGTTGTACTTATTGTGAGTGTAGGAATGGGATTCCACTTAAGAATAGCTATGTAGGATTTGCAAATGGGTTATAGGGTTGTTTTCTTATGATATGGTTGTATATTAACTATGAATTTATGTCTTGGAATTGTTGCTATAGGTGCCCTTGTTTCTTACAAGTTACTGAATATAAACTTTTTCCTTGTTTTTGAGTGTTTTCCATGAATGAGGACAATTTATGAAAAGCATGATGAAATTGGTCTCAAAGTGATACTTAGCATTATAAAGGATTATGTGATCTTGTCTATGTAATACACAAGTATGTCATACAGTTGCTTATGAGTTTGTTTTACTATGTGGTTACACAATTGTGCATGATGATTCTTTAAAGTGATAAAGTGCATAATTTTTAATCAAAATGTTTCTTTTTGCATGATTAAGAATTTTAGTTTATGCATCCATAATAAGTAAAATATTTTTATTAACTCATATTTTCTACATATCTTATAAGTTAAGGTTCCGGTCGTTGAGGTGTACTTCTCTTTTTGAATGAAGCTTCGATTGACTATTCTCAAACCTGATCAGTCCTCATGGTTCAAGGAAAAATCATTACTCATTTCTAGTTTCCTTTGTATTTTCTATATTCAAGACTATGTTGTAAAAGGGTTGTGACCCTACGATTGTATTCGATTATGTTAGATGGTTGTTGAGACAATCTGTAGATTTCAATATGGGTTTTATGAAAAAATCATAAAAAGTAATAAATTCCATATCATTTCTATGACATTATGTTTATGATTATTCTAAGGTCTTTTATGAGACCCCTTCGGTGTAAAGCATGTCGTGTTACATCTAGGGGGTATCCATGGGTCTTGAACAAATTGGTAATTCCACTTTTCTGTTTAGAAGAATTCTAGGATTATGTGTCATGAACCACGTCAAGTACAGTCTTTTTCATGAGTGTTAAGTGTGTCATACATATAAATGAGATCTTATAAGATGGTTTGGAAATTTCACTTCTTTCATTGCTCTGTAGTCTTGCCTTAGAAGTCCTTTTCAAACCCCATCTGTTGTGTCTATAGGATATGGATAAACGAAGGCTGAAGCAAAAATTATGGAAGAGGACAATGTGAATGCAAGAAGGATCGATGAGGAAAATCTTAAATAGGGAGTTCATCAACAAGGTCCCTTAGGTTATCATGTTCCTCAAAATGATGAGAGGGCTATGAAAAATGAGGAAATAAGGTTGGCTCATCAAATATTGACTCAAGTCGTTACAACCTACATCAGTAGGTGTGGTAGAGTTCATGTGAATCCTCATGATAAAATCGTGTCTTCAAGGTTGACAGACTTCACAAGATCAATCCCTCTTATGTTCTTTGGTTCTAATGTGGGTGAAAATCATCAAATTTTTTTGGAAGACGTGTACAGTGATAATTAATGATATGGGTGTGACTTTTATAGTGCAAATGGAACTTCGGGCATATGAATTGAAGGGTGTTTCCCAAGTATGGTATGCATAATAGAAGAGTAATAGGCAAAAAGAGTAGGTCCTATAGGTTGGGAAATATTCAAGAAAACATTCCTTGATAGGTTTTTTCGACAGCAGAAGCAGGAACCCAAAGTGGAAGAATTTATAAACTTTCACCAATGAGGAATGGGTGTTGAAGAATATTCTCGAAAGCTTACCAAATTTTATGTGTATGCTCTATCTATAATGGCAATCTAGATTGGTAATAATGAATGGCCTTCGGCTATATTTCATAATAATGTTGATATATCCATCCTTATGGTGTATGCTAAACAGATAGAGGATGAGAAACTCCAAGATGAGAATAGGAAAGTGAAAAGGAGTAGGACCGGTGATAGGAATTCATCAAAGGGTAATTCCGAGGGCCAAGGAAGACCAATGTTTAAGAGAAGGTTCTATAACCAAGGCTCATCTATTTCTCCAAGGTTCAACAAACATAGGATATCTAACTCTAATCCTAAAGTAGGAAATAATAGTAGACACTAGCGAGGCCTACATGTGGTAAAGTGGTAAAAAACATGATGGCAAATGTCTTCCCGAGTATCAAGAACCTTAAAATGAAATAAGGTGTGTAGAGCCTCACATGTGCCGAATAATGTTATTAAAATTTTAATGATGTTTTTACAGCTTGGATTTAATTTTATGTGGTTTCGAGGTCAAATGGCCAAGAACGATAGACATGTGCAAAAATGGGCTAAAGATATACTATTGTGTTCTAGTGTGCCTTTGTATGTTTTATCCTTTTTTGCAGTCTAAATTGATAAGTAAGGATATTAACATTCAAATAGACATAATTAGGTTTGAAATTTCCAGGCACGACATCCCAAGGACAACCTAAAGGTTCGTTAAAGAGGACCCTAAATGTGGCAGTGCACTGCCTTGGCCGTGTCAAATCTACGACAAAGAACGACACCCTGTCATTTGACTAACAACCCATGAATTGGGGGAGTTGCTCTACATAAAGGAGTGGGAGTTTAGCCCCCCAAAAAAGGAACCTCAGTTACAATAAACGGAGTGGTAGGACAGATCGTCAATGAGACGATGCCCCATCGCTAGCTCCGGTTTATTAAATCTGCAGAATTTTTACATTCACGTTGCATCAAATTCTGTGATGAACTTATAATCACATTAATCCTTCAAACTTGCCTTTGATATCTGTCCTGTCGTTTATATTCAAGAATGATTCAATTATGAATTGATTATAGTATATTGGTTATTCCTAATGTTATCTGCGTTAATTAATATTGATTTTTTTTCCAATTTATCAATGATGATCTTACTTGGAGATTCAGTCAGTTGACCTATGTCTTCTAATTAGCTTAGAATGTACATTGAATTATGTTGATTGGTATTGTCCACTTATGTTGGCCGTGTTTATATTCTTGTACATATTTATGTGTTGTGATCATGTCCGTGAAGTTGTTAGATGAAAATGAATTTATTTAAAGATTTCATATTTATGAAGTTGATGGGTGTAACCCTTGATTCTAGTTTCATGCCTATGTGAATTGATTTTAGATGTATAGTCTTCCACACTAGTTGCATGATCTAAGTTTGTGGATGATGTTGTCTACATGTGGATGATAATGTTAGGTTTAGGTGTGGTCTATATGGTTTGTAATGATGAATATTCTTGTGGCATAACCCGTACATATATAAACCCTAAGTGAATATGTAATCAAAGTATGCTACGAGTCTTCTATTTAATGTTTAATATGTTCTTGCCTCCTACGATGTAATGTGAGTGTGTGTAGTCTCTAGTCTTTAATACTCTATTTGTGTATGACATGAGACTTGAGAAACATTGTACATGTTTTGTGATTTTAGGAGGGTGAGTTCACCAATATTATGCAATAGACATCATGTGATCACGTTTACCAATACGCACAGTTACTTCATGAATGACGATTAGTAGGATAGATTCATGATTTTAAAGGAAAGGATAGTTATACTATGCTTCATTACCTATTACTATAAATGTAAGTATATGATTAATGAAGTTATGAACATGTGTCTAGAGGTGTTTATGTGAAGGTAGATCTCACATATGTATGCAAACAAACATTATTGTACGAATGGTAGAATTATGTTAAAGGACAGTCTCACCTGAAGTAGGTTCTATGATTAAATGACATTCTAATCTTAGAAACCTTTTAGATCTATGTTGTATAAAGGAGTAAGATCCTAAAGCCTTTTTTATGAACTAATGTACTAAACGCTTAAATATGTTTACAAAAGGAGTTTAAGCTTAGCTGCGAGTGAACATGAGTAAATAGAGTGGGAGCTTGACGTTTAGAAAGTCTGGCTTCCCACAAGAGAACCTTCACGTTTAGCAATTCTGGGTTCCCAACATAGATGTTGTATCATGAAATAGAAACCTCCACGCTTGCAAGTCCAGTTGTCTAGTAGCGATCTCCATATTTCATAAGTACGTGCCCCGGTAGGTTTTAGCTTAGTGGATCCACTAAAATAGCCATTATACATAAAGGTTCTACCTTGGAAACTAGTACCCTTTATTTTATGTGTGAAAGTAGAACACCGGTTTCCATGTAGGTCACATGGTCTATGTCGCTTATTTTTATGTATCAATTAAGTAAAAATATGGACTCTAATAATAACTCCTTGAGGAGATTACTTAATATAGGTAGAACTATGGACCCTACCCATACATTGCACTACTAAAATCCATGAAAGGATAAGATTTGTACTTTTATGAAATGAAGACCTATGTTATGTACTAAATGTATGAATGTGTATTAAAGTCAGTTTGCCATGTCAAGTCATGAAGTATGATCATGCATGTGAGTTACACTTATTACTTCTAAATGAGTTTGCTTTGTATATGAGGGGGTATGGGACTCCATGCGTACATTGCACAATTAAGCTTGTGATGGCTTTATGAAGGTTGTTTACCTATTATATGACCAAAATGTGTTATGACTAAAGTTTTATTAAATGAATTATTCTTTCTATGATGCTATTAAGTATGTGGCCTTATGTCTAGTAATAAATAAAGCTGTTATGACTTGTTGAGTATGATTTGCCAAGTCTAGGTTGACTTCTTAATAACATTTGGTATAAGTAGTATTATGGAATGCTATATACACATTGAACTAGTGTGACTTGGTAGTTATTTTAGGTGATCGTTCTTAAGTAAGAGTTATGCCTTATGATGTGTTCATGACTCTATGAATATATATGTTTAATATTCCAAAAAATTACATGTCTGTTGAAGAGAACAATAGGTATTTAATAATGCTTATTGGGGATACATAGGTCTTCCATTGCCCAATATAGAGAAATATTGGGCATAATATAGAAAATTAGTGAAGGGGTATTAGCTAATTTCTATATAATGCCCAATTGAGAAATATATTGGGCATATTAGAAAAAATATTGGCTTAATGGGTTTAAGACAATTTTTCTAAGTATTAACAAGATTTTTTAGGAATTGTACTTCCAATGACGACCCTAAGCTAATAGCGTTGAATCTTATCACATTATGTACGAGGCATCCAAGTGTCAAACCTAGGGCCATAGCACATGACCACATAAAATGGGCATGTAGGTTAAGCAGTACACAAAGACATAGTGAGGATCCTTGGTAAAATAAGTAAAAATTTAAAATGAACCATCAAAATAGTTAGTATGAAAGTACGAACAACACATGTCCAAGAACATGTGCTAAACGGCCAAGAGACAAGCCCCAATCGAATCTGGTAGGGTGCATAGAGGGCAGACCTGTATGACCACGTGAGGGAAAGCTCCCTAACTGATTCTAGGTCCTAACTAACTAAATAACCTAGGAAAAATAAAAAATAACTAACTAAAGTACCCGTACAACCTAAGACCTAACCGGGTGACATTAAGATACTAGTACCTAACCTAGGATAATCAAAAAGGTTGGTTATGTTCCTAAAAACATAGTATACTTTAGTAATTAACCTAAGTTACTGAATTAATTAATTTAGAAACTTAATTAATAAATTTAAATGGACAAAACGGAAATCAGAATGCAATTTCCAGATTTTTGTTAAGGTAAGCAAAAGACAACCTAGTACCTAACCTAGGATTGTCCAAAGAGTTGGTTATGCTCCCAAAAACTTAGGGATACTTTAGTAATTACCCTAAGTTAGTTATATAATTAGTTTAGAAGTTTATGTAATCAATTTAAAAGGACAAAACAGAAATCACAAAACAATTTCCACATATCAGTTAAGACAAGAAAAAGACAACCTAATACCTAACCTAGGATGGTTCAAACAGTTAGTTATGGTAATAAATACTTGAGGGTACATTAGTAATTACCCTATGTAACATAATTAATTAAATTTTCAACTTAATTAATTAAACTAAAGGCTTCAAATCGAATTTCTTACACTAAACTAGTATAACTCAAGAAACATCCTAGTACTTTACCTAAGATGGTCCAAAAGGGTTAGTTATGGTTCCAATGACTTAAGGGTAATTTACTAATTACCATAGGTCCCTTATTTAATTAAATTATCCATTTAATTCATTAATTTAAAGGCTCAACACGAAATCCTTAGGAAAAATTTTAGATTTGATTAAATCAAATGTTCCCCTAGTTGTAGTCAAATTACGAGGGACATTTATGGTAATTTCGGTAGAGGGTATTTAGGCTAAGTCTTGGGACGTCTATGTAATTATTTTATATCAGTTTTTGAGAAAAATTAGAAGTTCCAAATTTTAATCAAACGAAATTCTCTTAATTTCTCAAGAACACTCTCTTTTTCAAAACTCCATTGAAGAACAAGAAAAGCTTAAGGAAGAAAACGAAGGTTTCAAAGTTTACAATCAAGATTTCCTTGATTCTTCATTTATATGGTATGTGTTTTCACTCATGGGATTCCATTACCCAAGATTTATTTTCAATATAAGTTTTCAAGAGCATCAATTATAGGGTTTTTACTCTACAAAATGGATTTTCTTCTTAACCCTAGATTTATGTTTTTCAATGCAAAGTAAATGTTTTCTATATATAATTCAGCATTAATCGTTGAGTATACTCTGATAATTATTGTTGAATTTAGTGTGAAGCAGTCTCTTACCTATATGATGGTTTCATATGTTTTTTTCTATGATGTGATAACATGTAACAATTAGGGTTAAAATTTGAGGTTTGAATGAAATATTTAATGACCCGTTTACCTTCTCCTATGATATGTATTGATCAGGTACATGATTTTATGGGTTTTTCTTGATTATTTCGTTGAGTATTCACTAAGTATTATTATGAATAATGCATGTTGAATAAGATTCGTTTAACCAAGTGGTAAGTCATAAAAATTGTGATCAAACTAAGATGTTTTTGTTAGCCTATAAGTCTTGATTCTATGTTATGAAAGTATGTATGATGTTGCTATATGAATTTTATTTTTATGAATATGTAAATTGTGAGATTATGATAAGAATATGAATATGCAAGTTATGATACTCTCTTATATGCTTTATAGAGGATAATTATGCCATGTAAATCTCACGTATGAAGTGTTACAATGAAAGGACAATTCTCATCTAATCTAAAAGATATAAGGATCATGCTGTACAAGGATATAATCTTTTATGACCTATTCTAATTTTATTATGAAAAACTAATTAAAGGTTATTTCAAGAAAATGGACATAGGCTAACCATCGATGGACTAGATATGGCAAGTACTCTTCCCGAGAGGAAGGTTGGTTCACAATGATTCTCATTAGATTGAGGCTTCTATGTAATGTGTAACTATGGATCTCTAATACATCTCATAGTTCTTGAACTATGTTGCCACCATAGGATACTAGCTAGTGGGTCCACCTAGAAAGATATGTCATGTAGGTTCTACTTTGGCCGATAGACCACCTTTTTTTAATGTAGGGTATCATGACACTGGATTGCATGTTTAGCTCATATATTTTATGTCGGTTAATGCCTATGTTCCATCATGTACATTGAAAGACAAGAAAATGACCGTTGACTAGGGTGACTTGAGGAGTTGGCTTATTGAAGGTAGTGGTATGGGACGCTGCATAGAAATTTCACAAGTATACTCTAAGGGAAATCCTACAAGATTGTTCATAAGTAATATGATTATAGGAAAGATATATGTTATGACATATGATGTTACTTTAATATGAATATTGGCTATTATGATGAAAATGTTATTTGGCTGTATTACTATTTTAATGATAACTAACTATGATACAAGTTATATGAAGCAAAGCCTTACTTATGGTCTCCTATATTATCTACTCCGTTATGTGGAGTTATGGGGATTCACATTACAGTTGTACTTGTAGGTTGCGAATGTGATCTTTGGTATGTGTTTCGTATTTTATGTTTATGTGATCTTTGCAATATGTAATGTTAACATGATGCCATGAGAAGATGTCTTTGGTTATGATCATGCTTTAAGTGATGAAATTTTTTGCTTGTATATGTTATACAGTATGTGCATTGAGAATTTTTGTATGACTTAGCATGTTTTCTAAAGATGTGATAAATGAACCTTTTTGATCCATGTCCATATGTTTTATGTGTATAAACCCATACTTAGTACATGTGGCGTACTAACCCTACTACCTTATTTTACTAGAATTGTAGCTTACGACCATTGAAGTTAAGTAGGTCGATTTAAACAATCATATAACAATTTCTCAAAGCCTTTGTAGTTCCTCATGTTCGGGGATTATATCTTTTATATATAAGCATACATAGATTTTAAGTATTTTTAATAATACACTATTTCCATTATGTTCTTTGGATTCTCTAGAAATAATGCCTATATAGCATATTAACTATTTTTGGCTAAGTTTAGATTTGCACTCTTTTGATGGTTTCTAAATACGTGAGACAATAGTTTTAGAATATCATATGTTTTTATAAACCTTAAGTATGAAGTCTAAGTATACTTCATTAGTATATTAAAAGTTTTTTATTTTTTAAAAAATTTATCTGTATGATTGTGATGAACGCTAAGAAGAGGTTTGTTTGTGATAATTGAGAAATTAACGACGCCGGTTGGGATCCGGATTCTAGAATCCGGTTTGTGACAAACTTGGTATCAGAGATTGAGGTTAAAACAATCCATAGGATCAATGTATAATCAAAACCCATTACCTAGTATCTTTTCATGATTGTGAAGCGCACCACAATGATGGATGAGAGGCTATGTGATGGTTGGGAAACTTATCTTTTCTTTATACTCTTATATCGTGCGTTTAGAGCTTTGACACTATGTGTCTTTTATAATTTTATCCCTTCTTGTGTATATAGGCGATGAACACAAGAAGGACATCCGAGAGAAGAGTAGGATAAAAGATTGCGAATGCGGGAGCTATTACCCAAGGTAACCGAAATGCTCCTGAAGTGCAAGCTATTGCAAATTATCAAGATCCGGTAAATCCGGTTATGACAGATGGTGAGGTGAAGGAAGCCCTGTCCAAATGGCCCAAGCCATCCCCACCCAAGCTCAAGCTCTCACGGCTCAATCTAAAAGGGAGGTTGCACTTCGAGAGGATCAATATGTTCATAGTGTGGCTAGTCATTTGAGAGACTTTATGAGAATGATCCTCCAAAGAACTTTGAATTGAATGTTGGTGAAGACCCCCAAGACATCATTTATGAGGTCTATAAGATTTTGTTTTCTATGGTGGTGAGTACTATGGAAATGTCTGAACTTTCTACCAATAAACTAAAGGAAGTTGCTCATACATGGTACAATCTGTGGAAGGATAGAACGGTTTTAGGAGTTGGTCCCGTGACTTGGGAGGTCTCCAAGAAGGCATTTTAAAGATTCTTTCCAACGGAACAAAGAGAAAATAAGTTAGAGGAGTTCATCAACCTTCGTCAAGGAGGTATGAGTGTTAAGGATTATTCCTTGAAGTTAATCAAGTTCTCCAAGTATGTTTCTTCTTTTGTTTCTAATGGTAGGGATGAGATGAGCCGTTATGTAACAGGCTTGTCCGAAGAGCTTGAAGATGAATGTCGTGCATCCATGCTTCATCACTGCATGAATCTTTCTAGGTTAATGGTTCACGCTCAATATGTTGAGGAAAATCGTCTAAGGAAGATAAATAGGGAAGTTAAGATAGCAAAGTTGTTTGAAAGTTGTTCTTCTAAGAGTAGGCTTGATTTGCAAGACAAGTCTAAGTTTAAGAAAAAGGTTTTCAAATCAGGTTTCTTCTAGTTTCTCCAAGTATCGCAATTATAGAGGTTCTAGTCCTAAATCTCAACAGGGGAGAAATGTTAATCCACCAAAAAACCAAAAAACATGTTGTAAGTGTTGTAGGAAACATGAGGGGGAATGTCTTTTAGGGTCTAATAGTTGTCATGGTTGTGGCAAAGGTGACCTTATGGTGAGATATTGTCCCAATATGAGAATTCCAGGTAATGTTAATACCCAAGGTCAACCAAGCGGTCCTAGTTCTGAAGCTCTAAAAAGGAACCATTTCTATGCACTGAAGGCGAGGTAAACAACAAAGCTCTCCCAAAGTTTTTACGGGTATGTTACAAGTTTTCTTTGTTAATGTCTATGCATTTCTTTATAAGAAATAACTTTTCACAGATATTGTATTCAGCCAATTAAGATTGGCTTATAAGGACTTCTTATATTACGCGAATGGTCAAATAATGGACATAGCAAATAAAGATTGGCTTATGAACACACTATTCCCAATTTAACAAGATTGAAAGATTTAATAGGTGCATGATTTTGTGAAAGACAGTATAAACTAGAGGTCTAAGAAGATGTTTAGTTGCTCTATTCATGCACTTATGTGAAATTCGTATGCATATGTTTTCTTGAGAATATTTTTGTTTTGATTTTATCTTGAGATGATTGATAGCACGGTAACTTCTTGATGCATTTTTGAGATTATGATTACATTGGGATGGAACTTCCTCACTATTATTTTGCATAAAAAAAATTGAGAGCCAAGTATAATGACATGTTATGTGCTGGTTGTGCGGCTAGTATTAAGTCTTTCTCCTACCCTCCACAAGATTTTTGTGTCATTCGGGAACGATTGTTCCTATGGGGGGATAATATAACATTCCGAAAAATTATATGTCTACTGAAAAGACCAATAGGTGTTTAAGAATGACTATTGGAGATACACTGGCCTTCCAATGCCAAATATTTAGAAATATTGGTCATAATATAGAAAATTAGCTAAGGAGTATTAGAGAATTTCTATATAATGCCCAAATAATAAAAATATTGGGAATATTAGAAAATATTGGTTTAAAGGGTGTAAGCCAATTTTTGTAAGTATTAAAAAGTTTATTTCGGAATTATACCTGCAATGAAGTCCCTAAGCTAATAGCATTGAATCAAAACACCTTAAGTATGAGACATTCAAGTGTCTAGCCTACGTACCATAGAACATGACCACTTAAAATGGGCATGTAGATTCAACAGTACCCTAGGACATAGTGAGTATCCTTGGTACCGTAAGTATACATTCCCAATAAACCATCCAAATGGTTAGTTAGGAAAGTTCAAGCAACACATGTGCTAAACGGCCAAGAGATAAGACCCAACCTAATTAGTTAGGGTGCATAGGGGGCAGACCTATAGGAACTCATGGCACTAATGTTATGTTCTAAATAACTTCCATAACTACCTATAACCAACAAAAAATAATTAACTAAAGATATTTTAGTAATTATGCTAGTTTACTTAATTAATTAATTTAGCAGCTTTAATAATCAATTTTAATGGACAAAACCAAAATTACAAAGCAATTCAGATTTCGGTTAAGACAAGAACAAGACAACCTAGTACCTAAATTAGGATTGTTCAAAGAGTTAGTTATGGTCCTAAAGACATGAGGATACTTCCGTAATTACAAAAGGTCACCTAATTAATAAAATACCAACTTAATTAATCAAATTAAAGGGGTAAAACCGAAATTCTTACACTAACATAGTATAACTCAAGAAACATCCCAGTACTTAACCTAGGATCGTCAAAAAGGTTAGTTATGGTCTCAATGACATAGGGTACATTATTAATTACCCTAGGTCCCTTAATTAATTAAATTAGATGTTTTATTAATTATTTTAAAGGTTTAAAACGAAATGCTTCTGAAAAATTAAAGATTTGAATAAGTCAAATAATATCATAGTTGTAGTCAAATATGGAGGGACGTTTATGGTAATTTATGTGGAGGGTGTTTAGGGTAAGTCTTGCGAAGTCTATATAATGATTTTAGGTCAGTTATATATCACAATTACACGTTCTAAATAAGAATCAAACTAGAGTCTCTTAATCTATCAAGAACGCTATCTTTTTCCCAACTCCATTGAAGAACAAGAAAAGCTCAAGGTTGAAGAGGAAGGTTTCAAAGTTTATAATCAAGATTTCGTTGATTATTCATCTATAAGGTATGGGTTTTCACTCTTGGGATTACTTTACCCAATTGTTCCTTTCAAGAAAAGTTTTAAGAACTTCTATTCTATGATTTTTACTCTACAAAATGAATTTTCTTCCTAACCCTAGATTTATGTTTTTCAGTGCAAAATAAATCTTTTCTATATATAATTCCTCATTAATTTTTCAGTATATGCTTCTAATTATGCTTGAATTAGTGTGAAGCACGTTCTTAGCTATATGATGGTTTTCTATGATTGTTTTTATGACGTGATAACATGCAAACGTTAGGGTTATAATTTAAGATTTGAATGAACTCTTTAATGACCCGTTTACCTTCTCCTGTGCTATGTATTGATCTTGCACATTATTTTATGGGTTGTTCTTGATTATTTCATTGAGTATTTAACTAAGGTTTATTATGAATATCTCATGCTGAAAAAGATTCTCTGAACCAAGTGGTAAGTCTACTAAAATTGTGAGTTACTCTAAGATGTTTTTGTTAGCCTATAAGTCATGATGCTATGTTATGAAAGTACGTATGATGTTTCTATTTGAATATGATGGATATGAATTTGTAAATCGTGACATTATGATAAGAATTTGAATATGAAAGTTATGATATTGTTCTATAAGCTTTACACAACATGATTATGCAATGTAAATCTCAATTATGAAGTGTTATGACGAAAGGACAATTCCCATCTAATCTAGCATAGCTCCTGATCATGTTATACAAGTATATAATCTTCTTTGACCTATGGTAAGTTTATTATGAAAAATAAATAAAAGGTTATTTCAAGAAAATGGACATATGCTAAGCACCGATGAACTAGATATGGGAAGTGTCACTTCCCTAGGGGAAGGTAGGTTCACAATTATTCTCATGAGATTGATGCTCCCATGTAATATGGAACTATGGGTCTCTAATACATATCTAAGTTCTTGATCTATGTTTCCACCATAGGATACTAGCTAGTGGGTCCACCTAGAAAGCTATATCATTTAGGTTCTACATTGGCTGGTACACAAATTTTTTTTTCTGTGTGGGGTTTCATGACAGTGGATTCCACGTTTAGCTAACATGGTCTATGTCGGTTAATTCCTATGTTTACTCAATTAAAAGGAAAGACATGAAAATGAACATTGACTAAGGTGACTTGAGGTGTTGGCTTAGTATAGGTAGTGGTATGGGACACTACCTAGACATTGTAAAAGTTCACTCTATGCGAAATCCTAAGAGATTGTTCATAAATAATATGATGATATAAAAGATATATGTTATAACATATGATGTTGGTTTTATATGAATTTTGGCTATTATGATTAATATGTTATTAGGCTATATTGCTATGTTAATGATAACTAACTATGTTAAAAGTTATATGAAGAAAAGCCTTACTTGAGGTCTCCTATCTTATCTACTCGGTTATATGGAGTTATGGTGTTTTACATGATCATTACACTTATAGGCTGGGGATCAGATCGTTTGTAAGTGTTTTTTGTGTTATGCTTATATGATCTTTTCAATATATAATGCTAACATGATTCTATAAGAAGATGTCTTTGATTATTATCATGCTTTATGTTAGGAAATATTTTGCTTGTATATGTTATACGGTATGTGTATAGAGAATTTTTATATGACTTAGTATTTTTTATGAAGATATGATAAATGAATCTTTTTCATGCATGTCTTTATGTGTTATGTGAATTTACTCATACTTAGCACGATGACGTACTAACCGCAATACTTTATTTTACCACTATAGGTTCCGGCCATTGCAGCTAAGTAGGTTGATTTGAAGAATCTAAAAACTCTTTCTTCATGTCTTGGTAGGTCCTCATGTTCGGGGTTACTATCTTTCATATTCTAGCTTACGTACAGTTTTAGTAGTTTTAAGAATACGCTATTTCCATTATGTTCTTTGAATTCTTTTGTAAGATGACCTATATCATATATTAACTATTATTTGCTATGTTTAGATTTGCACTCTTTAAATGGCTTCTATATATGTGAGACATAGTTTTAGAATATCGTATGTTTTTATAAACCTTAAGTATAAAGTCTAAGTATACTTCATTGGTATATTAAAAGTTTTTTGTTTCCGCAAAATTTTACTGTATAATTGTGATGAATGCCAAGAAGAGGCTTGTCTGCGACGTCTAAGAGGTTAACGACGCCAGTTGCGATCTGGATTCCAAAATTCGAGTCATGAAAGTGTGGTTGTGTTGATATGACATATCTCTGAAAGAGTATCTTACCTAACCTCAAGATTATACACTGTACAAAGTACACTTAATGGTTGCTTAAGGAAAGTTGTTGAGGTAAAAGAGATGTAATTTGTTGTATGTATTGAACGTTCCTCAAAATGTGATAAGTGGCTCTATGTTTTATTATGAATAGTATCCATGTGTGCTTTATGTACATGAACTATGTTATTTTTATTGTTCCAATGTTCATGAAGTTCACTAAGAAGACACGATGCATGATTGCATACTAAATGTCCTCTTTAAATGCATGTTTTTGCATGGTTGCCACACTTAGAGAATTCCCGTACTAATACAATTACTCATCATCTTTTTACACAAAGTATAGGTGATGATGGCTAGTGGATGTCTCCTATGTGAAGGGCTTGGGTACATCTCCCAAGATTAATAAAAAGGATCCTTATGATACAAGGATTTCCCTATATGAATCTCTTTTTCAAATTATGTAATAGCTTTGTTATTACTTTATGTTTTTAAGGGACGTGTCTTGATACTATTCTTTTTGTTGAGTTATGTCTTAAAAAAGAAAAGAGACTTAGATTAATTATGTATTATGATATTTTATATAAAATTAATTATTTTATCTTATGATATGCTATAAAAAGTTAAATTTTCAATAATTTTTATGATTATGATATGAAAGATGCCTAAGGGCTTGAATAAGACCTCCGAGAGGTGGATTATGTTGTGTTGCTGTAGGGGGTACTCCCCGGTTGTGACAAACTTTGTATTAGAGCATAAGCTTATAGAAAATGTTTTTAGGGTCCAAAGTCTATTGTTGCCATGTCTAGTACAGTCATATTCATCGGTGGTGAGTCGTAATATGTCTGTGAGCAAGATCTATTGGATGATAGAGTTTCTCGTACTTCACTACTCTTGCGTTGTACCATAAAATATAGATCTTTATAATTTATCTATTATTTATCCTTGTATGTTGGTCTTTTAGATTTGATTACTGTGAAGGAATTATGTTTCAAAGCTTGAGGGAGAAAAGGTGAGTTTTGATGCTTTGTTTTGTTTTGTGGCTTGATGAGTATATATGAATTTGAAAATTTGTAGGTTTCATGTGATTTAATTTATGACCATATGTGTTGTATGAGAATTTAGTTTATATGTTGAGAAGTTATGATATGATATGGTTATGTATGACGTTGGTGAAATGTTATGAAATAGGCTTGAAATGTTTTGGGGAAAGTTGATAAATAATGAAAGAATGTTGTTTCCTTGTTATGTGCGTATTGCTTTATAGTTGACCTTGTGTTGATTGAAGACTTTTGTATAGACTTGCTCCAAATGAGGGATATAGGCGTTGAACCTAGTAAGGAATTCGTGGAATATGCTAGTTAACGAGAGAACCCTTGTAATTAATTTGTGAGTCCATTTATTAACCTATTCTAAGAGTGGGGAAAATAGAGAAAGGGTTTTTATTCCCTGAGTTGGGAATACTTTTTTTCCCCAGAGTTACTTAGAGGGTAGTATATTAAACTTAGCCCTGAAGAAAAATGAAATAATTGAGGTTGACCTACTTTAAAGTTGTAAGTGGACTTTTAAGAGTGATCTTAAGTATAGCAATTTGAGGCGGTGCTTAGTTCTACCTAGGCATGGTTAGTTTGAAGTTTCCACCAAAAAGGATAACCCTTGTAGGTTTGGTCTTGACTTGTCTTTACCATAATGTTTAAGGGCATGAGTTGTGCAATATAATTAGGACTACCCGAAGTTGGAAATAATGTTCCTAGATTGTAACGTTATAAATTCCCTTAGTGGTACTATTTTGAGTTCCCAAGAACTTCCCTAGGTTAAGAATCACTTTTAGTGATGGTTATGGAGAGGAGTAAGCTAGCTACTCATTTGTGGCCTCTTGAATTCCTCACCTAGTGGAGTGTGCTTCTTCATTCCAAAAGTGGGATGTTATGCTCAATTAGAATGAGTTATAAGTCAAGTTCTCTTGTACGAGATAAGTTTATGTTAAATAGGTTTAACCTATGTGAGTAGTAAGGTGGTAGATATCCGTATCTTTTCCTTCTATTCCTACTCAAGCTTGAAACCGACGAGTTCCTTAGTAGCTTGTTTATGATGGGAATCATGCATATGAGTATGACTTTCATGTTCTCCATACGTTATGCATGTCTTAAATAACACTATGTTACATATATTATGTATGGTCATTATCGCAAGAAAAAGGGATTTTTATCAAACTATATGTTTCTCATGTTGTTGTACCTCTTGATATGATAAGTGTGTATTTAAATTCATGACTTAGCTAGATGAACATGCTTGATAAAACTTTTGATATGAGTGTTTTTTTTCCTAATAATGAGTTGTCGAGTTTTTTTATATAAGAAAAGATGAGTCCATTTAAAATTATGTGACTTTTATGACTTAGAAAGTGTTCTTGTAGGATCACTCTTGAGAAGTGATGGTATGTCTACACAATGTCATCAATGTGTTTCTATAAATTGTAACAACTTTCCTATGTGATCCATGTGTATGAAAACTGGTGTCATGATCGAAAATTGAAATTGTATGAAATAACTTCCTATTGTCGTGATGTGTGTGGTGAGAGCTGCCATTTTGACTTCATAAGGAATAGAGTACTAGCATAATGTGGGTTAGAGTAGAGAAATCTTCCTTAAAATTAATGGACCCTTTTCCATTGCTTTTATGTGAACTCTATGATACCATGGGTGTATGTTGTTACTAGAAGAAGGTAGTTCATCCTTGAACAAAAGTAAAACATGGTAATGTTATGTATGACGTTGTTGGTGTTATGTTTAAATTATAAGATTGTTGTTAACCTACATGATTCATGATTTTTGTGCAACTAAGTGCATTACATTATTTGTCATGACATGAAGTGTGGATCATGCCTACGTGTGCATTTGAAATTCATTTTATGTGTAACCTTATGATAAAATAATTAGAAGTCCTAAAGTTGGTGAAATTATTTCCTCAAAATGGTATAGTGTATGAAGAATTATGTAAGAGTAATCCATGTTTGATTATGTTTCTTTTAGTTGCATGATGGTATGATGTTTGTGTTCCTCGTAATTTTTTTGCATTGACTCTTATGTGGTAATAAGTTGAATTTTGTGAGCTTCTCCATGGTTCATTGAGTCCTTGAAAGTGTTTTAAAAGTTTCACGAGTCAGTCAACGACGAATGTTTAGCAAGTGTGTGATATTGTCAAGAACCTCAAAACGAACTAAGGTCTGAAGAGCCTCACATGTGACTAAAAAGGTTATTAGTATGTTAATGAAGTGTTTTAGATCTTGTATAGTTTATTTTGAAGTTGTTTGGAGGTGAAACGTCTAAGAACGACCATAATCATTGAAAGTTGGACTTTACACGTACAAGTGTGTTCGAGAGTGTATATTTTTGTTTAATGCGTTTTTCGGGGACTAAATTGATAGGTAAGTATTATAAATTGTAAATGGACATATTTAGGTTTGAAACATCAGGGAGAGACTCCCTGGGACCAGCCAATGGGTTCTTGAGGAGGTCCTAAAAGGTTGCAGTAGACTGCCTTGGCAGTGTCCAATCTACGACCAATAACGATGCCCCGTCATTTGATTAATGGTCCATCAATTGAATGAGTTTCTATACATTAAGGTGTTGGATCTCATCCCCCAAAATGGAACCTCAGTCACGAATGATAGAACAACAGGATGCCTTGTCCATAAGACGACGCCCGGTCGCTAGCTCTCATCGATTGAACCTGTAGTATTTTGCATGCAAGCTGTTGACTTAAGGGGTGAATGCGAACATCATCTAATGTCCTAAATATTTGAGGTTAATTTAGGGGTATTTCCTCAATCCTCATATAAAACTTATTCTTCCAAATCAAACCTTCCCTCACTAAAGCTACATGTATAGTCATTCACTCTAGTTGCATTATCTAAGTGTGTAGATTATTTTGTATATATGCGGATGATCATGTTAGGGTTTGGTGTGGTCTATATAGACAATGATGATGAATATTTTTGTAGCATGGCCCCTACCTATATGAACCCTATATGAATGTCTGATCAAAGTATGTTAGGAATTTTCTATTCTAATGTTGAATATGTTCTTTCAACCTATGATGTAATTTGAGTGTATGTAGTATATAATACTTAATACTCTATATGTGCATTACTGTAGACATGAGAAATATTGTATATGTGTTGTGATATTTATATGGTGGCTTCTCAATGTTATGTTATAGCCAATATGTGACCATGTCTACCAATGTTCTCATACTTCATGGATGACTATGAGTACGACACATTCATGATCATCAAGGAAAGGATAGTGCTCCTGCACCATTAGCTATTACTATGAATGTAAGTATATGATTAATGATGTTATGAACATGTGTGTCTAGAGGTGTTTATGTGAAGGTAGATCTCACATATATATGCAAACAAACATTAATTTATGAATGGTAGGCTTATGTTAAAGGATAGTGTCAGATGAAGTAGGTTCTCTAATTAATGACATTATCATCTTAGGAACCTTTGAGTTATATGATATATGACGGAGTAAGCTCCTAATGCCTTCTTTATGAACTAATGTACTAAAGGATATAATATGCTTAAAAAGAGATTTTTAGCTTATAACACAGTGAACATGACAAATTGGACTTGGATCTTTACGTTTAGTAAGTACGACTTCCCAGAAGAGAACCTTCACGTTTAGTAAGTCCGGGTTCCCAACATAGATGTTGTTACATGAGAAGGAAACCTCCACGCTATCAAGTCAAGGTTTTTAGTACCAATCTCCTTTGATAACTACGTTCCCCTGTAGGTTTTAGCGTAGATAATCCACTAGAATAGCTATCATGTATAAAGTTCCTAAGTTGGCAAGTAGTATCTTCTCTTATCGGTGTTGGAGTAAAACACCAGATTCGATGTAGCTCACATGGTGTACATATGTTATTGCTATGTCAAGAGAAAGTTAAGAAATTAACTAATATCAGAATATGGACTCTAGTCATAACCCATTGAGAAAATTTACTTAGTATAGTTCAGATTTTTAACACTACCCATCCATTGCACTAGTGAATTCTAAGAGAGGATAATATTAGTACTTTTACGAATGAAGACCTATGTTTTGTATGAATTGTACAATCGCATGGTAAAGTGGCTTTGCTATGTGTTGAAATGATGCATTATTATGCATGTGATTTTTACTGACTTCTAAATGAGTTTATTTTGTATATGTGGGGATATGAGACTCCGTGTGTACATTGCACAAGTGATATTGTGAAGGGTTTATGAGGGTGGTTTAAGTATGATATGAAGTAAAGGAGTGATGACTTAGGTTCTAGTAAAGGAATGAGTCAATATGTCAAGAAATGAAGTATGTGGCCTTATGTATGGTAATAAATGAAGGTTTTATGACTTGAGTAAGATATTCCTAGTTTAGGGTGAATTTTTATGAACACCTTGTGTAAGTAGTAATATGGAATGCTACTTAAAAATTGCACTGGTGTCACTTGAGGGTTTTCTTACCTGATAGTTCTTACGTGAAGGTTATGTATTGTGATGTCCTCATGATTTTTTCAATATATAACGTTGTGTTTATATAGCATATCTATGAAAGACTATTTGAGGTGACCTCAAGGTGATACATTGTACTATGTACAATTGATGGTTACTTAAGGAAAGATGTTGAGGTAAAAGAGAATTGATGTGTAGTATGTACTGGATGTCTTTCAAAATGAGATAAGTGAATTGATGTGTTATTATGAATTGTATCCATTTCTACTTTATGTATATGCACTACGTTGTGGTTATTGTGCCAATGTTCATGATGTTTAGTGAAAAGACACGATGCATGATTTCAAACTAATTGTCCTCTTTCAATGCATGGTTTTACATGGTTTACATACTTAGTGCATTATTGTACTAATACTACTCTTCATCATCTATTTACACAAAGTGTAGTTGGTGATGACTAGAGTATGTTTCCTATGTGAACGGCTGGGATAGATCACCCAAGTTGAGAAAAATTGATCCTTATGATGGAATGATTTCCTTATGTCAAGTTCTTATTCAGATTATGTAATAGATTAATTATTATTTTATGTTTAAGGGATTTTTCTCTACACTATTCTATTCTATTGAGTTGTGTCCTAAGATGACAAAGAGACTTAAAATCTAATTATGTATTAGTATATTTTATATAAATAAAAATTTATGATATTAGCATATGATGTTCTATGAAAAGTATTAAATTTTCCCTTATTTTAATGATTCTTCAATGAAAGATATTTAAGAACTTTTATAAGACCTCCGAGAGGTCGAGTATGTCGTGTTTCTTCTAGGGGGTGCTCCCAGCTCGTTACACTTACATAGGTGTTTGGTTGTGTTGTAATATTTTGCATCAAATGAAGAATTGGCCAACACTTGCGGCCAAGTAGATATAAGATAAGAAAAATCCTCCTACAGGTTCAAATTTTGATACTCGTGTGAAGAACTGCATTTATGATCTTCGATCCCAAGGTGATGAATATAGTTCCCGAATGTGGTGATGGGTATCTTACAAGTCTTTATATTGACGTTGACACACCCCAAAAATTCCATTACCTATAATAGAGCCTCATATGTTGTTGTATACTGATTATTTTAAACCTAAAATAGTTTATATAAATGTTTTGAGATGTATTGGAGCCATAGCATTAAAGAAAAGCCTTAGCGTCTGGAAACTAGCAAAATCTAACTAGTTGACGTCCCTATGTTTGATGAAGGTTTCAGAGGGTAGAATGAAGTCTAAAACTTGTAAAAAGACATTTAATCGGAAGAGTGTAGTATAGAGGTAAAAAAGTACAGCCACAAAACCTCAAGGACCACCCGAAGGGTCCTTTGAGAGGACCAGAAGTTGGCGAACAAGCTGCAAAGGCAGCTTGTGCGGAGGCAGATTCTGGGCTGCTGCGTGTCGTGCATCCATAACGTGGGAATATGAATTTTCCCTCGCGACACGTGGATGACGCGGACCCTATTTCCTCAGCTTAAAATTCCAAAATAAATTGCTGTTTTGACTTCACAAAAAGACTTATTTAAATAAGGGGTCTTTTGGGTAATTTAATGGGAAAATATAAGGTCTTACGGTCTGTTTTATGTCAATTTTAACACAAAAATCAAGTCCCTCAAGTTGAACTCAAAAATCTCTCTCTCTCTCTCTTAAATCCTCTCTCCCTCCAAAACTCCATTGAAGACCCATAGAGCTCTAAAAAGATAAATCCTTCAAGTTTTTCAACCCAATTTCGTGGATTTATCATATATAAGGTATTCTTTCTTTCACTCTTGGGTTTCCTTTCCCCAAAAGGTCCTTCAACACATGATTTCTAGATCCCCCCAAAAAAGAGTTTTTCTCCTCAAATGGGTCTTCTTTCTAAAATGAAATTGTGAGCTAATTGTGATGAATTATGATGAATTAATGTTTTTAAGTATGAATTGATGGTCAACTGATTAGTTCCTATGAGTTCTCTCTTGACCAATGTGTTCTCCCAAATCCCTAATTTCATGGATTGATTAAGGTGAATTATTCAGGATGATCAACATGTCACTTGTTTACTTTGATTTTAGTTATGTTAAAACTTCATGAATTTCGCTATCTCATATTTTGGTTGTGATATATTAGGTATTGAAATATGAAGTCCCATGACGGGAAGAGCGGTATGATCTTAATTTTCCTTTGATCTCAATTTTGCAAGGTGAAATCTACTTATGTGATAATGATGTTATAGCTAATTGTGTTGCTCTGATGTTGGTGACAAGGATCCCTTTTCCCTACTCAAGATCTATATATTGGATATGAAGTATGTTATGATGTGATCATTATATGATTGAATGTAGTTTCTCATGAATATAATGTTGTTTCTAAGGTGAAAGATAGTTCTCCCTTTTGATCATCTATGAGCTATTATGGTAAGATTTTTAATTAAAGGTCTAAAAGAGACTAATTTTTAACTTGTTTGATGTTATATGATGATTTTTGAAGGAATTATTACTTAGCACAGAAAATTCATGTAAATGAGATGGATGTCTCATGTTAGTAAGTTAAATCTCCCACATGGGTTACTTCACGTTAGTAAGTTTGGATTCCCTACTTATGTGTTGTCTCGTGAGTTGGAAACTGCCACATTAGTAAGTCAAGGTTTCTAGCAATAATCTTCTTAACTCTTAACTATGCGTCAACATAAGACTCTAGCTTAGTGGATCCACCTAGATAGCTATGGACGAACGGTTACACCTTAGGCAAATGTTAATCGTCTCTTTTCGGTGTGGGAGTAGAACACTGGATTCCATGTAGCTCACATGGTATCATGTCGGTTACTGCTCTTCTTTCACTAATTTAAATGTCAATAAATAAGTTAAGTATGTGAACTCTTATTAGGGTTGTCATGAAGGCTACTACATATGGTGAGGAAGGGTACTGGACTTCTATCACTAATTGCACATGTGGGATCCAAACGGATGGTTGAAGAAAACCTTGGGCCCTCACACACTAATATCTTCAAATCCTGACGTGCAATGTCTAGATTATGTCCTATTTAACTACAAAACGTTATAGTACTTATCCGACACTAGAATGTATCCCACAAGATAAAAATTGGCAATAACTGACATAGAGAATTGTTGCAAACCATGGAATCTTGAGTCAACTCTTTTTTGATAAAGGGTATTCTACTTCCCAATGGTAGAACTAGGACATATCCTATGTAGGCATATGGTTAAGGAATATGAAGGATTTCTTTGTACTCTATCCTTTTCATACATGTATATCTACTCCCCAAACCATACTCACTCGGTTATAGTCTTTGTTCTCATGGAATAATTAAATGCAGGAGTACATCAAGAGGTTTCATATCTAGTTCATAACCCAACGACATTACACCTTACCAAAGAGATCACTCAGGGTTGCCTTTCAATGGATAAGAGGATATCTCAATGCCTTTCCTAAGGATGATTTTATGCCATTCCAGCCAACAAACCTTAAGTCAACTATTCACACAAGAAGGATACCATTATGATTTTTGACATCAAGGATATCATTACCTCTTAACGAGGTTGAGGGTTCCAGATAATGAACCTTAATTTTCAAGGTTACTTGTTAATCACACATACAAGACTAAGGATCTTTATCATACTAAAAGAAGAATTCATATCCACATTTAACATGTATCAAGTAAGAGACACAAGTCTACAAAAACAAGACACATCAATACTTCATGTTATCACATATAGCATATCCCTTAAAAAGCACATAGTATCAACCAAGTCAACCATAGGTCATGCTATTCACTACTATAAAACATTCAATATAATAATCATAAGAATCATATGACCAAGTAGGAAAAATCATACATAAACCGAAGACTACAGAGATAAGGATATAGTCATGTCTAACAAGGTCACCTAATGTTAAAAGAAGAAAACATACTTTCACCTTAGTCACAAGTAGATAGATATATTCAAACTTCAAATAAATAAAATACAATAACCATCATAACAAATCAAGTAATTCTAAAAAGTCCATGTTCATCAAAATTTATAAACTAACGCCGGCAAGGCCACATAATTCACAAGTAAAGCACATAGCACCGCCACCATAAGTGAACCATACAAATAACAACATAATTCATGACCTAAATTACATAATATAAAGAGAACTCGGGCAGCGTACCACCAATCAACTCTCACCACTTCAATCCTTAGGTAAATCATCCAACAAAATACTCAAAGGCCCTTCCCCATGGCAATGATCACCAGTTGAATCAAATATTTGAAATAGACAATGAATCAAAGTTTATTTAATATATATATTTATGAATTTAGGGCAGCATACTAACAATTCTAACATGATTCTATCATAATTCAGTAGCCCTAATAAAACTACATAAGAATTCCATAAGATTAAAACATGATCAAGTCAGCCACAAAATAGTTAAAAATTAGGTTTTATGAATTATATGGTTTCATAGAAATTGGATGAAAAATCATTGGATTAACTCTAATTCAATCATAGAACTAACTCTTATTCAACCATAAATAATTTATCTGAAATGTTTTATGCAAGGACCCATGGCTAGAATTCAGTTTAGAAGATACCATGCTTTGAATGATATTTGAAATTTATTGTAATTGACTCCGAAATAAAGAGGTTTAAATGAGGAAAAAACATATAATAAATGCCAAGAAAATACCACAAGATTAATGAAGAAAAACACGGAAAATCTATCTTCTTCTTTGGAGCATAAAAGCTTCATCAATGGAGGAAATTGGAGAGACACAATCGAGAGGTTATTTTTGACTTGATGGTTTTTATTTGAAGGGTTAAATTGGGTTTTAAAAATTTCTAATGACTGCAAATAACTAATTCCTAAAATACCTAAAATACCCATGAACTTATTGGACCCTTTAAACAAGTGAAACTCAACTTAAATTTCTAGAATTATTGTCGGGAAACAAGTTCGCGATGCGGAAACCTTCCCACTTGACTTTTGGAATAAATTCTTGGGGCAGTAGAGTCCTCCTTGTGCCCGTGACGCGGAGAAACATTTGGCATTTTTGTGGACAAAGTCTGTGATGCGGACTGGCTCTTTCCATGCCTAAGTTGCTGCTTCCTTGGGTATCTTCCTCGCTCAAGGCTTGGTCGTCCTTGAGGACCCCTTGGTTGGTCCTTAAGGAGTTTTTTCCGGAAATTTCATCTTCAAATACTCTTTGATACATGTTATGAATCTCTCAAATCAATTTGAACTCAAAAAAACCTATAAAACTTTACGAAACACGTTAAGACACTCAAGCACATTTTGTGGCAACACTTTCGAACTTCTTGGACATTATTAGACGTTTGACCTCCATACTTCTACAAATTATAGATTCATCTTTAAATATTATAATTAATTATTTTACAACTTAATACACTAATTGCCAACATGTTACACTTAAATTCCACCTAACTCATAATGAGGGTGTAACAGTGAGAATGTCTATTTACTACCACAAATTGAACAAAATGACCATAAAGAATAAGTATCCCCTTCAGAGAATAGATGACTTGTGTGATCAACACCAAGGGGCTATCTAATTTTCAAAGATTGAACGTTGTTCGGGCTGCTAACAATTAAGGCGGTGAGAGTTGTTATACGCAAGATGAATTCGTGCATTAGGTATGGGCACTATGAATTCTTTTTTATGTAGTTTTTCTTAACCAATACCATGAAAACATTTATGGACCTAACTAATAGGGTTTTTGAGGAATATGTTGATACTTCCGAAATTAAATTTATCAATAATATTTTGATCTATTCAAGAGATAAGGGTGAATACACGAATCATTGAATATTGTGTTATGATCATTAAATAACACCATTTGTATGCAAATTTTAGTAAATGTGAGTTTTTTCAGGGGCATGTTACCCTACATGGACATATCTTTTCTAGCAAGGGTATTGAGGTAAATCCTAAGAATTAAGATACGGACAGAGGTTTGCTTAGACCTCTAACTCTTACCGTTATTAGTATCATTTTTGGTTTGACCAATTACTACCGGAGATTTGTTAGGGGTTTCCATTACTTTCTTCTTCATTTATTGATTTTACTCAAAAGAAATCTATGGTTTTGTTGTAAGAGACTTGTGAGAAATGATTCAATGAATTAAAAGATTAACTTACTTTCGCTCTGGTAATGACCTTATCCGAATGGGTTTATTGTATATTGTGATACTTCTTGAGAGGTTTGGGATATAACATTATGAAATATGATAAAATGATTGCATATTCTTCAAGGAAACTCACCCTCAATAAAAATAATTTCCAAACTTTGATCTCGAATAAGCTGTATTGGATTTTGTTTTGAAAATTTTGAGGCACTACCTATTTAGTACCTTTAGATGTCTTCACTAATATAAAGAGTCTCTATTATGTATTTTTCCAAGAATACTTGAATCTCTCACAAAGAAGGTCGTACAACATTTTATAAGAATATGACATGGCTCTCCTTTATCTCCCTATAAAAACTATGTTGTTGTGGATGCTTTATGGACATTTTCCTTGGAAACTGTGATCCATGTAAATAATGAGAAAAAGGACTTAGTTCTTGTTGTAAATAGGTTTGCACGATTTGGTGTCCGAGTAATAGATTCCACCAAGGGTGGGGTCATGGTCCATAATGGTTCAGAATCAGCTATAGTAGTGTACATTAATTCCAAACAATAACTTCCTCCCATATTAATAGAGTTGAAAGAAGCGGTATTCAAAAAGTCAGTTTAGGCTTCATCCTAAGGGGTATATAGGGTGCTTAGATATGAAAGTCGTCTATGTGTTCCGGATGTTCCGGATGTTCCGGATGTTGATGACTCTCGTAAGTGACTCTCTTTTTTTCTTGCTTGTATTTATTATACTTTTTTAATTATTATTTCACTTTTCTTTCAACTGATTCTTGTGTAACAACTTCACTTTTGTTCTTTCTCTCACTTTGTTCTTTCAACCACACTTTCCAGAGTATTCCTCATAATAGCAACCCTGAAGTCATTTTTGTTCAATGAGTCCAAGTACACAATGCCAAAAGTTGGATAAAAGCTATAAAAAGGTTGTTTACTGCATTAGCCACCCTTAACTTAAGCTTTTGGCATAAGCTGAGGTGCACATGCCCAAGGAAGGACCAGGGCGAACACATTATTCCCAGAAAAGATCAGTTGGGGTGAAAAATAAGGTCTAGTTTAAGTTCAAATCATTTGGATCGAAGAAGGATTAATTTAACTTTTTTTATTTAGGCTAAAAATGGGCTATTTTGAACAAGGGCTTATGATCCTTTCCTAATTGTATTTTATAGCTTAATTTTAGCAGGACTAACCAGACAAGTTTTAACTTAGTACAAATAGTGGACTATTCAAATCATTCTTATACTCACTTTCCATCTCATTACTCTACCAGATTATAAGACACCTAGTTCGAATTTAAGACTTAGGGTCATGAAGTTGTGTACATCTATGTCATGGTTAGAGACACACATTTATCAATTACTATGCCTAGTTATGCATCATTTTCATTTCATCAGGAAATCATTTTAGCCATCATTCTTGAGAATTAAACAATGTACATAAGATATAGACATGCCGGTTCAACAGTAAAAATAATCAGTCTCTTGGGGAAAAAACACATGCAAGAAAACCCCAAAAGAGGATGGTGAATTGGGCTTCTCAGACTTCACCTAGCACTCACTTTCCATTTACCCCACCCCCAACAAAAAATACATGCAATTTTCCCCAATGCAAAAAAATATACAAGAGTGGTAGGTAAAGAAAACGTGGGGCGCAAAGAACACACGATCAGCAAGATGGTGGGTCCGGCTCCCTAGAACCCACTACCTCTGTAATCTGGACACCTCAGTAGTGTTCTCAACGGTAACAACACTATCATCAGTGCCTCCCGTTATCTCCACGTTTCTAGAGCTTCCCTAGAAGCTGACTCTACGACCCTCATCTGACGTGCCTCTTCATCAGCAAGTGAGGGTCTCCTTGTACCCTCCATCTCACAATGATCTTTCTTCCATGATCTAGATTCATCCTCCTATCTAGCCCTACACCTCGTGGCATGCTCTCGAGGAGGATGTGGTACAATCTGAAAAAGTGTGGAATCAGGCCACCATAACTGTGTCCTCAGTAGGCGCTGCAGAAGGGGCCTTAGACTCAGGCACTCTTGCCTCTAAGATCATATTGATGTCTGCGCAATAACACTCGACCACGGACTGAAGGGTCGACACATCCACTTGAAGGGCTTGTCGGGCTAGCACCCGCAACTCAATAGCGTCCAAGAGTTGATGAACCTAAGTGATCTTCCGCTCTGTGTGCTGGACCATTCTCCGCTCCAAGTGCTCTTTTGCTTCATCAATAGACCTCTGCATCCATGGCTTGATGTGATGCATAAGTGCAGCAATCTGTGCGTCTAGTTTCTTGACCCTAGCAAGAGGGACCATAGCGGGGAAAGGGGGTGAGCGAGAGGAGTTGGGGCACATCTACTACCCGAGATAGACTACACTGGGGTAGTGTCAGTGGAAGCAGCCTGCGTAGCCGTTCGATCCTATGCTAACATATCAACCTGATTGTCACCAATTTGAGGAAACTGTTGTGGGGCCCTATCCGTGGAGCCATCTCATTGGCCTCATCCCTGATGAGGTCGATATAAACAGTGGCAAGCGGGGTCTTGAGCTGATCAATGTGCCTAATAGGCACAACTGCGGACCTGCATAAAGAAAATTTCATACACGGGAAAGGGTAAGTAGTTGTGACCTTAAAATACCTCTCGTGCATGACCAACTGTAGAAGGAAAGCAAAGTCAACCTCAAACACTTCTATCATTGCCGCCATCAGAACTGCACAATCCTATGTGACTATATTATCAGCGGCTATGGGGGAAAGGTAGTGGCGGACAATCAACCATAAGAACATCGCCGTGAAGGTTAGGTTAGCGTTCTTAATGGCTCCCTTTGGATCGGTTACCCAGTCAGCATCCTCTCCATAAACAGACAAGTGTAGGGCCATCCACCTCTTGGTGGTCTCTCTCAGTGATGGCTCACGCAAGAATTGGCCATCTTTGACAAT
This sequence comes from Solanum lycopersicum, assembly GCF_036512215.1. Classification (NCBI taxonomy): domain Eukaryota; kingdom Viridiplantae; phylum Streptophyta; class Magnoliopsida; order Solanales; family Solanaceae; genus Solanum; species Solanum lycopersicum. Next base: position 29,334,985 of record NC_090809.1, read on the forward strand.
TTTCAACCTGTAGTCAAACTTGGCAGTGAGAGGGTTTTATTTGGCATCAACATCCTTGACGTATAGATACCGCCAGATAGCAGGTAGGGAGAGATTAACCTTAATGTCATGTACTCAAACATTCTCTAGTGGGGCCAGTTTGGTGGAGGCAGCCCGCCTATCAATCTGTGATCTGAGAGTAGCCACTTAATAGGCGTAGAACTCTCATACCAACTCTTCACTATAACGGCCCAACGAATGCGCTGTCCACTCCTGTCAATGTCTGGTAAAGTGATTGTGGATCTCAGGCATAGTTGGGAGACTTCTCGTAAGGACCCTCCTCTCCAATGTAAGGGTCCGTGTCATGATTCCTTTGTCATTTAGAAACTTTGCATATGAATAAACTTGATACTTCCTATTGACACACCACCGGTTGGGCTGGTCGGCAACCGTGGTGAGAGCACGAGTCGATGCATCGGGTGTGGAGTCAGAACTGTCAGCCTCATCATACGAGGAAGACTGTGCATCTGTGGCGAGTGCAAGGACCTCAGCAGATCCGAAGGCTTTCTCCGACCACGAAACTCCTAAGGAGCCTGACGCTCCTTCTTCATGAGTAGGTGATCGTGATGGTCTGCCAGTCAGTGTGAGCTCCTCATCACATTGAGAGGCAGTGACTACACTGGACTCCACCTTTTTGGTTGTGGTTCTTGTAGCACGTGCAACTTGGAATGGGGTGGAAGTTTATGGGGGAACGTACTCAAGGTCACGCTGATCATCACAACAAATGAATAGGTGGGCAGATGGGGTGACAGACTTCGATCGTCCACGTGCAGAGACTCGATCTTTTTTTGGTGCCATAATAGATAGTACCTGAGAATTTAAGAAAAACAGCTAGGAAGGTACTTGGTGATCAAGTAGAGAACCACAACAGCAGACTTCGACTAGTATAGAATGGATTTTTAGGAATTGGGGAATTTAAAAAAATGATTGGTTGAAAGAAAGGTAGGAAATTGGAAGTTAAAAAGGTAGGGAAATGGGAGGAAAAGGGAAGCAAATAGCTGAAATGAATGGGTGGGTTTTTTAAAGGTGAATTTCAAAAAAAAAAATTGTCACGTTGGGTACGCTTCATTAATGACGCGATGAGTCCCCGATAATGGTCTGTCACAATTGTGATGGTCTGTTTTCGGTTCCGTCGCATGTGCCTTAGTTTTGAAAATAACTTAAAGATTTACGTGGCACATTGGATGCATGCGACTATCCATCCCGTTCGTGACTGGTCGTCGATGGGTTCGTCAGTGACTTTTGTAGAGTGGTGTATCTCTAGAATTTCCTGGTGATGTTTCTGCAAATTTAAAAGCCCTAACTAGAAAATACTACCATTAATAGGAAGAAAAACTATAAGTGTTTGGTTACCTCCCAACAAACGCCTGATTTAACATCGCGACACGACTGAGGTTGCTTGATTAATCTACCTTCATCAAGATGGTATGCATCGATCCCTTCATTTGCAGATTCAGTATGCCCAAAATAGGGTTTTATTTTTTCTTCGTTTACCTTAAACCTCACTCACTCCTTTGATTCTAACTCAACTAGTCCATGAGGGAATAATTGGGTAATCAAGTAAGGGCAAGTCCATTTGAACTTGAGCTTGCCCGGAAGCCAACGCAACGTAGAACTATCTAAAATCACTTAATTCCCAACCATAAACTGTCGTTTTTCACTTTTTCGATAATAATCCTTCTTAATCTTTTCTTTGTAGGATATAGCAGATACCGATTGGAGCTCACCCGTCTGCCTCATGGACCTACGAATGTTGAAGGTCACTTCTTTATTGTTCAACCAAACATTCATCTGACCCTTTTTCATATCAACTAAGGCTTTACCCGTAGCAAGGAATGACCTACCAATAATAATAGGCACTTCAAAATCGAATTCACAATAAAGAATAACAAATTATGCAGGAAAAATAAATGACTCCACCTTTAGTAGCACATCGTAGAGTATAACTATAGGCCTTTTCACTATTCGGTGGTCAGTCAGTAGCCGCATCACAGTGGGCTTTGGGTCACCCAAACACAACTTCTTGTAAATTGAGAGTTGCATGAGTTTCATGCTTGCCCCTAGATCACATAATGTTTTCGCAAGATGTAATGACTTGAGTGTATAAGGAATAGTGAACACACCTGGATCTTTTTTCTTTTGTATGAGAGATCTTGTAGCAATAGCACTACAATGCTGCATTCTATCATCAACCTCGAAAGTGACCGATCTTTTCTTGGTGACCAGATCTTTCATAAATTTGGCATGACCGGGCGTTTGTTCTAGAGATTCTATAAAAGGGACATTGATAGAGAGTTGCTTCAACATTGTTATAAAACGTCGATATTTACCATCCTCGGTCTTTTTCACTAATCTCTGAGGGAAGGGTGGTGGTGGCATAGGCATGGGAATTACCTTGATAGGTACTTCTGCATCTTTTCCATTACTTTCCTCTACTTCACCACTACTGTTTACCACATTATCATTATCCTTTCTCACATTTTCCTCAGTAGATGGCATTGGTAGGTCAATGGTTTGCCTACCACCCCGAGTAGTGATTGCCATATAGTGCGCATCATTCTTTGGATTATGGACAGTGTTGCTAGGAAGAGTGCCAGGTTGCCGTGTGTTCACTGTCGCAGTTAATTGGGCCATTTGCAATTCGATCTGTTTAATAGAAATTGCATGTGTATCAACTTTTTGCCCAGTACTAGCTAAGTCACACCTCAACTCTTTAATGTGTTCATCACTAGTGTCGAACCTGCTCATCATTTTGTGCAACATATCCTCAACTCGCGCCATACTATCTCCACCATCCCTAGGAGTAACTTCACGATTTTGAGGAGGGACATAGGGACCATTCCTTTAGTTTCTATTAGCATAGTTACCCCTGTTAAAGTTGTTGTCACGGTTGTAGTTTCTATCTCGGACATAATGACCCTTACGATTGTAGTTACCATAGTTCTGACCTTGGTTCCCTTGACCTTGGCGCCAATTATCCTGATTTGAGCCTTGGGCGCTTGGTCGGAAACCCCCTATCTGCTCATTTACTGCATAAGTGTCCTCCTCATAATAGCACTCATCATTAGGAGGTGCTGGTTTAGCCAAGTAGTTGACTATATTTATCTTTTCTGCACCCCGTGTGACATCTTTTAGTACTAACCCAATTTCAATTCTCATCTGAGCCATTTCTTCCCGAATCTCATCTGTGGCTGGCTTGTGAGTGGACTGCACTGCGAAGGTGTTTCTCCCTCTATCAGACTTCCTAGTACTCCAAGCTTTGTTATTCCGGGAGATTTTCTCTAATTTTTCAGTGATCTCAGCATAAGGGCATTCTCCATAAGATCCACCTGCTATAGTGTCCAATATCGCTTTGTTGTTATCATCCTGTCCACGATAGAAGTATTCCATTAGTGGCTCATCATCTATACGGTGATTTGGAACACATCTCAAGAATGAGGTGAATATATCCCAAGAACTACTAACTGACTCTCATGGTAGTGCCACAAAGTTGTTCACTCTGTCTTTGTGGTTTAGTTTCTTTTAGACCGGGTAGTAGCGTGCTAAGAGGACATCTCTTAATTGGTTCCAAGTTAATATTGAGTTGTATGGGAGCTAAGTGAACCATATAGACGCCTCTCTAGTCAGTGAGAGAGCAAACACTCTGAGACCTATTACGTCTAGATCCAAATAAGGCGTCCCCTCACAACTTTTACACACTACCCTTACCTTAGCTATATGGTCATATGGATCCTCAGAAGGTAGCCCTGAAAACAAACCTCTTGCAGTGAGCATTTGCATCAGGCTACTAGTTATCACAAAAGTGTGGCCTATTGGTAGAGGGGGCAAGGCAAGTGGCCCATCCGAGTCTGCTATGTTATCATACCTCTGTAGTATGCTTGCGGCCGTGGAATGGGATTTTGTCCCCTCTGTTGATATTCACCTAGAGCATCGAGTAACATCTGACCATGAACATCAACTTGAGCTAGAATGTTCTGGTTCGGATCTTCATAATTTATTCCCAAGTTTTGATTCATATTGCGCAGTATATTCTCTAACTCGTGATCGTAGGGAAACAAGGGTTCTCTTCCTCTCCGTGTAATTGGCATACAAGGAGGATAGTTTTAAAAAGAAATCAAAAACAATAAAACAAAGTAAAATAAAGAAAATATCAACTAAACTATAGTAATAGGTTCAAGTTAATCTAAAATCTATAATCCCCGGCAGCGGCGCAAAAATTTGATACGCTCAAACTTACTCCTCAAATATGAAGTAAAGCGGTCGTGTCAAGTAAATAACCCAACTAGTGAGGTTGGGATCGTTCCCACGCGGAAAATAGACTAGACATAACTTCAACCGATTATTACTATTGTTTGGTTAATGACTTCTTTGGAAAGTAAAAACATCAAAGGGGGGTCTCTATTTCTAAATGAGTTAAAATAAATAACGAACTTGAAAGAGACACTTAACAGCTTTGAATGTTGGATTTTAATCAATTAATCAAAGTAACTAGGGTTTACGTGTTCCCCACATGTTCATAACTTGATATTTCTAACAATAACAATTCTTTCCTAGTATCTTGCATGCAAAGTGACAAGTTACGTATTTCTAAATCCTTGTTCTAGCATTTAGAAAATCTCACTCCGCACCTTGGTCTGGCTACATGTGTTGCTATCCTAACCTTTATCCTTACCTCATATTAAGCATCGTATTCGATATTTGACTAAGTTATTACCTCGTACTAATCAATACTAGCCTATTAGATAGTATACACTAAATCTATGTTAATAATTCTTTTCCTATTATCTACCTCCTTGGTCCGGCAAGTAGCATTAAGGCGAGTTCTAACATTGTCCATCCGTTAAAAAGACTTTTAAGCGAAAGAATTATTAATACATTCAAGACACTAATCTAGAATTGTTATTTTAGTTAGGGTTTATCTCATTATTTCCCTTTGGTTCCCACAACCCTAGTTATTGAGTTTAGTTACTCATAGCCATAAACACAATATTAAAATATATTAAACACGAATTCATGTACTTAATTCAATGAGAAAGAATAAAATCTAAAGTTTGCTTGATTAATCTCCAAAAATCACTTGCAAGAATCTCAAAATCCAACACTAATACACAAAGTCTAAAAATATGATGTCTAATCTCATAGAGTCTAACAATACAGAGTCTAACCTCAAAAATGAGGTTTTTCAAATTATACATAAAAAAAAACTTAATCAAACATGGATTCTAATTGCTGGAAATCTGCCAAAACGCGGCTGGATCGACGGACCTCGCGACGGACCATCATGGTCACGACGGACCGTCATGGACCACGTCGTCCTATTCTTGTGCAATTTCTTCTGCTGCACTCTTCATTCCCCTCGACGGCAAGTATGACGGACCGTCATAGGCTCAACGGTCCGTCGAGCGTCTTCGTTCCAAAACACTTCAACTCTTGGAATCTAGGTACTGGGATCACTTCTCTAAACTTCACGACGAACCTGCATGACGGACCGTCATAGCCACGACGCACCGTCAGAAGCTTCCTAATCCCACACTTGGTAAGACTTCCCCATCTTTCTTCAGCAGCTGCACTACGCTGCCACCTACGGACTTTCAGAAGCACGACGGACCGTCATATGCTAAGTAGGTGGTGTCTTCTGCAGTTCTTCGCTCAAAATCTCTGCATTCAGCTTTGGACAAATTTCCTGCAAAACAAAGAAAAACATATATAAATAATTAGTACAAAAATTCTTTTGGGCACACTAAACTTAAGGAAAAAGTATTAATAATACCGTGAAACCAGGTATAGCAATAATAAATTCTTAGCACCGAAAGGGTATGTGATAAGATAGAGCTCTCATGTTTAGTATGTTTTGCCTCCCACATGGGTATTCTCAAGTTAGTAATTTTGGATTCCCAAGTCATGTGTTGTCTCATGAGATGGAAACCACCTCGTTTAGTAAGTCAAGTGTTCTAGTAACAATTTTCTTGATTCTTAACTGTGTGCCCACAGAAAAATCTAACTTAATGGATCCACCTAGATAGATACGTATGAATGGTTAAACCTTAGACATGTGTTAACCCTATCTATTCAGTGTAGGAGTAAACACGAGATTCCATGTAGCTCACATGATATCATGTTTATTATTGAACTTCCTTCCCAAATATACATGTAAATGAATAAGTTAAGTATTTTAACTCTTATTAGGGTTGTCTTAAAAGTTAATACATAGTATGAGGGAGTGTATGAGACTTCTCTTACACATTGCACATGTGGATATGTTATGAGTATTATTGATATATTAAGCATATTATCTTAAAGTATGAAAATATGTGGTATGTATGAAGTGGGTTGCTTAGTGTAATACTTAGGTTGAAATATGATTATAGGGTACTATTCTAGGCATTGCACAGGTCTTGCTTGATTTGCTTACATGTTTGGTTGATATTTTGTTTAATTGACTTAGCATGGTTATTTTATGTGCGTGTTGAGTTAAATTGATAGAATATATTATTTGGACAAAATGTCCCTTTCTCATGCATTAATTATTTATGCATAGGAACCAAACTTAGTACATCTGGTTTGTACTAACTCATATTTTTTTCCTAACATTTTATGCTCAGGCCGTTGAGATGTTCGTGGTTGATTGCACGGACTTGGATCTTTTCCCAAGACATTGGTGAGTCCTCAAGTTCGGGGTTGTTGCCAAGTTCCACTCTAGCTATGAAGTTTTTTACATTTACAACCATTATTCTTTCTTTTATCCTTGAGACAGTTGATGTAAGCCTATAATCGCGTATTGTTTTGCATTATCTATCTTCAAAAGTTTATGCTCTTATAGATGGTTCAACGTGAAACACAATATTCATCTAAATTCCTATGAATTGGTTCTATTTCCTAAACTGGAATCCTATGTAAGCTTCATATCTGAGGAATCTAAGTAAAATACACATGTAGTATGTGAGAGGTCTATGTAAATATCAATACACATATAAAATATTTAAATTTATCTAAATTTCTGACCTATGATGTGCTATGACGTATGATAAGGGCTTGTCTTAGTCCTATTTGATGACGACGACGACGGTAACGACACGGTTGTACTTTGTATATTTGCGAACTTGGTATTACAGCATGAGATTTATTAATCTTAGGGTTGATGGTTTACTAAAACACGCCTACGAAGGGTCTTATTCATAATTGTGAAACGCACCACACTTTTGAATGAGAGACTATGAGATTCTTAGAAACTTTCACTTTCTTGTTATTCCTTTGTCGTGCATAACTGTCCTAGATCTATATGGTCCTTTGTTATAATCCTTTTATTATTTTTACAGGCAATGAACTAAAGGAGGAAAAATACTTGAAGGGCTAAAGAGGAGAATTTTCATGATGCGTTTCCCCCTCAAGCTCCTCAAAATCCTCTTGTTCCTATTGAAGAAGGGGCCATATTAACATTAACATAAGGGCATGTATTCATAGCTTGAATCATGTGTTGGCTACCCCAGTTTCTTGGAATCCTAATGTGAAAGTGAACCCCAATCCTAGCACTACCGCTAAGGATTAGGGATTTCACAAGGATGAATCCCCCTACATTCTAGAGTTCTAATGTGGAGGAGGACCCACAAGAATTCATTGACGATATTTTCAGAGATCGTGATTCTATGGGTGTGTCTTCTAAAAATAAGGCAGAATAATCTACCTACAAACTAAACGATGTGGTTCAAGTTTTGTATGAGCAATGGAAGGATGAGTGGCTAGTTAAAGAAGGCAGGATTACTTTGGAAGCATTCAAGACGGCTTTCTTTGATAGTTTCTTTCCCAGTGAATTAAGGGAGAGGAAAACTCAAGAATTCATCAACCTTCTTCAACGGGGGTATGAGCCTTAAGGAGTATAGCCTCAACTTCACACCACTATCCCACTATGCTCTTACAATAGTTGCGAATTATAGAGATTACATGAACAAACTTATTATGGGGATACCCAAACTTGTAGTTAACGAGTGTAGGTTGGCTATGATTATTCTTAGCACAGACATCTCTCCTCTCATGGTTCATGCCGAACAAATTGAGGAGTAAAAGTTTAAGCAAGTTTTTAGGGAGTTGAAGAAGGTAAAAACCAAAGATGGGAGTTGTTCAAAGACTAAATTTGAGATCAAGACAAACTAAGGTTCAAAAGGGCGATTTCCAACCAAAGACCTCCTAATGCTCTAAGGGTCAACTAGAGTAATGTGTCTACTTCAAAGCCCCAAGAGGGGAAAGGTGGTGGTTCTTATGTTTAGAAGCGTGTTTCTTAAAAATTTTGTAGAAAACATGATGGTAAGTGCCTAGATGTCATGGGTAATTGCTATAGTTGTGGCAAGAGTTATAACGTGGAGAAAAATTTTCCTATGATGAAAGCTCAAGGAAGGGAAAATGCTCAAGCTCAATCAATTTACAAAAATTCGAATGTTCCTTAGAAGAATAACTTTTATTCTCTCCATTCCCGAGGTAATCAAAAGAGCACAACAGACGTGGTTACCGTCATGTTACAATTATTTTCCTCATATGTATATGATTTGTTAAATTTGGGAGATAAATTGTCATTTGTTACCCCTCTTGTATCCATGAAATTTGTTATACTACCACATATATTAGATCACCCTGTTTGGTTTTCTACCCCAATGGGTGATTCCGTGGTGGCTAAAAGAGTCTATAATGGTTGTCAAATTTCCTTGGCAGTAGTGTTACATTAGGTTACTTGATAGAACTGAAATGCTAGATTTTAATCTCATATTGAAAATGGATTAGTTGCATGCTTGCTTTGCCTCTACTTGTTGTAGGATAAGGCTAGTCAAAAATTTCAATTTCCAAATGAACCCATTGTTGAGTTTAAGGGAGGAAACCAAAATTCTAGGGATAACATCATTTCGTGTCTAAAAGATTACAACTTGATTGAAAAGGGTTTTCTCTACCACATAATAAGAGTAAGGTATGTTGAATCTGAATTCCTTCTTATAGACTCGATACATATAGTGAAGGAATTTTTAGATGTCTTTCCCCTTGACATTACCGTCCTCCCACATGGGTTTCCTAAGGTTAGTAAGTCTGGATTCCCATGTTATATGTTGTCTCATGAGATGCAATCCTCCACGGTTAGTGATTTAAGGTTTCTAGTAACGCTCTCCTTGCCTCTTCACTATGTTTCCACAGAGGACTCTAGCTTGGTTGATCCACCTAGATAGCTTCATACAAATTGTTACTACTTAGGCAAGTGTTAGCTCTCTGATTTGGTTGTGGGTGTTGAACACCCTATTCCCTATGGCTCACAGAGTCTTAAGTCGATTATTGGACTTCTTTCCCTAATGTAAATGTAAATGAAGAAGTTGAGTATGTGAACTTTTATTAGGATTGTCTTAAATATTACGACATAGTGTGAGGGAGGGTGTGAGAGTTCTCTTACACATTGCACATGTGGGATCCAAAGGGATAGTCCTAGTAGTGTTCTTTTATGTTCATTATTATGATTATATGAATATTCTATAAGTAGTATTGATGTATTAAGCATGTTAAGATAGAGTATGAGGATATTTTGTAAGTGTGAAGTGGGTTGCTTAATGTGATACTTACCTTTGATTGGGATTATGGGATTCTATTTCTTGGTGTTGCACAAGTGTTTCTTCAGTTTCTTACATGTTGGGTTGATAATATGTTAAATTGACTTACTATGTTTACTATATGTGCATGTTGAGTTCAAATAATAGAAAACATGATTTTGACAAAATGTCCATTTCTCATGCATTAATGATTTTGTGCATAGTAACCATACTTAGTACATGCGGTTTGTACTAACAAATATTTATCCCATTTTTCTCAAAAATTTTAGGTTCGGTCCGTTATGAATATCGTGGTTGATTGCAAGGAATACTGGGATCTTTTCCCAAGTCATTGGTGAGTCATCATGTTCGGGGATGTTTCCAAGATCTTCTATAGCTATGATATTGTTTACACTTAGAACCATTTATCTTTTTCAATCTATCATTGAGATAGTAAATTTCAGCCTATAATAGCGTATTGTTTTGTATTGTATGTCCAAACTTTTGTACTCTAATAGATGGTTTAATGTCAGAAAAAATATTAGACTAAATTTCTATGTATTGGTTCAGTTGCCCTTATGTGAAGCCTCAGTAAGCTTCATATATGAAGACTCTAAGCAAACTCCATATTTCGTATGTGTGAGGTCTATGTAAACCTATATATATATACTATACTTTGGGTCGTTACAAGTTTCTGGATCCCCAATACATTTTCTCAAAATTGAGAAATTGAATAATGGATGAACTAACACAAACTACCTTGGAAAGTTAAGTCATATGAAACTTTGACCATAGTATCAATATTTTATAAGAATCAACATACCAAGCACTATGTTTCCCCTACTTTCGAAACCTCCGAAAAAACATCACATGAAAAACAACATAATAATCCCAAATATGCATCGTGAATCAATGATTTCTACTTCTATCATCAACCTAAAACTTTTCTCGACTTGAGGTCGTCCTTAACCTCTCTCCTATAACCCAAATATTCTTAATGGCCTAATACACCACTTTCGGATCTAATAGAAAATAGTATTCCACTCTTAATGAACCTGTACGGGACCTACATGTGCTACAATAGAAAACTTCAAAGGAATCCATGTTGATATTCAGATGTAAACTATGATTATAAGCAAACTCACCTAATAACATATGGTCATTCTAATTGCCTTAAATGTATTTCACTTATGCCCTTAACATGTTCTCTAATGTGTAAATAATGCGTTCCACTTTACCATATGTTTGAGGGTTGAAAGCATTTCTAAAATTCATCTTAGTATGTAGCCCGTTTCTGAAAGATTTCCATAAGTGAGAAGTAAATTGGGGACTTTGATCCGAAATGACTGAGAAGCGTAGACCATGTATCTTACTATATCATTCACATACAACTTAGAAATTTCTTCTTCCTAGTAGGATACCTTGATGGAAATTATATGAGCAGACATATTCATTCAGTTAACTATTACTCATATAGATTCATGTTTCCTCTTTGTACATGCAAATCATACAATAACATCTTTGTTCAGATCTTCCAACTTGAAAGTAGAAATAGAAATATATACTCACAAACCTCTTGACCTTTAGTGGTTAACCTAAACTTGTTAACTATTAGGAATTTTGGTCACAAATTCTACAATGTCGTTTGTAATCCCATTCCACTAATACACTTTACGTACGTCACAATACATCTTTGTGTCTCCTATGTGAATAAAATATCGAAAACTATAGGCTTCTTATTAAATTTGATATATGAAGCCATCAACATTCGTAAGACATAACCTACCTTGATACCTTAACACCCCTTGCCCGCCTTGGTATAAAGACTCAACAAAAATTTGATTATCGCCTCTTTCAACTCAACAAAAATAGTATGTAGATTTTACGTACCTTCACATACATCACAAAGGATGATTCAGAACCTTATAAAACATGAGACCACCGTTGGATGAATCCACTAGCTGAACACCTAGTCAAGACAACCTATGTAAATCACAATCCAACTCTTCCTTCTCATCCTTTATATGATCCATACTACCCATTAAAAGCTGGATAAGAGCATCCGCTACAACATGATCTTATTGTTGTGATAGAGGACACGCGTTTCATATTTTTATTTAACTACCTTTGTTGAACAATATCTGAAACTTTTTAAGTGAACATATATTGAAGACTCATATTATTACTAAAAATATCCACATAAACCCCATAGAAATGATGCCTCCATTTTCTTAAAAGCAAATACAACCACTACCACTCCAATATAATGGGTACGATAATTCTTATCATGGACTTTAAGTTTACTTGAACCATTGGTCATATCCTTACATTTTTTCATAAGCGCACATCCCAACAAATCTCAAGATGTATCACAATAAACCACAAAACCATTTGTTCCTTCATTTAAAGTCAACAGTTTACTGGATGTACGCTTATATTTAAATTCTTGGTAACTTCTTTCAAAAGTTTCCGACTACACGAACATAAATTTTGATTGAGTCAAAGCCGTCAATGGAGAAGAAAATGACAAAACACCTCAAACATGTCCTATAGTAACTGGCTAAACCCAAAATTCTTATAATGTCGGAGTGAGTTAGAGGTATAGGCAAACTCTTGATCTCTTCCATTTTCTCAGTATCTACATAAATACCCTCACTTGACACAATATGATTAAGGAAAACAATGGACCTTAATATCAATTCACACATGCTAAAGTTTTCAAAAAGTATAGGTCCTTAAAATCCTAAAATACAATATTCAAATGGTGCAGATGTTCATTCTCATTTCTTGAGTAGATCTAGAGTCTTTAAAAAAATACAATAAAAAACATGTATAAATATTACCTTACCACTCTATTCATTATATCGACAATGATTGTTTGGTCATTTGTAAAACCAAATGATATCATAATGAATTCATCATTGAAATATAGAGTTCATAAAGATATTTTAGGCATGTCGTTCTTTCTCACAATCAATTTGTAATACCTCGATTGATGGTAAATCATGAAAAAGTAACAAGCCCCGTGAAGTTGGTAAAACAAGTCATCAATTTTTTAAAGGGGAACTTATTCAAAATGGTTACTTTATTCAATTGACGATAATCAATACACATTCGAAGAGACCCATCCTTGTTTCTAACAAAAAACACTGGAGCATACCATTGGGATATACCTGGTTGGATGAAGTCCTTATATAATAAATCCTTTGGTTTCTTCTTCAACTCTTGTGAAGAAATTCTATAAAGACATATGAAGATAGGTATTTAATATTGTAAAGGTCAATAAAAAAATATATTTCCCACTAAAAATTACTAACGTGTAATAATCGAGAAAAATAATCGGTAACTCATTAATTAACAAAAGCTATTCTAGAGAATGGGTTTTGGATTCCATGTCCCTAACCTTAACATATGGTAAATACACCCTTTTGATATTATCTTCCTATATTTAAGACAAGAGATAAATTTACCTCTAGGAATAAAATTTTCATCCTTCAACTTTAAGATAGGCTCATTTTGAAAATTGAATCTAACCACCCGAGTCATGTAATAAATAGAGGCATCACATGCATCAAAACTATTTATACCTAAAATCACATAAAAGTCTAAAATGTATCAATTTACCATGTCCGCCAATGTTACCTTATGAGATAACGAAATGGCACATCCCCTTTACAGTGTCTTAGCCTTCACCTAGTCACCAATCGGAGTGCAGACCAAAAAAGGTTCTACTAAAACATTTGGTTTTAAATGAAATTTCATGGCGACAAAAGATTTCATAGAGGAAAAAGTGGAACCAAGATTTGACAAGGGATACTCATCAATGAAAAATACTTTTAACATACTGATCACAATATATAAGGAGCTCTCTATGTCACCTCGAGATTGCAGGGCATGTAAGTTAGTTTGCTTTGGGATATTGGAATTTGAACCACTTGAAAGATCTTATATGATTTATATGTTCTTGGTTGTAAATATTGGGTGATTGTTTATGTGATGACCACACTTATTATACCCACAACAAACATTTTTGTCAGTTAGGCAATTACCATCATGTTGCTTCCCACATCTTACACAAATAGCCTTTGTGTTTAAATCCTCAAAATGAACTAGGTTATTGATATGCTCAAACTTACTTCTCATCTGAGAAGTAAAGCGGTCACGTCAAGTAAATAACCCAACTAGTGAGGTTGGAATCGTTCCCACGAGGAAAATAGTCTAGACTTAACTTCAACTTGTTATTACTATTGTTCGGTTGATGACTTCCTTATAATGTAAAAGCATAAAAGGGGGTTTGTATTTCCTAATTATCAAACATAACTAACGAACTTGAAAGAGACACTTAATAGCTTTTAATGTTGAGTTTTAATCAAATAATCAAAGTAACTAGGGTTTACGTGTTCCCCACAGGTTCATAACTTGATAATTCTAACTATAACAATTCTTTCCTAGTATCTTGCATGCAAAGTTATAAGTTATGTATTTCTAAATCATTGGTCCGGCATCTAGAAAATCTCACTCCGCACCTTGATCCGGCAACGTGTGTTGCTTTCCTAACGCTTATCCTTACCTCATATTAAGCATCGTATTCGATATTTGACTAAGTTATTACTTCGTACCAATCAATACTAGCCTATTAGATAGTATACACTAAATATATGTTAATAATTCTTTTCCTATTATCTACCTCCTTGGTCCGGCAAGTAGCATTAACGCGAGTTCTAATTTTGATCATCCATTAAAAAGACTTCTAAGCGAAAGAATTATTAATACATGCAAGACACGATGCTAGAATGGTTATTTTAGCTAGGGTTTATCTCATTATTTGCCTATGGTTCGCACAACCCTAGTTATGGAGTTTAGTTCCTCATAGCCATAAACACAATATTCAAATAGTTTAAACAAGAATTCATGTACTTACTTCAATGAGAAAGAATAAAGTCCAAAAATTTGCTTGATTAATCACAAAAAATCACTTGTAAGAATCTCTAACAATCAAACACTCAAGACACAAAGTCTAACAGTATGATGTTTAATCTCACAGAGTCTAACCTCAAAAACGAGGTTTTTTGAACTATTTATAAAAAAATAAAAACCTAATTAAAAAAGGATTCTAATTACAGGATATCTGCCAAAACGCGACTGGGTCGACGGACCACGCGACGGACCGTCATGGACTCCGTCGTCCCATACTTGGTGCAATTCTTCTGCTGCTTTCTTCATTCCCCTCGACGGAAAGTGTGACGGACCGTCATATGCACAACGGTCTGTCAAGGGTCTCGTTTCAAAATACTTCAACTCTTGGAATCCGGGTACTGGGATCACTTCTTTGATCTTCACAACGAACCTGCAGGATGGACCGTCATAGCCATGACGGACCATCACAAGCTTCGTAATCCAACACTTGGTCAGACTTCCCCATCTTCCATCAGCAGCTTCTCTACGCTGCCACCTACGGACCGTCACAGGCATGATGGACTGTCATAAGCTCCATAGGTGGTCTCTTCTGCATTTTTCGCTCAAAATCTCCGCATTCAGCTATGGACAGATTTCCTACAAAACAAAGAGAAACTTATATCAAAATAAGTACAAAAAGGGCTTTTGGACACACTAAACTTAAGGAAAAAGTACTAATTATACCGTGAAACCACGGTATATCAACACCCTCAACTTAAATTCGTTGTTTGTCCTCAAGCAACACACTATGACTCACTACACAATCTTTGTACAATAGTATTCATGTTTTTATCCTTTGCGATCATTTGGCTATTAATCCCGATTAATCTCATCAAATCTATGCATGCTATAACTATTAGGCTTGAATTTTGTGGGATTCGAACATGACACAAACTCACCACGCACTAACACCTATCCTCTTCAATTTCTCACCGAGGGGCTAACAATTCCGGTATAGCAACTAGTGTCCTCACTTTAGAACAAAATACTCATTTTTCAAACAATGATTTCAGTTTGAGTATAAGGATTACATTTCAACACTCGCTCTAAGAACAAAGTCACACTCATTCATACCTATTGTCATAAGCTTGTCCTTATTATGACTGCCTTAAGTTCGCTGTACAACCCTTAGGATCACGATAGGACTTTTTTAGCTTGTAGCGTAGGCTCAGAGTCAGGTAGGGTATATTTAGGTATACTTTAGTGACTTTTGGCCCTCCTTGACATATCGGCTAAACCTTCCACTTTCTATCACTTTATCTCGCCCAGTTTCTCCTATTCCTTCACCTTCCTGTTTCCTTTCATTCTTCATTTGTGTAAGTAACTCTTTTCTTTTCTTGTTTGTAATTCTTGAATATTTCTCTTTTTTTTCAACGAGTTATTGAGTCACTTTATTTTTCTTATTTCTCTCTCTTTGGTCTTTCAACCCCACTTTCCAGAGCATTCCTCAAAACAGCCACCCTCAACTCATGGCTTTGCCGTGAGTCAAGGTACACAATACCCAAAGTCGGGTCAGGGCCATAACAAAGGTTGTTTATTCATTAGCCACCCTTAACTTATGATTTTAGCATAAGCTGAGGTGCACATGTCCAAGGAAGGACCAGGGCCAACATATTGTTCCCAGAAAATATCAGTTTGGCTGAAAAAGAAAGGTCTAATTTTAAGCTCAAATTATTTGGATCAAAGAAGGATAACTTTAATTTGGTTTCTTTTAATTAGGCTAGAAGTGGGATATATTGAATAAGGGCCTATGATCCTTTCCTAATTGTCTGTTAGAACTTACTTTTAGTAGGACTAACTAGGCAAGTTCTAGCTCAGTACCAATAGTGGACTATTAAACTTTCCTCACACTCACATGACATCTCATCACTATACAAGATTATCAGACACCTAGTTTGACTTGAAGTTTTGGGGTAATGCAATGGTGTAACTCTATTTCATGTTTAGAGCCACATAATTATAAGTTACTACGCCTAGCCATGCCACATTTTCCAGTTTTATCGGGTTATTATTTTAGCCATCATGCTTCAGAGTTAAACTATGTACAAAAGATATGACGTGCTGGTTCAACAGAAAAAATAATCAGTCTTTTGGGGGAAAATGAACACAGGCAAGAAAACCCCAAAAAAGGATAGTGAGTTGGGCTACTCAGACTTCACCCTAACACTCACTTTCCATTTACCCCACCACCAACAAAAAAGCATGCAATTGTCCCCAATGCATAAAAAATCTAAAGATTAGAGGGGTAGGTGAAGCAAACCTGTGGCGCATAGCGCCGTCGATCAACAAGTTGGTGGGTCTGGTTTCCCAGAACCCACATCTTCTGCAATCTGGAAACCCTCAGTTGTGTCCTCAGCAATCTGGACACCCTCAGTGATGTCCTCAGCAACAACCGCACCCTCAGTAGTGCCTCCTGCTGTCTCTACAGTGCGGGAGCTAGACGCCCCAGTCGCTATCTGCGATGCTCTGATGTGGTGTACCTCCGCCTCAGCAAGTGAGGCTCTCCTCGCGGTCTCCATATCTCGGCGCTCCTCCTTCCTTGCTCGCGTTGCATCCTCTGCTCAACAGCTCCGCCTCTTGGCACTCTCTCTCAGGGAAGGTGGGGGAAGTTCTGACGTAGCAAACAGGGCCACCAATACAGTGTCCTCAACAGGCTCGATAGGCTCCGACACTCTTGCCTCTAGGATCGTGTCGATGTCTGCACGAAGACTGTCGACTGCAGCCTGGAGAGTCGACACATCTACCGGAGGGGCTGGACGGGCTAACACTCTCAACTCAAATGCATCGAGGCGCTGGTGAACCTCAGTAATCTTGCGCTGCATATTCCTCTCCGTACGCCCTTCAGACTCAATAATAGCCTTCTGCATCCACGACTGGATATGATGCAGAAGGGTGGCCATTTGTGCCTCCAATTTTTGGACCCTAGCAAGCGGGGTCGGTAACGGTAGAGGAGCTTTGCGAGATGAGCTCGGGGCTGGGCTACTACCCGGGATAGACTCTACCGGGGTAGTGTCAGTGGAGGCCTGTGTAGCGGTGCGGGCCTAGGCCACCGTGTCCGCAAGATCATCAGCAAGTGGTGGCCGCTTTGGACGGGGCCCTCCACTTGGGGCCAACTCATTGGCCTCGTTTCTGATGAGGCCGACGTCAACGGTGCCCTCTGGGGTCTCCAACTGATATATGTGCCATATGTGCACACCTGCGGTCCTGCAAAGAGAAAAAATCATACACGGGAAGGGGTAGGTATTAGTGACCCTTAATGCCCTCTCGTGCATGACTTCCTGGAGAAGCCATGCGAAGTCGACCTGGAATCCAGCTATCATCGCCGCTATCAACACTGCTCGATCCCAAGTGACGATGTTATCAGCAGCTGTGGGGGAAGGCAGTGACGGACGAGCAGCCACAAGAATTTCGTGACGAACGTGAGGTTGGCCTTCTTGATGTCCCCCTTCGGCTCAGTGACCCAATCTGCACCCTCTCTGTCGACTGATAGATGCATCTGCACTCTCGCCGTATAGGAACCGGCGGATGGCTCGCAGGGAAATGTCAACCTACACGCCCCGGACTCGAACATGCTCTAGTAGGGCCTGTTTAGCGGGAGCAGCCCACCTATCGATCTATGATCGGAGAGTCACTACGTAGGATGCGTAAAACTCTCGGACCATTTCCTCGCTGTATCGTCCCAACGGACGGGCTGTCCACTCTAAGCGATGCCTGGTGAATATGTTGTGGATCTCCGGCATCGATGGGAGACTCGGTGTAAATACTCGGCGCTCCAAGGTGAGTGTCCGAGTCATTACCCCTTTATCAGTAAGGAATTTTGCGTCGGAGTAAACTTGAAACTGGCCTTCGACGCACCACCGGTTTGGCTGGTCAGAGGCTGGGGTGGGGACCTGGGCTGGTGCGCCGGATGTGGAGTCTAAACTGTCAGCATTATCAGACGAAGCCGACGCTGCAGCAGTGGTGGGTGCGGGAACATCAGCAGATCCTGAAGCTTCCTCGGACCAGGATACTCCTAAGGAGCCAAACGCTCCTTCCTCGTTTGTGGCTGACCTAGCGGGTGTGCCGGTCAGTGTGCGCTCCTCATCAGACTGGGAGGCAGTGACTACGCCGGACGCTACCGTCTTGGGTGTGGCTCTGGGGGCACGTGCAGCACGGGAAAGTGCGTAAGTGCCTGGGGGCACATATTCAGGGTCCCGCTCATCATCAGACCCGATGATAAAGCGTGCAGACGGGGCAACAGACTTGGATCGCCCGCATGCATAGGCTCAGTCTTGCTTGGGTGCCATAGTAGATAGTACCTGAAAAGGGTCAGTATTAGTACGAGTAATGTCAAACAAGACAAGCAAGCCCATACAACATAAAACATTTAAAATAGTGTGTTAGTGATAGTGAAGCTGTATCACACGACGGGCTGGATGACGGCTCGTCGTTGATACAACGGACCGTCATGAGATCCGTCGTGTGGTACTTTAGTCAATGTATATAGAAAGAACCCTGAAAGAGAGGTCTCTGACCATCATGATGGTCAAGCAGGACGGACCGTCGTTGGGACGATGATCCGTCGTAAGAGTCCATCGTAGGACACTTAGAAAATTTTGAGAGACCCTTAGAAACAGGGTCTCTGACAAACATGACGGTCGTGCAGGACAGACCGTCGTGGTGACAACAGTCTGTCGTAAGAGTCCGTCATAGGACACTTAGAAATTTTTGAGAGACCCTTAGAAACAGGGTCTCTTACAACCATGACGGTCGTGCAGGACGGACCGTCGTGAAGACAACGGTTTGTCGTAAGAGTCTGTCGTAGGACATTTAGAAAATTTTGAGAGACCCTTAGAAACAGGGTCTCTGACAACCATGATGTTCGTGCAGGACGGACCGTCGTGAAAACAACAGTCCGTCACAGGCGTCGTTGGGTAGGGGTGCTAGGGCTTGTGCAATGGACCCTACGACGGTCCGTCGTGTGTGCGACGGGCCGTCATCGGGGTCTCGTTCTGAGTAGCAGTGTTAGAACTGGGGGTACCCTCCGCATCCCCGATGAACCCACATGGTTGTGTAGTGTTGTGGACCTATATGTGTCTATCCCAATGACCTAAGAAACTACCAAAGCAAAATCACCTATGCCTAGGGTTATCAACATGGCACATACGAACATTTTGAACCTAGGTTTAGACATAAGTATATAAAGGAAATAGTATACGACTAAGAATTAAGCTAATACTAACTACAAAACAAAAATGCAAGATAAATAAGTATAAATGTAGAGACACAAACCTTGGAAATGGAGAAGAAGACAAACGGAGAATGATTCTGGCAGGGTAGACACCGACAGTAGCAGTACCGACAAGTAGATGATAATGATAAGGCTTAGGTGGTTTTTGGGAGCAATGATTAGTGATGGGGAAGTGTGGAAGTTGAAAAGAGAGGGGAGATGAGGGGAATAAGTAAGTAATGGGGTGGAATATGGAGGGGGAAGTATAAACGGTCATATTTTTAATAGGGTCCAGCCGGGTCGGGTCGGGTAGATTTCATTAATCGCGCGACGGTTCGCCGACGACGGTCCGTCGCACTTGAGATGCCCCGTCGTAGGTTCCGTTGTGTGCTCCCTAATTTCAAATATACACAGAAATACATACCTTGTGTGATGGGTGCATACGACGGTCTATTGCATTCGCAACCGTCCGTCGTTGTATCCATTAGTGGCTACTGCGGAGTAGTTTTCTATAGAATTTCCTGGTGATGTTCAATTATTAAAAAGAGGATAAGTATTGGGTTGCCTCCCAACAAGCGCCTGATTTAATGTCGCGGCACGATAGGGGCCACTTGATTACTCAGACTTCATCAACATGGTATGCCTCGATCACTTGATTCACCGATTCAGCATGCCTGAGATAGATTTTTATGCGCTGTCCATTCACCTTGAACCGCACACCCTCCTTCGTTTCCAACTCAACTGCTCCATGAGGCAATAGTTGGGTAACCGTGTAAGGACTAGTCCATTTGGACTTGAGTTTGCATGGAAACAAGCGCAATCTGGAATGTACTTCATCCCATGAGAACTCACGAAAGGGCCCATAAAGTCAATACCCCACACATCAAATAACTCAATCACAAGAATGGGGTTTAGAGGGAGCTCTTGCTTTCTTCAAATATCACCATCTCGCTGACATTTGTCACATGATTTAGCAAAACCATGAGCATCTTGATGAAGAGTTGGCCAATAGTAACCACATTGCAATATCTTGTGAGCGGTTCGGATACCACTGTGATATCCGCCAACAGGTGAAGAATGGCATGCCTCCAATACACTCAACATTTCACATTCTGGCACACAACGCCGAATAAGCCCGTCGGCACAACTCCTATACAAGTATGGTTCATCCCAAAAGAACTTCTTCACATTGTACATGAACTTTTTCCTTTGATGAAAGGACAAGTCTGATGGAACAATATCACTAGCCAGATAGTTCGCAAAATCTGCGAACCATGGAATCAAGTCTTGTGAAGCAGCCAGTAAATGTTCATCGGGGAAAGTATCATCAATGTCAGTCTTATCCCCTAACTCTCTCATAGCTTCATCCTCTACACAAGACAAATGATCAACAACTTGATTTTCAGTCCCTTTTCTATCCAACACTTCAAAGTCAAATTCTTGCAGTAGTAATACCCAACGAATCAGCCTTGGTTTCGCATCCTTTTTCGCCATCAAATATCACAATGCTGAATGGTCAGTATGCACTATAACTCTAGTACCTAGCAAATAGGAGCGAAATTTCTCAAAAGCAAAGACTACTGCGAGAAGTTCTTGCTCACTCACTATGTAGTTCTTCTGGGATTCATTTAGGGCTTTACTAGCATAGTAAATTGGGTGAAGGATTTTGTTTCTTCTCTGTCCCAATACTACACCAAGAGCCACCCCACTAGCATCGCACATTACCTCAAATGGACTGTTCCAATCCCGAGAAATAATGATAGGCGCAGACACTAAATTCTCTTTTAGCTCACCAAATGGTTTAAGACAGGATTCATCAAAACAAAATTCACATTCTTTCTCCAGCAATTTGCACAATGGGTGTGCAATCTTTGAAAAGTCTTTGATGAATCTCCGATAAAAACCTGCATGCCCAAGAAAACTTCTCAAACCTTTCACAGAGATCGGCGGGGGAAGTCTCTCTATTACCTCAACTTTAGCTCGATCAACCTCTATGCCCTTTTATGAAATGCGATGACCCAACACAATACCCTCTTTCACCATGAAATGACACTTTTCCAAGTTTAGTACCAAATTGTAGTCTTCACATCTCTTAAGAACATCAGACAAATTGGTCAAACACCACTCGAATGAATCACCAACCACAGAGAAATCATCAATAAAAACCTCTATAGTATCCTCCACCATGTCAGAAAATATGCACATCATACATCTCGGATTGGTTGTGGGTGCATTGCACAACCCAAACGACATTCTTCTGAACGCAAAAGTCCCATATGGACAAGTGAAAGTGGTTTTCTCTTGATCTTCTGGTGCGATAGAAATCTGATTATACCCCGAATACCCAACAAGAAAACAATACCACCCTTTTCCGGCAAATCTATCCAACATCTGATCCATGAAGGGCATAAGAAAATGGTCTTTTTCAGTCCATGAGTTCAGTTTACGGTAATCCATACACACCCTCCAACCAGTAATCGATCTCATTGGAACAAGTTCATTCTTTTCGTTGGGGACCACAGTCATTCCCCCTTTCTTAGGTACACACTGAACCGGGTATACCCAATTACTATCGGTGATTGGATAGATTACTCCAGCATCCAACTACTTGATAATTTCCTTCTTCATAACCTCTTTCATAGGAGGATTCAAACGTCTCTGGTGCTCAATACTCGGCTTATGATCAGGTATGAGTTGGATTTTATGAGAGCAAATACAAGGAGGGATCCCAATAATGTCCGCAATGGTCCACCTAATAGCTCTTTTGAACCTTTTTAGTACCTTAACCAAACTCTGAACCTGTTGTTCATCTAGGTCTGATGCAATGATTACCGGCAAAGTGTCACCATTTCCTAAGAATTCATACCTAAGATGAGGTGGGAGAGCTTTTAATTCATCTTTTGGAGCTTCCTCTATAGATGGTTTAGCGGGTGGGGACTCGTGATTCTTTATATCAAGCTCAAATTTCTGCGGTTTAAACCGAACATCACCTCAGTCATGAGCCTCGACTAATGTCTCACACTCTTCAATGCAATCGCTATCAAAGTTCATTATCACTTAGTCTAATGCTTCGACACCTAGACGTTCTTCTATTTGTGTCTCAAAGGTCTCACTCATGTTGTAGGATATAGCAGATGCCTATTGGAGCTCACCACTCTACCTCATGGACCTACAAATATTAAAGCTCAGTTCCTCACTGTTCAACCAAAATTTCATCTGTCCCTTTTCCATGTCTACTAAGGCTCTTCCCGTAGCTAGGAATGACCTCCCAAGGATAATAGGCACTTCAAAATCAACCTCACAATCAAGAATAACAAAATCTGTCGGAAAGATGAATGACTCCACTTTTACTAGCACATCATGAAGTATCCCTATGGGCCGTTTTACTGTTCGATCAGCCATCAGTAGCCGCATCGCAGTGGGCTTTGGGTCACCCAAACCCTACTTCATGTAAATCGAGAGGGGCATGAGATTTATGCTTGCCCCCAGATCACATGATGCTTTCGCAAAATGTAATAGCCCGATTGTACAAGGAATAGTGAACGAACCCGGATCTTCTTTCTTTTGGACCAGAGATCTTGTAGCAATAGCACTTCAATGCTGCATTCTTTCATCATCCTCAAAAGTAACCGATCTTTTCTTTGTGACCAAATCTTTCATAAACTTGGCGTAACAGGGCATTTTTTCTAAAGCTTCTACCAAAGGGACATTGATAGAAAGTTGCTTCAACATTGTTATAAAATGCCGATATTTGCCATCCTCAGCCTTTTTCACTAATCTTTGAGGAAATGGGGGTGGTGGCCTAGGCATTGGAGTTACCTTTTAAGGCACTTCAGCATCTTCTGCAATGTTATCCTCTAAGTTAGCATCAACATTTACCACTTTATCAGTGTTTTTTGTCACCTCATTTTCATTAGATGGCAAAGGTGGGTCAATGGTTTGCTTGCCACCGCGAGTAGTAATTGTCATACAATGTCCATCATTTTTAGGATTTTGGACAGTGTTGCTGGGAAGAGTGCCCGGTTGCCGTGTGTTCACAGTTGCAGATAATTTGGCCAATTGTAACTCAAGTTGCTTAATCGATATTGCATGTGTATCAACTTTTTGCCCAATACCCGCTAAATCATTCCTCAACTCTTTATTGTGCTCATCACTAGCATCGAACATCCTCATCATTTTATGCAACATATCCTCAACTCGCTACATACTACCTCCACCATCCTTAGGAGTAACTTCACGATTTTGAGTAGGGACATAGGGTCCATTCCTATCGTTTCTATTACCATAGTTACCCATGTTGAAGTTGTTGTCGCGATTGTAGTTTCCATCTCGGACATAATGACCCTCACGATTGTAGTTACCATAGTTCTTACCTTGGTTCCCTTGACCTTGGGGCTAATTCTCCTGATTAGAGCCTTGGGCATTTGGTCGAAAACTCCCCATCTGTTCATTTACTGCATAAGAATCCTCCTCATAATAACACTCATCGATTTGAGGTGGTGGTTTAGGCAAATAGTTGACTGCATTAATCTTTTCTGCACCCCAGTGACATGTTTTAGTACCAACCCAAGCTCAGTTCTCATCTGAGCCATTTCTTCACGAATATCATCTGTGGCTGGGTTGTGAGTGGACTGCACTTCGAAGGTGTTTCTCCCTGTATCAGACTTCCTAGTACTCCAAGCTTTGTTCTTACGGGAGATTTTCTCTAATTTCTCAGCGATCTCAACATAAGGGCATTCTCCATAAGATCCACCTGCTATAGTGTCCAACACAGCTTTATTGTTATCATCCTGTCCCCGATAGAAGTATTCTTTCAGTGACTCATCATCAATACGGTGAGTTGGGACACTTCTCAAGAATGAGATGAATCTATCCCAAGAACTACTAACTGACTCTCCTGGTAGTGCCACAAAGTTATTCACCCTGTCTTTGTGGTTTAATTTCTTGGAGACCGGATAGTAGCGTGCTAAGAAGACATCCCGTAGTTGGTTCCAATTGAAGATGGAGTTGTATGGGAGCTCAGTAAACCACATAGCAGCCTCTCCCGTCAGTGAGAGAGGAAACACTCTGAGACCTATTACATCTAGATCCAAATAAGGTCTCCCCACACAACTTTTACACACTACCCTTACCTTAGCTATATGGGCATGTGGATCTTCAGAAGGTAGCCCTGAAAACAAACCTTTGGCAGTGAGCATTTGCATCAGACTACTAGTTACCATAAAAGTGTGGCCTGTGGGTAGAGGAGGCAAAACCAGTGGCCCATCCGAATCTGCTATGTTATCATAGCATCTGTAGTATGCTTGGGGCCGTGGAGCGGGATTCTTTCCCCTCTGTTGATGTTCACCCGGAGCATCAGGTAACATCTGACCATGAACATCAGCCGGAGCTGGGATGTTCTTGTTTGGATCCTCATCATTGATTCCCAAATTACGATTCATGTTTCGCAGTGTACGCTCTAGCTCGTGCTCGTAGGGAAACAACGGTTCTCTTCCTCTCCGTGCATTTGGCATACAAGGAGGATAGTTCTGAAAAGAAATCAAAATAAATAATACAAAGTAAAATCAAGAAAATATCAACTAAACTATAGTAAGAAGTTCAAGTTAATCTAAAAGCTAAATTCCCCGGCAACGGCGCCAAAATTTGATACACTCAAACTTACTTCTCAAATGAAAAGTAAAGTGGTCGCGTCAAGTAAATAACCCAACTATTGAGGTTGGGATCGTTCCCACGAGGATTATAATCTAGACTTAACTTCAACTTGATATTACTATTGTTCGGTTGATGACTTCCTTAGAAAGTAAAAGCATAAAAGGGGGGTTTGTATTTCCTAATGAGCAAACATAACTAACGAACTTGAAAGAGACACTTAACAGCTTTTAATGTTGAGTTTTAATCAAGTAATCAAAGTAACTAGGGTTTACGTGTTCCCCACAGGTTCATAACTTGAAAATTCAAACTATAACAATTCTTTCCTAGTATCTTGCATGCAAAGTGATAAGTTATGTATTTCTAAATCCTTGGTCCGGCATCTAGAAAATCTCACTCCGCACCTTGATCCGGCTACGTGTGTTTCTTTCCTAACCCTTATCCTTACCTCATATTAAGCATCGTATTCGATATTTGACTAAGTTATTACCTCGTACAAATCAATACTAGCCTATTAGATAGTATACAGTAAATCTATGTTAATAATTCTTTTCCTATTATCTACCTTCTTGGTCCGGCAAGTAGCATTAAGGCGAGTTCTAACGTTGATCATGCGTTAAAAAGACTCCTAAGCGAAAGAATTATTAAAACATGCAAGACACGATTCTAGAATTGTTATTTTAGCTAGGGTTTATCTCATTATTTGCCTATGCTTCCCACAACCCTAGTTATGGAGTTTAGTTCCTCATAGCCATAAACACAATATTCAAATATGTTAAACAAGAATTCATGTACTTACTTCAATGAGAAAGAATAAAGTCCAAAAATTTGCTTGATTAATCACAAAAAATCACATGTAAGAATCTCTAATAATCAAACACTCAAGACACAAAGTCTAACAATATGATTTTTAATCTCACAGAGTCTAACCTCAAAAACGAGGTTTTTTGAACGATTTATAAAAAAATAAATACCTAATTAAACAAGGATTCTAATTACTGGAAATCTGCCAAAAAGCGGTTGGGTCGACGGACCACGCGACGGACCATCGTGGTCATGATGGACTATCGTGGACTCCGTCGTCCCATACTTGGTGCAATTCTTCTGCTTCTTTCTTCATTCCCCTCGTCGGCAAGTTTGACGGACCGTAAAATGCAAAATGGTCCGTAGAGTGTCTCGTTTTAAAATACTTCAACTCTTGGAATCTGCGTACTGGGATCACTTCTCTGATCTTTACGAGGAACCTGCAGGACGGACCGTCATAGCCATGATGGACCATCACAAGCTTCGTAATCCCACACTTGGTCAGACTTCCCCATCTTCCTTCAGTAGCTTCTCTACGCTGCCACCTACGGACCGTCACAGGCACGATGGACCGTCATAATCTCCGTAAGTGGTCTCTTTTGCATTTTTCGCTCAATATCTCCGCATTCAGCTTTGGACAGATTTCCTGCAAAACAAAGAGAAACTTATATCAAAATTAGCATAAAAAGGGCTTTCGGACACACTAAACTTAAGGAAAAAGTATTAATTATACTGTGAAACCACGATATATCAACACCCTCAACTTAAATTCATTGTTTGTCCTCAAGCGACGCACTATGACTCACTACACAATCTCTGTACAATAGTAGTCATGGTTTTATCCTTTGCAATCATTTGGCTATCAATCCCGATTAATCTCATCAAATCTATGCATGCTATCACTATTACGCTGGAATTTTGTGGGATTCGAACATGACACAGACTCACCACCCACTAACACCTATCCTATTAAATTTCTCACAGAGGGGCTAACAATACCAGTATAGAAACTAGTGTCCTCACTTTAGAACAAAATCCTCATTTTTAACACAATGATTTAAGTTTGAGTATAAGGATTACATTTCAACACTCGCTCTCACAACAAAGTCACACTCATTCATACCTATTGCCATAAGCTTACCCTTATTTTCACTGCCTTAAGTTCGCTATACAACCCTTAGGATCACGATAAAACTTTTTTAGATTGTAACGTAGGCTCAGAGTCAGGTAGGGTATATTTAGGTATACTTTAGTGACTTTTTTCCCTCCTTGACATATAGGCTAAACCTTCCACTTTCTATCACTTTATCTCGCCCAGTTTCTCCTGTTCTTTCACCTTGCTGTTTCCCTTCTTTCTTCATTTGTGTAAGTAACTCTTTTCTTTTCTTGTTTGTAATTATTGAATATTTCTCTTTTTTTTTTCAACGAGTTCTTGAGTCACTTTACTTTTGTTCTTTCCCTCTCTTTGTTCTTTCAACCCCACTTTCCAGAGCATTCCTCAAAATAGCCACCCTCAACTCATGGCTTTGCGATGAGTCAAGGTACACAATACGCAAAGTCGGGTTAGGGCCATAACGAAGGTTGTTTATTCATTAGCAACCCTCAACTTATGCTTTTGGCATAAGTTGAGGTGCACATGTCCAAGGAGGGACCAGGGCCAACATATTGTTCCCAGAAAAGATCAGTTGGGGTGAAAAAGAAAGGTCTAATTTTAAGCTCAAATTATTTGAATCAAATAAGGATAACATTCATTTGGTTTCTTTTATTTAGGCTAGAAATGGGCTATACTGAATAAGGGCCTATGATCCTTTCCTAATTGTCTGTTACAGCTTACTTTTAGCAGGACTAACCAGGCAAGTTCTAGCTCAGTACCAATAGTGGACTATTCAACTTTCCTCACACTCACTTGACATCTCATCACTATACCACATTATCAAACACCTAGTTTGACTTGAAGATTTAGGGTAATGCAATGGTGTAACTCTATTTCATATTTAGAGCCACACAATTATCAGTTACTATACCTAGTCATGCAACATTTTCTAGTTTTATTGGGATATCATTTTAGCAATCATGCTTCAGAGTTAAACTATGTACAAAAGATATAACATGCCGGTTCAACAAAAAAAATAAGCAGTCTTTTGGGGGAAAAAGAACACAGGCAAGAAAAACCCAAAAGAGGATAGTTAGTTGGGCTACTCAGACTTCACCCTAACACTCACTTTCCATTTACCCCACCCCCAACACAAAAGCATGCAATTGTCCCCGATGCATAAAAAAATCTAAAGATTAGAGGGGTAGGTGAAGCAAACCTGTGGCGCATAGCGCCGTCGATCAACAAGCTGGTGGGTCTAGTTTCCCAGAACCCACATCCTCTGCAATCTGGACACCCTCAGTGGTTTCCTCAGCAATCTTGACACCCTATGTGATGTCCTCAGCAATAACCGCACCCTAAGTAGTGCCTCCAGCTGTCTCTACAGTGCGGGAGCTAGACGCCCAAGCCGCTATCTGCGATGCTCTGATGTGGTGTGCCTCCGCCTCAGCAAGTGAGGCTCTCCTCGCGGCCTCTATCTCTCGGGGAAGGTGGGGGAAGTTCTGACATAGCAAACAGGGCCGCCAATACAGTGTCCTCAACAGGCTCGATAGGCTCCGTCACTCTCACCTCTAGGATCGTCTCGATGTCTGCACGAAGACTGTCGACTGCAGCCTGGAGAGTCGACACATCTACCAGAGGTGCTTGACGGGCTAACACTCTCAATTCAAATGCATCGAGGCGCTGGTGAACCTCAGTAATCTTGTGCTGCATATTCCTCTCCATACGCTCTTCAGACTCTGTAATAGCCTTCTGCATCCACGGCTTGATATGATGCAGAAGGGTGGCCATTTGTGCCTCCAATTTCTGGACCGTAGCAAGCGGGGCCGGTAACGGTAGAGGAGCTGTGCGAGATGAGCTCGAGGCTGGGCTACTACCCGGGATAGACTCGACCAGGGTAGTGTCAGTGGACGCTTGTGTAGCGGTGCGGGCCTGGGCCACTGTTTCCGCAAAATCATCATCAAGAGGTGACAGCTTTGTACGGGACCCTTGACGTAGTGCCAACTCATTGGCCTCGTCTCTGATGAGGCCAACGTCAACGGTGCCTTGTGGGGTCTTCAACTTATCTATGTGCCATATAGGCACACCTACGGTCCTGCAAAGAGCAAAAATCATACACGGGAAGGAGTAGGTAGTAGTGACCTTGAATGCCCTCTCGTGCATGACTGCCTGGAAAAGCCATGCGAAGTCGACCTCGAATCCGGCTATCATCACCGCTATCAACACTGCTTGATCCCAAGTGACGATGTTATCAGCAGCTGTGGGGGAAAGGTAGTGACGGACGAGCAGCCACAAGAACTTCACGACGAACGTGAGGTTGGCCTTATTTATGACCCCCTTCGGCTCAGTGACCCAATATGCACCCTCTCTATTGACTGATAGATGCAGGGCCATCCACCTCTTTGTGGTCTCTCTCAGTGCCTGCTCACGCAAGAACTGGCCATCCTTCACGATCTGCCAGCGGTAGTCAAACTCGGCAGTGTGGGCGGTCCGCGTAGCATCTGCACTCTCGCCGTATAGGAACCAGCGGATGGCTGGCAAGGAAATGTCAACCTGCACGCCCAGGACTCGAACCTGCTCCAGTGGGGCCTGTTTATCAGGAGCAGCCCGCCGATCGATCTGTGATCGAAGAGTCGCTTCGTAGGATGCGTAGAACTCCCAGACCACTTCCTCGCTGTATCGTCTCAACGGACGGGCTGTCCACTCTAAGCGATGCCTGGTGAATATGTTATGGATCTCCGGCATCGATGGGAGACTCCCTGTAAGTACCCGCCGCTCCAAGGTGAGTGTCTGAGTCATTACCCCTTTATCAGTAAGGAATTTTGCGTCGGAGTAAACTTGAAACTAGCCTTCGACGCACCACGGGTTTAGCTTGTCAGAGGCTGGGGTGGGGACATGGACTGGTGCACCGGATGTGGAGTCTGAACTGTCAGCCTCATCAGATGAGGCCGACGCTGCAGTAGTGGCGAGTGCGGGAACATCAGCAGATCCTGAAGCTTCCTCGGACAAGGATACTCCTAAGGAGCCAGACGTTTCTTTCTCGTTTGTGGCTTACCCAGAGGGTGTGCCGGTCAGTGTGCGCTCCTGATCAGACTGGGAGGCAGTGACTACGCTTGACGCAACCGTCTTGGGTATGGCTCTGGGAGCACGTGCAGCACGGGAAGGTGCGGAAGTTCCTGGGGGCACATATTCAAGGTTCCGCTCATCATCAGACCCGATGATCAAGCGTGCAGACGAGGCAACAGACTTGGAACACACGCGTGCGTAGGCTCGGTCTTGCTTGGGTGCCATAGTAGATAGTACCTGAAAAGGGTCACTATTAGTACGAGTAATGCAAAACAAGACAAGCAAGCCCATACAACATAAAACATTTAAAATAGTGTGTTAGTGATAGTTAAACTGTATAACACGACGGTCTGGATGACGGCTCGTCGTGGAGACGACGGACCGCCATGAGATCCGTCGTGTGGTACTTTAGTCAATGTATATAGAAAGAACCCTGAAAGAGGGGTCTCTAACAATCATAAAGGTCAAGAAGGACGGATCGTCATTGGGACGACGGTCCGTCGTAAGAGTACGTCGTAGGACACTTAGAAAATTTTGAGAGACCCTTAGAAACAGGGTCTCTTACAACCATGACGGTCATACAGGACGGACCGTCGTGGTGACAATGGTCCGTCGTATGAGTCCATCGTAGGACAATTAGAAAATTTTGAGAGACCCTTAGAACTGGCCGTCATCGAGGTCTCGTTTTGAGTAGCAGTGTAGAACTGGGGGTACCCTCCGCATCCCCGATGAACCCACATGGTTGTGTAGTGTTGTGGACCTATATGTGTCTATCCCAACGACCTAAGAAACTACCAAAGCAAAATCACCTATGCCTAGGGTTATCAACATGGCACATACGAACATTTTGAACCTAGGTTTAGACATAAGCATATAAAGGAAACAGTATACGACTAAGAACTAAGATAATACTAACTACAAAATGAAAATGCAAGATAAATAAGTATAAATGTAGAGACACATACCTTGGAAATGGAGAAGAAGACAAACGGAGAATGGTTCTGGCAAGGTAGACACCGACAGTAGCAGCATCGACAAGTAGATGATAATGATAGGGCTTAGGCTGTTTTTGGGAGCAATATTCAGTGAGGGGAAGTGTGGAAGTTGAAAAGAGAGGGGAGCTTATGGGAATAAGGAAGTAATAGGGTGGAATATGGAGGGGGAAGTATAAACGGTCAGATTTTAAAAAGGGTCCAGCCGGGTCAGGTCGGATAGATTACATTAATCGCACGACGGTTCCCCGACGACGGGCCGTCGCACTTGAAACGCCCCGTCGTAGGTTCCGTCATGTGTGCCCTAATTTCAAAAATGACAGAAATACATACCTGGTGTTACGGGTGCATATGACGGTTTGTTTCATTCGCAACGGTCCGTCATTGTATGCGTCAGTGGCTACTGCGGAGTAGTTTTTTGTAGAATTTCCTGGTGATGTATCATTATTAAAAAGACGATAAGTATTGGGTTGCCTCCCAACAAGCGCCTGATTTAATGTCGCGGCACGACTGGGGGCACTTGATTACTCAGACTTCATAAAGATGGTATTCCTCGATCACTTCATTTGCCAATTCAGCATGCCCGAGATAGATTTTTATGCGCTGTCCATTAACCTTGAACCGCACACCCTACTTCGTTTCCAACTCAACTGCTCCATGAGGGAACAGTTGGATAACCGTGTAAGGACCAATCCATTTGGACTTGAGTTTGCCTGGAAACAGGCGCAATCTGGAATTGAATAGACGCACTAAATCCCCGACCATAAACTCTCGTTTTTCAATTTTGTTAACATGATACTTCTTCATC
Organism: Solanum lycopersicum; assembly: GCF_036512215.1. Taxonomy (NCBI): domain Eukaryota; kingdom Viridiplantae; phylum Streptophyta; class Magnoliopsida; order Solanales; family Solanaceae; genus Solanum; species Solanum lycopersicum. Next base: position 29,367,155 of record NC_090809.1, read on the forward strand.
TTTTCTTTATATAGGGCTGAGATTTTATAGGATTTCAAGCGAAACTTATCAAGTTCATTCAACCCATTTAACCGTTGCTTTGCAGCTTCTCTCCAATCCAATTTTAACTTCTTCATAGCCCACATGGCTTTATGCTCTACCTCAACCGGAAGATGACAAGCTTTCCCATATACAAGTTGGTATGGAGACATACCTATGGGATTCTTATAAGCTGTCCGGTAGGCCCAAAGAGCATTATCAAGCCTCCTTGACCAATCTGTTGTACTAGCATTCACTGTTTTGGCGAACACCGTATTTCTCCAATAACCCCTTGAACAATCTGTTGCATAAGTGGGAGCCCCCATCACTAATAATGGCCCTTGGAGTGCCAAAACGGGAGAATATATTCTTTTTCAAGAATGCAGTGACACTCTTTCCTTCCTTGTTTGCGAGGGCTATGGCTTCGACCAAGTTAGATACATAATCAACTGCTACAAGAATGTACTTCATCCCATGAGAACTCACGAAAGGGCCCATAAAGTCAATACCCCACACATAATATAACTCAATCACAAGAATGGGGTTTAGAGGGAGCTCTTGCTTTCTTGAAATATCACCATCTCGTTGAAATTTGTCACATGATTTAGCAAACCCATGAGCATCCTGATGAAGAGTTGGCCAATGGTAACCACATTCCAATATCTTGTGAGCGGTTCGGATACCACCGTGATGTCCGCCAACAAGTGAAGAATGGCATGCCTCCAATACACTCAACATTTCACATTCTGGCACACAACGCCGAATAAGCCCGTCGGCACAACTCCTATACAATTATGGTTTATCCCAAAAGAACTTTTTCACATCGTACATGAACTTTTACCTTTGATGAAAGGACAAGTATGATGGAACAATATCACTAGCCAGATAGTTCCCAAAATCTGCGAACAATGGAATGAAGTCTTGTGAAGCAACCAATACATGTTCATCGGGGAAAGTATACTCAATGTCAGTCTTATCCCCTAACTCTCTCATACCTTCATCCTCTAGACGAGACAAATGATCAGCAACTTGATTTTCAGTCCTTTTTCTATCCAACACTTCAAAGTCAAATTCCTGCAGCAGTAATACCCAACGAATCAGCCTTGGTTTTGCATCCTTTTTCGCCATCAAATATGTCAATGCTGAATGGTCAGTATGCACTATAACTCTAGTACCTAGAAAATAGGAGCGAAATTTCTCAAAAGCAAAGACTACTGCGAGAAGTTCTTGCTCAGTCACTGTGTAGTTCTTCTGGTTTTCATTTAGGGCTTTACTAGCATAGTAAATTGGGTGAAGGATTTTGTTTCTTCTCTGTCCCAATACTACACCAAGATCCACCCCACTAGCATCGCACATTACCTCAAATGGACTGTTCCAATCCGGAGAAATAATAATAGGCACAGACACTAACTTCTCTTTTAGCTCAGCGAATGCTTTAAGACAGGATTCATCAAAACAAAATTTACATTCTTTCTCCAGCAATTTGCATAATGGGTGTGCAATCTTTGAAAAGTCTTTGATGAATCTCTGATAAAAACATGCATGCCCAAAAAAGCTTCTCACACCTTTCATAGATATCGGCGGGGGAAGTCTCTCTATTACCTCAACTTTAGGTCGATCAACATCTATGCCCTTTTCTGAAATGCGATGACCCAACACAATACCCTCTTTCACCATGAAATAACACTTTTCCCAGTTTAGTAACAAATTGCAGTCTTCACATCTCTTAAGAACATCAGAAAAATTGGTCAAACACCGCTCGAATGAATCACCAACCACAGATAAATCATCCATAAAAACCTCTATAGTATCCTCCACCATGTAAGAAAATATTGACATCATACATCTCTGAAAGGTTGCGGGTGCATTGCATAACCCAAACGGCATTCATCTGAACGCAAAAGTCCCATATGGACAAGTGAAAGTGGTTTTCTCTTGATCTTTTGGTGCGATAGAAATCTGATTATACCCCGAATACCCATCAAGAAAACAATACCACCGTTTTTCGGCAAGTCTATCCAACATCTGATCCATGAAGGGTATAGGAAAATGGTCTTTTTCAGTCCATGAGTTCAGTTTACGGTAATCCATACACACCTTTCATCCTGTAACTGATCTCATTGGAGCAAGTTCATTCTTTTCGTTGGGGACCACAGTCATTCCCCCTTTCTTAGGTACACACTGAACCGGGCATACCCAACTACTATCGGCGATTAGATAGATTACTCCAGCATCCAACCACTTGATAATTTCCTTCTTCACAACCTCTTGCATAGGATGATTCAAGCGTCTTTGGTGCTCAATACTCGGCTTATGATCAGGCATAAGTTGGATTTTATGAGATGAAATACCAGGAGGGATCCCAATAATGTCCGCAATGGTCCACCTAATAGCTCTTTTTAACCTTTTTAGTACCTTCACAAAACTCTGAACCTGTTGTTCATCTAGGTCTGATGCAATGATTACCGGTAAAGTGTCACCATTTCCTAAGAATTCATACCAAAGATGAGGTGGGAGAGCTTTTAATTCAACTTTTAGAGATTCCTCTATAGATGGTTTAGCGGGTGGGGACTCGCGATTCTTCATATCAAGATCAAATTTCTTCGGTTTAAACCGAACAGCACCTTGGTGAAGATCCGCGACTAATGACTCATACTCTTAAGTGCAATCTCTATCAAAGTTCATTATCACTGCCGCTAATGCTTCGACACGTAGACGTTCTTCTATTTGTGTCTCAAAGGTCTCACCCATGTTTTAGGATATAGCAGATGCCAATTGGAGCTCAACACTCTGCCTCATGGACCTACAAATATTAAAGGTCACTTCCTCACTGTTCAACCAAAATTTCATCTGCCCCTTTTTTATGTCTACTAAGGCTCTTCCCGTAGCTAGGAATGGCCTCCCAAGGATAATAGGTACTTCAAAATCAACCTCACAATCAAGAGTAACAAAATCGGCCGGAAAGATGAATGACTCCACTTTTACTAGCACATCATGAAGTATCCCTATGGGCCATTTTACTGTTCGATCAGCCATCAGTAGCCGCATCGCAGTGGGCTTTGGGTCACCCAAACCCAACTTCTTGTAAATCGAGAGGGGCATGAGATTTATGCTTGCCCCCGGATCACATAATGCTTTCGCAAAATGTAATAGCCCGATTGTACAAGGAATAGTGAACGCACTCGGATCTTCTTTCTTTTGGACCAGCGATCTTGTAGCAATATCACTACAATGCTGCATTCTATCATCATCCTCAAAAGTAACCAATCTTTTCTTTGTGACCAAATCTTTCATAAACTTGGCGTAACCGGACTTTTGTTCTAAAGCTTCTACCAAAGGGACATTGATAGAAAGTTGCTTCTACATTGTTATAAAACACCGATATTTGCCATCCTCAGTCTTTTTCACTAATCTTTTGAGGAAATGGGGTTGGTGGCCTAGGCATGGGAGTTACCTTTTTAGGCACTTCAGCATCTTCTGCAATGTTATCCTCTAAGTTAGCATCAACATTTACCACTTTATCAGTGTCTTTTGTCACCTCATTCACATTAGATGGCAAAGGTGGGTCAATGGTTTGCTTGCCACCGCGAGTAGTAATTGCCATACAATGTTCATCATTTTTCGGATTTTGGACAGTGTTGCTGGGAAGAGTGCCCGGTTGCCGTGTGTTCACAGTTGCAGATAATTTGGCCAATTGTAACTCAAGTTGCTTAATCGATATTGCATTTGTATCAACTTTTTGCCCAATACCCGCTAAATCATTCCTCAACTCTTTATTGTGCTCATCACTAGCATCGAACCTCCTCATCATTTTATGCAACATATCCTCAACTCGCGACATACTACCTCCACCTTCCCTAGGAGTAACTTCACGATTTTGAGGAGGGACATAGGGTCCATTCTTGTCGTTTCTATTACCATAGTTACCCCTGTTGAAGTTGTTGTCGCGATTGTAGTTTCCATCTCTGACATAATGACCCTCATGATTGTAGTTACCATAGTTCCGACCTTGGTTCCCTTGACCTTGGCGCCAATTCTCCTGATTAGAGCCTTGGGCATTTGGTCGGAAACCCCCTCTATGTTCATTTACTGCATAGGAATCCTCCTCATAATAACACTCATCGATTGGAGGTGGTGGTTTAGCCAAGTAGTTGACTGCATTAATATTTTCTACATCCCAGTGACTTGTTTAAGTACCAACCCAAGCTCAGTTCTCATCTGAGCCATTTCTTCACGAATATCATCTATGGCTGGGTTGTGAGTGGACTGCACTGCGAAAGTGTTTCTCCTTGTATCACACTTCCTAGTACTCCAAGCTTTGTTGTTACGGGAGATTTTCTGTAATTTCTCAGTGATCTCAGCATAAGGGAATTCTCTATAAGATCCACCTGCTATAGTGTCCAACACCGCTTTATTGTTATCATCCTGTCCCCGATAGATGTATTCCTTCAGTGACTCATCATCAATACAGTGGTTTGGGACACTTCTCAAGAATAAGGTGAATCTATCCCAAGAACTACTAACTGACTCTCCTGGTAGTGCCACAAAGTTATTCACCCTGTCTTTGTGGTTTAATTTCTTGGAGACCGAAGAGTAGCGTGCTAAGAAGACATCCCGTAGTTGGTTCCAAGTGAAGATGGAGTTGTATGGGAGCTCAGTAAACCACATAGCAGCCTCTCCCGTTAGTGAGAGAGGAAACACTCTGAGACCTATTACATCTAGATCCAAATCAGGCCTCCACACACAAGTTTTACACACTTCCCTTACCTTAGCTATATGGGCATGTGGATCTTCAGAAGGTCGCCTAAAAACAAACCTCTGGCAGTGAGCATTTGCATCAGACTACTAGATACCACAAAAGTGTGGCCTGTGGGTAGAGGAGGCAAAACCGGTGGCCCATCCGAATCTGCTAAGTTATCATAGCCTCTATAGTATGCTTGGGGCCGTGGAGCGGGATTTTGTCCCCTCTGTTGATGTTCACCCGGAGCATCGGGTAACATCTTACCATGAACATCAGCTGGAGCTGGGATGTTCTAGTTTGGATCCTCATCATTGATTCCCAAATAACGATTCATGTTTCGCAGTGTACGCTCTAGCTCGTGATCGTAGGGAAACAACGGTTCTCTTCCTCTCAGTGTATTTGGCATATAAGGAGGATAGTTCAGAAAAGAAATCAAAAACAATAAAACAAAGTAAAATCAAGAAAATATCAACTATACCATAATAAGAAGTTCAAGTTCATCTAAACTCTAAATTCCCCGGCAACGGCGCCAAAATTTGGTACGCTCAAACTTACTTCTCAAATGAGAAGTAAAGCGGTCGCGTCAAGTAAATAACCCAACTAGTGAGGTTGGGATCGTTCCCACGAGGAAAATAGTCTAGACTTAACTTCAACTTGTTATTACTATTGTTCAGTTGATGACTTCCTTAGAAAGTAAAAGCATAAAAGGGGGGTTTGCATTTCCTAATGAGCAAACATAACTAACGAACTTGAAAGAGACATTTAAAAGCTTTTAATGTTGAGTTTTGATCAAGTAATCAAAGTAAGTAGGGTTTATGTGTTCCCCAAAGGTTCATAACTTGGTAATTCTAACTATAACAATTCTTTCCTAGTATCTTGCATGCAAAGAGATAAGTTATGTATTTCTAAATCCTTTGTCTGGCATCTATAAAATCTCTCTCCACACCTTGGTCCGGCTACGTGTTTTTCTTTCCTAACCCTTATCCTTACCTCATATTAAGCATCGTATTTGATATTTTACTAAGTTATTACCTCGTACCAATCAATACTAGCCTATTAGATAGTATACACTAAATCTATGTTAATAATTCTTTTCCTATTATCTACCTCCATGGTCCGGCAAGTAGAATTAAGGCGAGTTCTTACGTTGATCATCCGTTAAAAAGACTTCTAAGCGAAAGAATTATTAATACATGCAAGACACGATTCTAGAATTGTTATTTTAGCTAGGGTTTATCTCATTATTTGCCTATGGTTCCCACAACCCAAGTTATGGAGTTTAGTTCCTCATAGCGATAAACATAATATTCAAATATGTTAAAAAAGAATTCATGTACTTACTTCAATGAGAAAGAATAAAGTCCGAAAATTTGCTTGATTAATCACCAAAAATCACTTGTAAGAATCTCTAACAATCAAATACTCAAGACACAAAGTCTAAAAATATGATGTTTAATCTCACAGAGTCTAAACTCAAAAACGAGGTTTTTCGAACTATTTATAAAAAAATAAAAACCTAATTAAACAAGGATTCTAATTACTGGAAATCTGCCAAAACGCGGCTGCGTGGACGGACCACGCGATGGACCGTCGTGGTCCTGACGGACCGTCGTGGACTCCGTCGTCCCATACTTGGTGCAATTCTTCTGCTGCTTTCTTCATTCCCCTCGACGGCAAGTGTGACGGACCATCATATGCACAACTGTCTGTCGAGGGTCTCGTTTCAAAATACTTCAACTCTTGGAATCTGGGTACAGGGATCACTTCTCTGATTTTCACGATGAACCTGCAGGACGGACCGTCATAGCCATGACGGACCGTCACAAGCTTCGTAATCCCACACATGGTCAGACATCCCCATCTTTCTTCAGCAGCTTCTCTACGCTGACACCCACGGACTGTCACAGGCACGACGGACCGTCATAAGCTCCGTAGGTGGTATCTTCTGCATTTTTCGCTCAAAATCTCTGCATTCAGCTTTGGACAAATTTCCTGCAAAACAAAGAGAAACTTATATCAAAATTAGCACAAAAAGGGCTTTCGGACACAGTAAACTTAATGAAAAAGTATTAAATATACCATAAAACCATGGTATATCATCACCCTCAACTTAAATTCATTGTTTGTCCTCAAGCAACGCGCTATGACTCACTATACAATCTTTGTACAATAGTATTCACGTATTTATCCTTTGCAATCATTTGGCTATCAATCCCTATTAATCTCATCAAATCGATTCATGCTATCACTATTAGGCTTGAATTTTGTCGGATTCGAACATGACACAGACTCACCATGCACTAACACCTATCCTCTTCAATTTCTCACCGAGGGGCTAACAATTCCGGTATAGCAACTAGTGTCCTCACTTTAGAACAAAATCCTCATTTTACACACAATGATTTAAGTTTGAGTATAAGGATTACATTTCAACACTCGCTCTCAGAACAAAGTCACACTCATTCATACCTATTGCCATAAGCTTGCCCTTATTTTCACTGCCTTAAGTTCGCTACACAACCCTTAGGATCACGATAGGACTTTTCTATCTTGTAACATAGGCTCAGATTCAGGTAGGGTATATTTAGGTATACTTTAGTGACTTTTTGCTCTCCTTGACATATCGTCTAAACCTTCCACTTTCTATCAGTTTATCTCGCCTAGTTTCTCCTATTCTTTCACCTTGCTGTTTCCCTTCTTTCTTCATTTGCGTGAGTAACTCTTTTCTTTTCTTGTTTGTAATTCTTGAATATTTCTCTTTTTTTTTTGTTTCAGTGAGTTCTTGAGTCACTTTACTTTTGTTCTTTGTCTCTCTTTGTTCTTTCAAACCCACTTTCCAGAGCATTCCTCAAAACAGCCACCCTGAACTCATGGAATTGCCATGAGTCAAGGTTCACAATACCCAAAGTTAAGTCAGGGCCATAGCGAAGGTTGTTCATTCATTAGCCACCCTCAACTTATTCTTTTGGCATAAGCTGAGGTTCACATGTACAAGGAGGGACCAGGGCCAACATATTGTTCCCAGAAAAGATTAGTTGGGGTGAAAAAGAAAGGTCTAATTTTAAGCTCAAATTATTTGGATCAAAGAAGGATAACTTTCATTTGGTTTCTTTTATTTAAGCTAGAAATGGGCTATATTGAATAAGGGCCAATGATCCTTTCTTAATTGTCTGTTACAGCTTACTTTTAGCAGGACTAACTAGGCAAGTTCTAGCTCAGTACCAATAGTGGACTATTCAACTTTCCTTACACTCACTTGACATCTCATCACTATACCAGATTATCAGACACCTAGTTTGACTTGAAGATTTAGGGTAATGCAATGGTGTAACTCTATTTCATGTTTAGAGCCACACAATTATCAGTTACTACGCCTAGTCATGCAACATTTTCCAGTTTTATCGGGATATCATTTTAGCCATCATGCTTCAGAGCTAAACTATGTACAAAAGTTATAACATGCCGGTTCAACAGAAAAAATAATCTGTCTTTTGGGGGGAAAAGAACACAGGCAAGAAAACCCAAAAAGAGGATAGTGAGTTGGGCTACTCAGACTTCACCCTAACACTCACTTTCCATTTACCCCACCCCCAACAAAAAAGCATGCAATTCTACCAAATGCATAAAAAAATCTAAAGATTAGAGGGGTAGGTGAAGCAAACCTGTGGTGCATAGCGCCGTCGATCAACAAGCTGGTGGGTCTGGTTTCCCAGAATCCACATCCTCTGCAATCTGGACACCCTCAGTGGTGTCCTCAGCAATCTGGACACCCTGATTGATGTCCTCAGCAACAACCGCTCCCTCAGTAGTGCCTCCTACAGTCTCTACAGTGTGGGAGCTAGACGCCCCAACCGCTATCTGCGATGCTCTGATATGGTGTGCCTCTACCTCAGCAAGTGAGGCTCTCCTCGCAGCCTTCATCTCTCAGCGCTCCTTCTTCCTTGCTCGCGCCTCATCCTCTGATCGACCCCCCTCCTCTTAGCACTCTCTCTCGGAGAAGGTGGGGGAAGTTCTGACGTAGCAAACAAGGCCACCAATACAGTGTCCTCAACAGGCTCGACAGGCTCCGGCACTCTCGCCTCTAGGATCGTGTCGATATCTGCACGAAGACTTTTGACTGCAGCTTGGAGAGTCGACACATCTACCGGAGGGGTTGGACGGGATAACACTCTCAACTTAAATGCATCGAGGTGCTGGTGAACCTCAGTAATATTGTGCTGCATCTTCCTCTCCATACGCGCTTCAGACTCAGTAATGGGGCCTGTAACGGTAGAGGAGTTGTGCGAGATGAGCTCGGGGCTGGGCTACTACCTGGGATAGACTCGACGGGGGTAGTGTCAGTGGACGCCTGTGTAGCGGTGCGGGTCTGGGCCACCGTGTCCGCAAGATCATCAGCAAGTGGTGGCAGTTCTAGACGGGGCCCTCGACATGGGGCAAACTCATTGGCCTCATCTTTGATGAGGCCGACATCAACGGTGCCTTGTGGGGTCTTCAACTGATCTATGTGCCATATGGGCACACCTGCGGTCCTGCAAAGAGCAAAAATCATACACGGGAAGGGGTAGGTAGTAGTGACCTTGAATGCCCTCTCGTGTATGACTGCCTGGAGAAGCCATGCGAAGTCGACCTCAAATCCGGCTATCATCGCCGCTAACAACACTGCTCAATCCCAAGTGACGATGTTATCAGCAGCTGTGGGGGAAAGGAAGTGACGGACGAGTAGCCACAAGAACTTCACGATGAACGTGAGGTTGGCCTTCTTGATGGCCCCCTTCGGCTAAGTGACCCAATCTACACCCTCTCCGTCGACTGATAGATGTAGGGCCATCCACATCTTGGTGGTCTCTCTCAGTGCCTGCTCGCGCAAGAACTAGCCATCCTTCACGATCTTCCAGCGATAATCAAACTCGGCAGTGTGTGGGGGGTCCGCGTAGCATTTGCACTCTCGCCGTATAGGAACCGACGGATGGCTGGCAGGGAAATTTCAACCTGCATGCCCCAGACACGAACCTGCTCCAGTGGGGCCTGTTTAGCGAGAGCAGCCCGCCTATCGATCTGTGATCGGAGAGTCTCTACGTAGGATGCGTAGAACTCTCGGACCACTTCCTCGCTGTATCGTCCCAACGGACGGGCTGTCCACTCTAAGCGATGCCTGGTGAATATGTTGTGGATCTCCGGCATCGATGGGAGACTCCCTGTAAGTACCCTCCACTCCAAGGTAAGTGTCCGAGTCATTACCCCTTTATCAGTAAGGAATTGTGCGTCAGAGTAAACTTGAAACTGGCCTTCAACGCACCACTGGTTTGGCTGGTCAGAGGCAGGGGTGGGGACCTGGGCTGGTGCGCCGGATGTGGAGTCTGAACTATCATCCTCATTAGACGAGGCCGACGCTGCAGCAGTGGCGGGTGCGGGAACATCAGTAGATCCTGAAGCTTCCTCGGACCAGGATACTCCTAAGGAGCCAGGCGCTCCTTCCTCGTTTGTTGCTGACCCAGAGGGTGTGCCGGTCAGTGTGCGCTCCTCATCAGACAGGGAGGCAGTGACTACGCTGGACGCCACCGTCTTGGGTGTGGCTTTGGGGCACGTGCAGCATGGGAAGTTGCGGAAGTGGCTGGGGGCACATATTCAGGGTCCCGCTCATCATGAGTCACGATGATTAAGTGTGCAGACGGGCCAACAGACTTGGATCGCCCGCGTGCGTAGGCTCGGTCTTGCTTGGGTGCCATAGTAGATAGTACCTGAAAAGGGTCACCATTAGTAAGAGTAATGTCAAACAAGACAAGCAAACCCATACAACATAAAACATTTAAATTAGTGTGTCAGTAATAGTGAAACTATATGACACGATGGGCTGGATGACGGCTCATCCTGGATACGACGGATCGTCATGAGATCCGTCATGTGGTACTTTAGTCAATGTATATCGAAAGAACCCTGAAAGAGGGGTCTCTGACCATCATGACGGTCAAGCAGGACGGACCGTCGTTGGGACGACGATATGTCATAAGAGTTCGTCGTAGGACACTTAGAAAATTTTGAGAGAACCTTAGAAACAGGGTCTTTGATAACCATGACGGTCGTGCAGGACGGACTGTCGTGAAGACAACGGTCCGTCGTAGGACACATAGAAAATTTTGAGAGACCCTTAGAAACAGGGTCTCTGACAACCATGACGGTCGTGCAGGACGGATCGTCGTGAAGACAACGGTCCGTCATAGGCGTCGTTGGGTAGGGGTGCTAGGGCTTGTGCAACGGACCCTACGACGGTCCGTCGTGTGTGCAACGGGCCTTCATCGGGGTCTCGTTCTGAGTAGCAGTGTTAGAACTGGGGTACCCTCTGCATCCCCGATGAACCCACATGATTGTGAAGTGTTGTGGACCTATATGTGTCTATCCCAACGACCTAAGAAACTACCAAAGCAAAATCACCTATGCCTAGGGTTAACAACATGGCACATACGAACATTTTGAACCTAGGTTTAGACATAAGCATATAAATGAAACAGTATACGACTAAGAACTAAGCTAATACTAACTACAAAACCAAAATGCAAGATAAATAAGTATAAATGTAGAGACACGTACCTTGGAAATGGAGAAGAAGACAAACGGAGAATGATTCTGGCAAGGTAGACACCGACAGTAGCAGCACCGACAAGTAGATGATAATGATAAGGCTTAGGTGGTTTTTGGGAGCAATGATCAGTGAGGGGAAGTGTGGAAGTTTAAAAGAGAGGGAAGATGAGGGGAATAAGGAAGTAATGGGGTGGAATATGGAGGGGGAAGGATAAACGGTCAGATTTTAAAGAGGGTCCAGACTGGTCAGGTCGGGTAGATTTCATTAATCGCGCGACGGTTCCCCGACGACGGTCCGTTGCACTTGACACGCCTGGCCGTAGGTTCCGTCGTGTGTGCACTAATTTAAAAAATGATAGAAATAGATACCTGGTGTGACGGGTGGATACGACGATCCGTTGCATTCGCAACGGTCCGTCGTTCTATCCGTCTGTGGCTACTGCGGAGTAGTTCTCTGCAAAATTTCCTGGTGATGTGCCATTAATAAAAAGACGATAAGTATTGGGTTACCTCCCAACAAGCGCCTGATTTAATATCGTGGCACGACTGGGCCACTTGATTACTCAGACTTCATCAAGATGGTATGCCTCGATCACTTCATTCGCCGATTCAGCATGCCCGAGATAGATTTTTATGCGCTATCTATTCACCTTGAACCGCACACCCTCCTTCGTTTCCAACTCAACTTCTCCTTGAGGGAATAGTTGGGTAACCGTGTAAGGACCAGTCCATTTGGACTTGTGTTATCCTTGAAACAAGCGCAATATGGAATTTAATAGAAGCACTAAATCCCAGACCATAAACTCTCGTTTTTCAATTTTGTTGTCATGATACTTCTTCATATTTTCTTTATATAGGGCTGAGCTTTCATAGGCTTTCAAGCGAAATTCATCAAGTTCATTCACCCATTTAACCGTTGCTCAGCAGCTTTGCTCCAATCCAATTTTAACTTCTTCATAGCCCACATGGCTTTATGCTCTAACTCAACCGGAAGATGACAAGCTTTCCCACATACATGTTGGTATGGAGACATACCTATGGGAGTCTTATAAGCGGTCCGGTAGGCCCAAAAACCATCATCAAGCCTCCTTGACCAATCTGTTCTACTAGCATTCACTGTTTTGGACAATATCTGTTTGATCTCCCGATTCGATACCTTAACTTGCCCACTAGTTTGGGGGTGGTAAGGAGTGGCCACATTATGACGCACACTGTATTTCTCGAATAACCCCTTGAACAATCTGTTGCAGAAGTGGGATCCCCCATCACTAATAATGGCCCTTGGAGTGCCAAAATGGGAGAATATATTCTTTTTCAAAAATGCAGTGACACTCTTCCCTTCATTGTTTGCGAGGGATATGGCTTCGACCCATTTAGATACATAATCAAATGCTACAAGAATGTACTTCATCCCATGAGAACTCACGAAAGGGCCCATAAAGTAAATACCCCACACATCAAATAACTCAACCACAAGAATGGGGTTTAGAGGGAGCTCTTGCTTTCTTGAAATATAACCATCTCGTTCACATTTCTCACATGATTTAGCAAACCCATGAGCATCTTGATGAAGAGTTGGCCAATAGTAACCACATTGCAATACCTTGTGAGCGGTTCGGATACCACTGTGATGTCCGCCAACAGGTGAAGAATGGCATGCCTCCATTACACTCAACATTTCACATTCTGGCACACAACGCCGAATAAGCTCGTCGGCACAACTCCTATACAAGTATGGATCATCCCAAAATAAATTCTTCACATCGTACATGAACTTTTTCCTTTGATGAAAGGACAAGTCTGATCGAACAATATCACTAGCCAGATAGCTCGCAAAATCGGGTAACCATGGAATCAAGTCTTGTGAAGCAACCAATACATGGTCATCGGGGAAAGTATCATCAATGTCAGTCTTATCCCCTAACTCTCTCATAGCTTCATCCTCTAGACTAGACAAATGATCAGCAACTTGATTTTCAGTCCCTTTCTATCCAACACTTCAAAGTAAAATTCTTGCAGCAGTAATACCCAACGAGTCAGCCTTGGTTTCGCATCCTTTTTGGCCATCAAATATCTCAATGTTGTATGGTCAGTATGCACTATAACTCTAGTACCTACCAAACAGGAGCAAAATTTCTCAAAAGCAAAGACTACTGCGAGGAGTTCTTGCTCAGTCACTATGTAGTTCTTCTGGGCTTAATTTAGGGCTTTACTAGCTTAGTAAATTGGGTGAAGGATTTTGTTTCTTCTCTGTCCCAATACTAAACCAAGAGCTACCCCACTAGAATCGCACATTACCTCAAATGGACTGTTCCAATTCGGAGAAATAATGATAGGCGCAGACACTAACTTCTCTTTTAGCTCACTGAATGCTTTAAGACAGGATTCATCAAAACAAAATTTACATTCTTTCTCCAGCAATTTGCACAATGGGTGTGAAATCTTTGAAAAATCATTGATGAATCTCCGATAAAAACCTGCATGCCCAAGTAAGCTTCTCACACCTTTCACAGAGATCGGCGGGGGAAGTCTCTCTATTACCTCAACTTTAGCTCGATCAACCTCTATGCCCTTTTCTGAAATGCGATGACCCAACAGAATACCCTCTTTCACCAAGAAATGACACTTTTCCTAGTTTAGTACCAAATTGAAGTCTTCACATCTCTTAAGAACCTCAGACAAATTGGTCAAACACCGCTTGAATGAATCACCAACTCCAGCATCTAACCACACTATAATTTCCTTCTTCACAACCTCTTGCATAGGAGGATTCAAGCGTCTCTAGTGCTCAATACTCGGCTTATGATCAGGCATGAGTTGGATTTTATGAGATAAAATACCAGGAGGGATCCCAATAATGTCCGCAATGGTCCACCCAATAGCTCTTTTGAACCTTTTTAGTACCTTCACCAAAATCTGAACCTGTTGTTCATCTAGGTCTGATGCAATGATTACCGGCAAAGTGTCACCATTTCCTAAGAATTCATACCGAAGATGATGTGAGAGATCTTTTAATTCAACTTTTTGAGCTTCCTCTATAGATGGTTTAGTGGGTGGGGACTCGCGATTCTTCATATCAAGCTCAAATTTCTTTGGTTTAAACCAAACATCACCTCAGTTAAGAGCAGCGACTAATGACTCATACTCTTCAATGCAATCGCTATCAAACTTCATTATCACTGCCGCTAATTCTTCGACACCTAGACGTTCTTCTATTTGTGTCTCAAAGGTCTCACCCATGTTGTAGGATATAGCAGATGCCGATTCGAGCTCACCACTCTGCCTGATGGACCTACAAATATTAAAGGTCACTTCCTCACTGTTCAACCGAAATTTCATCTGCCCCTTCTCCATGTCTACTAAGGCTTTTCCCGTAGCTAGGAATGGCCTCCCAAGGATAATAGGCACTTCAAAATCAACCTCACAATCATGAGTAACAAAATCGGCCAGAATGATGAATGACTCCACTTTTACTAGCACATCATGAAGTATCCCTATGGGCCATTTTACTGTTCGATCAGCCATCAGTAGCCGCATCGCAGTGGGCTTTGGGTCACCCAAACCCAACTTCTTATAAATCGAGAGTGGCATGATATTTATGCTTGCCCCTAGATCACATAATGCTTTCGCAAAATGTAATAGCCCGATTGTACAAGGAATAGTGAACGCACCCGGATCTTCTTTCTTTTGGACCAGCAATCTTGTAGCAATACCACTACAATGCTGCATTCTATCATCATCCTCAAAAGTAACCAATCTTTTCTTTGTGACCAAATCTTTCATAAAGTTGGCGTAACCGGGCATTTGTTTAAAAGCTTCTACCAACGGGACATTAATAGAAAGTTGCTTCAATATTGTTATAAAACGCTGATATTTGCCATCCTTAGTCTTTGTCACTAATCTTTAAAGAAATGGGGGTGGTGGCCTAGGCATGAGAGTTACCTTTTTAGGCACTTCAGTATCTTCTGCAATGTTATCCTCGAAGTTAGCATCAACATTTACCACTTTATCAGTGTCTTTTGTGACCTCATTCACATTAGATGGCAAAGGTGGGTCAATGGTTTGCTTGCCACCGCGAGTAGTAATTGCCATACAATGTCCATCATTTTTCGGATTTTGGACAGTGTTGCTGGGAAGAGTGCCTGGTTGCCGTGTGTTCACAGTTGCAGATAATTTGGCCAATCGTAACTCAAGTTGAGAAGACAACGGTCCGTCATAGGCGTCGTTGGGTAGGGGTGCTAGGGCTTGTGCAACGGACCCAACGACGGTCCATCGTGTGTGTGACGGGCCGTCATCGAGGTCTCGTTCTGAGTAGCAGTGTTAGAGCTGGGGGTACCCTCCGCATCCCCGATGAACCGACATGATTGTGTAGTGTTGTGGACTTATATGTGTCTATCCCAATGACCAAAGAAACTACCAAAGCAAAATCACCTATGCCTAGGGTTATCAACATGGCACATATGAACATTTTGAACCTAGGTTTAGACATAAGCATATAAAGGAAACAGTATACGACTAAGAACTAAGCTAATACTAACTACAAAACAAAAATGCAAGATAAATAAGTATAAATGTAGAGACAGATACCTTGGAAATGGAGAAGAAGACAAACGGAGAATGATTCTGGCAAGGTAGACACCGACAGTAGCAGCACCGACAAGTAGATGATAATGATAAGGCTTAGGTGGTTTTTGGGAGCAATGATCAGTGAGGGGAAGTGTGGAAGTTGAAAAGAGAGGGGGGATGAGGGGAATAAGGAAGTAATGGGGTGGAATATGGAGGGGGAAGTATAAACGGTCAGATTTTAAAAAGGGTCCAGACGGGTCGGGTCGGGTAGATTTCATTAATCGCACGATGGTTCCCCGACTAAAGTCCATTAAACTTGAGACGCCTCGTCGTAGGTTCCGTTGTGTGTGCCCTAATTTCAAAAATGACAGAAATAGATACCTGGTGTGACGGGTGCATACGACGGTTCGTTGTATTCGCAAGGGTCCGTCGTTCTATCCGTCTGTGGATACTGCGGAGTAGTTCTCTGCAGAATTTCTTGGTGATGTGCCATTATTAAAAAGACGATAAGTATTGGGTTGCCTCCCAACAAGCGCCTGATTACATATCGCGGCACGACTTGGGCCACTTGATTACTCAGACTTCATCAAGATGGTATGCCTCGATCACTTCATTCGCCGATTCAGCATGCCCTAGATAGATTTTTATGCGCTATCTATTCACCTTGAACCGCACACCCTCTTTCGTTTCCAACTCAACTGCTCCATGAGGGAATAGTTGGGTAACCGTGTAAGGACCAGTCCGTTTGGACATGTGTTTGCCTGGAAACAAGCGCAATCTGGAATTTAATAGAAGCACTAAATCCCCGACCATAAACTCTCGTTTTTCAATTTTGTTGTCATGATACTTCTTCATCTTTTCTTTATATAGGGCTGAGCTTTCATAGGCTTTCAAGCGAAATTCATCAAGTTAATTCAAATCATTTAATCGTTGCTCTGCAACTTCGCTCCAATCCAATTTTAACTTCTTCATAGCCCACATGGCTTTATACTCTAACTCAACCGAAAGATGACAAGCTTTCCCATATACAAGTTGGTATGGAGACATACCTATGGGAGTCTTATAAGCTGTCCGGTAGGCCCAAAGAGCATCACCAAGCCTCCTTGACCAATCTGTTCTACTAGCATTCACTATTTTGGACAATATCTGCTTGATCTCCCGATTCTATACCTTAACTTGCCCACTAATTTAGGGGTGGTAAGGAGTGGCAACATTATGGCGAACACCGTATTTCTCCAATAACCCGTTGAACAATCTGTTGCAGAAGTGGGAGCCGCCATCACTAATAATGGCCCTTGGAGTGCCAAAACGGGAGAATATATTCTTTTTCAAAACTGCAGTGACACTCTTCCCTTCATTGTTTGTGAGGGATATGGCTTTGACTTATTTACATACATAATCAACCGCTACAAGAATGTACTTCATCCCATGAGAACTCACGAAAGGGCCCATAAAGTCAGTACCCCACACATCAAATAACTTAATCACAAGAATGGGGTTTAGAGGGAGCTCTTGCTTTCTTCAAATATCACCATCTCGTTGACATTTGTCACATGATTTAGAAAACCCATGAGCATCTTGATGAAGAGTTGGCCAATAGTAACCACATTGCAATATCTTGTGAGCGGTTCAGATACCACTGCGATGTCCTCCAACAGGTGAAGAATGGCATGCCTCCAATACACTCAATATTTCACATTCTGGCACACAATGCCGAATAAGCCCGTCGGCACAAATCCTATACAAGTATGGTTCATCCCAAAAGAACTTCTTCACAACGTACATGAAATTTTTTCTTTGATGAAAGGACAAGTCTGATGTAACAATATCACTAGCCAGATAGTTCGCAAAATCTGCGAACCATGGAATCAAGTCTTGTGAAGCAGCCAATACATGTTCATCGGGGAAAGTATCATCAATGTCAGTCTTATCCCCTAACTCTCTCATAGCTTCATCCTCTAGACGAGACAAATGATCAGCAACTTGATTTTCGGTCCCTTTTCTATGCAACACTTCAAAGTCAAATTCTTCCAGCAGTAATCCCCAACGAATCAGCCTTGTTTTCGCATCCTTTTTTGACATCAACTATATCAATTCTGAATGGTCAGTATGCACTATAACTCTAGTACCTAGAAAATAGGAGCGAAATTTCTCAAAAGCAAAGAATACTGCGAGGAGTTCTTGCTCAGTCACTGTGTAGTTCTTCTGGGCTTCATTTAGGGCTTTACTAGCATAGTAAATTGGGTGAAGGATTTTGTTTCTACTCTGTCCCAATACTACACCAAGTGCCACCCCACTAGCATCGCACATTACCTCAAATGTACTGTTCCAATCCGGAGAAATAATGATAGCCGCAGACACTAAATTCTCTTTTAGCTCACCAAATGCTTTAAGACAGGATTCATCAAAACAAAATTTACATTCTTTCTCAAGCAATTTGCACAATGGGTGTGCAATCTTTGAAAAGTCTTTGATGAATCTGCGATAAAAACCTGCATGCCCGAGAAAGCTTCTCACACCTTTCACAGAGATCGGCGGGGGAAGTCTCTCTATTACCTCAACTTTAGCTCGATCAACCTCTATGCCCTTTTCTGAAATTCGATGACCCAACACAATACCCTCTTTCACCATGAAATGACACTTTTCCTAGTTTAGTACCAAATTGCAGTCTTCACATCTCCTAAGAACATCAGACAAATTGGTCAAACACCGCTCGAATGACTCACCAACCACAGAGAAACCATCCATAAAAACCTCTATAGTATCCTCTACCATTTCAGAAAATATTGACATCATACATCTCTTAAAGGTGGCGGGTGCACTGCAGAACCCAAACGGCATTCTTCTGAACGCAAAAGTCCCATATGGACAAGTTAAAGTGGTTTTCTCTTGATCTTCTTGTGCGATAGAAATCTGATTATACCCCGAATACCCATCAAGAAAACAGTTCCACCCTTTTCCGGCAAGTCTATCCAACATCTGATCCATGAAGGGCATAGGAAAATGGTCTTTTTCAGTCCATGAGTTCAGTTTACGGTAATCCATACACACCCTCCATCCAGTAACCGGTCTCATTGGAACAAGCTCATTCATTTCGTTAGGGACCACATTCGTTCCCCCTATCTTAGGTACACACTGAACCGGGCATACCCAACTACTATCGGCGATTGAATAGATTACTCCAGCATCCAACCACTTGATAATTTCCTTCTTCACAACCTCTTGCATAGGAGGATTCAAGCGTCTCTGGTGCTCAATACTCGGCTTATGATCAGGCATGAGTTGGATTTTATGAGAGCAAATACCAGGAGGGATCCCAATAATGTCCGTAATGGTCCACCCAATAGCTCTTTTGAACCTTTTTAGTACCTTAACCAAACTCTAAACCTGTTGTTCATCGAGATCTAATGCAATGATTACCAGCAAAGTGTCACCATTTCCTAAGAATTCATACCTAAGATGAGGTGGGAGAGCTTTTAATTCATCTTTTGGAGCTTCCTCTATAGATGGTTTAGCGGGTGTGGACTCGCGATTTTTCATATCAAGCTCAAATTTCTTCGGTTTAAACCGAACATCACCTCGGTCAAGAGCTGCGACTAATGACTCATACTCTTCAATGCAATCGCTATCAAAGTTCATTATCACTGCCGCTAATGCTTTGACACCTAGACGTTCTTCTATTTGTGTCTCAAAGGTCTCACCCATGTTGTAGGATATAGCAGATGCCGATTGGAGCTCACCACTCTGCTTCATGGACCTACAAATATTAAAGGTCACTTCCACGCTGTTCAACCGAAATTTCATCAGCCCCTTTTCCATGTCTACTAAGGCTCTTCCCGTAGCTAGGAATGGCCTCCCAAGGATAATAGGCACTTCAAAATCAACCTCACAATCAAGAATAACAAAATCGGCCGGAAAGATGAATGACTCCACTTTTACTAACACATCATGAAGTATCCCTATGGGCCGTTTTACTGTTTGATCTGCCATCAGTAGCCGCATCACAGTGGGCTTTGGGTCACCCAAACCCAACTTCTTGTAAACCGAGAGGAGCATGAGATTTATGCTTGCCCCAAGATCACATAATGCTTTCGCAAAATGTAATAGCCCGATTGTACAAGGAATAGTGAATGCACCCGGATCTTCTTTCTTTGGGACCAGAGATCTTGTAGCAATAGCACTACAATGCTGCATTCTATCATCATCCTCAAAAGTAACCGATCTTTTCTTTGTGACCAAATATTTCATAAACTTTGCGTAACTGGGCATTTGTTTTAAAGCTTCTACAAAAGGGACATTGATAGAAAGTTGCTTCAACATTATTATAAAACGACGATATTTGCCATCCTCAGTCTTTTTCACTAATCTTATAGGAAATGGGGGTGGTGGCCTAGGCATGGGAGTTACCTTTTTAGGCACTTCAGCATCTTCTGCAATGTTATCCTCTAAGTTAGCATCAACATTTACCACTTTATCAGTGTCTTTTGTCACCTCATTCTCATTAGATGGCAAAGGTGGGTCAATGGTTTGCATTCCACCGCGAGTAGTAATTGCCATACAATGTCCATTATTTTTCAGATTTTGGACAGTGTTGCCGGGAAGAGTGCCCGGTTGCCTTGTGTTCACAGTTGCAGATAATTTGGCCAATCGTAACTCAAGTTTCTTAATCGATATTGCATGTGTATCAACTTTTTTCCCAATACCCGCTAAATCATTCCTCAGCTCTTTATCGTGCTCATCACTAGCATCGAACCTCCTCATCATTTTATGCAACATATCCTCAACTCGCGACATACTACGTCCACCATCCCTAGGAGTAACTTCACGATTTTGAGGAGGGACATAGGGTCCATTCCTGTCCTTTCTATTACCATAGTTACCCCTGTTGAAGTTGTTGTCACAATTGTAGTTTCCATCTCGGACATAATGACTCTCACGATTGTAGTTACCATAGTTGCGACCTTGATTCACTTGACCTTGGCCCCTATTCTCCTGATTAGAGCCTTGGGCATTTGGTCAGAAACCCCCCATCTGTTCATTTCCTGCATAGGAATCCTCCTCATAATAACACTCATCGATTTGAGGTGGTGGTTTAGCCAAGTAGTTGACTACATTAACCTTTTCTGCACCCCAAGTGACATGTTTTAGTACCAACCCAAGCTCAGTTCTCATTTGAGCCATTTCTTCACGAATATCATCTGTGGTTGGGTTGTGAATGGACTGCACTGCGAAGGTGTTTCTCCCTGTATCAGACTTCCTAGTACTCCAGAAAAGTGTGGCCTGTGGTAAAGGAAGCAAAACTAGTGGCCCATCCGAATTTGCTATGTTATCATAGCCTCTGTAGTATGCTTGGGGCCGTGGAGTGGGATTCTGTCCCCTCTGTTGATGTTCACCCGGAGCATTGGGTAACATCTGACCATGAACATCAGCCGGAGCTAGGATGTTCTGGTTTGGATCCTCATCATTGATTTCCAAATTATGATTCATGTTTCGCAATGTACGTTCTAGCTCGTGATCGTAGGGAAACAACGGTTCTCTTCCTCTACGTGTATTTGGCATACAAGGAGGATAGTTCTGAAAAGAAATCAAAAACAATAAAACAAAGTAAAATCGAGAAAATATCAACTAAACTATAGTAAGAAGTTCAAGTTAATCTAAAACCTAAATTCCCCGGCAACGGCGCCAAAATTTGATACGCTCAAACTTACTTCTCAAATGAGAAGTAAAGCGGTCGCGTCAAGTAAATAACCCAACAAGTGAGGTTGGGATCGTTCCCACGAGGAAAATAGTATAGACTTAACTTCAACTTGTTATTACTATTGTTGGGTTGATGACTTCCTTAGAAAGTAAAAGCATCAAAGAGGGGTTTTTATTTCCTAACGAGCAAACATAACTAACGAACTTGAAAGAGACACTTAACAACTTTTAATGTTGAGTTTTAATCAAGTAATCAAAGTAACTAGGGTTTACGTGTTCCCCACAGGTTCATATCTCGATAATTCTAACTATAACAATTCTTTCCTAGTATCTTGCATGCAAAGTGATAAGTTATGTATTTCTAAATACTTGGTCCGGCATCTCAAAAATCTCACACCGCACCTTGGTCCGGCTACGTGTGTTGCTTTCCTAACCCTTATCCTTACCTCATATTAAGCATCGTATTCGATATTTGACTAAGTTATTACCTAGTACCATCAATACTAGCCTAATAGATAGTATACACTAAATCTATGTTAATAATTCTTTTCCTATTATCTACCTCCTTTGTCCGGCAAGTAGCATTAAGGCGAGTTCTAACGTTGATCATCGGTTAAAAAGACTTCTAAGTGAAAGAATTATTAATACATGCAAGACACGATTCTAGAATTGTTATTTTAGCTAAGGTTTATCTCATTATTTTCCTATGCTTCCCACAACCCTAGTTATGGAGTTTAGTTCCTCATAGCCATAAACACAATATTCAGATATGTTAAACAAGAATTCATGTACTCACTTCAATGAGAAAGAATAAAGTCCAAAAATTTGCTTGATTAATCACAAAAAATCACTTGTAAGAATCTCTAACAATCAAACACTAAAGACACAAAGTCTAACAATATGATGTTTAATCTCACAGAGTCTAACCTCAAAAACGAGGTTTTTCGAACTATTTATTAAAAAATAAAAACCTAATTAAATAAGGATTCTAATTACTGGAAATCTGCCAAACCGCGGCTGGGTCGACGGACCACGTGACGAACCGTCGTGGTCATGACAGACCGTCGTGGATTCCGTCGTCCCATACTTGGTGCAATTCTTCTGCTGCTTTCTTCATTCCCTTCGATGGCAAGTGTGACGGACCGTCATATGCACAACGGTCCGTCGAGGGTCTCGTTTTGAAATACTTCAACTCTTCGAATCTGGGTACTGGGATCACTTCTCTGATCTTCACGACGAACCTGCAGGACGGACCGTCATAGCCATGACGGACCGTCACAAGCTTCGTAATCTTACAATTGGTCAGACTTCCCCATCTTCCTTCAGCAGCTTCTCTACTCTGCCACCTACGGACCGTCACAGGCACGATGGACCGTCATAAGCTCCGTAGGTGGTCTCTTCTGCATTTTTCGCTCAAAATCTCTGTATTCAGCTTTGGATAGATTTGCTGCAAAATAAAGAGAAACTTCTATCAAAATTAGCACAATTAGGGCTTTCAGACACACTAAACTTAAGGAAAAAGTATTAATTATACCGTGAAACCACGGTATATCAACACCCTCAACTTAAATTCGTTGTTTGTTCTCAAGCGACGCACTATGACTCACTACACAATCTTTGTACAATAGTATTCATGTTATTATACTTTGCAATCATTTGGCTATCAATCCCGATTAATCTCATCAAATATATGCATGCTATCACTATTAGGCTTAAATTTTGTGGGATTCGAACATGACACAGACTCACCATGCACTAACACCTATCCTCTTCAATTTGTCACCGAGGGGCTAACAATTCTGGTATAGCAACTACTGTCCTCACTTTAGAACAAAATCCTCATTTTTAACACAATGATTTCAGTTTGAGTATAAGGATTACATTTCAACACTCACTCTTAGAACAAAGTCACACTCATTCATACCTATTGCCATAAGCTTGACCTTATTTTAACCGCATTAAGTTCGCTATACAACCCTTAGGATCACGATAGACTTTTTTAGCTTGTAACGTAGGCTCAGAGTCAGGTAGGGTATATTTAGGTATGTTTTAGTGACTTTTTGCTCATTGACATATCGGCTAAACCTTCCACTTTCTATCACTTTATCTCGCCCAGTTTCTCCTATTCTTTCACCTTGCTGTTTCCCTTCTTTCTTCATTTGTCTAAGTAACTCTTTTCTTTTCTTGTTTGTAATTCTTGAATATATCTCTTCTTCTTTTTTTCAACGAGTTCTTGAGTCACTTTACTTTTTTTCTTTCACTCTCTTTGTTCTTTCAACCCCACTTTCTAGAGCATTCCTCAACACAGCCACCCTCAACTCATGGCTTTTCCATGAGTCAAGGTACACAATACCCAAAGTAGGGTAAGGGCCATAACGAAGGTTGTTTATTCATTAGACACCCTAAACTTATGCTTTTGGCATAAGCTGAGGTGCACATGTCCAAGGAGGGACCAGGGCAAACATATTGTTCCCAGAAAAGATCAGTTGGGGTGAAAAAGAAAGGTCTAATTTTAAGCTCAAATTATTTGAATCAAAGAAGGATAACTTTCATTTGGTTTCTTTTATTTAGGCTAGAAATGGGCTATATTGAATAAGGGCCTATGATCCTTTCCTAATTGTCTGTTATAGCTTACTTATAGCAGGACTAACAAGGCAAGTTCTAGCTCAGTACCAATAGTGGACTATTCAACTTTCCTCACACTCACTTGACATCTCATCACTATAGCAGATTATCAGACACCTAGTTTGACTTGAAGATTTAGGGTAATGCAATGGTGTAACTCTATTTCATGTTTAGAGCCACACAATTATCAGTTACTACGCCTAGTCATGCAACATTTTATAGTTTTATCGGGATATCATTTTAGCCATCATGCTTCAGAGTTAAACTACGTACAAAAGATATAACGTGCCGGTTCAACAGGAAAAATAATCAGTCTTTTGGGGGAGAAAGAACACAGGCAAGAAAACCCCAAAAGAGGATAGTGAGTTGGGATACTCAGACTTCACCTTAACACCCACTTTCCATTTACCCCACCCCCAACAAAAAAGCATGCAATTATCCTCAATGCATAAAAAATCTAAAGATTTGAGGGGTAGGTGAAGCAAACCTGTGGCGCATAGCGCCGTCGATCAAGAAGCTGGTGGGTCTGGTTTCCAAGAACCCACATCCTCTGCAATCTAGACACCCTCAGTGGTGTCCTCAGCAATCTGGACACCCTCAGTGATGTCCTCAGCATCAACCGCACCCTCAGTAGTGCCTCCTGCTGTCTCTACAGTGCGGGAGCTAGACGCCCCAGTCGCTATCTGCGATGCTCTGATGTGGTGTGCCTCCGCCTCAACAAGTGAGGCTCTCCTCGCAGCCTCCATCTCTCGGTGTTCCATCTTCCATGCTTGCACCTCATCCTCTGATCGACCCCTCCGCCTCTTGGTACTCTCTAGCAGAAAAGGTCGGGGATGTTCTGACGTAGCAAACAGGGCCACCGATGCAGTGTCCTCAACAGGCTCGACAGGCTCCGGCACTCTCTCCTCTAGGATCGTGTCGATGTCTGCACGAAGACTGTTGACTGCAGCATGGAGAGTCGACACATCCACTGGAGGGGCTGGAGGGGCTAACACTCTCAACTCAAATGCATCGAGGCGCTGGTGAACCTCAGTAATCTTGCGCTGCATCTTCCTCTCCATACGCGCTTCAGACTCAGTAATAGCCTTCTGCATCCATGGCTGGATATGATGCAGAAGGGTGGCCATTTGTGCCTACAATTTTTGGACCCTAGAAAGCGGGGCCAGTAACAGTAGAGGAGCTGTGCGAGATGAGCTCGGGGCTGGGCTACTACACGGGATAGACTCGACCGGGGTTATGTCAGTGGACACCTATGTAGCGGTACGGTCCTGGGCCACCATGTCCGCAAGATCATCAACAAGTGGTGGCAGCTCTAGACAGGGCCCTCGACATGCGGCCAACTCATTGGCCTCGTCTCTGATGAGGCCGACGTCAATGGTGCCCTTTGGGGTCTTCAACTGATCTATGTGCCATATGGGCACACCTACGATCCTGCAAAGAGCAAAAATCATACACGGGAAGGGGTAGGTAGTAGTGACCTTGAATGACCTCTCGTGCATGACTGCCTGGAGAAGCCATGCGAAGTCGACCTCGAATCCGGCTATCATCGCCGCTATCAACACAGCTCGATCCCAAGTGACGATGTTATCAGCAGCTGTGGGGGGAAAGGCAGTGAAGGACGAGCAACCACAAGAACTTCGCGACGAACGTGAGGTTGGCCTTCTTGATGGCCCCCTTCGGCTCAGTGACCCAATATGCACCCTCTCCGTCGACTGATAGATGCAGGTCCATCCACCTCTTGGTGGTCTCTCTCAGTGCCTGCTCGCGCAAGAACTGGCCATCCTTCACGATCTGCTAGCGGTAGTCAAACTCAGCAGTGTGGAGGGTCCGCATAGCATATGCACTCTCTCTTTATAGGAACCGGCGGATGGCTGGCAGGGAAACGTCAACCTGCATGCCCCGGACATGAACCTGCTCCAGTGGGTCCTGTTTAGCGGAAGCAGCCCACCTATCGATATGTGATCGGAGAGTCGCTACGTAGGATGCGTAGAAATCTCGGACCACTTCCTCGCTGTATCGTCCCAACGGACAGGCTGTCCACTCTAAGCGATGCCTGGTGAATATGTTGTGGATCTCCGGCATCGATGGGAGACTCCCTGAAGTACCCACCGCTCCAAGGTGAGTCTCCGAGTCATTACCCCTTTATCAGTAAGGAAATTTTTGTCGGAGTAAACTTGAAACTGGACTTCGACGCACCACCGGTTTGGCTGGTCACAGGCTGGGGTGGGGACCAGGAGAGGTGCGCCGGATGTGGAGTCTGAACAGTCAGCCTCATCAGACGAGGCCGACGCTGCAGCAGTGGCGGGTGCGGGAACATCAGCAGATCCTGAAGCTCCTTCCTCATTTGTGGCTGACCAGAGGGGTGTGCTGGTCAGTGTGCACTCCTCATCAGACTGGGAGCCAGTGACTACGCTGGACGCCACCGTCTTGGGTGTGGCTCTTGGGGCACATGTAGAATGGGAAGGTGCGGAATTGCCTGGGGGCACATATAAAGGGTCCCGCTCATCATCAGACCCGATGATCAAGCGCGCAGACGGGGCAGCAGACTTGGATGGCCGGCGTGCGTAGGCTTGGTCTTGCTTGGGTGCCATAGTAGATAGTACCTGAAAAGGGTCACTATTAGTACGAGTAATGTCAAACAAGACAAGCAAGCCCATACAACATAAAACATTTAAAATAGTGTGTTAATGATAGTGAAACTGTATCACACGATGGGCTGGATGACGGCTTGTCGTGGATATGACGGACCATCATGAGATCCATCGTGTGGTACTTTAGTGAATGTATATAGAAAGAACCCTGAAAGAGGGGTCTCTGACCATCATGACGGTCAAGCAGGACGGACCGTCGTTGGGACGACGGTCCATCGTAAGAATCCGGCGTAGGACACTTAGAAAATTTTTAGAGACCCTTAAAAACAGGGTTTCTCACAACCATGACGGTCGTGCAGAACGGACTATCGTGAAGACAACGGTCCGTCGTAAGAGTCCGTCATAGGACACTTAGTAAATTTTGAGAGACCCTTCGAAACAGGGTCTCTAACAACCATGACGGTCGTGCAAGACGGACCGTTGTGGTGACAACGGTCCGTCGTAAGAGTCCGTCGTAGGACACTTAGAAAATTTTGAGAGACCCTTAGAAACAAGGTCTCTGACAACCATGACGGTCGTGCAGAATGGACCGTCGTGAAGACAACGGTCCGTCGTAAGAGTCTGTCGTAGGACACTTAGAAAATTTTGAGAAACCCTTAGAAACAGGGTCTCGGACAACCTTGACGGTAGTGCACGACAGACCGTCGTGAAGACAATGGTCCATCACAGGCGTCGTTGGGTAGGGGTGCTAGGGCTTGTGCAACGGACCCTACGACGGTCCGTCATGTGTGCGAGGGGCCGTCATCGGGTCTCGTTCTGAGTAGCAGTGTTAGAACTGGGGGTACCCTCCGCATCCCCGATGAACCCACATAATTGTGTAGTGTTGTGGACCTATATGTGTCTATCCCAACGACCTAAGAAACTACCAAAGCAAAATCACCTATGCCTACGGTTATAAACATGGCACATACGAACATTTTGAACCTATGTTTAGACGTAAGCATATAAAGGAAACAGTATACGACTAAGAACTAAGCTAATACTAACTACAAAACAAAAATGCAAGATAAATAAGTATAAATGTAGAGACAGATACCTTGGAAATGGAGAAGAAGACAAACGGAGAATGATTCTAGCAAGGTAGACACCGACAGTAGCACCACTGACAAGTAGATGATAATGATAAGGCTTAGGTGGTTTTTGGGAGCAATGATCAGTTAGGGGAAGTATGGAAGTTGAAAAGAGAGGGGAGATGAGGGGAATAAGGAAGTAATGGGGTGGAATATGGAGGGGGAAGTATAAACGGTCAGATTTTAAAAAGGGTCCAGCCGGGTCGAGTCTGGTGGATTTCATTAATTCCGCGACGGTTCCCCGAAGACGGTCCGTCGCACTTGAGACGCCCCATCGTAGGTTCCGTTGTGTGTGCCCTAATTTCAAAAATGACAGAAATACATACCTAGTGTGACGGGTGCATACGACGGACCGTTGCATTCGCAACGGTCCGTCGTTCTACCCGTCAGTGGCTACTGCGGAGTAGTTTTCTGCAGAATTACCTGGTGATGTGCCATTATTTAAAAGACGATAAGTATTGGGTTGCCTCCCAACAAGCGCCTAATTTAATGTCGCGGCACGATTGGGGCCACTTGATTACTCAGAATTCATCAAGATGGTATGCCTCGATCACTTCATTCACCGATTCAGCATGCCCGAGATAGATTTTTATGCGCTGTCCATTCACCTGAACCGCACACCCTCCTTCGTTTCCAACTCAACTGCTCCATGAGGGAATATTTGGGTAACCCTGTAAGGACCAGTCCATTTGGACTTGAGTTTGCCTGGAAACAAGCGCAATCTGGAATTGAATAGAAGCACTAAATCCCCGACCATAAACTCTCATTTTTCGATTTTGTTGTCATGATACTTCTTCATCTTTTCTTTATATAGGGCTGAGCTTTCATAGGCTTTCAAGCGAAATTCATCAAGTTCATTCTACCCATTTAACCGTTGATCTGTAGCTTCGCTCCAATCCAATTTTAACTTCTTCATAGCCCACATGGCTTTATGCTCTAACTCAACCGGAAGATGACAAGCTTTCCCATATACAAGTTGGTATGGAGACATACCTATGGGAGTCTTATAAGCTATCCGGTAGGCCCAAAGAGCATCATCAAGCCTCCTTGACCAATCTGTTCTACTAGTATTCACTGTTTTTGACAATATCCGTTTGATCTCCCGATTCGATACCTCAACTTGCCCACTAGTTTGGGGGTTTTAAAGAGTGGCCACATTATGGCGAACACTGTATTTCTCCAATAACCCCTTGAACAATCTGTTGCAGAAGTGAGAGCCCCCATCACTAATAATGGCCCTTTGAGTGCCAAAACGGGAGAATATATTCTTTTTCAAGAATGCAGTGACACTCTTCCCTTCATTGTTTGTGAGGGCTATGGCTTCGACCCATTTAGATACATAATCAACTTCTACAAGAATGTACTTCATCCCATGAGAACTCACAAAAGGGCCCATAAAGTCAATACCCCACAAATCAAATAACTCAATCACAAGAATGGGGTTTAGAGGAAGCTCTTGCTTTCTTGAAATATCACCATCTCGTTGACATTTGTCACATGATTTAGCAAACCCATGAGCATCTTGATGAAGAGTTGGCAAATAGTAACCACATTGCAATATCTTGTGAGCGGTTCGGATACCACTGTGATGTCCGCCAACAGGTGAAGAATGGCATGCCTCCAATACAATCAACATTTCACATTCTGGCACACAACGCCGAATAAGACCGTTGGCACAACTCCTATACAAGTATGGTTCATCCCAAAAGAACTTTTTCACATCGTACATGAACTTTTTCCTTTGATGAAAGGACAAGTCTGATGGAACAATATCACTAGCCAGATAGTTCGCAAAATCAGCGAACCATGGAATCACGTCTTGTGAAGCAGCCAATACATGTTCATCGGGGAAAGTATCATCAATGTCAGTCTTATCCCCTAACTCTCTCATAGATTCATCCTCTAGATGAGACAAATGATCAAAAACTTGATTTTCAGTCCCTTTTCTATCCAACACTTCAAAGTCAAATTCTTGCAGCAGTAATACCCAACGAATCAGCCTTGGTTTCGCATCCTTTTTCGCCATCAAATATCTCAATGCTGAATGGTCAGTATGCACTATAACTCTAGTACCTAGCAAATAGGAGCGAAATTTCTCAAAAGCAAAGACTACTACGAGGAGTTCTTTGCTCAGTCACTGTGTAGTTCTTATAGGCTTCATTTAGGGCTTTACTAGCATAGTAAATTGGGTAAAGGATTTTGTTTCTTCTCTGTCCAAATACTACACCAAGAGCCACCCCACTAGCATCGCACATTACCTCAAATGGACTGTTCCAATCTGAAGAAATAATGATAGGTGCAGACACTAACATCTCTTTTAGCTCACCGAATGCTTTAAGACAGGATTCATCAAAACAAAATTTACATTCTTTCTCCAGCAACTTGCACAATGGGTGTACAATCTTTGAAAAGTCTTTGATGAATCTCGGATAAAAACCTGCATGCCCAAGAAAGCTTCTAACACCTTTCACAGAGATCGGCGGAGGAAGTCACTCTATTACCTCAACTTTAGCTCAATCAACCTCTATGCCCTTTTTTGAAATGCAATGACCCAACAAAATACCCTCTTTCACCATGAAATGACAATTTTCCCAGTTTAGTACCAAATTGCAGTCTTCACATCTCTTAAGAACCTTAGACAAATTGTTCAAACACCGCTCAAATGAATCACCAACCACACAGAAATCATCCATACAAACCTCTATAGTATCCTCCACCATGTCAGAAAATATTGACATCATACATCTCTGAAAGGTTGCGGTTGCATTGCACAACCCAAACGGCATTCTTCTGAACGCAAAAGTCCCATATGGACAAGTGAAAGTGGTTTTCTCTTGATCTTCTGGTGCGATAGAAATCTAATTATACCCCGAATACCAATCAAGAAAACAGTACCACCCTTTTCCGGCAAGTCTATCCTACATTTGATCCATCAAGGGCATAGGAAAATGGTCTTTTTCAGTCCATGAGTTCAGTTTACGGTAATCCATACACACCCTCCATCCAGTACCAATCTCATTGGAACAAGTTCATTCTATTCGTTGGGGACAACAGTCATTCCCCCTTTCTTAGGTAAACACTGAACAGGACATACCCAACTACTATCGGCGATTGGATAGATTACTCCAGCATCCAACCACTTGATAATTTCCTTCTTCACAACCTCTTGCATAGGAGGATTTAAGCGTCTCTGGTGCTCAATACTCGACTTATGATCAGGCATGAGTTGGATTTTAAGAGAGCAAATACCAGGAGGGATCCCAATAATGTCCGCAATGGTCCACCCAATAGCTCTTTTGAACCTTTTTAGTACCTTTACCAAACTCTGAACCTGTTGTTCATCTAGGTCTGATGCAAGGATTACCGGCAAAGTGTCACCATTTCCTAAGAATTCATACCTAAGATGAGGTGGGAGAGCTTTTAATTAAACTTTTGGAGCTTCCTCTATAGATGGTTTAGCGGGTGGGGACTCGCGATTCTTCATATCAAGCTCAAATTTCTTCGGTTTAAACCGAACATCACCTTGGTCAAGAGCCGCGACTAATGACTCATACTCTTCATTGCAATTGCTACCAAAGTTCATTATCACTGTCGCTAATGCTTCGACACCTAGACGTTCTTCTATTTGTGTCTCAAAGGTCTCACCCATGTTGTAGGATATAGCAGATGCCGATTGGAGCTCACCACTCTGCCTCATGGACCTACAAATATTAAAGGTCACTTCCTCACTGTTCAACCGAAATTTCATCTGCCCCTTTTACATGTCTACTAAGGCTCTTCCCGTAGCTAGGAATGGCCTCCCAATGATAATAGGCACTTCAAAATCAACCTCACAGTCAAGAATAACAAAATTGGCCGGAAAGATGAATGAATCCACTTTTACTAGCACATCATGAAGTATCCCTATGGGCCGTTTAAGTGTTCGATTAATCATTAGTAGCCGCATCGCAGTGGGCTTTAGGTCACCCAAACCCAAATTCTTGTAAATCGAGAGGGGCATGAGATTTATGCTTGCCCCCAGATCACATAATGCTTTCTCAAAATATAATAGCCCGATTGTACAAGGAATAGTGAACGCACCTAGATCTTCTTTCTTTTGGACTAGAGATCTTGTAGCAATAGCACTACAATGCTGCATTCTATCATCATCCTCAAAAGTAACCGATCTTTTCTTTGTGACCAAATCTTTCATAAACTTGGCGTAACCGGGAATTTGTTCTAAAACTTCTAGCAAAGGGACATTGATAGAAAGTTGCTTCAACATTGTCATAAAACGCCGATATTTGCCATCCTCAGTCTTTTTCACTAATCTTTGAGGAAATGGGGGGGGGTGGCCTAGGAATGGGAGTTACCTTTTTAGGCACTTCAGCATCTTCTGCAATGTTATCCTCTAAGTTAGCATCAACATTTACCACTTTATCAGTGTCTTTTGTCACCTCATTCTCATTAGATAACAAAGGTGGGTCAATGATTTGCTTGCCACCGCGAGTAGTAATTGTCATACAATGTCCATCATTTATCAGATTTTGGACAGTGTTGCTGGGAGGAGTGCCCGGTTGCCGTGTGTTCACAGTTGCAGATAATTTGGCCAATTGTAAGTCAAGTTTCTTAATCGATATTGCATGTGTATCAACTTTTAGCCCAATACCCGCTAAATCATTCCTCAATGCTTTATTTTTCTCATCACTAGCATCGAACCTCCTCATCATTTTATGCAACATATCCTCAACTCGCGACATACTACCTCCACCATCCCTAGGAGTAACTTCACGATTTTGAGGAGGGACATAGGGTTCATTCCTGCCGTTTCTATTACCATAGTTACCCATATTGAAGTTGTTTTCTCGATTGTAGTTTCCATCTCGGACATAATGACCCTTACGATTGTAGTTACCATATTTCTAACCTTGGTTCCGTTGACCTTGGCGCCAATTCTCCTGATTAGAGCCTTGGTCATTTGGTCGGAAACCTCCCATCTGTTCATTTACTACATAGGAATCCTCGTCATAATAACACTCATCGATTTGAGGTGGTGGTTTAGCCAAGTAGTTGACTGTATTAATCTTTTCTGTACCCCCAGTGAAATGTTTTAGTACCAACCCAAGCTCAGTTCTCATTTGAGCCATTTCTTCACGAATATCATCTGTGGCTAGGTTGTGAGTGGATTGCACTGCGAAGGTCTTTCTCCCTGTATCATACTTCCTAGTACATCAAGCTTTCTTGTTACGGGAGATTTTCTCTAATTTCTCAGCGATCTCAGCATAAGGGCATTCTCCATAAGATCCACCTGCTATAGTGTCCAACACCGCTTTATTGTTATCATCCTGTCCCCGATAGAAGTATTCCTTCAGTGACTCATCATCAATACGGTGATTTGGGACACTTCTCAAGAATGAGGTTAATCTATCCCAAGAACTACTAACTGACTCTCCTGGTAGTGCCATAAAGTGATTCACCCTGTCTTTGTGGTTTAATTTCTTGAAGACCGGATAGTAGCGTGCTAAGAAGACATCCCGTAGTTGGTTCCAAGTGAATATGGAGTTGTATGGGAGCTCAGTAAACCACATAGCAGCCTCTCCCGTCAGTGAGAGCGGAAACACTCTAAGACCTATTTCATCTAGATCCAAATCAGGCCTCCCCACACAACTTTTACACACTGCCCTTACCTTAGCTATATGGGCATGTGGATCTTCATAAGGTAGCCCTGAAAACAAACCTCTGGCAGTAAGCATTTGCATCAGACTACTAGTTTCCAGCAAAGTGTGGCCTGTTGGTAGAGGAGGCAAAACCAGTGGCCCATCCGAATCTGCTATGTTATCATAGCCTCTATAGTATGCTTGGGGCCGTGGAGCGGGATTCTGTCCCCTCTTTTGATGTTCACCCGGAGCATCGGGTAACATCTGACCATGAACATCAGCCGGAGCTGGGATGGTCTAGTTTGAATCCTCATCATTGATTCCCAAATTACGATTCATGTTTCGCATTGTACGCTCTAGCTCGTGATCGTAGGGAAACAACGATTCTCTTCCTCTCCGTGTATTTGGCATGCAAGGAGGATAGTTCTGAAGAGAAATCAAAAACAATAAAACAAACTAAAATCGAGAAAATATCAACTAAACTATAGTAAGAAGTTCAAGTTAATCTAAAAGCTAAATTCCCCGGCAACGGCGCCAAAATTTGATACGCTCAAACATACTTCTCAAATGAGAAGTAAAGCGGTCGCGTCAAGTAAATAACTCAACTAGTGAGGTTGGGATCGTTCCCACGAGGAAAATAGTCTAGACTTAACTTCAACTTGTTATTACTATTGTTCGGTTAATGACTTTCTTAGAAACAAAAAGCACAAAAGGTGGGTTTGTATTTCCTAATGAGCAAACATAACTAACGAACTTGAAAGAGACACTTAACATCTTTTAATGTTGAGTTTTAATCAAGTAATCAATGTAACTAGGGCTTACGTGTTACCCACAGGTTCATAACTTGATAGTTCTAACTATAACAATTCTTTCCTAGTATTTTGCATGCAAAGTTATAACTTATGTATTTCTAAATCCTTGGTCCGGCATCTAGAAAATCTCACTCCGCACCTTGGTCCGGCTACGTGTGTTGCTTTCCTAACCCTTATCCTTACCTCATATTAAGCATCGTATTCGATATTTGACTAAGTTATTACCTTGTACCAATCAATACTAGCCTATTAGATAGTATACACTTAATCTATGCTAATAATTCTTTTCCTATTATCTACCTCCTTGGTCTGACAAGTAGCATTAAGGTGAGTTCTAAAGTTAATCATCCGTTAAAAAGACTTCTATGCGAAAGAATTATTAATACATGTAAGACATGATTCTAGAATTGTTATTTTAGCTAGGGTTTATCTCATTATTTGCCTATGGGTCCCACAACCCTAGTTATGGAGTTTAGTTCCTCATAACCATAAACACAATATTCAAATATGTTATACAAGAATTTATGTACTTGCTTCAATGAGAAAGAATAAAGTCTGAAAGTTTGCTTGATTAATCACCAAAAATCACTTGTAAGAATCTCTAACAATCAAACACTCAAGACACAAAGTCTAACAATATGATGTTTAATCTCACAGAGTCTAACCTCAAAAACGAGGTTTTTCGAACTATTTATAAGAAAATAAAAACCTAATTAAACAAGGATTCTAATTACTGGAAATCTGACAAAACGCGGCTGGGTCGACGGACCACGCGACGGATCGTCGTGGTCATGACGGACCGTCGTAGACTCCGTCGTCCCATACTTGGTGCAATTCTTCTGCTGCTTTCTTCATTCCCCTCTACGGCAAGTGTGACGGACCGTCATATGCACAACGGTCTGTCGAGAGTCTCGATTCAAAATACTTCAACTCTTGGAATCTGGGTACTGGGATCACTTCTCTGATTTTCACGACGAACCTGCAAGATGGTCCGTCATAGCCATGACGGACCGTCACAAGCTTCGTAATCCCACACTTGGTCAGACTTCCCCATCTTCCTTCAGCAGCTTCTCTATGCTGCCACCTACGGACCGTCACAGGCACGACGGACAGTCATAAGCTCCATAGGTGGTCTCTTCTGCATTTTTCACTTAAAATCTCCGCATTAAGCTTTGGACAGATTTCATGCAAAACAAAGAGCAACTTATATCAAAATTAGAACAAAAAGGGCTTTCGGACACACTAAACTTAACGAAAAAGTATTAATTATATTGTGAAACCACGGTATATAAGTTACGGTATATAAGGGTCTAAACTTTAAGAAATGACTCCTCAAGGGCCACCCTAAGGTTCCTTGACGATAACCCAAACGTTGGACCTTCATAATGTGTCAACAATCCTAAGTTAATTTGAATCAATGAATATGAAAAGAAGGTGAAGAATGAGAAATCTTGAATGTGAAAATAATGTCAATAAGAAGCCTTAAAGGAATAGACCTAAATAGTACCTCCTTCTTGAGTTGAATGATGGACTTGAAGATACGTTGGACGGAAAAACATGCAACCATCTTTATGAAAACCATAATAGCTATCCAAATATACTTTGATTGGAAGCCCTACAGATCCATTCATGGAAATGGTACTATAGGTTTGTAGAGCTTAGTATATTTACATTATCTAATACCCAAATGTTAATGAATGACTCTATGAGAACAATGTCAAAGCAACAAATGGATATGCTTGTGGTTGTATCTCTATTTTATATGAGACAAGAGAACAAAGAATCCTTTTATATCCCTTAACCATGTGCCAAGATGAAATGTGTCTTAGTTCTACCATTTGAAAGTAGAACACCCTCCATGGTGTGGGGTATTTATGACAGTGGACTCCAAAACCTACATAGTGTAGTGTATGTCGGTGAATGTCTATTCTTATTATATGGGGTGTACACTCTAGTATTATATAGGTTATACAATGTGAAGGTAGTGTAATTATACTTTATCTAACATGAAATTAGCCGGCCTTGAAGATGCTAGAAATAGTTCCCTAGCTCTTCCAAAAGAATTATGTGAAAGTCCCCTAATTAGTTAATTGTCCCTTAAATGGTTTTAAATGAAATATGTTCACTAAGTAAAGGTATGTTTAATAGAATTGATCTTATCAAGGGTAGATTTGAGATACCTTATGTGTGCATGAAGAGGGTGTATGAGCGGTCTCTTCATGTCTTACTCAAGTAGGTCGTAGAGTAACTTTAGGTGGAGGGTCTAAAGATTCTAAAAAGGTTTAATTATAAATGTGAAATGTGTCTTAGATGCGATTGTTGACATGTATTTTATCTTTTAAACTATTATGATGAAGTTTTTTATCAAAATAACATGAAAGGATATCTTAAAGTAAATGTCCTATTTTTACTGGTCTTCTCGCCTGTTCGCCATAATTAGTGCATTGAATGTACTAATTGCATATGTTTCTCTATGTATACAAGTGTAGGTGGCAAGTGAGGATTTTCATAGTTGTTGAAGCTCGGAAAGTAGATTTCTCTCAAGATTGGTATGTCCTCATTTTTTCGAGGACATTTATTATGTTTTCATTTCCTTTTGTAAAAACACAGTAATAAACTAAGAGTTTCTCTTCAAATTAAATAAAGGGTCGTGACCCTATGTTATTGACTTGTGTCTAAGATTGTGTATGTTAAGATTTAGTTCTTTACTATGATTCTATAAAAGAGTTTGACCATTATTGTGAAAACTTATTAATTCCACATTACTTCTCGTACATATATTATTAATGAATGCTAAGAGGCTTGTACTAGACGTCCGAGAGGTCAATTACACCGCATCACAACTTGGGGGTGCACTTGGGTCGTGATGAACAATGTATCAGAGCATAAGTTTATGAAGTACTTTTTAGGATTCAAAGTCTCATAGATCCATGTCAACTAGAGTCTTGTTCATGGTTGTGATGTCCATACATCTATGAGCGAGAGGATATAGGACGACAAAAGTTTTTCTTTCTTCATTATTGTTGTGTCGTGCCATAAATTTGAGGTTATGTAACACTCTAAAAGTCCATAACATAAGCTAGAGCTTCTCATGATGAAATAAAACCTTAAAAAACTTTCTCAATGCAAAATATAATGTCTATAAGCAATGTAGGAATTATTAGAGTGAAGGCGTCAAGGAACGTCCATGACGCTCGGAAACTAACTAAATCAAACTACATGTTGCCCCTACGTTTGGTGAATGTTTTGGAACATTCATATGAAGTTTATAACTAGTAAAAACACGTTTAAAAGGAAAAATATGGAATAAAGGGTCTTAATGTCCGGTAACGACTTCCCAAGGATAAACGAAGGGTCTTTGAGGATTACCCGAACATGGGCAAGCACGCTGCCAAAGCCGCCTCCGTGAAGCAAATAATGCAGGGGCTGCTGCACGAAGCTCAACTGACACGTGGGGTGGCATATGTTGCCTCACGACTCTTTTACTCCATGAGGAACACTGCCTCCAGTAAAATTTCAAAAAAAATTATATTAAACCATCCCCTCGACGCCAACTACTTCCCATATTCGTTGAAATCTTATTTTAAGCATTTTTACTTCACAAAAAGACTCATTTCAGTGATGTTTCTTTTGGGTAATTTAGGGGGTTACTACACATTGACTAAGGGTCAATTTTAAGTCAATTTTCATTGACCCACGTCATATTTCCAAAAAAAATCCAAAATCTCTCATCTCTTATATATCACTTTGAGGTATTAATTTTGATTCGATTACATGATTAGGTGATCTAAGTCACTATAAAAGAGCTTTCGCTATAATCCTAGGCAAGACCTTGGCAACAATTGTGATATATAGGTCTTAGGAGAGCGAGCTCTCGTCTTCTGCGATTCATTTTTCTTGACCTTTAAAACTAGTTTGAATGACAAAATTTCATAGACGAGTACCTTTAGCTTTGTGTGTCAAACAGACAATGTACCCTGTCTATCAAGAAAGCCTTAATATGCTCTCTTCTAATTTCAAAAGTTAGTTTTTTTAATAAATAGTAATAGTTTCAAGTTGAGTTCTAGTTCCTTGATTCACCTATTTATCCCATAAACTAATTATCTCAAGATTGCACTTGATTTTGTGCATAAGTTTATTCTTGTCTAGTCGTTTGTACCTTATTAATGACATGTTAAGAATTTGATTTATGGCCATGGGTAACATAAATCTCAATAAAGTTAGAAAATAAATGCTGACTTTTTTGTGTGTGTAAGGGACATTTGTAAAAGTTGATAGAAATCTTGGGAAAGTCCTTATGGCAATTACTTTGCTCGTCATTAGTTTTGGGATGTTGTTGATGGTCTTGGCTCCAATTGTTCAGCATTGTTTTTTGTTATGATTGGATTATTGTCATGATTCACTCACACTCACCCCTGTATTTATTCAAAACTTTCTGCAGCCTTTTGTCCCATGGAATTAACATGCTCAAGGCCAACAATTTCATCATGAGTAAAATGGTCGAGCATTGAGTTAGAGGGAGTAGACTTGCTATTTTGATGATTTTTCTGTTGACAACTTTAAGTGCTTGGGGAGAATTATTCAACTTATGTTCTTGAATTCTCCTTAAGGTGTATGGTGTCTTTTGATATGAGGGAAGGTTGTGTGTTCCCAATGTAGATGGCTTGGGGAGCCAGATTCTTGAGGAAGCTCATGGGATCCCTTTACAGTATTCATCCGGATAATACTAAGATGTATCGTGACCTTAGATAAGTTTTTTAGTGTGAAGACTTTAAAGGGGACATAGAGGAATTTGTTGCAACATGTCCCATATGTCAACAAGTGAAAGTCGAGCACCAAAAGTATGTTGGATTACTTCATGAAATAAATTTTCCCACTTGGAAGTGGGAATATATTAATATGGACTTTTCCTCACACAAAAAGACAACAGGACTCCGTATTGGTGGTTGTGGATGGGATGACCAAATCCCCTAATTTTATTCCGATCAAGTCTATTTGGCGGAGGATTATGCAAGGTCTTCATAGCAGAGATTTTGTGACACAATGGTATTTAGTTATCCATCATACCGGTTAGGGATGAAATATTCATACCTAGGTTTCCAAGGTGAAGTTAAGCACCGCTTTTCATCCCCAAACGGATGGTCAATAAGAGAGTAGTATTTAATCCCTTTAGGATATGCTTCGAGCTTTCCCGATAGACTTTAAAGGAAATTGGGATAAACATTTGCCTTTAGTCTAGCCCTCATATAACATTAGTTACCATTCAACTATATCTATGGCTACTTTTGAGCCCTTGTATGGTAGGAGGTGTAGTTCTACAATTGAATGGTTTAAAGTGTGAGAGTCTTCACTCTTTGGTCTAAATTTTATTAATAAACTTTTGGAGAGAGTTCCTATGATAAAGAACCAATTGTAAACAGTCTATAGTCTATAGGAGAAGGGACATATAATTTGAATAAGGTGATAAAGTGTCGCTACAAATTTTACACATGAAAGGAGTGACGAGATTTGGAAAGAAAGGGTAGTTGAGTCTACGTTATGTGTGTCCCTATGATATTTTACTACTGGTTTGCAAGGTTGCATAGGAGTTGAGACTATCTAGTGAACAAGCTTGGTTTAATCAGATGTTTCATGTCTCCAAGCTTAAGAAGTGCATCGGTGATCCCAAATCCATCTTCCTATTTAGCGTATAGGTGTGGATGAGAACCTCTCCTATGAAGAGGTTCCGGTGGAAACCTTTGATAGTCAGTTGAAGAAATTGAGGAACAAAGAGGTGGCCACCGTAAAAGTCCAATTAAGGAACCACCTAGTTTAAGGAGCAATATAGGAGGATGAGGAACACATGTAGTCCCGTTATTCAAATATCTTCGTTCGTTAAGGTTAGTGATTCCAATTAATGATCGAAATAATGAAAATTTGAATTTTACTTTTTTTGCAATATGTGCATATTTACGATGAACATTTTTTTGCCAAAAATTAAGTTCCATGTGAAAAATTCTCTTTTGCTCAATTTTTCAGTAATATGTGTATTTGGTTTGATGATATTTTTTGAATATTTTTTTTTATAAATTACCTCATACGCTGTGTTGAAATCATATTGTTATTGTGAAGGAAATTCTTCATGTGGTAATGTTTAACTCTTATGTGAAGAAATTGATGTTTTGTGTTGAATGGATTTGTGAAGCACTCCTACAAGATATGAATCATGATAATTTTATATTTTTGTTGGTTGGGTTGCTAGTATTGAGTCTATCCTTTCCCTTCAAAAGATATCAGTATCATTCGTTGATGAATGATTCTAAGGGGGGGGGAATAATGTACCACTTCAAAAGTCCATGACGTAATCTGGAGCCTCACATAATGAACTTAACCTTAAAACACTATTTCTAAGCCAAATATAATATATATAAAAGTCATGTAGGATGTTTTAGAGTCAAGGAGTCAAGAAATGTCCATGACGTCCTGATACTAACTAAACCGAACTAGTTCACATCCCTATGTTTGGTGAATGTTTCAGAGATCCATATAAACTCTAAAACTATTAAAATACTTAAAATAGGAAAATAATATTATAAAGGGTCTAAAAATGTGGGAAATACTCCCCAAAGACTACCCGAAGGGAACCCTTATGAGGAAACTAACATGGGCAAGCAGCCTGCGTGAATCCAATATTGTGGGGGCTGCTGCGCAACGCACATATGACACGGATTTTGGAAACATTTAACTCGCGACGCGTGCACCCTCTAACTCGATTTCTAAAATAAAATACGATATTAGCCCCACGACGCCCAGCCACTTCTCAGATTCATTGAAATCGTGTTTTAAACATTTTACTTCACAAAAAGACCCATATAAGTAAGGGGTCTTTTGGGTAATTTAGGGAGTTACTATACATGGACTAAGGGTTAGTTTAATTCATTTTTCTCTCACCTAAATCATAATTCCAACAACAAAACCCTAAAACTCTTACTGTACTTTCTCGCTCCCTCATTCCTCCATCGAACAAGCAACAATGATTGATGAAAAAGACCAATTTTTCTAAGATGTTACTTCAAGTTTTTGGATTATTCTTCATTAATGTATTGGTTATTCATTTTTTAGATTCCTTTCCCCAAGAGGTCCTTTGAAAGTTGATTTCTAAATCACTCAATTCCAAGATTTATCCAATATTAATGGATTTTTGTTAAAATTGAAATTGATGAATGATTATGATTAATTGTGATTACATATGACTATTTCAGTGTGGATTGCTTGGTAATTGATGATAATTTAGGGAAATTCGTATGGATCATGTCCCTTTCTTCAATCCCCCAAAAACTTTGATCTTTCTTATATATTGATTGTTAGACTTGTTTTATCTATTCTAACTCATTCATGGATTTCTTAGGGTAATTTATTGTTGTATTGGATATATTTCTTGAAAAATACATGATGAATCCTTTTCCCCAACCTAGGTTATGAAATGAAGTTAATTAAGATAGTGATGATTCAATTGATCTAGTTATTTTATTAATTACTATTGAAAGATGTTGTTCCACCAATTTTTGGGTTGAATTGGATTGTTGATTGTAATACCATGATGATGGCTTGTGAAGGAGTTTGGGGTAAGTCTTGCGAACTTAATTATTTACATTGATTAAGATTATTTGTGATTATCAATAAAGTTATATTAAATTATACCTTATGATGGGATTGATTAAGGTTTGTATAATGTTGAATTGGAATGTCTTGAATAGTGACTTTTGAGTTGTTGGCTAAGATATAATGACATAAGGTTGTAAATGAATTATCCTATGTGCCTTGTCATAGTATGTTCATGTAAATGTGCTAACCTCCCATTTGTAAATTATAATTCAAGGACAATACTCATGCAATTCCTATTGAACTATGATTATGGGTACACAAGGGGTAGACCATATGACCTAAACTAAACTATGATGATTAATAAAGGCTTTAATATATTTCAAAATGGACTCTAGCTTAGCACCGAGTGAAT
The DNA here is from genome assembly GCF_036512215.1 of Solanum lycopersicum. Classification (NCBI taxonomy): domain Eukaryota; kingdom Viridiplantae; phylum Streptophyta; class Magnoliopsida; order Solanales; family Solanaceae; genus Solanum; species Solanum lycopersicum. The sequence goes on from NC_090809.1 coordinate 29,409,543, forward strand.
TAGAATTAAGGATTGTCCCTTCCCTCATAGGAAAGGTAGGATAAAAAAAGTACTCTTGATATTGGATACTACGATGGATATAGCATAAACAGGGTCGCAACTACATCTCCTAGTTCTTGAACTATGTTTCCCCCATAGGAGTACTAGCTAATGGATCTACATAGATGTTATGCTCATGTTTTGGCACTACCTTGGCAAATAGTCCGCCTTCTTTCGGTGTAGGGTTCCATGACACTAGATTCCACATTATCTCATGTGGCCTATGTCGGTTAAGGCAAGAAGTTACAAAAAGGTAAAATGAAGTAGTGAAGTGAACTCTAACTAGTTTGACCTAAGAGTTTTAAATTAGGCATAACATATACATAGGGTGTTTACTTAGACTTCTCACATAATAAGATTACATAGACTTGTACTTTTATGAAGCATATATCATAGAATGTAATAGATATGTCTCATATAAAACTCTCTATGTTCCAATAGAAAAATTCAGGCATAGCCCTCACACAAATGTATAATTGCCACTTAGGGCCTAAAACAATGTCTTAAACAATTAGAGTGTGACGAATGTCATTAGACTATAGAAAGTCTCATAGGTGTAATGAGCAAAAGCGTCATGCTAAGAACTTAAGTACATACCCACGCTTGGGGAAAAGATCCAAGACTTCCTTGTAAATTCGTCCCAAAGCATTCAATTATCGGAACCCAAAATGTTTGGCAAAAGGGAGAAATAGGTTTTAGTACATCACTTGTACTATGTTTGGAAACATACGGAAAATGCAACATAGAAATCATGCTTAAAGGGACATTTGTTATAAAATATGGCCTGTTACTTTAGTAAAGCCTTATGCACAACCAAGAACACATCTAAGACAGTAATCATATATTCCTTAAGACAGTAGCATAATCAACACAAGACGAATATCATCAAGTTAAGTCAAGTTAACATATGTATAGTATGTTAAAACCATAGCAAAAGCAACCATAACATCATGTTCTTACAATAAAGCATGTTCAAGATTTCATAACATTATAACTTAAGTAAAAACCTTACTCATAACCCCTTACAAAGCTTATTAGTGTAATGGCAAGATGAAGCCTAATAACCCACTCAACCAAGTAAAAAAACCAAAGGATCATAAATAATCTCTAACTTCACATAACATAGCATCATGAATATTCATCATCATAATTAGGAATATAAACCAATGATATGTAAAATCAACACAGAATGTCATTCATTTCATAATAGCATACAGATATAATAATTTCTTCCTAGGACTTCCCTCAAGGAAACTAGTGCAATGTATCGGTAGAGTCCAATATCATTACCTAGACTAAGTCAACCCCCTTAAGTATCCTAGTTAGAGTTCACTTTATCACTTGATTTTACGTTCGGGAAAACTTTCCTTAACATACACAGACCACATGAGCTATGTGGAATCCCGTATCATGAAACCCTACACCGAAAGAAAATTGAATACTTGTTATGGTAGTACCAAATGACTATAGCATCTAGGTAGATCCACTAGATATTATTCCGATGGGGGAAACAAAGTTCATGATCTAGGAGATATGTTTGAGTCCTTTTTTACGCCTTTGTCATAGTAATCTCTATCTAATGAGTACATTAGTGAACCTACCTTCTCTACTTGGGAAATGACACTCTTCACATCTAGTTCACTCGGTTTTATGCTAAAGTCCTTTTAAAATGATTTTCTTTAACAATCATAACATAGTTTAGGTCATTCAATAATAACTCATTGTATATTCATAGTCATTATATCAGTAGGAATTTAATGAGAATATCCTTTCAATACAACCATCATATGTGAGATTAACACATTAACATCATCATATCATACTAAAGCTATAAGTACTTAAAACCAACCTTATATTATTTTATCCTTAATCATAATCTCACATTCTTCATAATAAAGACATTTAAATTGTATCATCATACCAACACCTTATTAATCCAAAATACAACACATACTTCAATTGATCTTCATCACCAAGTACAAGTCGTCATAATTGAAGTAATGTTTGATATCAAAAAGACTAACCCAATCTCTCCTAAATCCATAATCAATGGTCTAACAATCAACAAACAAATAACATATAATAACATATGTAATAACATTATTAAATAATAATTTATACAATAACTAGGTCAATTACATCATCACTATCCCTATTAAATTAAATTTATAACCTAGGGTTAGGGGGAAGGGTTCATAATGAATTCTTCATTAAATAGATCCAATCCCAAAAATACATTACCCTAGGCAGTCCATGAAGAAATAAGAATACATAAACCAAGTCTATCTCTCAATACATTCATTAATTCCCACCAATCAATAAGCAAGATCCAAGATTTAGGGAAATTAGGGAAAAAGACAAGATCTACACGAAATTCCCTTAATTAGCATCAATTACTCGACAATCTACACATAATTAGCTATGTTTCATCATAATTAGTCATAGTGAATCTTCAAATTGATGCTTAGAAGAATATCTCTTTGTAGAAGAAAACCCTAAGAATTTAGGTGATTTAACAATCAACTTTGTAAGGACCTCTTGGTGAAAGGAATCCAACGACTAAAAAATCAAAACCATAATGAATCTTAATACACAAAACTCAAGTGAAATCCTAGGCAAGTTTGTCTTTTTCTTCAAGCTTTTGTCTTCCTTCAATGGAGGTTGAATAGAGAGAGATAGTAGAGAGAGGTCAGAGGTTTTGGGTTTTTATTTGGGGATGTGATTTCAGTGAGTAAATGTGAGGGAAAGCTAATTTAAAAATAAATATAGAGTCCTTGCATGAAATACTCAAAATACCCCTCACTTAAGTTTACCATTTAATGAAGTCAAACTTGAATTCCATATTTCACATTTTTGTGGGGGAACATGTCCGCTACGTGAAGATTCTCCCACAAGATTTTCTAAATTTAATTTTTAGACAGAAGATTCCCCAACATGCCCAAAATTTAGACTTGATTTTGGGCCAAAGGCACACCATGTCCGCCACAACGACCTATTTCAGCCAAGTGCAATTTGGATGCTGCTTTGGCAGCTTGCTTGGTTTAGTTGTGGTCCCTTCATGGACCTCTAGGGCGATCCTTGGGGAGTCGGACATGGATTTTTTAACCCTTTATACATTATTTTAACTTTTTAAATATTTATTAATTTTCATACTTCATTCCTTCTCGAAACCTAAGAACGTTTTAGTAGTTAAACTATACTAGCTTCTGAACGTCATGGATGTTTCTTGAGGCCTTGACTTTAAAACTTACTAAATGGTTTGTATAAATTTATTTAGGCTTAGAAAAAGTGTATTAATGGATTTTTAATCATGTGATACTTTAATCTTGGGTCATGGACTTTTGGAGTGTTACATAGTGGGTTAATTGATCTTCTCTATTCTATTCTTTTCTATTTAAGATTGACGGTAAGAACCTTCTAATAGCAAGTGCATGAGTTGGGATTATTTTGTGAAAAATGTTTTTCACGATTCCCTTTCTATTTTTGCATGATTTCATATGTGTATGTTATATGGTAAAATTAGATTATATGATGTTATCTCTCATGTTTTTATGCATATATAATGAATTTCTTAAATATTGCATGACGGAACTTATAAGCGTGCTTAATAGTGATCTTTTTGAAATATGGATTAATTGGATTTTTATGAAAACTAGCCATAATTTTCATAGAAATAACGTAGTAAGCATGATGATATGTTGAGAAGGAAGTTCCTCCCGGGAGTAATTAGAAAATGTAGAGTCTTATTGCATGATTAGTTTTGGAAATTGTTCCTACTTTCTTGTTGTGATTTGCGTCTATTGAATATGTGGATTTTATATTTCTACTTTTTATGTGTGTATTTTGTATTAATAGGTATGGTTATGATCTTCTAGTTTTGAGTCTTTACCTCGTAAAAGTGTAGAAAGTGTTTTAGTGTCCTTCCAGAGGGAATGTTGTCCAAGTGGGGAAGATTGTTGCAACCCTCAAAATTGACTAGGTAAAACTAAATATTATCATGTGTGTAATGAGTTAATAAGGTATTAAAAAGATAAATAATATCTTTAGAAGTTAGTTTGAACAGTTTGGAAGTCAATCATCCAAGAACGACCAAGACAATGGTAAACTTGTTTTGTGTGTTCTAATGTTCCTTTGCATGTTTTATGTGTTTTTTGTTGTCTAAAAGGATAGGAGTGGATCTACCATAAAGATGGTCATTTTTATGGTCGAAACATACGGGTATGACTCCCCAAGGACCACCCTAAGAGTCGTTTAGAATGATCCAAACGTTGGACATGAAGCTGCCAAAAAAGCCACAAACAACGAACAGGTTGACGCCCCTTTGGTGAAATAATTCCCTATCATTAGGGTCTTGGATACACTTAATTGTGGTATCTTAGCCCCAATGTTGGGGAGTATTTGATATAAACAACGCCCAGGAGGACGGGTTGTGGATCAAATGACGCTCCATCATTGAAACTGTCGTTTGACACCTGCAATTTCCGTAAGTGTCTCGGTCATGTGAATGCTGATTTGGGATATTCACCAAAGTCCTAATTAAATCCTATAATGTAACAACCTTAAGCATTCCCTAGAATTTAGGGAATCCTCCAAGCTGGAACATGACTTACTTGACCTATCGGAGGTCTTGTACAAGCCCTTAAATATCATTAATTGCGTATATACGAAAAGTAGTGGGGAACTAAAACAGTTTTTTCAAAACATAGTGCAGAATCATTTCATAAACTTTCTTACATATGTCTCAAAAATTATGTATGATGTCCTGAGTAAAATATTTTTGGTTCACAACCTATAAAAATTCTATCATAGAAGAGAACATATAAGACCACATAGTATTGCTGTCCTCGGATGCTATTAGGACTCACCAATCTTTATTTTTTGAAAGTATTAGAAACTCTACCCTTGAAAGCGACTCAATCTTTCAACATTGGATTAGAGTGTAGGCAAAGTATGCGTTAGTACGAAATGTACCAAGTATGGAAACTATCATACCAAATATACATAATCATAAGAGATAAATACATAAGCATAACATGAAAAACATAAGAATAATAAAGAATAATTAATTATATAAGATTTCATACTTAACTCATTGCATTTCTTACTCAAATGAACTACTTCGCAAGCCTCCTCCAGTCTACTTGTGAAAGGCTAAGGTAACATCCCATACTAATACGAAATCTAAGTACCTGTCTTTGGTCATTCTTAATCATAATGAACATTTATAATTAAAACCTACATTCATCATATCATATGAGCACTATTCCCATAGGTAATCTCAAAGCACGCTTGTGGAATACATGTGAAGCATCCTACTGTACTTCACACACTTAGCATATCTTGACGTAACCCTATTCCATTTCATTTTAGTTTATGGGTCTCTAGAAAACCTACCTCATATTTCCGAGGAACTATAATCTATGTCATTCATGTCATGGAATGGAACTATACTCACTGTCAGAGCTAAGCATACATATCATATTATATCATTGGGGACATGTCATAGGTTGCTTCAAGTCATAGTTGTGAAATCTATGGAGAGCAACTCATACTACCATCAACCGTAAGTACTTTTGAATGGAACTATACTCACTGTCAGAGCTAAGCATACATATCATATTATATCATAGGGGACATGTCATAGGTTGCTTCAAGTCATAGTTGTGAAATCTATGGAGAGCAACTCATACTACCATCCACCCTAAGTACTTTTCTATTCTAACTTAACCCAAGCTAACTAAGGAAGGAAAGACTCATTCTAACCATCATGCAACCAATCATGTAGATTTAATCTAATAAATAGGGGACCATGTATCCTCAACCCTAAGCTATCATGAGAACCTAATCTCAAGATAATTCATGTGATGCACCTTACATGTACCTAGCATGAGAGTCAAGGTAACATTAGGAGAGTATATTAATTTCCCCTAAAGCTAACTTGAAATTGTTTTGGCAAAACCAAGTCAAGCTATCATGTTAAACCATCCTAGAAACATAAGAAAAAAAGATAAATGTGAGAGAGTTTACTTCCTCCTTTAAAGATATCATGAAGTTCATAACCTCAAGCTACCATGAGTGATTCAAGTCAATCTTCCATAAGATTCCACATCTCAAGCTACCATGAGTATGTCAATTTAAGCCTCCTTGAGATTTAATTCTCAAGATACCCTTGCGATCTACCATCTCAAGCTATCATGCCCTGGTCTTGTTTCACATAATCTATCACCCGATAAGTGATCAAACAATCCAACTTCCAATTTAATCTTGTCCATCATGTCTTAAATAATTTTAGGTTATTAGGACAACATAGCGTCCATCTATGATAGAGAACTTTCTTGTATTATCATGTTAATGTCTAAGTGTAGAAGAAAACATTATCACATACCCTTCATAAGGACTTCACTCCAAAATACCTAGCACCAATGGCATACCAGCCCATAAAGGATGTCTAACTTCAATTCATCGTGCTATATATTCAATTAGATAATTAGAAGGTATGTGAATACATACATGATCACATAGGTTCAATGCAAAATTTACAAGTCAAGATCAACCTAGATCAATTAAGCCTAATTAAGTTCATATCTAGGTGATTCAATCATGATCAATTAGCATATAATACAATTGAATTAAGAAGATAAACTTAGAACATTCATCTAGGCTCTAATAGCGTAAAATCATTGTGATTACCCTTAATATAAAATACTAATATTTACAATGAAAATATCATGAAAACATTAGAGATTCATCATACAAAGATAATTGAATACTTCCCACTAGAATAAGATCAAGGTCAAGCCTTACCCACAACGCAGTAACAACCCTCTCTAGATTTGGGTATATTTGTTTCACAATTGATGAAAATTAGAGGGACTCCATGAATGGATTAATACGTTCATAATTATACTTCACATACATTAGATTAGATCCTTATACGCATGTTGACACGTTTGTGAATTCTTCCTAAAGGATGCTTCAAATTTCTCCACTTCTTCAATGGTGGTTGTGGGAGAATATTTGGGGAGAAAGGTTTTGATTTGTAGTCTACGATCTAAATGGCTATTGTAATTCTAATATACACCTTCAAAAAATAAATTAACTGCAAATATTTAATTTATTAAGTTCCCAAAATACTCTTGCACTCAATGGACATTTTAACCAATTCAAATTCGACTTAAAAATGACATTGCCAAATCTAGAGGTTACTATGCTTCGCGGAGACATTTTAAATTCTTGGCTCTGGAAAATTTTATAGGAGAATTGATGTCCCCGCCTCGCACAGAATAATTTTTCAATCATAAGGAAAGCTGCACGACGTGCAACCACTGCCTATTTTTGGCTTGCGTGGAAGGTTACTTTGACCATTTTTGGGTCCTACTTGGGGACCAGTAGGATTGTCCTTGGGGCGTCGTTTTTGGACATTTCGACCCTTTATATGTCAGCGTATATGTAGGAAAAATTGATATTCAATTTAAACCTCAAGCCATACCAACAAAAATCAAGTACAATACATTACGACACACTAGCTCAACTTATACTAGTATCCCTACGTCTTGGACGTTTGACCTTCAACAACTTCCAAACATCATATACTAACTCTAAATATCATGACTAGTAATTTTAGGACCTTATTATTTCATGAAACACTCATGTTAGGATCTATATATCCATAATTCATTTTTGTAGTGTTACAATATCCCCCACATTGGAAACGCTCATCGTCGAGTAACACCTTACTTAACACTCTTAATAGACCAACTCTAGACTAGCAGCCCAGCATATATACATTATACCTAAATGCAAATATACAAATCAGGGACACAATTCAATTCCTAGACATAACTAAACATAATTATATAGGGAAATTTTTTAAAGGTACCTTATCCCCACTTGGGAATAAGCTACACGTGTCTTCGTAATCATTATTTCATCATCATCAAGAGCAGCAAAAACAGCGAAGCTAATCATAGTCATGGAAATTATGGAATTTTCATAAATAAATAAAGAAACTCATACCAGAGAGGTACATAAGGAGATGATTGTTGATAAAACTTGGATTGGATATCATAGAACCTATCCCTATTTTGAGACTCATCTACTATACAACTAAGAGAAACTTGCTTGCCTTCATTTCTTTTAACCCTATCCTTCTGGTATTCTTACTAGGCACTATCATAAAGTCACATAAGCGTAGAACCTTCAACTAAACTTCTCAAACTCATTACACATGTCATGGTGACAATCTCTATCAACCCTAGATTATGCACATTAAGGATACATAACAACCTTATTCCCCCATTTAAAGAAAGTCTATGATAACTCCTTTCTAAACATTACTAAGATTCCACATACTTACCAAAGGTGATTCCTAAAACATGGTGAATGACACTTGTAACCTCCTTAATGGAGTTTATTCTCTCGCCCCTTCTAAGTTGTACTCAAACACTCTATTAAACCAATTATCTCAAGATACATCAAAATATATCATTTTCTCCTACAAACATCAACATAACCAAATATCAAACCATTTAGACTAAACACAACATCAAATCCCATAAACCCAACTCTATCAAGTCACTTATCCATAATTGGCATTTCAACCTACTTTTCTCCCTCATTCCTCTAATAAACCCTTTGAATAATCACATACTAATGACCCAATAGATAAGGGATAAAAGAGAGAGAGAGAGAGAGAGAGAGAGAGAGAGAGAGAGAGAGAGAAAGCTTATAGATCTTTGGCAACACTTGAGGAATGAAGAAGTGAAACTTTCCTAAGAACCCTGTCGCCTCCAGCTCATAGATGTGTCGCGACTCACACCAATGAATAACACTCTACAAGACATTGTTTTGAAATACCCTAGGAACATATCATAACCTTATTATCTAATATCAAGTTTGTAACAACCCAAAGTACACCCTAGAAGTTAGGGAATCGTTCAAGTAACATTATCTCAGAGGTCTTTTACAAGCCCTTAGACATAATTCATTGAATATATATAAAATGTAGGCAAAATTAGAAAAAAAAATTCATAACATAGTAGAAAATCATTTAATAAAACTTCTAACATATATCACAAAAAAAATCTATGACATCATTAGTACGATAGTCTTGGGTCATCGCCCATAAAATGTCTAATACAGAAAAGAACATAAAAGACGCCATAGTGGTGGTGTCCTTGGATTCTATGAGGACTCATCGATTTTCACTTCTTGATGTCCTTGAAAAATATACCCTTGAAGGCAACTCAATCTCCTAAAGACTATACATTGGATTGCATTGTAGGAAAAATATGAATTAGTAAAAAATGTAACAAGTATGGAATCTATAATACCAAGTATCATATATTTAAAAGGGTTAGTCAACGATACACATAATCATAATAGATAAAGACATAAGAATAAAATGAATAACATAAGCACAATAAAGCATCATAAACTATATTAGAGTTGATGCTTATGTCATTGTCTTTCTCACTCAAATAAACTACTTCACAATCAACATCAAAGTATACTTGTGCAACGCTATGGTAGCATCCATACTACTACCAAAGTTAAGTACCTCTTTTTGGTCATGATGTTTCATCCGGGAAGTACCCCAAGACATTACCAGCATTATCTTCCTCAAAGAGGACTAGGACTATCCTCTTAAAATTTATCATAACATTTATAGGTTAAAAATTTTGAAAACATTGAACTTTTATTTTATATCTATCACAAGGATTACGTATAGCTCTCACATATACATAATATATTCATATCGAGTATACATAGACCCTTCGTATAAGAATATTACATAGCCATCTGTTACTTTCGGAAGAGTTAGTACTAGAGCTCTAGTCAATTTGTCTTTCAATAGATGGAAGCTTCGCTCACAAGCATTAGTCCACTGGAACTTTGTTGCCTTTTAAGTTAGCCTTGTCAAAGGCGCTGGAATCGAGGCAAACTTTCCTATATCCTTCTAACCACAGAAAGATGTGAACCTCAGTAGGTGTCGTAGGTCTAGGCTATGTCTTTAACGCCTTAATCATCAGCGTGTCTACCTGAATACCATCATCTCCAATAATATGCCACAAGAATTCCCTTGAAGTCAACCAGAACTCGCACTTGGAGAACTTAGCATACAACTTCAGGTGCTGAAGCACCATAAGTGCCGTCCTTAAATAGTCTGCATGCTCCTCTTCTGAACGTGAATAGACAAGAATATCATCCATAAATACAATAAAAACATATCAAGGAATGGTTTAAACACTCGATTCATTAAATCCATAAACACCGTTGGAGCATTAGTCAGCCCAAAAGACAGCACTCTAAACTCATAATGCCCGTATTGGGTCCGAAATACCGTCTTTGGAATATCTTCCTCCCTTACCCGCACCTGATGATAACCTGACCGCAAGTCTATCTTTGAAAAACACTTAGCACCCTGCAACTGGTCAAATAGATCGTCAATATATGGGAGGGGATACCAATTCTTTAGTGTTACTCTGTTCAGCTGGCTATAATCAATACCCATTTGCAGCAACCCATCCTTCTTTCTCACAAACAGTACCGGTTCTCCCCAAGGTGACGTACTAGGCCTGATGAAGCCCTTTTCTAGCAAATCTCTCAATTACTATTTCAACTCTTTCAACTCAGCAAGTGCCATTCTATAAGAAGGTATAGATATAGGCTGGGTATCTTGCAGTACATCAATAGTAAACTCCATGTCTCGTTCTCGAGGAAGGCCTTAAAGTTCCTCTGGTTATACATCGGGAAATTCGTTAACTACCGGGACTGATTGAAGGGTTGGTGCCTCTGCCTTTATGTCATGCACCTGAACCACATGATAAATATAGCCTTTTCTAACCATCTTCCTGGGCTTAAGGTATGAAATAAACTTACCTTTCAGCGATAATGTACTCCCCTTCCATTCTATAATCGGTTCCCCTTCAAATTGAAATTGAACTATCTTACCACTTCAATCAATATTAGCAGAACAAGCAGCTAAACAATGCATGCCCGTGATAATATCAAACTCTTTCATATTTAACTCTATTAGATCTGCTACAGTACGATGACTATATATAACCACTGAACAATTCTTATATACTCGCGTAGCTATTGAAAAATCTCCTACAGGTGTAGCTACCTCCGATGGTTCTATCAACTCAGACTCTATTCCGATCCTACTAGCAACGAAGGGGGATATAAATGATAAGGTGGAACCTGGGTCTATCAATGCATACACACTTGGGAGAATTGTGATAATATACCTGTGATAACATTAGGTGACGCCTCCTGATCCTGCATACTAGTCAAAGCATATATGCGGTTCGAGGGACCGCAACAACTGGAAGCTCCACCATGTCCTCTACCACGGCCTACTGGCGCCTGAATACCCTGCCCCATAGGGCGCATAGCCACAGATGAAGATGAACCAGGCACAGACCCAGTAGGCTGTGCCATACCACTTGCACTACCTCTAAGGTGATGCTCCCTCATAGTATGACCCTGACAGACGCAAGAAAAACACGCACCTGTAGCCCAAAGACATTCCCTAGTATGGGACCTACCAGAGCGAGAAAACTGAGGCAAAGGTTGCCTCGACTGGCTCAAACCCCTGTCCATCTGTGACCCTTACTCCCTAGAGCTCTGACCGGCTTCCAAATATCCCGAACGATGGAAACCCCTACCCATGGAACGTGGGGGTGCACTCTGTGCTGGCTGGGAAGAAAATCTTACATGCTGCTTAGACTGCCCGCCTCGAAACTCGTCAGGATAACCTGGTGATCTAGCCCACTTATGCTGGCCTCTATTATATTTTTTATATGGCTGACGTCCCCGGTGCCCATCCTCTACCACCTATGCATATGCCTTTACCCGAGAAATGTCCATACCTTGCTAAAGACTCACTGCAATACAATAGTCAATCAAATAATAATCCAATCCCATCACATAACGATGTACCCTGTCTGCCATATTAGCCACAATAGTAGCCGCATGCCTAGCCCATGAATCAAACTCAAGGATATCTCTCAAACGCTCCTACCATTCTGCCTCAAATGCAAGAATCTATCGACTCTAGTCGCTTCATCTCTAGAGGTAGAAAGTGGCCCTGGAAAGCCTTCACAAATTCATCCCATACCGCTGGAGGAGCACCCTCACCCCTAGATAACTCCCAAGAATCATACCAATTAATAGCTACATCTGCAAATGATATGCAGCTAACTCAACAAACTCGGTCTCCGAAGCCTTTATTATCCCTAATGTACGTTGCATCTGACAAATAAACTCTTGCGGATCATCCTAGTGCCTTGACCCAAAGAACTCTGGAGGATTACAACTTTAGAAGTCACGAGACCTTAAGCTATCAGATCTCTCCGCATGATCGACTCCTAGTCCATGCCTGCGATCCTGACCTACCACTAATCTAGTCAGCAACTGAACCACATCTCTCGTGGCCCTATCCTCCACCCCAGGCTTAGGAGCTGGAGGTTCAGGTGCTGGGGCCTCGGGGGCTGGTGGTGGTGTCCCCCGAACTGGAGTTGCTGCTGCTCTAAGCTCCTCTAGAGGTTGCGGTGTAGCAGAGGTCTCTGACTAGAGCACAATACCAGGCATAGACTGGGCACTGGCCCTAGTAAATCTCCGGCTCTAACTAGTACCTTCTGGTACCGATTTGCCCTTCAGGGTAGCTGTCGCCTTCTTTGGAGGCATAGCTGAAAACACAGGGATTCGTTAGAGAGGGATTATCCTCTTAATATAGCTCTATTTCACAATCTAGAATAAGAAGAAAGGATGACATCCTAAATGTCCTGTAGCTTCCTGTTTATAGATGTTGTGCACAAAACACCGATAAACAAGACTTTACTAGACACGGTCTGTAGACACTTCTGAGGAAGAACCGCTCTGGTACCGCTTTTGTCACGACCAAACCCGATGGGCCGTGACTAGTGCCCGTTTTGAACACTCACATACAAACCTTTTAAGTATAACCAACTAAAACTAAGACAATATAGAACCTGATAAAATTAAGCCAACCCCAATGTCAAATATATATAAAGTGGATCTGTCTCATAAGGAGTCATAACTATTCAACCCTAACAACATACATGAGTCGACAAGGCCGCCACTATCCAAATCATAATAGCATATGCAAGCCGACAAGGCTTCCACTACACAATACACAATGATGTATGCAGGCGACAAGGCTTCCCCTGTAAAAGAGGACATCCCAAACAAACCATGTCCAGACCATTATCCAAAACATATATTTGCAACCCAAATAATGTCTACAAACCTCTAAGAGTATAGTAGTGAAACTCGACGGGATAGGGCCCCGTCGTACCCATAGAAAAGCAAAAGACTACACAGAAAGTTATGTACCAAAACGACTAGGCTCCGGAACAGTGGAGCTCTCCCAATCAGCAGAGTAGATATCCTAGGTGGGAGGATCACCGAACTGTGTGTCTACACCTGCGAGCATGAAACGCATCCCCCTGAGGAAAGGGGGTCTGTACGGACAGTGTACTGAGTATGTAAAGCATAAGGTAAAGATGGCACGATACCAACATGATAAGTCGAAACAAGATATATCTACATATGTACCTTTTAAGTTAAAATCATGCATATCTTTACCATATAAGGTGCCCAGCTTCCCTAGTAAGGGACTCGGTAAAATAATCATCATATATATATACATCATACGTACCTGACCTTCTAGTGAAGGACTTGGTGAAATAGCCATCAAATCATCTCCGTCATCATCGTCATCATAACAATCCTCATCACCAATCATATATATAATATACATACCCGGCCCTCTAGTGAAGGACTCGGTGACATCTGCAAGAAACTCCGCATGAACATTACCCGGCCCAGGACTCGGTGAAATAATAAATGACTCTTTGCATGAGCAGAATATTATGAGCAACCATTTGCAATTAAAATCATTTCTTATATAGAGGAAGAGTTGTGGAAGCTAGAATATACATCACCTAGACGCTCTAGAAGTAAGTATCAAACGTGTCTGTCATTATTTTTAAAAGTCATGCCAAACAAAGAAAGAAAGGATAGTGTTATATTCCGTATAGTCGAGCCGCACGTCCAATATTCACTGCTCAAGCTATTAGTCAATAACAAGCAACAATCGTGCCGCAATTAGATAGACGTCGCACTTTACTACTTATTGTAAGCTAGCTAATAATCTAACAAAAATCCGGCAGCACTTCTCCTATTTCCTTAATTGGTCCAAGGCCGACAACAACCCAAATTATCCACAGCAATACCAATAACACATATCACCCTATGAATCATATTAAACACCCCTCCCCCCCAAAATAGTTTCGTCTCGGCAACAATAGTAACGAAACAACAACACACTGAGAGATAACTCGTTTTATAATTTGCAACATATCTACCTTATAATTTTCATCCTTTGGAGTATATACCCATAATCACATTTACATATACATAACGCCAAAATAGAATTTCCTTGCATTTTGCTTTAATCAAAACAGCCCTAACACTAAAACGACACCACTAATAATCCGATTATGGTTTCCGTTCATACTTAGCACATTCAATAACTAGAACAAATTTCCTAAGATACAGGTCATACAACCTTCTTAACATTAATGGCTAATTAACAATGGCATTCTAAGGAATTAACACACCAAGCAAAGAGATTACTAACCAAATTCTTTTGTAGCTGCTGGCCAAGAGTTTCATGGTTGGTTTTATCCATTTCCATGGCTGCCTAAGCTAAGTCCTGACGAAGATGATATGTTTGCAATGCATTTTACCTACCTCATTCATAATATGAATTGGAGGCAGCCTCCCTCTACACGTGCCCCACTAAGGGCCAACTCCCAATTTGATTTCTTTTAATTTTCCTTGAGTGGTGGGGCCCAGTTGATTAATTTAATCCTAATCAGCAACTAATTAATCACTCACTAAATGTTAATGACACTTCCATTAGCCAAATCATACTTAATATCATATTTGGAATTAACATCCTTGCCTAATATTTCTTTAATCACTTGGAACTTAAAATAAAATCTCATTCCTCGGACTTACATCTACTAGTTCATGACGCGCACTACGTATAATTATACAAGGCGTAATAGTGCAATTAAAATAAAATTAATATATAACAACATCCTCCTAAGACATACCTCAAGGCTAAGTATTTCAAAGTTTAGGTAGAGTCCCACACCCCTACCTAGACTAAGCTAAATCCCTTAGGATATCCTAGATAGAGTTCATTCCTTTAGCTTATTTTACCTTGTGAGAACATCTTTCCGTAACAGACATAGACCACATGAGCCAATTTATAATATGGTGTCATGGACCGCTACACCAAATGAAGGAAGACTACTTGCCAAGGTAGTTCCGTAATCATGAACATAGCAACTACATGGATCCACTAGCTATTATTCCTACGGGCGAAACATAGTACTAGAACTAGGAGATATAGTTTGGAACCTATTTATGAAACATGCATTATGGTCTCCAATCTCAAGAGTACATTAGTGATCATATCTTTTCTATGTGTGAAGGTACACTTCTCACTCTTGTTCACTCGGTGCTAAGTTAGAGTCCCTTTTGAAATGTATTTCATGTCATTATTGATAATCATAGTTTAATGTAGAACATAGGGTATAACCATTGTATAATAATCATCATCATAGCTAAATAATAAATGCATGAGTATAGTCCTTTAATTAAAATTCATATAGGTAAGGTTAGCACATTTACATAATGACATCATGATAAGACAAATTGTTAAATCATCACCATCCTTATAGCATTTACATCATAGGGAATACCTCGCAAAACAAAGTTAAGATATTTCAATTAAACATCATACAAACCCTATAAATCTTAATAAAAAATATACGTCAATGCAATATCATCACTGAATTACAATTTACCACAATTAAAGTACAAAAGAGGGATTTCAAGACATACCAAGTCTCCTTCAGAATACATCACCTCAATTTTACCATATACCCTCAACTCAACCCAATAAGGGTATAATGTCATCCCACATAAATAACCAACATTATAACAAAGCCAGTTGTATCAAAATACCGAAATTCAACACTAGTTCATAACTTAAGATAAGAGAATTAGGTCAAAGTAATAATCTAGATCAATTACATAATAAGTAGCATGATTGGGATATAATTAATCCCAATATATTCTTAATTGATACAATAACATTATCTTGTAGTAATTCAACCAATAACCAATTCAATTGAACCAACATCAAACAATTCATATCAATATCACAACCTACGATAAAGGAGCAAAGGTCATCTTCTACAAACTATACCAATCCATCAAGAAATAACATAATTAAGTTAGAATAAATTTTAATCTATTAATAGTATCAAAAATAAATCATACAAAAATGAATTCACAAGATCAATTTAGACATTGGAAAACACCAACATGAAAACTCAACTTTTGAAATCAATTTGATTAAACCTTTTGAGGAAAGAGGTCTCAAAGGTGAAAGGAATCTCATACCTTGTTGTTTGATGAAGATTGATGGGTAAATCTTTGTGATTACATCCCTATAACCCCTTTTAATTTGATATCCTACGGAGTTCTTCAACTTGAGAGAGAAAGATGAGTGAAGGAAGAGAGTATGGGTTTTAGAAATTATGAGAGCTTAGGTTAGTCTAATTATCTTGGGTTATTTATATAGATTGTTAATAACCTTATTAGTACTCGCCTAACCCCTAATTAACCTCTTATTAGGCCAACTAATTAAATAAATAAAATTAAAACTTGCAGGATAACATGGACTACACAAATGGAACACTGACCCACGCCGCGTTTATCAATTCACAGACCAAGGACCAACCTTCCTATTGGTCCGTCTTAAAGTTCAGAGACTATACAAAATAGTATCTGCTTGAATTTGTCAAAGTGCTCATTGATTGTGGTGATTGATGCCCTATCGATTGACACAGGCCTTATCGATTGCTCTATGCACAGCGCCTTTTCACAGCTTTGTGCCAAAATGCAAGGGTCCTTCTCAAGGACCCTTGGTTGGTCATTAGGGGGTCATGATTGTACGTTTTTACTATTAGCTAACTCTAATATGTGTAGATACCCTTCCACCAATTTTCATAATGTTTCTACTCCTAAAATCTAGTCAAAAAGGCTAAGGCACTCTGATAACTCCTTGAACTAGTTTCTGGAAGTCATGGACGTTCTCAGACATTTGGGTTTCTAGACCTCCTAAATGAGTTAGATACATTAAATAGACCTTAAAATAGTGTATACACCTCTTGACACTTATGATAGGACACGTCTTAGAATCTTAGAATTGTTACACTAAGGTTAAGGAACTCCTCAACCTTCACCTCCCTACTATCAAGGGTAAAGTAATTTCCTAAGAAAGCCTCTTGAAACTCCTCCCACTCTATAGGAACCGACTTAACCAGCCTATTATATGTAGATTAAGCGTACCACACTTGAAGACCTTCCCCTAATATGGTATGAGGCCAACTCCGCCTTCTCCCTAGAAGTTACCCCCATGGTACTTAACACTTTATACACTACATCATGAAAACATGGGAATCTTCTCCCACCATAGTGACAAGAAAGATAGGAGGATTCATTACCACAAAATCCCTCAATCTAGAGGTCATAGTACTCTCTATAGCATTCACCCTAGAATCAACAACCCTATTCACATGAGTCGTCATGATTCGAGCAAAAGAAAATAGAGCTTGTATACTCTCCCCATTAGTCCTACCCAGGGGAACCAACAAAACCTCATTACCTTCTCCTTTTATAGGGACTTGATCACCTAGGGGAGGAACAAGGACACCTTGGGGATCTTGAACTCCTTGTGGATCGGATCCACCCATGTGAGTTCCCTATTGTACTCCCTACTCTTCAAACTTTCTTGTGTAGATTCTTCTAGTAGTCATACCCTATAACCACAAGAGAAGAAATAAGGAATAGAAACTTATAACTGCAACTCTATAAGCACGACACAAAATTAATGAAGAAAGTGAAATTCTATCATCCTATAGACTCTCGCTCATAGATCTGTCACGACTTACACAGATGAACATGACTCTACTAGACTTGGCTTTACTGACACTTTGGATTCCTAGGACTACTTTATAACCTATGCTTTGATACAAATTTTATTATGACCCGAGAGCACACCTTACAAGATTGAATTCCATCGGATAATAACGAAGCGTAATTGGCCTCTTAGAGGTCTTGTACGATCCCTTTAAGCATCCTTCATTGCGCATATGTGTGAAAAGTAGTGCCTCACACGAAATAGTAATACTTCAAAATATCTTTTTTATAGAAAATCAGAAAGAAAGGCTAAGCTCCCACATATCAATCTTAGACACAAGAACATCTAGGGACCCAACCCATAAATAGATGAACAATAAATATCTAGTCTATTACAATACTTCTAATCAAGAAAACTAAACATAATGATGTCCTCGAATCTATTAAGGACATACCCCTACTTTTCTAAGATGAATTCTTATCCAGGCTTCCACTTAAAAGGACTACTCTCAAATGCCACCTACAACTTCGGTGATGAACAAAATATATGGAACTTGTACATTAGAATGCACCAAGTATGGTGTAATGCGTAAAAACATGCTAAAAGTATGTTAGTTTCAAGCACGATCTTTTTTATTAAAACATCATAAGTCAAGCATAACAGTGACTTACAAGTAAACATAAACACATATACTCACATTCCACAATGTAGCATCAAGATCACTTCAAATCACATAACATCAGACCTTTCTACAAAAGGTGATTTTAAGACTCACTTGAGTTAGTTATGAAGTAACTGCACATACAACACCTTCACACACAAAAGTGATCATTTAGACTACCTAAGGGAACCTACATATTAACAAATTCAATGTCTTCTCATGCAATTTCTAGATAGCATCCCATTAAACTACCTAAACCTCATAGTATTCATCAAACGCTAGCATGTATCTCACATGATGAGAATAGTTGATATCTGACATAGATAATATTAGATAGACATCGATTCCAAAATCAAGACTCACTCAGATAGAGGGTGTTCTACTTGCTAATGGTAGAACTAGGACACATCTCGTGTAGGCACATGGATACGGAATATCAATGGTTTTTTTGTACATTAATCTCGTATAAACTAGAGTCACTCCCCCAGTATAATCACTCGGTGTGAGCCGTTGTTCTCATAGAGTAATTTTAATAATGGAGGATACGAACAGGTACCATATCTTATTCATAACCAAATCATAATACACCATACAAAATGATGGTACACTTGGACCACCTTACAATGGTTAATAGGATAGCACAATTACTTTCCTAAGAATTATTCATGTAGGTCTATCCCACAAACCCCCAAAAAAATCATTCATACAAGAAGGATACAATTGCGACTTTCTACTTTAAGGGTATCATAACCTTCCATCTTGGTTGAAGGTTCCACAAAAATGACCTTCTTAACTAGATCGAAGATCTCATCACAAAGGTGTTTTAGCCTACTAAGACAAGGATTCATATTAACATTGTTAATATATCAAGTAGGGGACATAGGTATATCAAAACAAAACACACTTCATTATCAACTTATCACATGTACAATATCATTAAAGTAGCACATAGGGTAAATTAAGTATACTTTCTGGTCACCTTACACTCTTCTATAGAAACAACAATATAATTTATCATGAGACTTATATAGTTAACTAAGAAGATTAACAAATTAATATCACGTATACACATATAATGCATCACTATAACCTATCATGATAACATATAATAACTTATAAAAACACATGCGTTGACTTCACATATACAAGTTATTACATGATAATATCTTGATTCATAAAGTAATGCCGATGAGGCCATATATATCACCATTATATCACATAATCACTGCTACAATAAGTTGATCATACTAATTAACTAAATTCACAATGCCTTTTCTACTCAATATAGAAGAGTTTAGGTCAATATACCACCATCCCAATTACAATATCACATTCAGGTTTACCCCCTATACGTAAACGGCATAAGTATCCTCTTTGAGGACTAAGACTAGCCTCTTAGCTAATGTCATTACCTTCATAGGTCATAAACACAAAAAAAATAAATTTTTTTTCTATTTCTACATTGAGGTTTACATAGACCTCTACATACACATTTGATATATATTGAGTGTATATAGACCTCAACATATAGTTTCAATAATGTGCAAGTTCATCATATACTATCACATATCAGCATAAACATATTCATACGCAAGAAAATCCTCATAAAGTTCCATTCAAGGCAAACTAGTACAAGGCATAGTTAGAGTCCCATACTTATACCTAAGCTAAGTTAACCTCTCAAGTCACCCTAGTTAGTTTGTACTGCATTACTTCATTATTTTAGGGAATACTTCCCTAAACAGACATAGACCACAAGAGCTATGTGTGGTTCTAGTGTTTTAAAATGTTACACCGCTGGAATGTTGTCTACCAGAAAAAGTAAAACCAAACATAAACATACCTTTCTAAGGGATTCACTAGCTAGTCTTTCTTTGGGGGCAACATATTTCATGAACTAAGATATAGGTATAATTCCTCTACATACCACTTGGTAATTGGGTCCTCCTATAATGGAAATTCATTGCATGAGTATCCTTTATTTGGAGTCAACACAACATGTGGAACTATAGGGTAAATCTTCCTCTATGAGAAGTCAACACCTCCCATTGTCAAGTTCAGTCCGTGCTAAGCTAAGTCCCTTTTGAAATGTATTTATTTATTAATCATTACTTAGTGTAGCACATAGGGTATAATCCCCTGTATATTCATAGTCATTTAGCTCAATAGGTATTGCCTGACAATATCCTTTGATGGCGACCCTCACATGTAAGATTAGCATATCATCTTCATCATTTCATAAAAAGGCATATAAGCAAGTCATCACCAACCTTATATCATTTCATCTAAAGAACAATCTCAGGATCACATAGTCAAGACATTTCAATTCAATATTATACCAACACCTACCTAGGATAATCACAAGGCATGCTTCAATTGAACTACATGATCAATAAAAAAGAATCATAATTGAAGTAAATGTAATGATCATAAGGGATTACTCAATCTCCTTCAATAGCCATCATTATGGTCTTACTAACAATAGATGTAGTAACATCAATAAATAGTAATTAACACAATAACTAGGTACATCATCACTATCCCAATTAATGTAGTTTCATGACCTAATGTTAGGGGAATTACGGTTTACCGTGAATTATTCTAGAATTAGATCATATCCCAACACTACATTACCCTAGACAATCGATACATGTATTTGAATATACAAAACTATTCTAATAAGCAATTCATTCTACAAAATTCTCATCAATTTATAACCTAGATCAAAGGTTTGGGAAATTTGGGAAAGCTACATGATCAAAATTAAATTTAATTAGTTAACATCAATTAATCAACAATCTATACGCAGTTAGTGATAGGAAAATCACAATTTATTATTATTTTAAAGTTTAATCCAAAACCCATTAAAATTGGTTAATCCCATGTAGTTGGGTAATTTAGAAATGAGCTTTGAAAGTATCTCTTGGGGAAAGGAATTCCAAGAGTGAAGAAACCATACCTTCATGAGGATTTACCCACGAAATCAAACTGAATTCCTGTTGAAATTGACCTTCTTTTTCAAGTTTTCTTCCTTTTCAATGGAGGATTTAGGGAGAGAGAAAGTAGAGAAAGTTTAGAGCTTTTGAGTTTTTATTTGGGAATTTGGGTTTGGGTGAGTGATAAATGACTTAAAATGAATCTTAGGATATATAATCAACCACTAAATTATCCAAAACACACCTCACATAAATTGGTCTTTCTGTGAAGTGTAAATGTCAAAAATACGATGTTATCAAATTTTGGAAGTGGCTCCGCGTTGTGGAGCCAACACACAGTTTTTCCCCAAAAAATAAATTTTGGAACAGTGAGGTCCGTGTGATCTATTTGAAGGAATTGAATCTTGACATCTGGCAGGGTGCTTAGCCCACTCATGTTGGGGTCCTTTTCCTCGACTGTTCGAGATGTCCTTCAAGCATTGTTATGGGATGTTTAGACTCTATATAAAAAACTCTACATAAAAAAAGTCTCTTTAAAAGTTTTAGAATTCATTTGATATTCCGAAACCATCCCCAAGCATATAAACGTTAACTAGTTCAATGGGGATTGTGTTCAGATGTCATGGTCGTTCTTTGACGTCTTGGCTCTAAAACTTCTTGGATGACTTCTAAACATTATTTTAGGTCACAGAACAACATCAACACCTTTAGAAACTCATGTTATGTTCTAGATTTTTTCTTGACTATTCCGAGTGTTAAATTATCCCCCCTTAGGACCATTTGTCCCCAAATGACACTAAACCTTAATAAGGGAAAGGATAGACTTAACACTAGCAGCCCAACCAACTATATACAATATCATATTGAGTTATTACTCAATCCAACATAACTCTATGTCATTTACACAATAACTATAAACATCAATTTTAACACATAAGGATCAATGTGAGAACATGAGGAATTCCCTTTCCACAACAAGAACATGAGATCAACATGCTTTACATGAGTCAATTAGGTCAAAGTTCAACTTACCAACACGTCACATATCATTTCATAAAGACTTACCTTTTCAAAATGCACAACATAACTCTAAACAAGAAAAATTTCAAAGTTGAAAACACATTTCACTATATGTCACATTAACAACACCAAAATGCATATTTTTTTCTACACTTAACTAAAAGCAAGGAAACTTACGTTTTTAGTAATTATTCTCATTATTAGAAAGAACAACTAACCATTGTTATCAAATAGGTGAGGGTAACGGGATGTTATATCGTCCTCCGCCTCCCATGTTGCACCCTCAACTAGGTGATTCTTCCATAAAACCGTTACCGAAGCCACCACTATGTTCCTCGATTTCATTACTTACCGATCAAGGATTTGAACCGTAACATCCTCATAAGAGAGGTTATACTTTACACCATGACCTCAATAGGAAGAATAGACTCGGGACCAACGATATAATTCTTAAGCATGGAAACATGGAAAACCAGATGAAACGAAGTCAAATCACGAGGAAACCTTCGCTCAAACGCAAACTTACCTACCCTTTGAATGATTTCATAGGGACCCAGATAAGGAGGACTCAACTTTCCCTTCTTGCCAAATCTAACCTTACCTTTCATAGGAAAAATTTTCAAATATACACTTTATCACCTTCTTCAAACTCTAAGTCCATTCTCCTATGGTCGGCATAAGATTTTTGCGGACAATAGGGCATTTGCAAGCGATTTCTTATAATATAGACTTTCTCCTGAGTCTTATAAATCTAATCGGGACAATGTAGTAAAGGATCTCTCACTTCAAACTATTCAATTGGAGATCTACATCTCCTACTATAAAAGTCTTCATAAAGAGCCATACATATAGAGGAATGGTATCTATTGTTTTAATAAAACTCCACCAAAGACAAGTGATTATCCCAATTTCCTTTAAAATAAATAATGCAAGCTCTAAGCATATCCTCAAGGGTTTTAATAGTACGCTCCGTTTTACCATATATTTGGGATGAAAAACTATGTTTAATTTCACCTTTGTACTCATCCTTCTTGGAATGACCTCCAAAACCTAGATTTGAATTGTGCATCCCTATCCAATATAATGGATAATAAATACCGTGGCGAGACACAATCTCAGCTATGAAGATCCTAGCATAAATTTATGTGGAATAGGTAGACTTGACGGGAATAGAATGAGAAGACTTGATTACCCTATCAACAACAACACATATAGACTCATATTCCTTTTGAGTTTGAGGAAGACCTACTAAA
Organism: Solanum lycopersicum; assembly: GCF_036512215.1. NCBI lineage: Eukaryota > Viridiplantae > Streptophyta > Magnoliopsida > Solanales > Solanaceae > Solanum > Solanum lycopersicum. Next base: position 29,433,486 of record NC_090809.1, read on the forward strand.
AATTCATATTGATGTCATTCGACTTCAAAGTAGGAACTTGGATTTCTCGTAATATTCCAGTCGGCTTTTGATATTCGGATTTCACTTGTTCGCAATATGGAAACTGACTAACAAACTCTGCTATGTACTTCTTCAAAGATTCCCACCAAAATACTTTCGTAAGTTTACATTACATTTTTGTTGACCACGGATAAATGTAGTAACGGAACCCATGAGCTTCCTGAAGGATCCAATTCCTCAACCCATCTACATTGGGAAAAAAGAACCTTCCTTGATACCTCAGGAATCCATCCTCCCCTATGGAGAATGACTCATTTAAATTATCAAGAACCTATTCTTTCAACTCCATCAACAATTTAATAAAGGTGTTGTTTGGACATCACCTCAACCACCAAGGATGACTCGGAGTTATGATGGACCATAAAACCACCATTCAGAGAATGTTCCAACTTCACAACAAACCTAGCCAACCTATCAAACTCTTTCACTAGGTCTTTCTTGGTTTCCTATATATGAGACTCACTACCCATGATCATAAGACTTAGAGCATACGCAGCCACATTAGTTACCTAGGTGATAGAGAATTCTTATGTTGTATTCTTTCAATAATTCCAACCACCTTCTCGGTTAGAGATTCAACTCGTTTTGACTGAACACATATAGGAGACTGTTATTCTGGGTATATACATTAACATGGACATCGTACAAGTAATGACTCCATCTTATCAAGGCACATACCATGGCTGCATATTCAAAATCATGAGTTAGATATATTCTATCATGTAACTTAAGTGGCCTAAAAGTATAGGTTATTACCTTCCCATATTGCATAAACACATACCCTAAAACCACTCAGGATGCATTAGAATACACAACAAAACCCTTTGTACCTTTCGGTAAATTCAACACCGTAGTAGAAGTAAATCGATCTTTCAAAATTTAGAACCTTCTCTTAGATGCCTCTGACCACTCAAATTTTTACTCTTTTGGGTCAAAATATTCGAGGGGGATGCAATGGATACAAAACAATCAACAAACCTCCGATAATAATCCTCTAGACCCAAAAAACTCCTAATGTCGGTTAGAGTCATTATTTTAGGCCAATTCTTATCCACCTTGATTTTTCATGGATCAACCTTAACTCCTACACTAGAGAATATATGACAAAGAAATTCCACCAACCAAAATTAAAACTCACATTTACTATATTTGGAAAATAATTGATTTTCCTTAAGATCTTGTAACACCCCCCCACCCAAATGGTTCATGTGATTACCTCATTTTTCGAATATACCACGACATCATCAATGAAGACAATGACAAATGAATCTAGTTAACTTCGTAAACCCTATTCCTGGGATCAATAAATCCCAAGGGGCATTTATTGGACCAAACAACATTACGATGACCTCATATTGACTATATTTAGTTCAAAATTCCGTACATGGTATATCCTCACCTCTCACCCTATGTTTGTGATACCCCGATCTGAAGTCAATCTTAGAAATGTAGCTTGCCCCTTGGAGTCAGTCAAAGAAGTTATAAATCCGAGGGAGAGGATAATTGTTCTTAAAAGTGACTTTATTGAGTTGGCAATAATCGATGCACATTCTAAGAGACCCATCCTTCTTATTCACAAACAATATCATAATGAAGTCATTATCTTCTAAATAATTTATTAAGCCTTTAACTCTATCAATTCGAACTGAGCCATCCAATAAGGAGGAATCAATATGGTATTTGTATCCGGTAACAAGTCTATACAAAAATCAATTTCCCATTTGAGAGGAATACCGAGCAGATTATTAGGAAAGACCTTCGAAAATTTCCTCACTACGGGAATCGACTCAATAGGAGGAACTTTGGAGTCTAAATCTAGGACTCTTACTATTTGATATAAACAACCTGTGAAATCATTTTGAATGATTTCAACCAAGAAATAAAACGACCACTAAGAACAGAATTTCCCCCCTTCCACTTTAAAATGGGATCATTTGGAAAGTTAAACTTCACCAACCTTGTTTTACAATAATAGAGGCAAATCAAGAATACAACCAATCCATACCCAATATGATATCAAAATCAAGCATATAAAGTTCTACTAGATCAACATAAGAATTTCTATTGGCAATATTATAGGAAAATTTCTGTACACCTTTTTTGTAACAATCGACTCACCCATCTGGGTAGACACTACAAAAGGTTAATGCAAAATATCGGGAAAAATATAAAACTTTTTAGCTACTAGAGAAGCTAAAAGTTATATTGTATCACCTGGATCAAGTAAGGCATATACATCTATAAAGAAGACTTTCAACAGACAAGTCATAATATTGGGAGAAGTCTCTTTGTCACCCCTAATGTGGAGAGCATAGAAGCAATTATTTTTCGGAGCCTCACTTGAACCACTTACTAGCCTACTATCCTTTTCTTGACTCTTCACATTAAGTCAATCCGTAACCTTGTGGCCACTCATTCCACAACAAAAACAATTACCCGTTCCAACCAAGAATTCTCCTACATAACCCTTTCAACATTTGGCACAAGTAGGCTTCACGTTTGGTGAGCTAGTAACCCTTCCCTTCTAAGACATAGGGTTACACACCCAATAATCCCTAGACTTAGTGAACTTGGAAGGAACTTGATTAGAAACCCGCTTCATAAACTTAGGCTTGTCTTGAATCTCAACACTATTCCTTGAAGAACCCACATCAAAAGATTTTGCCCTCTTAGAATCTCTACTCTTACTCTTAGCCCTTGCATCCTCCACCATGTTGGGAATGCACCATAAGGCATGCAATTTTCATGTTGTCATGTAGCATAGCCGAATGAAACTCTTCTTGCAAGTCATCCGACACCTCCATAAAAAAACGACTCATTTCATCCCTGGGATTGGAAATCAAAGAAGGATCATATGTTGACAATTTAGTGAACTTCAAGAAGTATTCAAGCACACTCATACCTCCTTTACGAAGGTTGATGAACTACACCACCTTTTCTCCCTAGGAAAGAACTGATCAAGAAAAGCCTTGTTAAACACCTCCCACATCACTGGTCCACCCGTTAACGGTCTATTGTCCCTCCACTCGACATACCATGCTTAAGCCACATCTTTATGTTTGTAAGTGGCTAACTAGACCTTCTCACTAGTGGACAACACCATATCATAGAGGATATTATAGTTTTTACAAATGAACTCTTAGAGGTCTTCTTCAACATTGGACCAATAGAAAGTAGGAGCATTCATACTACTAGAATCCCTAAGATGGGAACCCGTGGTAGCAACTTGTTGCTCTGCTTTGGGTACAACCTCCCGATTAGCTTGGTCCGTCATAGCTTGGTCTTGAGTAGTGGCGAATTGTGCTTAGGTAGTATTGGCTAGGGATATTTGGAACGGACCGGCCCTTATATTATCATGCATCAAAGGAGGAGGGCTGACCGGGGCTTGGTCATCATTAGCCACTTCCTCAAGAGGAGAAACTTGATCACCACGAGAGGAACTTCTACATTAGCAATCTCTTCTTCAAGTCTTCATGTAGCATTCCTTCGAGTATTCATAGCCTATAATTACAATGACAGCATTAGATGATAATGGCACATCGAGAAAAAACTCTAGATGCATGCTATTGGATTTCCAAGAAAATTAAAGTTTCCTACGCATCACAAAGATTCCTATTCAAATGTTTGACGCCGTTCACAATTATGAATGCAATCCTACATAGTCATGGTTGAAGAGAGATCGATTCAAAGATATTCAACCTCATGCTCTGATACTAAGTTTGTCACATCCGGATTTACCCCCTAGACATAATCGGCGTCATCCTTCACTTTGAGGACTTAGACTAGCCTCTTAGCTTTAATCATTACATTCATAGGTCAAAAACACGGAAAATTTAATTCTTTTTCCTACTTCTTAATTGAGGTTTACATGGACCTCTACATACACGTAATAGATATGTGTTGAGTCTACATAGACCCTTCGTATACGAAGATTACTTACTCTTCTGCTTTTATTGCACATGGATATAAAATATACAAAATAGTCTCATAAATATATCTCATCTCATAACCATATAATCAGAGTATATCATTTTATTGGATACATATAGTCAAAGCAACTCTATCATCAAGTCATAATAGCAACAAGCATAGATAAGAGTTCATTACAACATAATCAAAGCAGTAAAATCCCCCATTAACCCTAATTAAATTAATAAGAGCAATGACCAAGCAAATCCCCATAACCTTACTTAATAAAGTAACCCAATAAGAATCATGACTAATATCCTACTTTACATAGCTTAGAAATTAGGAGTACATATCATTATAATTTACCAATATAGACCAACACATATTCATAAGTGAAACTACTAAATATAGAGTATCAACAATGTGTGAGTTCATCATATACATATCATATATTAGCATAAGCATATTCATACGTATGAACAACCTCATAAAGTTCCTTCAAGGAAAACTAGTGAAAGGCATAGGTAGATTCCCATACCCTACCTAAGTTAAGTCAACCTCTAAAGTCACCCTTGTTAGTTTTTAATTAATTACTTCATTTTAGTTTAGGTAACACTTGCCTTAACCGATGTACACCACAAGATCTATGTTCGGAATCCAGTGTCCTAAAGCTTACAGTGATTGAAAGTGGTCTACCAGCCAAATTTAACCAAATATAAACGTATCTTTCAAGGTTGATCTACTAGCTAGTCTTCCTATAGGGGCAACATTGTTTAAGAACTAAGAGATAGGCATAATTCCTCCACATACCACTTTGGAATTGGGGCCACCTCTCATATGAATCCATTGGATGAGTATCCCTCATTGGGGAGTCAAAACCATATGTGGAACTAAAGGGTGAATCTTCCTCTATAGGAAGCCAACACATCCTATGTTCAAGCTCACTGGGTGCTATCATAAGTCTTTTTTGAAATGTCTTTCTTTATTAATCATCACATAGTTAAGGTCATTGGGTCTAATCCCTTGTCTAGTCATTGTCATTTAGCTCAATGGGTATTGTATGAAAATATCCTTTCATGGCAACGCTCGCATGTGAGATCAGTCATATTCATACTTTCATAACAAGGCACATAGGCAAGTCATCACAAACCTTATATCATATCATCTTAAGTACAATCTCACAATCACAGATTCAAGACATTTCAGTTCAACATCATACAAATACTTACTGAAGCTAGCCACAAGGCAAGCTTCAATTGAACTACATCATCAATTACAAGCAATTCTAATTGATGTAAAGGTTAGGATCATAAGGACTTACTCAATCTCCTTCAATATCCATCATCATGGTCTTACCATCAACCAACCAATTACATCAAACAATAGTTGTAGTAACATCAATCAATAGTAATTAACACGACAAGTAGGTCAATTGCATCATCACTATCCAAATTAACATGAATTCATAACCTAGGGTTAGAGGAATTCTGGTTCACCACGAATTCATATAGAATTATATAGAATCCCAATACTACATTAGCCTAGTCAATCCATACAGGGATTAGAATAGATAAAAAAAAGTCTAATAAGAAATTCGTTCTACAAAATTCCCATCAACTCATAACCAAGATCAAAGATTTGGGAAACTGGGGAAGGGAACATGATCAATATTAAATTTCATCAATTAACATCAATTAATCAAAAATCTTTACTCAATTAGTCATAGAAAATTAGAATTTATCATCAATTTGAAGTTTAAAGAAAACCCATTAGAATTGGAAAATCCCATGGAGTTGGGTAATTTAGAAATCAACTTTGAGAGGATATCATGGGGAAAAGAATCCCAAGAGTGAATAAATCATACCATAATGCAACTTTACCGATGAAATTTAAGTGAATTGCTATAGAAATTTACCTTCTTCTTCAAGCTTTCTTCCTTCTTCAGTGGAGGATTACGGGAGAGAGAAAGTAGAAAGAGGTGAGAGGTTTTGAGTTTTGACTTAAGAATTTAGGTGTGGTTGAGTGATTAATGACTTAAAATTACCCTTAGGTTATATATTATCACCCCCTAATTTACCAAAAATATCCCTCACTTGAATTTGTCTTCTTTTGAAGAATAAATGTCAAAAATACGATTTTATCAAATCTGGAAATTGGCCCCGCGTCGTGGGGACAATATGAATTTTTTTCCCTAAAAATTAATTTTAAACAATTTTAGTGCTATATAAGGTTGTGAGCGTTAAAAATCTTGAATTATTGTAGAATTTTAGAACTTTAAGTTGTGAACTTTAGAAAACATTAAATTTTATTTGTAATATTTTAAAATTTTTGGTTGTGGAAAGTTAGTAATCTGGAATTATTGTTAAATTTTAGAACTTTAAGTTATGAGTTTTAGAGAAAATAATTTTTTGTGAAATTTTAGAACTTTAAGGTGTAAACTTTAGATAACATGAATTTTTGTAGGTTTTTAGAGCTTTAGGTTGTGAACTTTAGAAATCTTAAATTATTGTAGGATTTTACAATATAAATTTATGAACTTTAGAGACCTTAAATTTTTATTGGATTTTAGAACTTAATAAGGTTGTGATTGTTAGAGATCTTGAATTATTATAGGATTTTAGAACACTAAGTTGTGAACATTAGAGAGCTTGAAATTTTTTTGTATGATTTTAGAACATTAGGTTGTGAAACATTTGTAATCTTGAATTATAGTAAAATTTTAGAAGATCTTTAAGTTATCAATTTTGGCCAACATGATTCGTTCGCAATGTGAAGGGAATCAGTTTTCTGCCTTGATGTTGTGTTCCTTGAGGTTTTCACCTGACCAATCTGATAAGATAAATTCTTGCAAAACTCAAATGGAAACAAATGGCTCAACCATGGATTGAACCAATTTAAGGAATACTATTCAATTGCTATTGATTACGTTTTACTCTTTTAATATAAAAGAATCTCTCATTTCTATGTTTTCTTCATTTATTTAAGTGCTCCTGAGATTGAATATCTTTCTGGACCAAAGATATTCAATATCAAAAGAACTTAAATCAAATATCAAAAAAAATGAGAGTTTCTTTTATATTTAATGAGTAAAAAGTAATTGATAGCAATTGAATAGTATTAATTAAATTGGTTTCATCCATTGTTGAGCCATTTTGTGCCATTTTAGTTTTGCACTAATTCAACTTGCTAGATTGCTTCTGTGGCAACCTCACGGAACACAACATCACCCATCCACCGGAGAGTTTGTCAGGCTAAAGAAAGTTCATGGTAATGCTCAATATCTGGAAATAAAAGAACTAGTTATTCACCTCACTCGTGGATCTACTACTCCGTCTCCCGATGACACTTACAAAGATAGTTTTGACGATGATGATGATTGTGTAGGAGCCACTCCCTAGCTAGTTTACATCGCAAGATATTTATTTATTTTTTATAAATTTGAAACAAATTTTGAAGTTAATTTTTAAAGACTTTATAAGTCTTTATTATTGATTTACGTTTCGAATGTTATTTCAAGTTTCTTGTTTTATGTTGTTTTAATTGTGTATATAAATATGTTTGTTGGGTATATATAATTGTGTGTTTGTTCGGTTAAATTGTATTTTCATTGAAGGTTGGCAACAAAAACTAGCACTTTCGGTTGTCAAAAAAATTGCAAAAAAATGCAACAGATAGTGTGGTTTAATCCGTCGCTTTTCTGGATCTTGATTTTTTTAAAACCTAGAAAAGAGACGGAAAATATTGTTTAGTCCGTTGCATTTATGGATTTGCAGAAAATAATTTTTTTCAAAAATCAACAGATTCCATCACCTTATGGAAATTAAAAAAAGGAATATTAAAATAACCGACTTAGTTCGTCGCTTTTAATAAAAGAATAAAAAAAATATCAGTTTGCGACATATTCCATCTCTTTTAGAAGATTGTCGATCTAAAAAGCGTTGAAAATGATTGCATTGTAGTTTTCATCACTTTTGGCCCAAAAAGCAACTAACGATGATGCTTCTGCCCATCTCTTGTTGGCAATATTTTAGTAGTGTAAATACATGTCCAAGTACCACTGCACATGTCAGCCTAGGCCCGTGTACAGATAGACGCCCCTGTGTGCATCGCATACGTGGCAATGGAAAGACCATGTGGGAATCACCCAAGCGACATTGAATGACGATTCTACACATGGGCAAAACCGTTCACATATGTGCAATGACAAATACATCGATTTACACACACAAAGAAAGGCAATTATGCAAATTTGTTAGGAGAAATCGTCAAAGCCCTACAAACATCCCAAAAGCCACATCATCTAAGGCCCGCGCAAAATGATACGACCTTCGCATCATCCAAACTACATCGGCATACCCCTCTACACATCGGTGAAGCAACATTATAGTAGGTCACACACAACCACAGACCCTTGTGAATAAAGGCCAAACGACATTAGACGATGCCAACACACAAGCACAAAACTCATGCTCACATACCCTTGGCGATATTTGCCAAGGCGCCCTTGCGCAAATAACATTGTCGAAGGCCATCGCATATTTTTTAGTGGAAAATTTGGATATAAAAAAATATTTTTTGTTGAAAACTATTATTTTTGTTATGTGAGTTATTTGTGCAACCCGAAATGTTTATGGTAGATTTTCTCTATTTTTATATTTTTTTCCCTATTAATTGTTTTATTCAGAAAATCCATGTATAAAAACAATTTTTTCTTTTTGAAAGCTATTATTTTTATATTCGAAAATTATATGTGCAAGCTGTATCGTGCTTGGTGGTTTTTGAAAAAAAAAATTCTATATAGTTATTTTCATTCCAATTTCAAACTTCTGACTAATTATTAAACAATAAGTTGAACGATGCACAGTGGACATGAGTTTATCTCCATTGGTTGTTGCACAGAAGATTATGTTTTATAATAGTTCTTGTATCATGTCTGAAGGTAATAAAAACGAAAAAAACTAGAGAACCTCAGCTTAATTATTCATTCAAGTGGTTGAAGTTTAAATAGTTAAGTGTACATATTCTAAGAAACAAAAAAGAGAATAAAAATACATAATTTCAGGAGTAAATAAAGTTATACTATATTTGCAAGATCCTTGAATATGTACGAGATTCTAATACTATTGTTATCTTTAATACTATTGTTATCTTTTGATATTGTTCGTAGTATATCATTTTCTTGTATGAGATATCTAAATTTGTTGTTATTGATTCCACATTTGTTTCATTTGAGGGGGTTACTTGCGTGGAATAACATGATTAAGCTATGGTCACGGCCGATTCTATGCTATTGAAAAGCCTTAGTCCCTCAAATTTCAGGGCCATAATTTTTGTCAAAAATAAATTTCAAGTTAAAATTTTTATACGAAAATTGATCATTCATGATAAATATATTATGTTTTAAGTATATTATCTCATACTCTTTAACCTATATTGTATTTTGTAAAAAAAAAAAAAGACTAAGTAGTGATAACTGTTAAAAAATTGAATTATCATTTTTTTAAAATTCTTTTTAAATTTTAGTTTTGAGCATTCCTACAACCATATTAAAATGAGGTATACCGAGTCATAAAATTGTTGAGTCAAATTCTATGATTCTAACTCTTAACATTTTTTAATATTTTTCAACTTATTACTTATGACATTATGTTAACAATACATGTAATAATTGTCTTACTGAAATGATATTTTTGAATATTGAGTAGACAAAATCTTACCTAATAATAATAACTGAAAAAACAATGTTATTTACGGATAATATTCATGTAAATAGTGTAAGAATTTTTTTTTGAATAAATACGTATATAAAGTTTATTTATATTTTCGACTGCGAAATAAAAAAATTTCACTTTAGGCCCCCAGTTATGTTCACTCGCCCCTGCCTATGGTGTAGATATTGAAAGAATAAGATAGATCGGAATTTTTCTAGTAACTCTGATATTATTTGTTTTGGTTTGCTACCCTTGTATGAAATGTCTAGATTAGTTACAAGATTTATGTTGTTTCATAAAACTAGCATTGTCAATTGAGATGAGTGTCGGCACATTGCCTCAAACTACTTGTTTTGCTTTGTATATATATTTCTTATACCTCCTAAGTGGTAAGTAAGTCTTGCTTAGTTAGACTTCTACAGACTGCTTTCTCTTGTGCCCCTAGTTCCTCTATTTTGCTTGGGAAATATTCCTCTTGTTGTTCTTGTTAGTTTTGGTGAAAGTTCCTGTATGGATTAACACCCTGTTCAGTTATTTCTTTGATAGTTGTTGATTCTTTAAGAGTAGCATCCTAATTACCTAGTTTTGTGGATTATTATAAGAAGTTTTCAGTTTCTTGTTAGAAGGATTACTAGTAACTAGGCCAATAAATAGGTGTAGATGAAGAACTTATGCATGTAACTTGTTCATTACAATTACTTGTTCAAAATACTATTCATTTCTTTTGAGAGAACAACTGTTGGATATACTATAGAAGCTTGTGCGAGTTATGTCTTCCATCAAAGTGATGAAAAGAGTTGCCTTTTTAAAAAATTATATTTGGCAATGGTAAGACAACTACATCCATGATTGTCATGTACATATTTTTGTTTGGATTTTTCAACTATTATGATTACTAATATATCTTCTGTTTACACATCATGAAGGTATTTCTTTGAAAACTGAAAATGAAGAATATAGATTAAGTAATTTAACAACATTGATTTCTTTTCCTTTTGATAAATGGAACGTAGTCAAGTAAACCGAGAGGTTTAATTGTACAAAGAAAAATCTTAGTCATGAGGTAGTTTTTTTCCTTAGTGGAACCATAACTTTGTCTTGTGAAAATCTCATAAGATGGTATTTATCCCCTTTGAGTTATATAAAATTCTAACTTGTCGCTAGTGGACGTCAAACCCATGACATGTGAGTAAAAGGTCTCAGCCTAACTACTTGGATTAGGCCTCATTGGTAATTAACAAGTAGATTAAATAGGCAAAAGAGGAGAAATTAGTACGTTTTTAGTGGAAAACAACTGAGTCCGACTGCAATGATTTTTACAGTCTTATTATCGATCTTCCTTTTATATAGTGTTTTTTCTTGTCCTCTATGGTTATCATTGTCTCTAGTTATACCGAAAATCATTTAACTTCAATTTTAGGTGTGTCATGTTCCTATATTCTTCTATGTATAAGGGGCCATTATATGGTCTATATGTCACTGATCGCAATTCGTTGTGACGTAGTCAACAGGAAGCAACATTTATGAACTAGCAGTTGTTTGCATTCTATTCCTTTTAGTATGAATTGTATTCTTAAAAGTAAAAAAAAATATGACTAAGTAAGTGGCTCAAAGAAACACGTTCAGAACTCTACTGAAGCTTAAAGATGAATGTGATGAGTCTTTACTGCATTGAGTGATATCAGAACTAATATTTCCACGTTTGATGATGTATGTAAAACACTTGCTGAAAGTGTAAACTTTTGATATCAATTCTTATCCATTAGAAGATTATTATCACATTAATCCAATAAATCCTTAAAAACGACTGATACCTTATTACCACTTTGTTTATGATCAATTCAATCCGAATTGGTCAACATGGGAGAACTTTTTCTATTAGCTATAAATGGATCCAACAGTGAAACAATTTCAGAGAGTATGTGATAATACAGATGCTCCTTTAAGGACTTACTCTAGAAGAAAGTATAGGCGAGCAGTATGTGGAGATAATCTATCTTAGTTTTTGTCTAAAATTTATTTATTTTAAATAGGATAAAATTATAAGTAGTAATTATCTATTAGTTATAAGTTATTACCAATAACAACAATTATCTACAACAATTATCTACAACATTAACTCTCTCTATATCTATCCATTACGAGTTATCTTTATGTTTATAATAAATGTGTATTTTAGGCGAATTCTGAAAAAGGAAAATATATTATTATTGTCTTTGAATCTGAAGACTTGTCCACTTTATACGAACATTGCTATTGGTTAATGAGTGTTTAAGATTCTTGCACTTTATCTAACTAGTAAATTTTCATTTTTATCTCGTGTCTTTTTAGTTTCTATCATTTTGGTATCTGAGCAGCAAGATCCAAGATGGTGGTATCTAGACGTACTTCTAATTAACTATCACCACTACCAGCCACAAATCATCCTAATGAGCCTTGTAATGATAAAATTGTCCAACAGTTAAAGTTTATAACATCACATTTGGAAGAATTAGATGCAGCTGTGAAGGCAATCTAGTGGTGCTATATTTGATGTTAATTCTGGTACATCTTTGAAAAGAAGATGACCAGAACGTAGTAGAGGTCCTCGTGACACCAGAAGATCTTCTTGGGTTGAGGAGTTTGATGTTCATGCGTATATGCCTTGGTGGTTGAAGAATCCATCTCATAGGCCACACATAAAGATGGAATTTCTTCAATTTGAAGGACGAGATCCTCGTGGCTGGATTTTGAAGGCTAAAAAAAATTTTAGTACTATCAAACTCCCAATGATTTAAAGGTAGATGTTGCAGACATATATTTGGAGGGTGATGAGCTAGATTTTTTTACATGGATTAACAATGAGTGTACATTGTTGTATTAACAGGACCTTGTTTAAGATTTACAAGAGAAATATGGTCCTTCTAAGTTTCATAATCTGTATGAACGTTTATGTAGCATTTGAAAATTTGGCACAATACAAGAGTATCGCCAGAAATATGTTGGATTGGCCAGAACATTGTTTTTTTGGAGTGTTCCTTATGGGCTTAAGGAACAACTAAAATCATTTGTCATAATTTATAAGCCTATAGAACTTTTTATGAAGCCATGATCCTTGGATTGGAATTTGAGCAAAAAGTTAGTTCCAATCGTGGGCATAAAGGGTCTCAATAGTTAAATTTGTCACGATCCAACACTATCTAAACTGGTTCGGCACGTTATTTTCTTAAACAATCAGTAGGAAACCGACTCGTATCATGAATCAATCCTAATTCTCACAGATGTCTCCTCGTCCTTCTCCAAATAATGCTTGGGAGATAAAGAAGCAGAATCGTGTAGCGAAAATACTCTATATTAGGTGTAATGAAAAATTTGTCCCAGGTAATCGTTCCAAGACATCATCTCCTACTCTTATCGAGCCAAATAACAAAATTGAAGGTGATGAATCTTGAGAACCAATACATAGTGACATAATTAATGAGGATTTAGATACAAAATACCTTGCGGAAATTTCATTCCCCACCTTTCTAGGTATAACACAACAGGGACAACGATTAAACTTCAATGGACCTTAATTAGATGCAAGGTGCTGCTTTTGGTTGTTAGTAGGTCATCCAAAATTTAATCACTGAAAAAATTGTTGAAGAATTACAGTTGCATGCTCAAGTGTTTTCCTATTTCGAATTTCGTTTATGTAATGGAGATATCATACGTTGCAACCATCTGTGCCAAAATCTTGTTTTGAAATTCCCCAAATTGACGATTGATCAAGATTTCTATCCTTTCTATGTAGGAGGAGTAGGTTTAGTGCTAGGAATTAAGTGGCTTGCTTCTTTTATCGTAGTCCAACTAACTGGAACAAGATATTTTTCATTTTTAATTTAAATAGGAAGAAATATAAGCTTTCGGGGGTCCCACAAGAATCAAATGCGCCAGTTGCTTTCCAATATTTCTCCAAGGAGGCTGATACTTCAAGTAATTCTTTACCCATTGATATTTTATAAGCTTGCGTCATAAGTTTGAATCATTTATCGATTAACCCAATGCCTTATCTAATTTTTGTCAACACATCCACTCTATCCCTTTGATTTCTAACTCAAGCCCACCCAACATCCGTCCATATCGTTAAACGTATTTCCAGAAATCAGAAATTAAAAAACAAGTTACTGCATTACTCCAAAAGGATTTTATAAGGTCAAGTACTAGTCCGTTTTCTAGATATGTCCTTCTCGTCAATAAAAAGAATAGTACATGGAATATATGCATTGATTATATAAGTCTCAACCAAATTACTATTCCAGATAAGTACACAATTCCAAAATGGATGAGCTTCTTGAATAATTGCATGGAGCAGCTTTTTTTTCAAATATGAATTTACATTCTGGTTACAACCAGAAACGTGTCGATCCTAGTGAGATTCATAAAACTATTTTTTGTACTCACTTTGGTCATTATGAGTTCAGTGTTATGTCCTTTGCTCTCACGTATGCCCCTTCAACTTTCCAATGTGCTATGAATGATTTGTTCAGACAACACCTATGCAAATTCATTCTTGAATTTTTTGACGACATCATGGTATATAGTAAGATCGTAAAGGAAAATATCAATCACTTTGAAATTTCTCTACAAATCCTGATAGATAATTCTTTCTATGCCAAAAATTCTAAATACTCATTTCACAAAACCCAAATTTCTTTTTTTGGGTCATGTGAGGCATTGATCGGTATAATGTTCAAGCTGTCTTGGAGTGGCTAGTACCAATTAATTTGAAGGAGTTACGTGGATTTCTTGGGTTAACAAGTTATTATAAAAGATTTGTGAACATTTATGGAATGACGGCTCCACCACTCACTGAACTTAACAAGAAAAATGCTTTTCAATGGTAGAACTCCGGTGAGAATTCTTTCCAACTTCTAAAGCAAGCCTTAAAAACTTATCCGATACTACAACTTCCAGATTTTGCTCAACCATTGGTGATAGAATATGATGCTTCTTTAGAAGGAATAAGCTTATTCTTCTTCAAGATGACCATACTATTTCTTATTTTACTAAAGGACTTCCTTTCCAGTGATTTGAATTCTACATATGACCCGAATTGCTTGCTCTTATTTTAGCATTGCAGAAATACAGACACTACCTCCTTGACAAATATTTTTATGTCCAAACAGATCATTGCAGCCTCGAGTATCTCCTTTTTTACCGTATTACTACTAATGAGTAGCAAAGAATATTAATGACATTGTTTTCCTTCGAATTCACTATTTTTTACAAAGCTGGAAAAGATTATTTTATACCTGATTCTCTTTAAATGAGTTCATTAAATGCTTAATTTCTGGCTCTTGCTATTCCTGTGCCTATGGATTTTTCCAACTTGCCAAATTCTCTCCAAGCAGATACATATACTTTTGAGATTATTCAAGCCATTCAGTATTATCCTTCCTTACAATTACATTTTAATCTTGTCGATTAGAAACATTATTTCAAGGAAAGGTTGGTAGTTCAAAATAAATCTTCTATTCGACAAAAAGTTCTCTTAGAGTCTCACTACACACCTTCTGCCAGGCATGGAGGATATTTGAAAACCTTGAAGCGCCTTTCCTCCAATCTTTTCTGTCCAAGGATGAAGCATGATGTGAATATCTTTGTTCCAAACTTTGTCGTTTGTCAACAATCCAAATACCAAGCACTAAAACCTACTGGAATTCAACAACCATTACCTATACTTGATAGAATTTGGGAAGATGCCTCACTTTACTTCTTTGTAGGACTTCCCAAATAGGTTGTATTTGATAAAATTTATGTTTTCATATATCATCTCAGCAAGTATTCTCATTTCATCCCACTTTCTCATACATATTCTGCGAAGATTGTTGCTAAGGTTTTCTGCAGAGAAATTGTACGTGTTCACGACATTCCTCGGTCAATCCTATCTAGTTGGGATGTTATCTTTCTCTGTGCTTTTTTTGTAGGAGATTTTTTAATATAACCAAACAAAGTTAAGAATGGATACATCTTACCATCCACAATCTGGTGGACAAACATAGGTTGTTAACAGATGATTGGCATCATATTTACGATGCTTTGTTATGGAACCACCACGTACATGGAGTCGTTATCTATCATGGGCAGAGTTTTCTCCTAATTAAAACGGGCTTCAACTCATCCACAATATCTACCCTATTCAACGTTGTTTATGGTATGGACCCTCAATCAATTTCTCCTTTTT
This sequence comes from Solanum lycopersicum, assembly GCF_036512215.1. Taxonomy (NCBI): domain Eukaryota; kingdom Viridiplantae; phylum Streptophyta; class Magnoliopsida; order Solanales; family Solanaceae; genus Solanum; species Solanum lycopersicum. The sequence continues at coordinate 29,449,371 of NC_090809.1, forward strand.
TCATAGAGAAACACACATTGCTGAATTTGAAGAACAACTTTTGAATCATCATACCAAGCTGAAAATTCTCAAAGATAACCTTTTAGAGGCTCAAAATCGAATGAAACAGCAATCTTATTCTCATAGTCGAGATGTTACCTTTAAAGTTGGAGATTAAGTCTTTCTAGGTGTTCAACCTTACCATCAACGTTCTTTGTCTTGGCGCAGGTCTGAAAAATTGTCACCTCAATTTTTGGGAACTGTAGCTTATGAACTCGAGATCCCTTCTTCTTCCAAAGTAAATCTGATTTTTCATGAATGTTTTCTCTATCAATTTCATGGTCAACAAGCTATTATACCTCCATTCTCTCTTCCTCTAAATGAAGATTGGGAACTCCCCATATCTCCTACCAAGATTCTTGCACATCGTTGGGTTAAAGAAGTTTGTTCTTCTTCGTTGGAACTACTTGTTCAATGCTTGACTGTTTGCTTGAAGAAGCTAGTTGGGAAAATTATGATCTCATTGCAGATCAGTTCCCTTCTTTTACCTTGAGGACAAGGCGACTTTTCAGGGGAGATGCAATAATACGAGCATTGATACGAATTCTCCTTTAAGGACTTACACTAGAAGAATGTATAGGCGAGCAGCATCTAGGGTCTTAGTTTATATATCTTATGTTTCTTTTTTTAAAATAGGATAAAATAGTAAGCATGATTTTCTATTAGCTAAAGTTATTACTAGTAACAACAATTATCTAGAGCAGTAATTGTTTTTATATCTATCCATTATGAGTTATCTTTATGTGTATTTTAGGGGAATTCCTTAAAGGAATATATATTATTATTGTCTTTGAATATAAAGATTTGTCCACTCCATATACACATTGTTATTGGTTAATGCACCGTTAAATATTCTTGAACTTTATTAAACCAGTAAATTTTCATTTCTATCATGTTTTTTTAATTTCTAACAGTATGCCCTCTTGGTGTCATGTTGCTTTTGATCCTGAAGGGACTGTAAGGTAACTAACTATCATATTTGTCTATTACAAGTCGATATCAGTATCAATGTGTCTACCACTTGTCATACCTGTATCCTTAATAATCTCTAGGGAAAACTTACACAATTAGATTTAAGTTCTTAATTTGGAGGTGTGACCTCAATCCATAGAACATGCCTTAATATTCCTAGGTCCTTCATCTAGAAATGTTGAAATTACTGATAATAACTAATTCGTATTCTCTATTAAAGTGATCTTGATATTTCATTAGTTTTGAAGCATAGTTGATATTTCATTACTTTTGAAGTATACCTAATACTCCTGGATAAAAAATAAATTAGTAAAATTTATGATTTTATTAGATTCTCTTTGGGGAGCATGCAAAGAGGAAAATTGATAACAAATAATAGATGAACAAACTACTAAATAAAGACAATTGTAGAAAATTTGGGTCCACTCATAAAGGAGTCCGGAGCCAAAAAGATAAAACAATTTGTCGAAAGTTCCAAAAGAAAAAAAAAATTCATTTCTTAACCAGAAGAGAAACTTTTTAATGGTTAAACTTACATCATAGAAATTAGGGTGACTGTCAAAAGGCACAAGAATTTCATGCGCACTACAAGGCACAGCTACAATGTGCCATACAAGTTTCTGACGGCCTGCACCTTATAAGGCGCAAGTACTGAACTAGCTCTAAAAGCATTCATTCAAATAAATACAAATTAATTTAGAGTATGGCTTAAAAAGGGATACCAGAGAAAATAATAAATAAGATTTTTTGTTTCAAAAAATTAGCTTATTGAATATGTGGTACCTAAAAATATGTAAATATTATAGCAGCATAATTTAGACCTTATATCCCTTTTAATATGTTCCGACTTTTGTTTATTCGTTAAAAGAGCAACATGTTTATATAATTAGAAATTATGTTAAGTCTTAAAATTAAGCCGTGCAAATAGTTTCCTGTTTTACTAAAATGGATATATGAAACAGCCACATAGAAAAGTAATTAGGTGAAGTGTGACCTTAGCCACCGGCTAAACATTGGATTAGCTGAGAGTATTTTTAGTAATTTTTACACTTTACAACTAAAGGTCTTTATTTTAATTTGGTAGGAGGTCGCATACTACCTGCGCCTTACAAGGTGCAGGCCATCATAAACATGTAAGGTGCATGGCTGTTAATTCAAGTGTAAAAAAGTTTCCCTTGTGGTTCTAAAATGAAGTTTGTTGAATTTTTCAATTTTTGATAATTTTATATCCTTTAGTCTTCGGACTCCCCATTAATGGTGGTTTTATGGATCGTTAGGGCTATTAAGTTTACCCTATTAATTTTCTATACATAGAAGTATTGAAAACATGTTTGAACCAGATGCAAACTATTGGATTCTTCCCCAAACCATTAGCGTCTTTAAAAATACCTCTCTACTTGACTTACTAAATTTAAATATATTTCTCTTATTTCATACACATAAACATTTTATTCACGAGCGTACACATATAATTTTCTATTGATGAGGCTTGTATATATATAACATACTGAGGGACAATCAAATTACCTAGTTTTTGACATTATCCTTATGTGATTTTGTAATTCATTGTCTACTTTTTTTTATGTGCAGATGTTTCTAGTTTAAGTGTTTAATAAGGTACGTGCAAAAGACCAATAATAATTCTAAAGGAAGAAAAAAAACGTGCATCTACAAAGTTGCACGATCATGTAACCTGTAACACCCCGTAGCTAAAACAGACAAAAAATTAGTTTTTCAGAAAAATCTGCAGTTGCTACAACCGGTGTCATCGACGGATCGTAGCCTGAACCACGGTCCGTCCTGCACAACCGTTGGTGGTTTACAAATCCCAAATATTTCGGCGTACAAAAATTTGTTAAGTCTTGGACGATGGACGGACTTACGGTCCGTAGTCCATGATTGTAAATCAAGACTCCCTTCAACCACTCTCGGACAGGAGCTATGAATGACCAGCATTGTTTATAGGTGGACCTACGGTTCGTAGGTGGAAAATTTGCAGCCAGTTAAGGGGAAATGCAGTTGGGTCAACTTAAAATGATCATAACTTTTAGCACAAAATGAATTAAGTCTCCCATGACCTACCCACATATAGATAATTGAATTATCTTTCCATAGCCACAATCCTTTCTAAAATAAGACCAAAGAGTAAAAAGAAATACCCATTTAAGTACAGGTCTTATGAACAGGCCCTTACGACAGACCCAACGCCGGCGCATCAGGCGCACGATGGACCGTCAGTCCTGGCCGTCGTGAGGCTTGACAACAACCTTCTCAGGGGTCTTTTGACATTTCCCACTCTGTTTAAACCCTAAGTTACGTTGTTTTGACCCTATATCATCAGATTTTATTCATTTTAAGCCTAGAAACATAAATAAAACATATCCAAGTACGATATTTAAATTAAAACATAGAAATTTGAAGCAAGAGGGGAGAAAAAAGCTCAAGAACCCTAGTTCAAAAATGCCAGAAGCTCCAACAGTTCCTACCCCGAAACATAAGTACTTTTTCGTGGATTTCATCCCCAGGAATGTGGGATTCCACTAGTGGGTTCCTTTAACCCATTAGGTCCTTAGTTTAAGTCAATTCTTGATTCTATTATCATGATTCAACCTAGGGTTTCTAGAACTTTGATATAACTTCATGAATTTATTAAATATATGTTCCAAATATGATTATCATGTTATTACTCAGTTTATCGCATTAATTTCAGAACCCTAGCTTTGTATTTCTTTAGTTATTGAATTACACATGCTAGGTCACATATTTCAAACACTTCAGATATACATGTCTCATTTATAAATGCATAATTACCAGATTAATTGTTGCATTCTCTGTTTGCATGTTAAGTTTTGAGCTATCCAGTATTTACAGAAATTCACAAATAATCAGTTAATTTACAGAATTCACAGGGAGTAGCATAATACAGTGTCGGACTAGGGTTCAGCGTACCCAATAGTCAAGAACTACTAGCCATGTAGGTTATAAGTCCCCTATGTGGGCAATCAGTTTAGTGATCACGCCAGCATGCCTTTATTCCTTTGACAGGGTATATTGGGTCCTCTCGATGGGGCGTATACATCGGACTCCACATTTCGCTCATGTGGCTTTATTATCAGTTATTAGTAGTTTCCACAGTTCAGTCAGACTCTGTGCGTTGATGATTTATCAGTATATTCAGTATTCAGTTTTAGCATGTCATAAATTGGTCACTGCATCAAGTTAGCTCAGAAATCAGCACATAACGTTAAGATTATTATATTTGTTTTTGTGCTTGTTCAGTTATGTTTTATTTTAGCTTTAGTCTCTCCTACTTACTCAGTACCATTAAAGTACAAACGCATACGTGCGCTACATCTTCTTGTGATGTAGGTTCAGGTTCTCAGCATCCAGATCATGCATAGATCGATTTCCCTATCTCAAGTTCAGCAGATTCAGTGGTGAGTCCTCATTCTCCGAGGACAACAATCATGAGTTTCATTTCATTCTTTAGTCATTACTTTAAGTTTTTGCTAGATTTAGCTGGTTCTTGTCCCAGTAGTCTAGTCTAGTTTAGAGGCTATTTTAAGACATAGATAGATTCAGCTTAGTAATGAGTTAATATTTCTTTTGTATTAAACTCATTGTTTTTAAATATCTCAGTTATAGAATATGTGTATTCCCCATATTTTGTTTTTAAGTATGATTTAGCTTCCGCAACAGTTTATTTTCTTTAGTATGCTCATGATTATGCCAGAAGGGATAGGTTGTGATCACTTGTGGTCTTAGGTTCTGTGCCCGTGTCTCAGGGGTAGCAGGGACTTACAAAACTTTGTATCAGAGCACTAGGTTCAAGAGTCATAAGTTGTCTGAAACAGGCGCACTAATTAGATTCCTTTTCATGGGTGTGTAGTTCACCACATCTAATGTTAGGGAGGCTATAAAGTGTTTTAGGAAAAACTTCACTTTCTTGATACTCTTATCATGCGTGAGGTATTATATTATTTCACTCTAGCTTGACGTTTGATGTTTCAGATCAAGCCTCCTCTTAGAGCTTTGGCAGGGACTTCTAATACACGTATTGCTAACACTGTTAATCTAGTACCAGATAAGGAAGTTCAAATGCATTGTTTCAGAATGTCAATTCAGCTTTTGGCTCAGAGTATGACCAACCACAACAATCAGTAGGTTCTAGTTCCTACTAATAGAAATGACCAAGCCAGAGTTAATGATTTTGTTTGGATGAATCCGCCTATGTTTTTAGGGTCGTAATTTGGTAAGGACCTACACAAGGTCATTGATGAAGTCAAATATATATATTGTTATAATGTAAGTAACGTGTAGTGATAGGTGAGATTTGCATCCTACAAACTCAAGGATGTGACTCACATATGGTTCACTCAGTGGAAAAACAACAAACACAACTTTATCTTATGTAACTTAGTATAGCACTCAAAATCAATGTCAGTCAAGAAACTCTCTCAGAACCCTTCTCAGTCTCTACACCAGTCGGTGACCCAGTTATAACTAGACGGGTATATAGAAATAGCCCTATCATAGTCTCTCATAAAGTCACCTCAACATATCTAGTAGAGTTAGAAATGGTAGACTTCGATGTCATTCTAGGCATGGATTGGTTACACTCATATTATGCCTTAGTCAATTGTAGAACTAGGATTGTTCGTTTTCCGTTTCAAGATGAACCAATCTTAGAATATGAGGGTAGTAGCCTAGCGCCTATGGGTCGATTTATTTCTTAACTTAAAGCCTAAAAGATGATATCAAAGTATTATCTCTATCATCTAGTTAGGGTTAAATATTCTAGCCTTGAAACCCCATTTCTTGAGTCACTTCCAGTAGTCTATGAATGCCCAGAAGAATTATCAAAACATCTTCCCGGGTTTCCTCCTGAAATGGAAATCGACTTTGGAATTGATCTTCTTCCAAATACCCAGCCTATTTCTATTCCTCCTTACAGAATGACTCCATCAGAGCTTAAGGAATTTAAGGAATTGAAAGAGAAGTTCGACGATGTTCTAGGTAAGGGTTTCATCAGACCTAGTATTTCACCATGGGGTGCACCAGTATTGTTCGTAAAGAAGAAAGATGGTTCTCTCATAATGTGCATTGACTATAGACAGTTGAACAAGTTAACAATCAAGAATAAGTATCCCATCCCCAGTATTGATGACTTGTTTACTAACTTTAGGGTGCTAGTCATTTCTAAAAGATAGACCTCAGATCGGGTTATTATCAGCTGAAAGTTAGAGATAGTGACATTCGGAAAATAGCCTTCAGAACTCGGTATGGTCATTATGAATTTGCATTTATGTAATTTGGACTAACCAAATCATCAGCTTTCATGGATTTGATGAATAGAGTGTTCAAACCGTACTTAGACTTGTTCGTTATCGTCGTCATTGATAATATCCTCATTTACTCTAGCAGTGTAGAAGAACATGCAAGTCATTTTAGAGTTGTTCTGCTGACTCTCAAATATCGCCAGTTATTAGCTAAGTTTAGTAAATGTGAGTTTTTCTTGCAATCTGTTGCTTTCCTTGGTCATATTGTATCTAGCAAAGGGATCCACGTAGATACACAAAACATAGAAATAGTGAAACAATGGCCCAGACCTACCTCTAATGCAGATATCTAAATTTTCTTAGGTCTAGCAGGTTATTACAGAAGGTTCATGGAAGGATTTTCATCTATAGCCTCACTAGTGACTAGGTTGACTCAGAAGCTGGTCAAGTTCCAATGGTCAGATGATTGTGAGAAAAGCTTCACAGATTTGAAAAGTAGATTGACTATCCTGTCTTGACTATACCAGAGGGTTCAGATGAGTATGTGATCTATGGCGATGCATCTAGAGTTTTCCTTGGTTGTGTGTTAATGAAAAGATATAGGGTTATATATCATGCCTCTAGAAAGATTAAGGTGCATGAGAAGAACTATCAAACTCATGACCTCGAGCTTGAACCAGTGGTGTTTGCACTCAAAATATGGAGACACGACTTGTATCGTACTCATGTAGATGTGTTCAACGATCATAAGAGTCTTCATTATGTGTTCACCCAGAAAAAGTTGAATATTCTCCAGATGAGATGGCTTGAGTTCCTTAAGGATTATGGTATGAGTGTGCATTACCATACTGGAAAGGAGAATGTAGTGGCCGATGCTCTTAGTAGATTATCTATGGGTAGTATAGCCCATGTTGAGGAAAAAAGAAAGAATCTAGTGAAGGATGTTCACAGGCTTGCTCGCTTGGGAGTTCGCCTTATGATCATATCAGACAGCGGTGTAACAGTTCAGAATGGGACAGAATTGTCTTTGGTAGTGGAGGTTAAGGAAAAGCAAGAGAGTGATCCGATCATGATTGAACTAAAGTGTGTAGTCAACAATTAGAGAGTGGATGTTTTCTCCCAAGGGAGAGATAGTGTACTTCGCCGCCAAGATAGAATATGTGTTCCTCATGTGGGAGAGTTGGTACAGCATATTCTTGCAGAAGCTCATAACTCCATGTATTCTATTTATCCAGGTGCCACTAAGATGTACCGCAATCTGCGGGAATTCTATTGGTGGAATGGCATGAAGAAGGATATAGGAGACTTTGTGAGTAAGTTCCCTAATTGCCAGCAAGTCAAGGTAGAACATCAGAAACCAGGAGGTATGCCTCAAGATATTGATTTTCCTACTTGGAAGTGGGATGTGATCAATATGGATTTTATCACAAGGTTACCTCGTACTCGCATACAACATGACTCAATTTGGGTGATAGCTGATAGGATAACTAAGTCTTCTCGCTTTTTGGCGGTCAAGACTACATATTCGGCAGAGGACAATGTAAAGCTTTACCTTACTGAAATTGTTAAATTGCATGGGGTTCCTATGTCTATCATCTCAAATAGAGGTCCTCAGTTTACCTGTAATTTCTTGAAGTCATTTCAAAAAGGTCTTGGTTCTCAAGTTAACCTTAGTACAAAATTTCATACACATATGAATGAGCAGGCAAAGCGTACCTTTCAGACCTTAGAGGATATGCTGAGATCTTGTGTGATCGATTTCAAAGGTAGTTGGGATGATCACCTTCCTCTTATTGAGTTTGCCTACAATAATAGCTACATTCATGCATTCAGATGGCCCCTTAAGATGCTTTATATGGGTGTAGATGTAGATCTCCTATTGGTTGGTTTGAAGTAGGTCAAACAGCTTTGATAGAGCCTGATTCAGTCCTTTATGTTATGGAGAAAGTACAACTCATTAGAGATAGACTTAAGACAGCCAAAAGTTGTCATAAATCTTATGCAGATGTAAGAAGAAGGGAACTAGAGTTCTAAGTTGATGATTGGGTTTGTCTGAAAGTCTCAACTATGAAAGGGGTGATGAGATTTTGAAAGAAAGGGAAGCTCAGTCCTAGATATGTAGGCCCTTACAAGGTCTTGAAAAGGATTGGCAAGGTGGCATATGAGTTAGAGTTACAACAAAATTAGCAGCAGTGCATCTGCTCTTCCACATCTCACTCTTGAAGAAGTGTGTGGGTGACCCAGCCTCTATAGTGCCATTAGAGAGTGTGACGGTGAAAGATAGTCTTTCTTATGAGGATGTACCAGTTGAGATTCTTGACCGTCAGTTAGAAGGTGAAGAAACAAAGAAGTCGCTTAAGTCAAGGTTTTGTGGATGAGTTAGTCCGTAGAGGGAGCTACTTAGGAAGAAGAAGCAGCCATGAAAGCCAAGTATCCTTACCTTTTTCCTTCTGATTCCACTCCAGCTTGAGGTAATAGTTCCTCTTTTGTTTTATAGTCATTCATGCATAAATTCAGTTTTAGAATCATGTTCCTCAGTTTGTACTTTATTTTTAGAGTAATTACATATACTCAGAACTCAATTCAGTCACAACTCAGTTCTCACTCTTTAGTAGTGGGGTTTGCATCTCTCTCCCTCTATTTCAACTATTTTAGTCATAATTCGAGGACGAATGTTCCCAAGGGGGAGATAATGTAACACTTCATAGACAAAACAGACCAAAAATTAGTTTTCAAAAAAATATGCAAGTGCTACAAACGGTAGCATCGGCAGTCCGTAGCCTAAACCACGGTCTATCCTTCAAAACCGTCGATGGGATCAGAAACTTCCTAAAATTTCAGCCTAGAAAAATTGGCTAAGTCTTGGACTACGGACGGACTTACGGTCCATAGGTCAAACGACAGTCCGTAGTCCATACCGTCCATCCAGAATCCCTTCAACCACTCTACGACAAGAGCTATGGATGACCAGCACGATTCGTAGGTGGACCTACGGTCTGTAGGTCTAACCGTAGATGGAAAATTTGCAGACAGTTAAGGGGAAATGAAGTTGGGTCAACTGAAAATGATCGTCACTCTTATCACAGAAAGAATTAGGTCTCCCATGATATACCCACTGATAGATAATCGAATTATCTTTCTATAGCCACTGACCCTGCTAAAATCAGACCTGTGAGTAAAAATATATGCCCATTTTAGTAAAGCCTATCGAACAGGCCCTTACAACGTACCAAATGATGGGGCGTTGAGCGCACGACGGACTGTCAATCCTGGCCATCATGAGAACCAACAGCAACCTTTCAAGCGGTCTTTATGACATTTCCACTCCGTTTAAACCCTAAGTTACGTTGTTTTGACTTAATATCATCAGCTTTTAGTTATTTTAAGCCAAGAAAAATAACTAAAACATATCCCAGTCAAATCATTAAATCAAAACATAGAAAATTAGAAGCAAAAGAGGAGAAAAAACCTCAGGAACCCTAGTTCAAGAACGCCACAAGCTCTAGCAGTTGCAGCCCCGAAACTTAAGTAGTTTTCCGTGGATTTCATCACAAGGTACTTGGGATTTCACTAGTGGGTTCATTTCACCCATTGGGTCCTTTGTTTCAGTCAATTCTTGATTCTCTTATCATGATTAATCCTAGGGTTTCTAGAACATTGATATTACTTCATGAATTTATTAAATACATGTTCCAAATAATATTATCATGGTATTACTCACATTATCGCATGAATTTCTGAATCCTAGCTTTGTATTTCATTAGTTGTTGAATTACACATCCTAGGTCATATATTTAAGACACTTCAGATATACATGCCTCAGTTATTAATGCATAATTACCAGATTAATTGTTGCATTTTCAGTTTGCATGTTCCGTTTTGAGCTATCCTGTATTAATAGAAATTCACATATAATCAGTTAATTTAAAGAATTCATTGGGAGTAGCAAAATACCGAGTTGGACTAGGGTTTAGCGTACCCAGAAGTCCTAGAACGAGCCATGTAGGTTGTAAGTCCCCTCTGTGGGCAATAAGTTTAGTGATCACGCCAGCATGTCTTTATACCTTTGGCAGGGTATATTGGCTCCTCTAGATGGGGCGTATACATCAGACTCCACATTTAGCTCATGTGGTTTTATTATCACTTATTAGTAGCTCCCACTATTTAGTCAGACTCTTTGCATTGACCATTTATTAGTATATTCAGTATTCAGTTTCAGCATGTCGTAAATTGGTCATTGCATCCAGTTAGATTAGAAATCAGCAAATCACATTCAGATTATTACACTTGTTTTTGTGCTTGTTCAGTTATGTTATATTTCATCTTTACTCTATCCTACATGCTCAATACCTTTCAAGGACTGACATATACGTGTGCTACATCTTCTCGTGATGTAGTTTCAAGTTCTATGCATCTAAATCACGCATAGATCGATTTCCCTATCTCCAGTTAGCAGATTTAGTGGTGAGTCCTCATTCTCCGAGGACAACAATCATGAGTTTAATTTCATTTTTTAGTCATTTAGTTTCAGTTTTTGCTAGATTTAGCTGGGTCTTGTCCCAGTATTTCTAGTCTACTTTAGAGGCTATTTTCAGTCATAGTTAGATTCATCTTGTATTGAGTTAATATTTCTTTTGTATTAAACTCATTGTTTTCGAATATCTTAGTTATAGAATATGGGTATCCCCCATCTTTTCATTTTTAGTATGATTTAGCATCCATAAGGGTTTATTATCTTTAGTATGCCCATGATAATACCACCAGGGTTAACTTGGGATCACTTGTGGTCCTAGGTTCCTAGTCCGCATCTCGGGGGTAGCTCGTGGCATTACAAAGCTTCAAGCCATCGGCGTGCAACAAACAAGAATGAAAAATATGCAACTAGTCCTTCGTGTGTTTGTCGCGCTTTAAAGCTCCCAACTACGCACCCCTACGGGAAAATAAAAGAATGTTGATGGTCCTCCGCACACTAGTCGAATACCCAAGTGCCTAACTTTACGGCCCACACATCATGAGGTGTGCAAAATATTTTAAAAAATTCATGAGAGACTATATGTTACATGATGTTGGAATTTATACCAAAGATAAGTTATCAAGAAAAAGAGCAATTAAAATGGCTAAGTTACTACGTACAAAAGGAAAAAACAGTACAACACTCAAATCCAAAATGAAAGTTGATATTTAGAGTTTGGTCGCTATGTGTTTTGTTTATCCTTATTCTCAGTAAACATATTCCCATTCTTGGAGTAGTTTTTAGAGGGTATTGGACAAACATTTTTTATTAATGAATATGTTGGGATTCTGATTTTCATTTCTTATAATTGAACTCGTTGCAGGAGTTTGAATTGAATTGCTACAATGTTCATTATCTTTTTTGTTAACAAAAATAATATCTTATAAATATTATTGCATAATCTTGTATGAAATTTGATTAATATATTTTCTCGTAACTTATTGAAAGATATTATTGTTTGATATCTTATCTTGACCAACGATGCTAACCTATGGTTTGAGAGTCTGCGATAGGCGATAGTTTAGTAACCCAACCAAGGGTTGGGGTAGTGTCTTAAGTGAGCGGTTCTGAGATAATTGTAGTTAAATTAGAATTTTATTATAATTACTCATAGCTAAAGGGATTTAGAATAAAATCAGGTCAAATAAAAAGGGCGACAAGAAAGTGTCAAATATCGTAAGGGGTTTTTTTCACAAGTAAAGTAAAAACAATAAAATAATAAGAAAAATCAAGAAAGGGGAGAAGTACTTGAGGGTGTGAACACAATACAAGGTGATATGGATAGTTGGGTACTTACTTTAGATAGGAAATTTTCAAGATACTAGTGACTAGGCTAACCTTTAGATGGAAATAAGTTCCCTCTCGGGAAACTTATCCCGTTTCTATTCTACTCCACTCAGACACCCATATTCCGCAGGAAGGCATGCCTATGCCTTACTCCACTCACTCTCTCAATTTAATTGCTAAAATATTGAATTTTTTCTTACCTTCTCTTGCTGAACCTTATTTTGGACCCACTCCTCAGGCCATCAGACTAGTGCTCTTGGTTTCGCGAACTGCGTGTGGGGAAAGCTAAAAACACATAGGTAAGTTTGTATTTGCAACTAAAAACGCATTAAATTTAACCACAACTACTAGGTGAAATCACCATTAAAATACATCTAACCTAGGAAGCAAGACCCAACCATATTATGAAAACATATTTTCTAAATCACACCCAAGGAAATGGGGGTTTTATCACTACCTGAGTCTACACCGTGGACGTGGCCGACACTCAAGACAATTTTGTTTCCCTGAACACTCATCCAACCTTACTAGAAGTGGAAGACTAACTTAAGCATTCAAAAACATAAAACTAAAATAAAAATTCTATAAGCTCAACTTCACAAAGATTTAACTGAAAAGAAAACTGTGAATAATAAAACATATTCCATTCAATACAAAATAAGAAACTTAAATATTTTTAAAAGATCTGGAAAAATAAATGATTACTAAAACCTCCTCAACTATACTTAAAATCTATGAAGCTGCAATCTGATGATGATGGAATTGTAAATGAAAAATAAATGCAATCCTCCAGAAGCAATGAGTCTTACTAAAGCTAACTCGGACTCTCGGATATTTCAATGAAGCTAATTTTGATGATCCTTAATACATGTGTCTCCATCATCAAAAAATGCAGACCAAATGACTTAGTACGTGGAATATACGAGCATATGATAGGAGTAGTAAAGCATAAACATAACCTTGAATTTGATAAAAAGAAACATATTTACCTCTTTTTATACTTACTCAACTTAAGGAATACTAAACTTACATATCTCAAAAGTACTCTAAGATAAGATACTAAACTCAGAGATTAGATTTAAATTTGAAATATATGATACTCGACTTAATGAAGAACATATAAACTCAAGATAATAAACTACAAATACTCAACTCTTGATACATAACTGAAGTAACTGATATATAAAGCAATAAGCAATTCAAAAGAAGTGCAAAATAAAGAAATCTTGTATAAAAACATGAAGTCAACTCATATTCATAATATCATAAAAGACATACCACGCTCCCTCTCAAAAACTACTTGTGCTATGCATGAATGAATTTTTATACCCCTATTCATACTGAGTAGAACCCTTTGAGGAACCATGCAATTACTACTGTGGGAATTTTTTCTAATCGACAACCACAATTATGAGCCTAAGTGGTGATAGAATGTTTTGACCATGATGCAAGAATTGTTCTACAATTTTCTTTCATATAGAAAACATAACTTAATGGATGAACTAGTTTAAACTAAGTGATCATATAAAATGTATAACCCTCTACTACACATGAAGACTACATGGTTTATGGAAACTTGAGTTATCTGAACTCGCATGCCCATATCGGTGTTCAATAATACTTCAAAAATATACTTAGCTTATTAGTTTGTAAAAACAAAACTCTTTCTTTGGTTTGAGATAATTACTCAAAACATAGCTTAAAAACTCTCTTTTGGAATCGATGTTCCCTTTCATTCTTAATTGTGAAAAAAATTAAACTCTTTGATAATGTATAGTTCCCATATACTTCTTTTAAGAAATGACATAAATCTTTACCTTTTAGTCAACTTGAACTTTAAGTCTTTAAAACAAAGTGAAAACATTTTTGAAAGACTTTTGAAAACTTTATAAGATTTATTTTGACTTCTTCTTAATTTCTAGAATTGACTCTTAATTTTCCTTGAATTGTAGTGTGGATTCAAAGTTCATGATTTCATATTTATGGATGATTTCATGATTTTTAACTTTGAGGGTTCATGCAGAATTTTGATCATGAGCTATTCAACTCAAGGACTCAAAGACACTTCTCATCTGAAGATTGTTCGGTCTATAGTGTTCATGCAGGATTATGGACATGAACAATTCAATTCAAGGACTTCATGGGGGTTCATGCAGGATTATGGACATGAACAGTTCAATTCAAGGACTTCATGGATATTATGTTATGGTACCGTGATTGAAAATAAAATAAAATAAAATGTGTTAGACATTAATTACTCAAGACTTAGAAATTGAAGATGCTACTCCTTCTCAAACATGATAAACTTATGGAGTCATTGCTGAATTTATGGGCATGAACGACTTAACTAGAAGGTCTACATAACTACATGGAACTCATGTGTACGATTCTTCTCATTCTCTGACTTACTTTCTTAAAACATAGTTTGAATCAATAGTTCATCATAAAGGATTCACATTTGAACTCAAAGAATATCTTGAACTCTACTCTTGAATCTCTCTTGAATGTAAATTCTGAAATTAAGAGTTATGGTTTATAATATGAAGGACCTTTATAAAATATAGCAATTTAATGATAAGGAATAGAAATTTTAAAAGAAACATGAACTCAGGAACTCAAAATCAACATATCTCAAGAATAGTCAAATCGATGGAAAATATCCTTGATTACTCTTTTACAAATTGAAAGTTTATTTAAAGTGTGAGGCCGAACTAGTCAACACTATGATAGCCCTACATACTTAAAAAAAAGTTTTTTCAATAATCTTGAATAAGAACATTATTAGAAGTCTTGAGAATCTAGCTTGAAGGTAAACAATGAAGAAAACCTTTCTTCAGATTCTTGACTTTGTTTCTTGAAATCTCGATAACCAAGATTTTTTAAGTTCATTAGTGATTCGTAATTGTATGGAGGAACATGAGTTATAAAGAATATAATTCTTGGACAAAATATACCTTGACGTAAAATCTTGAAAATAGATTGAATAAATCTTTAATAGAGTATTCTACATTTATTTTTCCTTAGGATTTTGTCTTAGAGTTCTATATATAAGAGTATGATGGATTAAACGATGAAAATCTGATTGTTTTGAGTTTTTCTTGAGTCAACAAATTTGTTTAGGATTTTCTTGTATATATAAATACATAAAGTTCTCTTTAATATTTTCCCGTATGTAAGTATGTAACAACACTTTATAGGTTACTAAAATAGTCATAACTTTCTACTCAGAAATTGGATTGATGCAAAATTTGTGGTGTTGGAATGTAGATTCAAATACCATTAATTGGATAGGTTATGACTCACGCAACACTTTAAATTCTAAGAGATATGGTTATTTAAATTTTACCCAAGTAGAATCTTACATGAAAACATAAGGAAACTTGAAGAACATTTATCAAGAACTAATCAAGACCTTAAATACTTAAATTTCAAAAAAGAAATTATGCTGAAAACAACATGTTTGGTCTTTGGGTGAATTAACCCATCACTATGGAAGCTTACATTCCTGTTAGTAATTAAACCCATCGTCAATTTCAGCAACAAGAAACAAGAATCTAGATGAATGTTTTATCCTCTCCTTTCTTCTCCTTTTTTCTCTTATTTTCTGTCTTGAACTCTTAACTAAAACCCTAGGAATGTATTAGTATTATAAACTGAAACCGATCAGATAAGAACACTAACATACTGCTAAAAATGAATTAAATTTATTTGGGTTAGGAATAGTTCAAAATACCCCTGACAATGTTCGTCTAACTTTCCTTGACTGTACAAACTATCTTTAAAAGGCCATATCTCACTCATCCAAAATCAAAACATAGCAAACTCAACGGCGTAGGAAATATAATTAAAATATATTTTAGAGTGTATC
This sequence comes from Solanum lycopersicum, assembly GCF_036512215.1. Taxonomy (NCBI): domain Eukaryota; kingdom Viridiplantae; phylum Streptophyta; class Magnoliopsida; order Solanales; family Solanaceae; genus Solanum; species Solanum lycopersicum. The sequence goes on from NC_090809.1 coordinate 29,465,329, forward strand.
TTTTAGAACACTTAAATCATCATGTTCTAGTAGTTATGGTTGTTTGAAGTTGACCAAAAACTCATACTTAGCTTAACCCTCCAAATTTAAGATTTTTGTAATTTCTAATTTAGTTATTTTAGAAGTCAAGGTGCTATATCTAATGTCCTAAACATAATACTATGGAAATTTTTTATTACTTGGCAAAAACATACTCACTAAGAAGGATGGATTGAGTCTTAGTTCAAATTTTTTTGGGGTTTTACAATATCTTACCCTGGGGATCATTCGTCCTTGAATGATTGTTGGACTTTGTATGGAATGGGTTACTCTTACTAAGGTCTGCATGTAATTTTATGTTCTTACTACATTTAAGCTTAACCCAAATCCTTAATTTTGGTGAATCTCATCCAAAAACGATTACTCTTTACCACAAAATTCAATTTATATCAACACCCACAAAATCTGTATCTGTAACAACATCACATTAAAGCTTAGTAGACTAAAAAAATTTACTACTAAAAGGACCTTTGAAAAATATCTCCCCCAAACACTAGGAAGTCATTAATATCTTAATCTCAAACAATTGACTTGATTTCTCATCTTATAATCGCTCCCTTAGGTCAAAAGTTGACACTTGAAAGGTATGAACCTATTCCATAGAAACTAGTCTACATCATCGTTTACTCTAACAATCAGCAAAAGCTTACCTCGTAACTACCAAATTCTCGAGAAGCTGGTGCCAAGAAAATTTCTAAGGTGATTCTAATAACCTCTTCTGTTTACGTACCTTCTCAATAGGCCTATAAATGATCTTGATTCTCTTTTGACATAGTGACACTTCACTTCCTTTATCTAGCGGTTAAGGTTTCTCAATTGTACCACTCATATTTATTGCATTTAACATCGCCATTCCTCACTTACTATATTTCTAGTCTTATAGCTCTAATATCTAGTCTAAGATCATAACCCTCGTGTTGCCATTCTTTTGATCATGACTCTTATATCAAATTCAATCTTGATGTTATTACTGAATCTGAATATCAACATGATTGCTATAGTATACTATACCTCATTAATAGACAAGTTCTATAACATCCAGAACATCATGAACCTCTCAAGCAAATCATAAGCGTAACTTTTATCTATCACTTTTGAATATTTTGTCTCTTATATTCAACACATACCTTGGTCTTTACTAACACAATGACGCATCGTCATATTACCGATTTTTCGTTAAGGTGTACACAAACTCATATTTACAAGCAACTCTTACACAACCTTCTACCTTGATATCTTCACAACTCATCACTTCATAGTACACCCATATGGGAAAAAAACTTCATTCATAACTTATTAGGTGCCTGATTATACAAACATAGTATGAAAAAACACAATCTCCATACTTAGATAAATAAACCTCAACATAGTATTCTCTTAACATAAGATGAACTATTTACTAATTTTGTTCATAATCTCGTAGCTCATGCTACCTTTTCATGTGAAAAAACTACATAAGCTCTAAACATACGTCCTCACGAAGATCCCAACTAAAACAAGACTTAAATAAAAGAGTAGAGATCTCTTCAAGATCAAACGCACGAAGATCCCAACTAAAACAAGACTTACTCTTGGTCTTCTCTCAAGCCCCTCTAGATTCTCATGAATTTCTCAATTATTTTTATAGCAATAACTAATCCATAATGATCTTTAAACTTTACTTTTTAACAAACACTATTATGATAGGTAATCTAATGAATCTAAGAACGCACGAGTAAGAATAAAATCTCTATGACATATATCTATTACACGATTAAGAGTTTGAAACAAGGGAACTTTTAATAAATGCCCGTAGTTCCTCATTTATAGATTTTCGGCCCTCCAAACAAAGAAAAATATCCTACTTGACACGTCTTCATAAACACCCTGCGACATTTGAAATAAATACTCTGATACCAAGTTCATCACGATCCGAGTCTATACCTTGGATGTGGCCGAAACTCAAGAACTATTGCTAGTCTCCAAACGAACACTCATACTAGCTAACTACAAGCGAAGAATAACTTTAGCATGCAAAAGCTTAAAACTAAAATAAAAATTCAATAAACTCCACTTTACAAAGCTTTAACTCAAAAGAAAGCTCAAAATAATAAAATATATTCAATTCATCTTAAATAGGAAGCTTATGTATTTAAAATATCCGATAAAATAAATGATTAAAATAGAGTCCTGAACTATAAAGACTATCTATGAAGACTCTTATTGATAATGATGGAAGTCAAGACAAGACCTATGACATACTAACTAAAGTAAAAAGGAAATGAAATCCTCTGGAAGTATGGAGTCTCACAATATAAAACCAAAACTCTCGGGTGTATCCCGATTATATATGTGTGCATAGTCAAAAGATTCAGAACAAATTGCTCAATGCGTGGAATCTACGAGCAAGTAAGAGAAATTTTCAAGAAAAATTATACGCTTGAACTTGATAAAAAGGAAACATAGTTACCTTTTTTTTATCTTTAGCAACTCAAGGAATACTAAAGGATACTTAAAACTCATCAACACACTTAACTCAAAAATACTTAAGGATATGATATTCAACTCAGTGATTAGCTAATAAATTTCAAATATATGATACTCATCTGAATGAAGCACAAATCAACTAAACATACTCAATTTAGATACTCAACTCGAAATACTCAACTTCTGATACTTAGATGATTTCATATAAATATTAAGAAGTTTAAAATTAGTGCAACATAAAGTAAAGTTGTTTAAAAACATGACGTCAACTCATCATCATAATATCATAAAAGACATACCATTATCCTTCTCAAAGTCAACTTAAATAATCCATTAATAAAGTCATGTACCCCATTCATAGTAAGTCAAACCATTTGAGGGTGGACTATTCAATTACTACCGTGGGAGTTTCTTTAACCAACAACTACCATTATGCGCCGAAGTTGTGATATACCATCTTTCCCACGCTGCGAGAACTATATTATACTTTGTCGTCATATAGAATGCTTAAGTTAGTAGATCCATCAACTTAACTTAAGTGATCATCTAAAAAGTATGATCCTTTGTTAACCATGATGGTTACATGGTTTATGGATACTTGAGTTATCTGAACTCGCATTTTCCATATCGGTGCTCCATACTACTACCAAAATATACTTAGATCATTAGTTTGTAAATATAGACCTTTTTCTTTGGTTTGAGATAATTAGTTTAAAAATAGCTTATCATCTCTCTATTGAAATTGATGTTCCCTTTCTTTCTCAAGTATCAAAACATTTAAATCTTTTGGAATACATAGTCCCCATATACTTCTATTATTAGAGGACTTCAATCTTTACTCTTTACTCAACTTGAACTTTACGTTTTTAAAAGAAAGTGAAACATTTCTGAAATACTTTTGAATAACTTTTTTAACTTTTACCTTGACTTTCTCTTAACTTGTAGAGTTGACTCTTAACTGTCCTTGAATTGAAATATGGACTCATGGTTCATGATGTAATGTTATAGATATTTCATGTGTTCAACTTTGAGGGTTCATGCAGAATTATGAGCATGAACTACTCAACTCAAGGACTCAAAGACATTTCTCATCTCAAGACTATTCGACTTCTATGGCTCATGTAGAATTATGGGAAAATTAAAGTCAAGTACTTCACGGATAACATGTTCTGGTCCAATGATTAGAAATATAAACTCAAATATTTTAGAAACTTATTACTCAAGAGATAGAGCTTGAAGATGCTACTTTCAAAGATGATCAACCTATGGAGTCCATGCAGAATTAATAGGCATGAACAACTTGACTCGAAGGTATACATAACTACATGGATCTCATGTGTATCACTCTTCTCATTCTATGAGATACTTCTTTAAAGCACAATTCAAATTTGTAGTACTTGATCTTAAAGAATTCACATTTAAACTAAAAGACTTTCTTGAACTCCACTTTTAACTCTCTCTTGAAAGTAAATTATGAATTTAAGATTTATAATTTATAATAGGAAGGACTTCAATAAAAATATAACAACTTGATAATTAGGAATATAAATTTTAACAGAAACATGAACTCAAGAACTCAAAATCAACTTATCTCAAGAATACTGGAATCAAGGGAAAATATCCTAGACTGCTCTTTTACTATCTAAATGTATATTTAGGGTGTGAGGAAAACCTAGTCCAGCACTATCATAGACTTAAATACTTAAAAATAATAAGTTTGTTGAAGAATTACTTTATTAGAAGTCTTGAAACCCTAGCTTGAAGGTAAATAAACAAGAAAACCTTTCTTGAGATTCTTGAATTAGATTCTTCAAATCTCTATGTCCAAGATTTATCATTTTCATTAGTGATTTATAGTTTTTTGGAGGAACTTGAGTTAGACAAAATTCGTCAAGAAAACTTACCTTGAAGAAGAATCTATATTAAAGATTGAAAGAATATTCAATGAAGCAGAATGATGGATTAAAAGTTGACATTTGATTGGTTTGAGCTTTTTCTTATTAAAGAAGTTAGTTTAGGGATTTCTTCGTTTTAAAAAAACAAAACTAACCCGTTTTAATATTTTCTGGTTTGCTGATTTGTAACAATACTGTATAGGTTCTAAAATACTTGTAACTTTATATTCAGAAGTTTGATAGATGTAAAATTGGTGGCATTGGAAAGTAATTCAAATAACTTTAACTAGATAGGTTATGACTCACGTAAATCCTTAAATTATCAGCAATATGGTCATTTAAAGTTGAACCAAGTAGAATATTACATCAAAACATTAGGAAACTTGAAGAACACTTATCAAGACCTAATCAAGAACATAAATCCTTACATTTCAATAAAGAAACTATGATGAAAATATAATGTTTGGCGTGTTATAAAATCAATCCAACACTGTGGAAGATTACATATATCTCGGTGATTAATCCCATGGAGAAATTCCACAAAAAGACGCAAGAATCTCGATGAATGCATTATCCTCTCCTCTTTTCTTTTTTTTCTATTCTTTTCTCGTCGTGAACTCTCAACTAAAATCCTTGGCGTATTTTCGGATTATACACTTTAACAAATTAGATTAAAACACTAAAATATTACTAAAAACAAATTAAATCTGATTGGTTAAGTAAAAGACCAAAATACCCCTCACTTTCTTTGGCTAACTTTCCTTAACTGGACATCCTAACATTAAAAGATAGTATCTTTCATCCAAACTTGCCACTTAGCAAACTCGGTTACATTGGAAATATAATTTAATGGTCTTTCCTTTGATATTTTGTATCACACCTAACTCATCATGTGCTAAGAGTTATGGTAGTTTAAAGTTGACCAAAAACATTACTTAACTCTCCAAATTTCATATTTTTTTTAATTTCCAATTTAGTTCTTTTACAACTCAAGGTGTTACATGTAATAACCTGAACTTAATACTAAAGAAATTTAGATGCCTTGGCAAAAACATACTTAGTACAAAGGGTAGTTCGAATCTTAGTTAAAAATAAATCTATGGTGAAAGAAAGTAAAACTTAATATTAACAAAATGATAATGTAATCTGATGGGTAAAAAAAAGTAAACCTTAATATTAACAAAGGAAGAAGAATAGAGAAGACCAACTTCCAACTTGGGGAAAATGAAACCCTGCCTTCTTCAAGTGTCCCACAAAACCCTCTCCAAACGTGAGAGAAAATAGACACTAAAGTTCTATAAAGTGAAAATTAATAACAATGTTTGTACCTTCTTATAAAAAATCCTAAAACTAGTATTTATAGCTTTCAGATTAAGTGTTGCGGTGAACCATTTTTGAGGTTAGTTGCGATTGCCGAAAGACTCATGGATTCTCCCTTCTTATATTTTATCACCTTTTGTAGTTTGCCTTCATCATGTTTATGTCCAATATCATTGGGTGGTATATCTCTACTTTGCATAACGGATCACCGACACACCGACCGCTGCTTTCATCGCCTTTTGATCTACTTCCTTCAAGATTCGCGTGCCGAGACAAACGGCGTAGTAATTCCCTTTGGTGATTTGCCAAGTGTGATTGGAGAAGCTGAACCTTCAGGTTACATTCTTTTAAGCCTTTTTGTTCCTTTTTGTGCGTAATTGTCCATGCTTCCACTAAAACTTTGAATACCTTAAGCATAATAGTTTTCATCAGATATTGAGACAAAATAAGAATTTGAGGACACTATTTCTATCAAAATAAATCCCTTAATTAGTCCAATTTGTGCACTCATCAACACCCTGAACTTAAAACTTTTGTTTTTCCTCAAATAAAATGCAAGTTCAATAGTTCAAATAGGAAGTCTAAAATTTTCAAGACCATTAACATGAACAAAGGTGTATAGAGCCTCAAATGTTCCTAAAAGGTTATTTACATGCTAATAATGTGTTTTAAATCTTGTATTGTTGATTTGAAGTGTTTTGGGGGTCAAATGTCCAAGAACGACCAAGACATTCGAAAGTTAGTCCTTATACGTATTACTGTGTCCTTATATGTTTGTGTTGTTTTAATGAGTTTTTTGGAGTCTAAAAATAATGGAAGTGACCTAAGGGTCAAAATTTCCAGACAAACGTATCAAGGACCACACTAGGGTCCTTGAGGAGGTTCCAACCATTGGCCAAGAAGCTGCCCAAAGCAGCAAAATTTGTACATAAAAGAAACATGTCCACGCCGCAGACTTGTTTTATAACATTCCGGTAAATTTTATATATAGTAAAGAGCTCAATAGGTCTTTAAGGATAGGTATTGGGGATACATAGGCATTATAATGCCCAATATTGAAGAATATTAGGTATAGTATAGAAAATTGTCTAAGGGGTAATAGCCAATTTCTATATAATACCCAATAAGCAAAATATTGTGTATATTAGAAAATATTGGATTAAAGGGTCTTTACCATATATCTAAGTTTAAATAAGCTTGTTTAGGAAATGTACCTGCAAGGAAGACCCTAAGCTATAAATCAGAAATTAATCAGTTGCAAACAAATTAGATACTAGACATCTAAGTGTCAAGCCTAGTACCCTAAGTACATAACCATTTAAAATTATCATGTAGAGTGAGCAGTGCCCAAGGACATAGTGAGGGTCCTTGGGACAATAAGTAAACATTCCCAAAGTAACCATAAATAATAGTTAGTTAGGAAAGTACAACCAAGACATATGAAAGAACATGTAGAACACATGTGATGAAGCGGCCAGAGGAGGGGACCACCCTAACTGAATTAGGTTAGGGTTTTTAGGGGGAAAACGTGCACAAGGGACCACTCCATGTGGGGCTCAAATTCCTAAAAATTATAGAATCTAACCGACTTCCCTCATTATATAACTAACCTAGGACAAAACGAAATAAAATAATTAGTGACACTAACCTAAAACTTAACCGGGTGACACTAACCTAATAACTAGTTAAAGAGAAAACCTTCTACCTAACCTAGCATGGTCCAAAAGGTTTGTTATGGTCCTAAAAATATAAGGATAATTTAGTAATTACCCTAGGATACTTAATTGATTAATTTAGCAGCATAATTATTCAATTTAAAAGGGAAAAATCGAAATCACAAAGAAATTTCAAGATTTCGATTAAGACAATAAAAAAAACATCCTAGTACCTAACCTAGGATTATCCAAAGGGCTAGTTATAATTATAACGACTTAAGGTTAATTTAATAATTACCCTAGGTAACCTAATAGATTTGAATATCAATTTAATGAATTAATTTAAATGGTCAAAACAAAATCCTTACACTAACCTAGTAACTAGTTCAAGAAACATTATTGTACCTAAAGTAGGATAGTCCAAAAGATTATTTATGGTAATAACGACTTAAGGGTACATTAGTAATTACCCTAGGTCACTTAATTAATGAAATAAGTCATTTAATTAAGTAAATTAAAGGTTTAAAAAGGAAATTCTTATACTAACCTCGTACAACTAATGAAACATCCTTGTACTTAACCTAGGTTGGTTCAAAAGGGTTAATTATGGTTCCAGTGACTTAGGGTTACTTTAGTGATTACCCTAGGTCCCTTAATCAATTAAATTATCCATTTCTTTAATTAATTTAAATGGTCAAAACGAAATTCTTAGGAAAAATTTCAGATTTGACCAAGTATTATGTGTTCCTAGTTCTAGTCAATCTAGGAGGGGTTTTTTAGTAATTTATTGATTTATTTATTATTTAACTTATTAAGACTTAGTTTAATGAGACAATATAAGTTTCTACACCAAAAAATTTACGATCAAACTCATAAAGAAGGCGACGCAAAATAGTAAGCAAGCAAATGCAAGAAAAATAGAAAATTCCTTTGATTCTCTTATATGATTTCAAGTATTTCTTCAAGGTTTCGTACAAGGTGGTCTTCATAGATTAAATTCTACATAAGTTATGGGTTTTTATCTTAAAATTATTTATCCAATATAACTTTCTTTCAAATGATTCAATCATCTTGGAACTAGGGTTGTTCCCGTTCTCGTCGAACTCCTCGTCCCTAGTTCCTTTTTGATTTCAATGTTGAATAGGTTAGAGATAATATTGTGGGAATGTGGTGATGGCTGATTTTATGTGTAATGTTCTTGAATGATAAATCTTGCATGAACCTATGAATTTAAGATCGTATGAAGCTAATGTTTACAACATGAATTCAGAATCGACCATATGTTATATACGTTCGTAAGTGTCAAATGTTGATGTGTGTCTGACTAATGTTAACCTTATGTTTTGTAACTTTATGAGGATTCTAAAGTCATCAAATTCTAATATTATTATGTCCAATATGTATTAAAAATGTTACCCTAAAGTCATGAACTAAGATTGATTAAAAAGGATCTCTATAAAATCACATGTAGAATGAATTAACTATCTGGTTCCAATAAAATTGGCTAACACTATTTGGTCAAAACGAAGGCATGTTAATGGTTAGGTATTATTTAAATGATTGAAATGTCTATGGTTTCAAACATATTCAATTTAAATATGAACATCCGTAAAATTGGTTTATGCAAATAAAAATGGCTTACTATTTAACATCCCAAATCTTGAGATAATACTAATCATATGCCAAATCTTGTGTAGTAAGAGTATCAAGTATGTTATAAGAATTTCTAAAGTAACTCAATGAATCCATAATCAAGTGCATGCCATACACAGGGACACCTCCCAACATGATCTACAAGAATGAACTATGAGCATGTGTAAATCATTGAATGAAGTGCTCATCGTCCATAAACGATGAAATGAAACTACTACACTAAAGTAAAGAAGTAATGTGAGTTATAAAATAATTAAAGGGATCTCAATTGAGTAAGTAAGAAGAATGGGTTTTAAATAAAGTGAGACAAGTCTTAGTAACACCTATGGATGATATGTAAGGACAATTGACATTCATCAATGTAAAGTAAGGATGATATGTAAGGACAATTCACAATTACCAATGTAAGGTAAGGATGATATGTAAGGATAATTCACATGTCATTAATGTAAAGTAAGGATGACAAGTCATCAAAAGAGTAAGTAAATGTCAATCTAGAAGCAAGCTTCCTTGATGCTTCAGTCAACTCTAAAAGATAAAGAAGATAATGAAAGTTAGCATAAGAACGATAGACTAGTTATATGAGTATGTACTTGCACGTGTAAGTCTCATGCGATGAGGCTACCACCGAGGTTGATAAGTAGTCTCATTAAGTCCCTAGTCTTCGAAATATGTCTAGCCAATATAGGAACTAGCAAGTGGTTTCTACCTAAGCAAGCTAGGCATGTACGACTTCATCTTGGCTGGTGATTACACCCCTTTTGGATGTGACACAAACACAGAATTTCATGTTTAGCTCACATGATCTATGTTTGTTAATGCTCACGATATGATCTTGGTTCACTATAGCCGTGACCCACTCTTTTTCAGTGTGGAGTGAAAACTTGACATGGATTCACCTTAGCCGCGGATCACCCGTTTCGGTGTGGGATAGATAACGGATTTCATGAGTTCCCTCACATGATCTAGATTCATTTTAACCGGTGAATCTCCTCTTTATAGTGTGGGGAAGACTCTGAATTAAATGTTAAGTTTGCATGATCTTATTCCTAATGATGTCACTATGAAAGTGAGAACGAATGATGATGATGGAACGTATGTCCAAACTGAGCAATGTAGAAGAGCTTAAGAATGTCAATTGCCAATATCATGCTTATGAAGTTTCAGCAAATAACGGGTAAAGCCAAATAAGATTGGCCTATAATGACTTCTTATATGATTCCAATAAAGGGAAGTATAAACATAATGGTAATGAAATACCTCATAACTTCGCTAAGATGAAAGCAATGAAATAGACTGCATAGCACATAGGGAATGGCTTATGAAATTATAATGAATACTTAGTGTCAAGAATAACTCATTATAATGTAGGGAAATCATTCCTTAGTCCTTGGATTACTTACATTGATTCATTGTGGGTATGGCACTACAATGAATCATTTAACTTGTAACTAAAAAATAGACTAAAAGAATTATTTAACTACACAACAACAATAAGAAAAAGATTGAAAATAAAACTAAGTATAGAGAGGTGAGCTTTCGGGTTAGAAAGAGGTATTTTTTAAATCTTCGGCCGAGTTGTTCTAAAATTATGTTGATGATAGAAATATCATGTAATGATATAGAAAATGAGTTGTGCATTCTGAATGCATTAAAATACATTATATTCATATCACAATTCACAAATAATGAATTAGGAAAGTCTAATATCCAGACTTTCCAGAAATGGCATGTTGTTTAGGAAGAGCTTTCATTGATCATGCATATCTTTACGTGTATGTGTTCATACACCCATACTTAGTACAAGTGGTGTACTAACCCCCTACTATTTACTATTTTTATAGGTGCAGGTCAGAGAACAGATTGATGACACTTGCCGCAGTTTGGACTTCAGCGTTTCTCCAGACCATTTGGTAGGTTCTCTTGATTTTGAGGATTCTACAAGCATTAGTCTAGCTTTAGATATAGACATATCTAGTGGATGTTTTCCCTAGCATTTCTTCCATATTTCATTTCAAACCTTTTGATTTAACATTATGTTTGGCCAACTATTTAAATATATATTCATATTGAGTTTCAAATTGATTTTTTATGTTAGATGGTTGTCTATTCATGTTGAACTTAGTATATAATGTTTAACACGTAATGACTAAATGATGTCTATGCAAACTTCATACATATAAAAATTTTAAATTTTTCGCTAAAAATTAACTATATGAATGTGATGAATGCAAGAAGAGGCTTGTCTGTGACCTCTAAGAGATCAACGACGCTGGTGGCGATTCGGATTCCAGAAGCCCGGTCATTACATGTTCTTTATTCACGTCGTGGACGGGTCATGGACTCTACTGTAAAAAAAAATTATTTCAAAAAACATTTGGGAAAATCTCTGTGACGTGGACGTGTTTCCCGCTAATAATTCCTAAAATTAAAGTTAAATTTGACATGTCTAAAAGTCCAAATGAGTATGGGGATGTTCTAGGAACTTTGGGTGTCGGTTATAAACTATTTTTAAGATCTCTTTAACCCCTTTTCCAAGGCGAAACCCCAACACCTAGTAAGAAATTAAAATCTCAAAACTATCTTCTCTTCAAAATTCTCTCAAACCTCTATTGGGACCAAAACTCAAGTTCAAGCTAGGGGCTGGTTTTTTATGGCTTATTCTCCAATTTTTCATAAGTCTTCACAATAAGATACGGTTATCGTAAATCCTTAGTTAATCTTCCATCTAAGGTGTTCAATCAGTGATTTCAAGAGTAACGAAACGACCAAAATACCCAATATTCAATCTAGCCAAAGATTCATTGTCAAATTGATTTCAAAGTCATTCTAATGATGGATTTATGTTTATTACTATTTTTAAAATTAATATCAATCTAATTAAATGAAGAACCCAAGATATCCTTAATCGTTGAAATTATGATATTTTATGGACATTGTGACTTGATTGTATGATGATTAGATTATAATGAATTTCTTAATTCTATATTCTTTTAAGTCAATTGATTATGATTTTTTTTGAATTTACCAAAAATGATTATTAGCTTGGAAATTTGATAAGTTGAACCTATTTCTTCTTATTACCTTAGAATGTACATTGAATTGTGATTATTGGTATGATCAACCTATTGTGGCGGTCTTTACATTCTTAAACATCTTTAAGTGTTGTGAACATGGTATGGAAGGAATTAGATAGAATATAAATTGATATGATGATTTCCATGTTTAAGAATTTGAAGGATGTAGCCTTGATTCTAGTATCATTTTATAAAAGAATTGATGTTATGTGGAGTTATAGGTATAGTATTCCATGCCAGTTGCATGAACTAGGTGTTTGTGGATGATTTTGTATGTACATGTGATTATCATTTTAGGGTTAGGTGTGGTTTATATGGATAATTATAATGAATAATCTTGTAGCACGACCCCCACCCATGAAATCCCCATATGAATATGTGATCAAAGTATGCTATGAGCCTTCTATTATAATGTTGAATATATTCTTGCCTCCTACAATGCAATGTTGTTGTGTATTCTATAGTCCTTAGTACTCTATGTGTGTATGCCTTAAGACTTGAGGAATGTTGTACATGTATTGTGATATTCAGAGGGTGACTTTATCAAATTTATGTTATAGTCAATACATGTTGACCATTGTCGCGCCCCATTTTCAAAGAAAACGGCTTTTGTGCACGACCTAACAACTCTTTTGGGATTTTGAGTATTGGAGTCGCCACCTAACGAATTAAGGCGCGTTAGGGCACCTGTCTAACCTAACTAATTCTAGCTAAGGTCAACGAGCCAGAGATCAGGGTAAGGGTTCAAATTACCATGAGGGGAAGGTATTAGGCATCCCTCGAGGTCCACAAATGTGGGTTCCGGTCGTTTTTTATGCAATATATGGAGGTTACAAGTAGCAAATAAAGTCATTTCATTTATTGATTTAGTTAAGCTTGCTAATAAAAAACAATTAAGACTATCTTATTATTAATTTAAATGTGTGAGCTAAGAAATAACAATAAAATAGATATACTAAACAATTAATAAAGAGATAAGCGAGAGGATAGAAAAGAGAGGAACAAATAAGCAAACAATTTTATATTTTTTAAACTACCCCAAACAAACATGATTATTAAACAAGTAAAAGGATAAAATGGGAAGGGAGACTCAAAAGAGACTTTTGGATCAGGACTCGACTTTTCTTTTGTCTTTCGTTAGGTTGCCGTATAGGGACAGACAAAACCAAAGTTTGTCTTTCAAGCCTGAGTCGATGTCATCATCTCCATAGGGCCAACTACCCCTACCCAACCACTGCATGCATTTCATACCTAAAAGGTGCCTAATCGTCCCAACTTTATTGTCCAAGAGGCATTGGACTCTTAAAGGGTAGATTTAAACAAAATAGAATATAAAGCCCTTCTAGACACCAAGTCAAACAGGCAAGACAAATACCACGGTCATTTTAGCACGGTAGGTTTCAATTTGGCCTCTAACTTTAAATAGACATGCTTGCAAACAACACATAATTGTGAAAAGTTTCATGCTAAGTGTGTGAGCATAAAAAGTTACCATAACAAAACTAAGATTAATTATAAGGGCAAAATATGACATGGATACAGATTTCAGGAAATACATGCAGAGATGGATTGGTTCAAAGTGACAAAAATGCTTTGAGAAATTATTTGATAGTGAGCATAAAATATGCAACAAAATTATTTGAATTATTTAACATGCTGAAAATTAATTTTAACGGGCTAATTGACATTTGTCTTGTTGCTTTAAATCCTAGGGACATGATTTTTGCATGAGCATGTTGAAATATTATTAGTACTAAACGTTATGAAAATCTAATCAATTTAACCTACCAAAATTATTAGAATCTGATTCTAACATGCCAAAGTTATTAGAATCTATTTATTTTAAACCTCTTTAACAAACTTAAAGTTTAAATAAAAAACATGTTCGAGATTAATATTATTCAAAGCTCACAAAATAATGACTAGCTTATTATTAATCAATTGATAAAATTAACAAAGAAAACAAGATTTAACACATATTCATGACAAGATAATTAATCCGATCAAGTTATAACAAAGGTTTATCAACAATTTGGCATCGTAATTTTATTAGCAATTTCAGATTTAGGTAAACTTGATTAATGAACTACCAAGCTTAAGTTGTTGAAACATGCGATAATAATTAAAAATTAATTAACCTTGATTTTTGTAGATGAATCATATAAGCATGATATTTAACCTTATTATTTAAATCCTATAGGCATTATTTCTAATTGAGTTGTAAATAAACAACAAATTTGCATATAATCCCCTCCCCTTAGGTGATTCCCCCAAAATATTTTATTTTATATATAGAGTTAAAGAGTTGTACAAATATTACAAGTAAAAATAAAGAGTGAATAAACATATAGATAATAAAATGAACGAGGCTTCGTTCACAATTTCTTCTAGGCAAATCTTCAACATCTTGAACTTTAAGTTCAAAACATGGAAGAAGAGATAATGTAGCACAAATACGATGAGGAAATAATTATAATATAGAATGCTCATAGTAGCAAATTGCTCTCATATATATGTAAATAACACACAAAAAGAAATAAAGAATGACCATAGTTATATTTCAAACATAAAAGGATGATAAAACAAACTTGGATGCTTCCTTATTGTTTCGTTCAACACACGAATATTATAAATATGCACAAATCAAATTGAAATTAATGAAGAGGACTAACCAATTATGCAGAAAAAATTATCAACTTCTATTATAAGAATGAGTGATGAGTTGAGAGAATTATTGTGTGTATGAGCAATGACAGAATCAGAAAGTTTAAGAATAATGTAGCATTTGTGGTAACAATGTACGAATGAGTTGGAAAATGTGAGTTCTTTTCAAAGATGTCAATATGTGTAATGAGGTTGATGAGTTGATTAAATAATGAAGGGAGGGGGTCTTATTTATATAGAAAAGAGGGGTGCACTTAATAAGAGAAATAAATAAATTATGGAATCAATTATTATACTATTTTCCTTAATTTAGAGGGGAACTAAAATCAGAAAATTATAAGAATATTTTATTACCAAAAGTAAAAATTAATACAAATAATCTTCTCTGAATAAAGAAGAGACAAAAAATATTATTTTACCATATATAAAAAATAAGCAATCTGTCAGTTTTCAAGTAAGGAAAAAGGAATCAATTAATTATGATTTTACTTTTCAAAGGGAGAGAGACGAATCGGATTTATCTTTTGCCAAAGATGCCCGAGTAAGCAATTCATTAAACAATATTCAATCAAGCCATCATCCAACTCCTTTTACCAAATAAATTAAGTAAGAAATGCTATCAATGCAAAATTACAATAAATATTCTAACAAGAAATAATAGCAAACAGAATCAATTAACATGACAAATAAGATGAAGGATCTCTACAAAAAATACACCTCAAGGCTCAAGAGTATATCACTATTGTACATATTAAAAGAAAAACTCGACTCCAGATAATAAGAAACAATGACAAAGTTTATATAAGAAAAGACTCAGCCCATAGAGCTAAGCATACGAATTCAAGCAAATGAATGGATCCGTATTGGAGCAAATATAATGCATCATAAAAAAAAATCTATCAGGAGCTTTATATCGCATATATGACATTACAATACACCATAATATTTTAATAATTAAAATGTTAAGCATATATACTAACAAGTTAAATCAATAAAATTTATTAAGTAAAACACGTATGTAAACCTATGGAGCAACAGAAACAGTTCAACCAAATATGAATGAGGATATGAAATTAGGATGATAAATTGAACAAGAATACAAACCCAAGTGGGTCCGAAGAGATCCGTCTCTAGCGTATTAAAACATCAATCTCACCAGAATTCTTAGTTTTTTTTTCGTTGAAGCTTGCTAGAGTCCGTTGAACTGCTAACTTTGTTGGAACATTTGTTTCTTATTTTTTCCGGTTGGAGCAGCGATGTCGGCTGATGGTGCTGCTGTTTGTCATGCAGAGATGAGAAAAAACAAGGAGAAGAGGAGGAAGGGGAGATTAGAGAGGGAAGGAGAAAAGGGGAAGGGGTGGCGCTGCCTGGCGAATCTCGCCGGAGTTTCTGCTCGTGATGGAGGCTTCCTAGCGCTGCTCTTGCTGCTGCGTCATTGCTGCCTGGAAGCTTGCCTAAGTGCTGCCAGCGATGGAGAAAAGAAGATGGAGAATAAAGGAAGAGAGGAGAGATGGACTGAGAAGAGGATAGAGGAGAGGGTGGTGCCGGAGTTCGCTGTTGCACGTCGGTTGAAGCTGCTGCTCGCCATGGCCTCGCCTGGCTGTTGGCTGTTGCTTGTCGCCTGGCAGCGAGCAGGTGGAGCTGCTCGCTGCCAGAGAAATGAGAGAAGGGAGGAGGGAGGAGAAGAGGGAGGAGAAGAAAAGAGGGAGGCGGAGAAAGGGGTTCAGGCAGAATGAGAAAGGGAGGAGAAGAGAAGACGAAGAAGAGAGGCGGCGGCGAGGAAGGCGAGAGGAGAGAGGGACGCTGCCAGCGGCTGCTGGCTGGTGTCTTCTTCGCCGGTGGGGGCTGCTGGTCGCAGCTTCTGGCTGCTGGTTTGCTGCTTCCTGGCAGCTCGCCGGTCACTGTTGTGCGGCTGGCGGGAGGCGTTGGAGAGAGTGGTTAAGGCGGAGGAGAGGAGAAGATGAGAG
Organism: Solanum lycopersicum; assembly: GCF_036512215.1. Lineage (NCBI taxonomy): Eukaryota > Viridiplantae > Streptophyta > Magnoliopsida > Solanales > Solanaceae > Solanum > Solanum lycopersicum. The sequence continues at coordinate 29,482,065 of NC_090809.1, forward strand.
AAAGAGGGAGAAGGAGATATGGGCGGTGTTGGGAGAGAGGGATGGCTGGAGAGGAAGAGGAGGAAGACGAGAGGGAGAAGGGGAGGAAGGGAGAGAGAAGAGGGAGGGGATGCGGCTGGAGAAGAAGAGGAGGGAGAAGAATGGGTTAGAATTTTAGGTTTTGGGATCTTTTAATGTTGAAGAAAAGGAAATTTAATCACAACCGTTGATTTAACAAGAAATAGAGGGCTAGGATTCGATCTAGGATTTATTTATTTAAATGGACGAATGAGATTAAAAGATGACATTTAAAAATCAGATTTTGTTGGATATGAAATGGCTAAAATTGTCATCAAATTTTGCTAGAATTGGAATGAAAAAGGGGCTATAAACACTAACTCAAGTGGCTAGAATTTAAAGAAATTATGATAGAATAGGCTAGAATTTAAAATTTAAGGAAAGTTTAGGAATTACTATTTAATTAAAACTACATACATTAAAATATTTTTAAATAATTGAAAATCATTTAAATTGTAAAACATTTGGAATTCATTAACAATTTTAAAATATTTTAATAATATTTACAATAATTTTATAAAGTAAAACGTACTAAAATATATATTTTTCAGGCAAAGTCGATAAAAAATTCTAAAATTTAAAATAAATTTTAAAATACGTATTTAATCGAATAGTATCCCTCAAAATGGTTAAAGGTCGGTCAAAATTGGGTGTCAACAGCTGCCCCTTGGTTTATTGAGAATGAAGAATGAATTGTTAAGCAACCAACGTTGACTTAGTAGCTGATTTTCTCCGACCGACGACAGATTTCAGCAGGATCAATTGAAGCGAAGTAGAGTTGAAAAAAGGGTACGACCGAGACTTTGGTTTTAAGTCTCTTACATATCTCTGGTTATACTAGAATCAGGTCGTGTGTAGTTCTAGATTCAAAAGAAAATGAAACTCTTAAAATTGAAAGAGCGCTAAGGTATTTGAAAGGCACGATATCGGCTTGAATGGATAAGATTAGAGTAGCGAGAGAAGAGAGATTGAGAGGTTAGAAGAGCATGACAGAGAAGCAGGAAGAGCATGATAGAGTGAGGTTATCAGCCTTTGAGCAAGGTTCGGAGTATGAGTAGCAAAGAATTGACAGGGTCTTTTGTTGTGATAGATGATACATGGTAACTGTAATCAAGGGGCGATCGATCATATCTGAAAATTCTAGATAAAATTTTAGCTTATAGATATATAAAGTATGAACAATAATGATGAAATGTGAGTTCTAAATATATGATATGAGGTGATAGGAAGCGTATTTGCTTTGAGATAACCTTGTAGACTTTGGCTTAACTTGTTGATGAAATGCTACCCATCTCCGAAAGTTAAAGTCAACATCCAATAGATTTTATAGTATAAAGATATAATAATATGAGAAACTGTCTGGTTGTAAGGTGAATGTATGTAAGCATCCTGTTGTAAGGCAGAAGAGTCTAAATGTAATATTGTAAGGCAGAAGAGTCTAAACATCATATTTTAAGGCTGAAAAGCCTAAACATCGTATTGTAAGGCGGAAAAGTCTAAACATCCTATTGTAAGGCGGAAGAGCCTAAATGTCGTATTGTAGGGCAGACGAGTCTGAATGTCCTATTGTAAGGCGGACGAGCCTAAACATCCTATTGTAAGGCGGAAGAGCCTATATGTCGTATTGTAAGACAGACGAGCCTAAATATCCTATTATAAGGAGGAAGAACCTAAATATCCTTTTGAAAGGTGGAAGAGCCTAAATATCGTATTGTAAGGCAGACGAACCTAAATGTCGTATTGTAAGGTAGACGAGCGTAAATGTCGTATTGTAAGGCAGATGAGCCTCAATATCGTATTGTAAGGCGGACGAGCCTAAATATCCTATTTTAATACGGAAAAGCCTAAACGTCCTATTGTAAGGCGGAAGAGCCTAAATGTCGTATTGTACGACAAACGAGTCTAAATATCGTATTATAAGGCAGAAGAGCCTAATCATTGTATTGTAAGGCAGAAGCGCCTAAATATCTTATTGTTAGGCGGAAGAGCCTAAATGTCGTATTGTAAGGCAGACGAGCCTAAATATCGTATTGTAAGGTAGACGAGCCTAAATGTCGTATTGTAAGGCAGACGAGCCTAAATATCGTATTGTAAGGCAGACGAGCCTAAATATCCTATTGTAAGGCAGAAGAGCCTAAACATCATATTGTAAGGCGGAAGAACTTGAATGTCGTATTGTAAGGCAGACGAGCCTAAATGTCGTATTGTAAGGCAGACGAGCCTAAATTTTGTATTATAATAAGGTAGGAGAGCTTAAATATATATTCATTCAGTCGTAGAAGAATGTTGATAATAGCCCCTTCAAAAAATAATCTGAGGATAGTATGACTTACATAGTAGCTCCTAAATATGACAGTACGCTCATGTATAAATTATTCCTGCATCCAGAGAAAAAAGGTAAATTTAAAATGCGAGAGATGGCCATACGTGTGCTTGTTTTGCCTTTAGAGTTGCATTTTGTTGTGATGAAATTTTTGAGGATTTCTCAAAAATTTCTGCCCTAGTTTAGAGTATAAGATATATACTCACTTCGTTAAATATCTCTATGAAAATTTTTGAGGTTTCCTCTAAAATTCTGCCCCAGTTTATTAGTAGGGAATTTTGATCCTGCATCACTCAAAGAAAAATTTAAGTTCCAAAGAAAGTGATTGTCTTGTATTTGGACATTAAGGCTCGACTTTGAATTAAAGTGTCAATTATAATCATGGATTGTCAATTAGCCTAGATTTGAATTTGTAAAGGAATGTTTTGAATGACCATGGGAAAGAAAGAAAATTTATTTGATAAAGACAAGACCCATCAAGGGTTGCCTACGTATCAAAAAAGGAAATTAGGTCAAACGTAGTTCAGAATTACAAGGAAAAATGAAAGGAATGAGGAAGACTTTGAGCATAAGGTTTGAGAACAATTAAACCTAATTTGTTCATAAGAGTCTTGTCCTTATCAATTTCTCTTATGTGATTTACGCTTCCTTGTCAAGTGCCTAACGTACATCTTTGTAGGATCTCCTTGAACGATAAATGTATTCGCCATAGAAGGATTGCAATTGTTGTTTTGTGGTCCTTGTTGCACTATCATTTTCCTTTTTCAATCATATTCTGAATCTTATTTCTCAATGTTGCACATTCTTCGGTTTCATGACCTTGAACATTTGAATGATAGGCACAATTTTTGGATAGATCAAAGTTTGAAGTAGAGTGCTTGGGAATCCATCCATTTATTTGTCTTAGAAGTACTTTAGCCCATAATCTCTGAAAAATGTCGGTCAAAGTTTCCCTTAAGGGAGTGAAGACACGAGGTTTCCTCACCTTATGTTGAGATACCAGAGGATTGGAAGGCTCAAGAATAGCATGACTTTGCTCAATATTCTGATTTCTTTGTTTCGAAGGTATATAGGTAGATGCATCTTTGTTCCTTTCATCTAATGAGTCTTTCAGGACTCGAAAAGGAATTTGTGTATCAGCAATTCTTCCAGACTGATTGCCATATTCTAACTCTTTTTCAATTCGAATTAGGTTGTCAAAACATTGAATACCAGCAAAGAACAGGGTTTTGTAGTATATACCCTCAAGTGATCTGATGAGCGTTTGGACCAACTCCTCTTCATGCGGTAAGTGACATATCTTGGAGGCTTCCATTCTCCATCGTATGACATATTCCTCCAAAGATTCATGACTTAATTTCTTCAATTTGAGAAAATTTAACATTGTAGGGTCAACCTTGTTATTAAACTTGTATTGTTCCACAATGTTTCGAGCCATGTCTTCCCATAAGAGCCATTTGTCAAAGTCTTGTTTGACGTACCAAGTGAAGGCTATTCCTTATAAGCTTTGAATAAATAACCTCATCAGGAGAGGTTCATTGTTTTCTATGCCAACTAGCCTGCTGCAAAAATCTTTGAGATGTGTCATTGGATCCCCATGTCCGTCGAACATGTTGAATTTTGGAATTTTAAATCCCAACGGTAATTCCACTCCTTGGTGTAGACATAAATTTTTTATACCTTAGGTCATGAGTAGGTATTGAGTTTAATCCTTTGAGGCGTGTTGGAGACCTTTGTTGTGAGAGGGTGTGAGTAAGAATAGGATGAGGAGAGATGGTCCAAAAGGTACTCTGCTATGGACGAGAAGAGGGGTGATTTTTTCGAACGTTGAACATATTTTTCATATTGCGGGTTCTTAGTCGAGCAAAAATCCAAATACTATACAACCTTTAGTCAAAGAAGTAAATCAAACACAAAAGCTAATTATTATATAGTGAGCCAAAATTATAATTTCAAATGAATGACACAATACCCTCAAAGTGAGACAATTATAACAGTTAATAGAATAAGGCACATAATTGATTCAAGTTATAATTTGCCAATTTGAAGTTAAGAGTCAAAGAAAGATTTTAACTCCATTTTAACATAATGACTTGATTTAAAATATGATGATCAAATTGACACATAAATATGCAATTTGTCTAAAGGGTGTTGGGAACCTTTAGACAATAGGGTGGCTACTAATTATATGGATTGACACCAAGGGTCAAACAACCTAGGGTTTATGCAGCATGTATGACCTAAAAAGGACTTCTAAGAGTTGTCTTGACGCGGACTTGAAAGGGATTCTATGCGAGAGGATCGTGGTTTCGCGGTAGTAAAACTATTTGTTACGTCCACGTATATGACGACTCTCTATAATGGGTATTTGAATAGAATTGGAGTGGTTGTGAGAGGTGCAAAGGCACAACATCACGAGAACAAAATAAAAAAAAAGGAAGAGGGTCCCAATTGGGGGAAGTATGAATAAAATGTCAGTTATCAAAACAATAAACACTTACAATTTAAATTGGAAAGAGGTAACATATAGGCAGTTTATAAACAATAAATAGGTGAATAAGCATTAATAGATAAAGGAATGTAAACATATAAAGATATTTAAAAAAATCACTCAAATAAGGAAAAAGGGCATGGGATTAAACATGTAATTAAGCAAATAAGCAAAAAAGGAAGAGGTGAAACATGGTAATAAACAATTAAGGAAAAGGAAAAGGGATGAAACATGGAGAAGACAGTAAATAAGGCAACAAAATAAACTAAACATGGTAAGCATTTACCAAATAATAAAATGACAAAAATTAAGTAAACCCCACAAAAATAAGCAATTAACACGTAATGGTAAGAACCTAATATCCCCAGCGGATTCGTCATTCTGTCGCGCCCCATTTCCGCAGAAAATGGGTTTTGTGCACGACCTAACAACACTTTTGGGATTTTGAGTTTTGAGTCACCACCTAACGAATTAAGGCGTGTTAGGGAACCTACCTAACCTAACTAATTCTAACTAAGGTCAACGAGCCAGAGGTCAGGGTAAGAGTTCAAATTACCTCGAGGGGAAGGTTTTAGGCATCCCTCTAGGTCCACAAATGTGGATCCTGGCTATATTTCATGCAATATATGGTGGTTACAAGTAGCAAATAAAGTCACTTCATTTATTGATTTATTTAAGCTTGCTAATAAAAAAACAATTAAGACTATCTTATTATTAATTTAAATATTTGAGCTAAGCAATAACAATAAAATAGATATACTAAACAATTAATAAAGAGATAAGCGAGAGGATAGAAAAGATACGAATAAATAAGCAAACAATTTTATATTTTTTAAACTACCCCAAACAAATATAATTATTAAACAAGTAAAAGGATAAAATGGGAAGGGAGACTCAAAAGAGACTTTTGGATCAGGACTCGACTTTTCTTTTGTTTTTCATTAGGCTGCTGTATAGGGACAGACAAAATCAAAGTTTGTCTTTCAAGCCTGAGTCGATGTCATCATCTCAATAGGGCCAACTACCCCTACCCAACCACCACATGCATTTCGTACCTAAAAGGTGCCTAATCGTTCCAACTTTATTGTTCAAGAGGCATCGGATATTTAGAAAAAATAGAACATAAAGCCCTTCTAGACACCAAGTCAAACAGGCAAGACAAATAACACGGTCATTTTAGCACGGTAGGTTTCAATTTGGCCTCTAAATTTAAATAGACATGCTTGCAAACAACACATAATTGTGAAAAGTTTCATGCTAAGTGTGTGAGCATAAAAAGTTACGATAACAAAAAGAAGATTAATTATAAGGGCAAAATATGACATGGATACAGATTTCAGGAAATACATGTAGAGATGGATTGGTTCAAAGTGACAAAAATGCTTTGAGAAATTATTTGATAGTGAGCATAAAATATGCAACAAAATTATTTGAATTATATAACATGCTGAAAATTGATTTTAACGGGCTAATTGACATTTGTCTTGTTACTTTAAATCCTAGGGACATGATTTTTGCATGAGCATGTTGAAAAATTATTAGTACTAAACGTTATAAAAATCTAATCGATTTAACCTACCAAAATCATTAGATCTAATTTTAACATGCCAAAGTTATTAGAATCTATTTATTTTAAACCTCTTTAACAAACTTAAAGTTTTTTTTAAAAAAAAGAACATGTTGGAGATTAATATTATTCAAAGCTCAAAAAATAATGACTAGCTTATTATTAATCAATTGATAAAATTAACAAAGAAAACAAGATTTAACGCACTTTCTTGACAAGATAATTAACCCGATCAAGTTATAACAAAGGTTTGTCAACAATTTGGCATGGTAATTTTATTAGCAATTTGAGATTTAGGTAAACTTGATTAATGAACTACCAAGCTTAAACTGTTGAAACATGCGAGAATAATTAAAAATTAATTAACCTTGATTTTATTAGTTGAATCATATAAGCATGATATTTAACCTTATTATTTAAATCCTATAGGCATGATTTCTAAATGAGTTGTAAATAAACAACAAATTAGCATATAATGCCCTCTCCTTAGGTGATTCCCCCAAAATATTTTATTTTATATATAGAGTTAAAGAGTTGTACAAATATTACAAGTAAAATAAAGAGTGAATAAACATATAGATAATAAAATGAACGAGACTTCGTCCACAATTTCTTCTAGGCAAATCTTCAACATCTTGAACTTGAAGTTCAAAACCTGGAAGAAGAGATAATGTAGCACAAATACGATAAGGAAATAATTGTAATATGGAATGCTCATAGTAGCAAATTACTCTCATATATATGTAAATAACACACAAAAAGAAATAAAGAATGAACATAGTTATATTTCAAACATAAAAGGATGATAAAACTAACTTGGACGCTTCCTTGTTGTTTCGTTCAACACACGAATATTATAAATATGCACAAATCAAATTGAAATTAATGAAGAGGAATAACCAATTATGCAGAAAAAATTATCAATTTCTATTATAAGAATGAGTGATGAGTTGAGAGAATTATTGTGTGTATGAGCAATGAGAGAATGAGAAAATTTAAGAATAATGTAGCATTTGTGGTAAGAAAGTAAGAATGAGTTGGAGAATGTGAGTTCTTTTCAAAGATGTCAATATCTGTAATGACGATGATGAGTTGATAAAATAATGAATGGAGGGGGTCTTATTTATATAGCAAAGAGGGGTGCACTTAATAAGAGAAATAAATAAATTAAGGAATCAATTATTATACTATTTTCCTTAATTTAGAGGGGAACTAAAATCAGAAAATTATAAGAATATTTTATTACCAAAAATAAAACTAAGTACAAATAATCTATCTGAATAAAGAAGAGACAAAAAAAATATTATTTTACCATATATAAAAAAGTAAGCAACCTGTCATTTTTCAAGTAAGGAAAAAGAAATTAATTAATTGTGATTTTACTTTTAAAAGGAAGAGAGACGAATCAGATTTATCTTTTGCCAAAGATGCCCGAGTAAGCAATTTATTAAACAATATTCAATCAAGCCATAATCCAACTCCTTTTACCAAATAAATTAAGTAAGAAATTCTATCAATGCAAATTTACCATAAATATTCTAACAAGAGATAATAGCAAACATAATCAATTAACATTTGACAAATAAGATGAAGGATCTCTAGAAAAAATACACCTCAAGGCTCAAGAGTATATCACTATTGTACATATTTAAAGAAAAACTCGACTCTAGATAATAAGAAACAATTACAAAGTTTATATAAGCAAAGACTCAGCCCATAGCGCTAAGCATACAAATTCAAGCAAATGAACGGATCCGTATTGGAGCAAATATAATGCATCATAAATATAAATCTCTTAGGAGCTGTATATCGCATATATGACATTACAATACATCATAATATTTAAATAATTAAAATGTTAAGCATATGGACTAACAAGTTAAATCAATAAAATTTATTAAGTAAAACTCATATGTAAACCTATGGAGCAACAGAAACAGTTCAACCAAATCAGAATGAGGAAAAGAAATTAAGATGATAAATTGAACAAGAAAACAAACTCGGGTGTGTCTGAAGAGACCCGTCTCTAGCGTATTAAAACATCAATCTCACCGGAATTCTTTTTTTTTTTCGTTGAAGCTTGCTGGAGTTGTTTGAACTGCTAACTTTGTCGGAATAGTTGTTGCTGATTTTTTTCGGTTGGAGCAGCAATGTCGGCTGATGGTGCTGCTGTTTGTCCTGCAGAGAGGAGAAGAGGAGGGAGGGGAGATTTGAGAGGGAAGGAGAAAAGGGGAAGGGGCGGCGCTGCCTGGCGCATCTCGCCGGAGTTTCTGCTCGTGATGGAGGCTTGCTAGCGCTGCTCTTGCTGCTTCCTGGAAGCTTGCCTGAGTGCTGCCAGCGATGGAGAAAAGAAGGTGGAGAATAAAGGAAGAGAGGAGAGACGGACTGAGAAGAGGATAGAGGAGAGGGTGCTGCCGGAGTTTGCTGTTGGTCGTCGGTTGAAGCTGCTGCTCTCCATGGCCTCGCCTGGCTGCTGGCTGTTGCTTGTCGCCTGGCAGCTCACCAGTGGAGGTGCTCGCTGCCAGAGATATGAGAGAAGGGAGGAGGTAGGAGAAGATAAGAGGGAGGCGGAGAGAGGGGTTCAGGCGGAACGAGAAAGGGAGGAGAAGAGGACAGGAAGAAGAGAGGTGGCGGCGAGGAAGGCGAGAGGATAGAGGGACGCAGCTAGCGGCTGCTGGCTGGTGTCTTCTTCGCCGGTGGGGGCTGCTGGTTGCAGCTTCTGGCTGCTGGTGTGCTGCTGCCTGGCAGCTCGCCGATCACTGTTGTGCGGCTGGCGGGAGGCGTTGGAGAGAGTGGTGGAGGCGGATGAGAGGAGAAGATGAGAGAAAGAGGGAGAAGGAGATATGGTCGGTGTTGGGAGAGAGGGATGACTGGAGAGGAAGAGGAGGAAGACGAGAGGGAGAAGGGGAGGAAAGGAGAGAGAAGAGGGAGGGGATGCGGCTGGAGAGGAAGAGGAGGGAGAAGAATGTGTTAGAATTTTTTAGGTTTTGGGGTCTTTTGATGTTGAAGAAAAGGGAATTTAATAACAACCGTTGATTTAATAAGAAATAAAGGGCTAGGATTCGATCTAGGATTTATTTATTTAAATGGACGAATGAGATTAAAAGATGACATTTAAAAATCAGATTTTGTTGGATATGAAATGGCTAAAATTTTCATAAAATTTGGCTAGAATTGGAATGAAAAAGGGGCTATAAACTCTAAATCAAGTGGCTAGAATTGAAAGAAATTATGATAGACTAGGCTAGAATTTAAAATTTAAGGAAAGTGTAGGAATTACTATTTAATTAAAACTACATACATTAAAATATTTTTATATAATTGAAAATCATTTAGATTGTAAAACATTTGGAATTCATTAATAATTTTAAAATATTTTAATAATATTTACGATAATTTTATAAAGAAAAACGTACTAAAATATATAATTTTCAAGCAAAGTCGATTTAAATATATAAAATTTAAAATTAAATTTTAAAATATGTATTTAATCGAATATTATCCCAAAAAATGGTTAAAGGTCGGTCAAAATTGGGTGTCAACAACCATTGTACACACACTTCACGCATATCTATAATAAGAAAAATTCATGATGACTAAGGAAAGAATAGTTCTCCTATGCGTCATTACCTATCACTATTCATGTAAGTATATGATTAATGAAGTTATGAACATTTTTGCTTAGAGATGTTTACGTGAGGTAGATCTCACATTGTATGCTCATACACAAAATTGTATGAGTATGTGAAAGGACATTCTAATAAAAAATATGGTCTACGATGAAAGGACATTCTCATTTTAGAATCCTTTGAGTTTTAAGATGTATGAAGAAGCAATCTCCAAAAGTGTTCTTTTATGAATTAATGTACTAAAGGCTTAAATATGACTTCACATTTGGTAAGTTCGGCTTCCCACAAGAGAACGTTCACCTTTAGCAAGTCCAAGTTTCGAAGATAGATGTTGTCTCATGAGATGGAAATCTCCATGGTAGCAAGTCAAGGTTTCTAGTAGCAATATCCATGTTCGATAACTACATGCCCCCGTAGGTTATAGCTAGTGGATTCCACTTATAAAGCTATTTACAATTGGTTACACCTTAGTAAAGTGGAAACCCTCTGTTTTCGGTGTCGAAGGAGAACACCGAATTCCATGTAGCTCACATGGTCTGTGTCGATAATTGCTATGTCTACTGAAGTAAGAAATTAACTAAGATAAGAATATGGACTCTATTATAACTCCTTGAGGAGGTTACTTAGTATAGGCCTATCCATGCATTGCACAAGTGAACTTCAAGAATTTTATAATAGTAAGACTTAAGTTATGTATGTATGAATTGTATGTGTGCATGTTAACTGACTTTGCTATTCAAGACATGGATTATCATTATACATGTGAATTTCTGTTATGGCTTCTAAATGAGTTTACTAATATATGTTGTGGTATGGGATTCCATGTGTACATTGCACAAGTAAGCTTGTGAAGGGGTTGCGAGGTTGGTTTAACAAAGATATGAACTAATGGGTTATGCCTAAAGTGTAGTAAAGGAATGAGTCCTTACATGATGTTATGAAGTATGTGGCCTTATGTCTAGTAATTATTAAAGGGGTGATGACTTGTTGAGTATATTATGCCTAGGGTAGAGTGACTTCTTAGGAACACTTGGTGTGAGTAGTAGTGTAGGATTCACTTTTACATTGCACTAGTGTGACTTGGTGGTTGTTTTAGGTGATGGTTCTTATGCGAAGCTTATGTTTTATGATGTGCTTATGACCTTATGATTATATGTGGTTGTGTTGATGAAGCATATTTATGTAGACTACCGTAGATGACTTTAAGGTGATATATTGTACTAGATACACTTTAAGGTTGCTTAAGGGAATAAGTTAAAGACAAAAAGAGAAGTAATGAGTTGTATCTAATGGATATGCCTTAAAAGGTGTTAAGTGTATTTATGTATTATTATCAATAGTGTACATTTCTATAAGATGTATGTGAACTATATTGTTGTTGTTGTGCTAATGTTCATGAAGTTTAGTAACAGGACATGATGTATGATTGCTAACAAAATGTTTTCATTAAATGCATGTATTGCATGGTTTTCATACTTCGTGCATTGTTGTACTAATACCATTCTTCTTCATCATTTTACACAAAAAGGTGTTTATGACTAAAGAATGTCTCCCATGTTCAAGTGAAGGGATCCTTATGATTCAAGGATTGCCTATGTCAAGATATTTTTTAGGTCAATGTAGTTGTATAGATATTATTCTATGTTGTTAATGGACCTGTCCCTATCCTATTCTATTTAGTTGTGTCATAAGTTGACAAACGAGACTTGGAGTCTTAAGTGATATTCTAGAATATGATGTGCTAAGAAAAGTTTTAAATTTTCCACTAAATTTATTTATTTATGCAATGAAAGATGTCTAAGGGCTTGTATAAGACCTCCGAGAGGTCAAGTACACCATGTTACTTCTAGGGTGCTCCCTGGTCTTTAAAAATATAGAGCTACAAAAGAATCAATCATGAATATACACAATAAGACTTAAACTACTCATGCGAAAATCAATTGTATACTCAGAGACACAAGTTGTACAACACCATTACAAAAGATTCTCATGCTCACAATACTTGATACTTATGCAAGTTTAAGCCCAACAACATATCAGAATGCTCTCACACAAAGAATGTTCCATATTCACACACATAAGTTAATCATTGAATGATTAGGAATTAGATGGAACTCTCACACTCGGAAAGAGGCACACAATGAATGAATTCACCCATAGGTTTTCCCTTATCTTGCAATCAATCTTTGATTCGGCTTATTCTAGATAAAAAAAAGGTCCTTATAAGGTTTGTGATGGGACTGAGTGCAAAGTTATGGTTGTTTAGGCACAATGACTAATGGTCATCATGGACTGGGGGCTTGTAGCACTCCCTTTTGTTCAGCTTCTTCTATCAATTTTCTTCCAGTGCTTCTATGTCATCCTATTATTAACTAAATGGAGTGCTTGGAAATCTAATTTCTTTTGGACTTTTATTCTACTATATTTCTTTCTCATTTGTTTCTTTTAGTTATCTTTTTCTTTTTATATGTATGGAGAGTTCCATTTTCTTTGAAACACCATGAGTTACGGAGACTTTTGTGGCACTTCTTGATTTGTCCATTTCCTTTTTACCATATCCCAAACTTAAGCTTTTGGGTTTATCTTGTCATTCACTAAATAAAGTCATGAGGAATAGAGGTTGTTGTTGAATAAAGGTATAGGTTTAATTAAGTTTTCTTCCTAAGAAGGACAACACTTAATGGGTGTTCTAATTGGTTTCACATGCTCATGGGTAAGTCATAAAAAAGGTACATATCAAATTTGGCTCACACTCTTTAAAGTGCCTAAGATCATTTAAATAGCACACCTTAATAAGTCAATCAGAATTACATGGAAAATCATAGGTTTATTCATGATTTTTTCAAAATAAGCTTATCATATAATACGTCACTAATACTACACACTTTCGCTAGTGTGCAATGATTATCAATGGAGAGATCAATTCAGTAAATTTCAAGTCACAACAAGATGCAAAGAGTTCAAATATTGTCTATGTAACTTCATTTGGTCTCCTTGTCACCGCACATTCACGTCTGTTCGATTGAGAGCACTATTTAAGTCATTGATATTAATAAAAAATGAGACTTAAATTTGTACTAGAACAACAATTTTCAACGTAATAGGGGCCAAAAAAAATTTTAAAATGAAAATTTTCAAAATGGTAAAAATCATTTGCAATTAAAACATAAAAGAGTCATAAGCTCAAATAATCGCAAAACGCAAAATTACTTTTTTAAAAAAATTAAATGAACCAATTCTAGATAAAAACACAAATATAAGCACAAAAATATGAAGAAAAAAGGTGTGGGCCTCGCCCCACTACCAAAATAATGTGTTTTTCCTCTAATAAAAGTAATCTTATCCAAAAAGTATAGTAATAGTAAGACGGAGAGAGGTGAAGAAAGATATTTTCTATTAATTCTCTGTGTCAATAGGGGTACAAACACTCCGCACAGTGGGAGTCTCAGAAGGTGATATATGGGTTGAGTACTACACAATGGCCCCCACCATGTTTGCCAAATTTTTGAATATGTGTTCTTCGTCTGCCCTCTACTGTGTTGTTTCAAAGTATTCATCAGTATGTGTATCTTCATAGTGGCTACTGCATCTCCCATGTATACATCCTTAGTAGTATCATGAGGAATCTTTGAGGTCCAAGGGGAATATCCATCATCAGCCATTCTCATCAGATCATTAAAGTCGACAAACTTCAGATAATCAACGTTCTAGAGCAGGCCTATATTATAGGCTTTCATAGCTTGTATCTCACATGGTCTCCCTTATTTACTCTGGAAATCTCTAACCGTCAAGGTCAAAGCATTGACAGAGGCATGGAGTAGGGATAGTGCAACATCTATGGAACTCTCTATCATCCCTTGGTATGATATATCCACTCTAGTCGCATGTGGCTCAGCCGATTAAGCAAAACATCCCATCTTCAGGATCATACCCTAAGTGAACCTAATCTCCCGAACAGAAGAACAATAACCTTGATCCTATGAGGATAAGGAGGAAGTTGATGCACCTATGGGCCTAAATGTCGGTGGGGGCACTCATCCATCAGCAAGTACCATCACAATATCAATCTCTAAAGTGGTATCAACTGGAGTTGCTCCCTCCCCCCTGTCAGCTTTCTTGGGTGCACTTGACTTCAAAATACCATAAATTAGATGAAGATGGGGGAATGACCTGAAGTCTCTTGCTGGGTCCCGAGGCACTCTAGCATATTTTGATAGCTTAGTAACCAAATAAGGAAATAACAGGGAAGTTTTCTTCTATTTGGCCCTCATGGCCATGTCATGTGAGATCAATATGCCCATACCAATGCTCCGTTTGGTATATGATGCTACCTAGGAAAGTTTCCTTGGGAACTCTTGAACAAATTCATTCTGGGATGGCATGATAGTTCTGCTAATGAAACTAAACTAAAATCAGGCAGCCACATTTAGATCCATTTCCTCAATTTGATCTCCAACCCCGATCCATTTGTTGGTGTTATTGGAAATAACAAGCCCCAACTACACCATAAGGTTAACTAGTGATGCAACAAAGGCAAGCCCTCATAAAGACGTATCAAGTGTAGTGGCCTTCCCATCATAACATTTATGTGCTCACTGCAGCAATCCACCTCCTTGCTTCTAACTTCAATATACCTCACTGGTCTGGAATCACTTGCATGCTAGTTGTTCTTAGGAACCTGTGCTCCATAGGTTTCATAGAATTCCCTGAACCAAGAAGGGATTTATGGTTCTCGAAGCCTCATGAACTAGTCGAACTTGTGGAAGTGAAGGTTAGCCAGAACATCAGAATATTTTTCCAACCCTTCAATAGATTGAAGCTTGTCCGCTATAATGTTTTGACCAATAACCCTTGTCGTGGTGGATGAGCTTTAGTGGGTAAGGGAGTTACTAGAGGTATGTATACTTGTATTAGAGTTGGCTTTGGAGATGCTATATTCGATGTTTCCCTGATAAAAATGGTTGCATATGACGGAATCCTGGTAATTAGTGGTTCTGCCATGTTTGTATGCATATTCTATCGATGAACTAATAATTAGTCATTTTCAGGCTCTCTCCACTAATAGTTGGCCTCAACAACAAATCCTTTTCGTGCTATGTGTATCTTCCTTTTGCCTATTTCTTAGGGTCTTCACCCCCTCGTTTCTTGCGAGTGTTTGATCCTCCCTTATTTATGTGTATGTCGTGTGTTTACTTTTTTTGTGAATGTGTTTTCGTTTGGTTCATTCCATATCTACAAAAATATGTGGTTAGTAAGAAGAACAATCAAATTCAAACGTAGAAAATTATTGCATAAAGATTCATTGTTTCACTCGGCGAATAGCTAAACCTTTTTGGCAAGATAGATCAAGCTTTCCGAATGGATCATATTAAAAATTAGGAAAATTAGTGATGGAAAAATCTATTCGGCGAGTCTTCAACAACTTTTGGCAATGAGAATGTTATCTACCGAAAGATATAACAGGCGAGGGTAAAGTGCATATGCAATGTGCAATTAAAAGTCCTATCGAGGAGTCGCCGATTACATTGGGCGATCACAATTATGTCCGCTGAAGGTTATACATATTTTAGCATGAAGAACGAGAGTTAACAGAAGTATATTATCAGTAGGCGAAGCACCAAATCATTCGGCAAGGTCAACTCAACTCGCCCAATTACACAACATACCTTTTTTTTAAATTAAACTATTGAAACCATCCTTAAAATCTTCAAACCAAAATAAAAAGCATGCAAACACGAATTCATACAAGATCCCTACTTCACATTACCTTAGAGTACTCAAACTTCTTCTGATTTTAATAAATTTTTCCATTTAACTGTGGTTGTCCTTAAAAAAGTTATCACCCATACCCTCATTGGATAATTTTTGTTACTTAGAACAAATATTGGGTTACTTAGACTTCACCCAAACAACATGGCAATAATTAAGCAACACCCATCGCTATTTCAATCAACACAAAGCATAAACATGAAGGCATTCAAATAGTTAAGCATTCAAGAAAAAATTTTAGAATTACAAATAGCATATCCACAACCTATTTCTATTAGACAATCCTATCACACATCATCCCAACACTAACTTGTACAAGATTTCTAAACTATAAAAAAGATTGGGGTTTTAGAGACTAACCTTTGATGTCGATAAACTTATTTTTGTAATGCTATGCTGAAAAGAAATAAAATCCTACGCACTTGATTATAACAAATATGCACTTAATTATAACCACAACACTAATTTAAAGAAAGAATCTATGAATAATACTTTTGGTATTATATTGAGGTGTTTGAAATAAGGGAAAGTGAAGAATTAAAAAACGTTTACCTTAGGCATTCATATAACCATTCTGTTTTTTTTCATTCGCCTATGTTAGTCACTATCGCTAACCCAATCGACAAGATGCAGATAAATTATTTACCATACCTTTTCTACAAAATCATTATTATTTTAGGGATAAAATCGGCGGTCTACAACGAGATTGCCTACCAGGTTTTATCATGCGCCGAGCTGCTTTCGAGTTCGCTGAATTTTACAAGATCTACAATAGACTTTTTCCGCTGACGATGAGGAATATACCTCTTTTTGTGTTTGCAATGGTTTTTCAATCTCAGATATGTTGGTGGTCCATTCGTTTAGATAAGATACTAGCGCTTTTAGCTCGAATTCACCATAGACTTCTTGATCATCCTCAACTTACTGGCGACCCACTCCTTTAGTCATGCTTAATAGACCTCCATAAAAAAACAACTAAAATGGAGAAAAAATGGGAGAATAAAAAATAAAAATAAAATTAAAATTTGTAAAAGACTCTTAAAATAACAAAAAGACTAATCAACTACATCTTTACGTCACACCATTCATCGACATTTGCTCTATTTTGATTGTTTATAGTGACCAATGATACAAACTGTAACGCCCCAAAATGAGCTAAGTTCAACTAGAGACTTGTGAGCGTTTCTTGAGTTAATTTTGTGATAAAGTGAGTTATATTATTTTTCTTTAGGAAGTGTGTGAATTTTTGTTAACTTGGAGGTCAAACGTCTAAGACGTTCGGAAGGTTTTCCTTGTAAAATGCTTGTGTGTCTTGATGTGTTTCAGTGAGTTTTAAGTGTTCTTTTTGCTTGAAATTTACGTGGGATGTTCTTAAGATCTAGATGAGTTTGTTTAGGAGTTTTATATTTGAATAGGACCCACCTAGGACCCACGAGGGGTCCTCGAAGAGGACCCAAGACTTAGAACCAAGCTACCGAACCACTGCTCCATCGACGGAGGGCAGTCTACTTGTCGTAGACTCAACAACTCCCCGTAGTATAGTGGTCATACTTTTGGACTTATTACTGAAGTCTAAGCCTTAATGTTCCAGATGCAGACCCGAACGATGCCCATGCAGCATGGGTCGTCGTCCAGTCGACGGCCCGTTGCTTGGGTCCTTTTATGGGTCCTGCAAAAAGTTGTAACATTTCACTGTGATGGCTTGGCGTATTTTGTAAATTCACCCCAAATCTTTTATAACCTTACGTCAATATTATAAGTGTTTTTTAGTCATATTAGGTTAGTTTAAAGTCCTAGACCTAGACAAGACCCCTTAGTTAAAAATTCAAACTCCCTCTCTAAAGAAAACTCTCTCAAAGTCACCATTGGAGCTAAAACTCAAGGAGGGCTGTTTGGGACGTGTTATTCATCAAAAATCAGTGGGTTTTCTTGAATTCTAGATATTTCATCCATCCTTGAACCCTCTTCCATTCAATGAGTCATTTCCAAAAGATTTCAAAAAGGATTTTCAAACTCTACTTTCTTCTATCTTTTATTCTAAGCATGAGTCATCTTGTAAGAAAGTTTTAATAATTTAAATTTGTTTATTCTAGCATTAATTGAAGATTTTAATGTCAAAAACCTAATGAACTCATGTTTATATATATTCAAACTTTTAGCTTAAGAAATGGGTGAAGTGAGCATGTTTGTGTAGGGTAAGAACTTTGGTTTTCTTTTGTTGTTACTTTGGTTTATATACTTCCCTAAGGGCCTTAATATGATTAAATGTTGATAAAATTATTATATTTGTTGATGGTTTGGTTAAATGGTGAATTTCTTATATTGTGTATTTTTTTATTATATATTGCTCTTGAGTTGTATGGTCCACCTTCTTGATGATGGTGTTTACTTGATGAACTTAATATTACATAGTTTGTATTATGAGTGTTTCTTTGAAGGCCTAATATATGAAACGAAGTGATATTGAAGATATGTCTTGTATTGTGTCTTCTGTAGCATGTAAAGTGTGTGAATTGATGAATGTAGGTCTAGAGCATGTATAGAAGTTAAATGTGAATGAAATGATGTTTATGTGCAAGGTGTGCTCACATGTACACACAAACAATTAAATGAATGTATGAAGCTAAGTTGAGTAAAAGGGGGAGTTTTGGGGTGAACACTTTTCGTGAGTTGAGATGAAGTGTTTAGTAGCAACCTCACTACATCCTAAGGGCTTTATAAGATAGGTCGGAGGATGAACACTCTTCGTGAGTTAAGATGTGGTGTTCACTAGTTATCCTTAAGCTATAGTTTATAATGTTGAGAATCTATGGGGAGTTATGCCTAGCACCGAGAGGATATGAATAAGTGGTGGTAACACTTCGTGAGTTGAGATGTTATATTCCAATGTACCTCTTTTGATGAGTACTCCTCATTAGTAGAGAATGAGCTACGTAGTAGCAATCTCCTTATCCCTTAACTATGTGTCTGCATAGGTGTAGCTATTGGAAAAGCCATATAAAAGCTAAAAAGTATGAACTTACCCTAGCAAGTGAGGATCCCCTCATCCAATAGAGGTTAATATAGGGATTCCATATCTATATCTCATGGTCTATGTCGGTGAAGATAACCCCCACAAAAAATTTAATGAACTGAGTCTTCTAAAAGAACGTGCTACTTAGGGTAGGTGGTGGTATGGGATGCTATCTATCCATTACACTAAGTAGGACCTTTCGAAAGGGAAGACTTGGTGCCAAACCTTATAAAAGAGTATACTACTTAGGGTAGGTGGTAGTATGGGATGCAATCTATCCATTGCACTAGGTAGGCATTCCGAAAGGGAAGCCTTTTTTGGTTTGTTGAGTGTTCTTATAAGGTCTTGTGTTTTGAGTGGTGACTTTTTGTCCCGAGCGGAGTAAGCTTTTTGTGTGTAGTCTTAAGGATCTCCATGTTGTGCATTGATGAGGTGTTTAGACGTTTCCTTCATGTCTTACCTTGGAGAATCTTCTGATAACTTCGTTGGAAAAAAACCTACGGAAATAAGCTCACTTCCTCATTGGAAATACCTTGGAAGTTCACTATCTTTTGAGTCTTTAATTCACTATAATGTTTTCATAGTTTACTATAATTTTTGTTAAGTTCTTGTAAAGTGCTCAACCCAAGAAAAGCCATTAGGAGCACTAGGTAGGAGTAGTAGTATGGGATGATACTCTCACATTACACTTAGTGTGACCTATAATTACTATTGGAGAAGGGTACTTACATGATGTTTGTACAAATGAAAGTTTGGCACATGTTTTACAAAGAGTTTGGATTTATTTCCATACGAGGTAAGCCTATGATTGGTGGTCTTAAGGGTTGCTTTGGTGTGCCTTTAAAGGGGTGTATTGGCGGTTCCTTCTTGTCTTACCTTAGGTAATCTTAGGATAACATGGTTTAGGGAAACTTCAAGGAAAAAAGGGTTCACATGACTTAGGGATGTGCCATTCACCTGTAACATGACTCCTACTTCACTATAAATGTCTTCAATGTTACTGCAATGTGCTCTTTAGTTCAAATATTTTGAGCTTCTTTCATTATGTGTTAAATGATGATATTTATACTATTTCAACTATTAAATCATGAATGTTTTACTTATTTATCATAAAAATTTATTTTATTAAAATGTCTCTTTTTGCACGTTTTTGCATATGCAAAACTTAGCACATTCTTGTGTACTAACTCCATACTTTTCTATACTCTATAAGTATAGGTTGAAAAATTTTGAAGGTTTGAAGGTGAAGATTGGGAAAGTTCCTCCCAAGACAAAGTATGTCCTCATATATTCGAGGGCATAGTCCTTTTCTTAGTTTCTTAAAAGACTTATTATATATTTCTTTTAATGTAAAGGGTCGTGTCCCTAAGATATTATGTCGTGTCTTTAAGTTGACTTGTGCAATGAGATTCATATGTATTTATAAAAGATTTCCTTTTATCAATTTATTTGTGAAAAGTCTTAAATCCCTCACTACTTTTCATGTATTATGTAATAAGCGATGGTTAAAGGGCTTTTACAAGACCCCAAAGGGTCAACTACGCCCGGTCACGAACTGAGGATTCTCCATAGCTTGTAGGGGTTCTTTTGGGTTGTTACACTAACCTACAATTGGAGTGTAACACTCTGAAAGTCCATGACCTAATCTTGAGCCTAACATGATGAACAAAGACTTGAAAAACTGTTTATTGTCCTAAATTAATGTACTTAAACTAGTTAGGAAGAGTTAGTGTCAAAACGTCAAGAAACAACCATGATGTCCAGAGAATTGTTTAATATGTGCTAGTGTGTTTTGTCTTGTTTCATGGGGTTTAAGAGTCAAAATTGGATGAAAATTGGTAAAAAGGTTTGAAATATCTAGAAGAGTTTGTTTAGAGTCGAAACGTCCGAGTACGACTCCCCAAGGACCACTCCAAAAGGTCCTTAACAGCGTGCATACACGAGCCAAATGATGAGGCGTCAGTTGATTCTCTCCAACTTCTCTATACTTTCTCTCTCTATTCAAGACCCCATTGAAGACCAAACTTCATATTTTATCCATCAAGTCTAAAAGTTGGGTTTTCTTCCAATTACAAAATTGATCTGATATTGGTTTCTTTTGATTATTATTGATATGATATTATTATATATTGGTTAAGTATTGTATATTTTAGCATTTTACCTAGTTATATGAAAGAAATAATAGTTTTACCCTTTTCCTCTAACTCTTGGTTATGAATTAAGGTAGAACTTATTAGTGATGGTACAGTTGACCTTAACAGTTGTATAGATTACTATTATGTGATGTTATTGAGTGTATTAATTGATGAATATGGCTGGATTGATTGTAAGATCATGAAGGAGTCTTATGAAGGTGAATTTGTTTGATTTTTTTATCTTGAGTTCTTTAATTCATTGATGGTGGCTTATACTTGATAATGGTATTCAATTGAATAATATATTTGATTAGATAAGGAAGATGATGATATGATTATCATGATAAAATATATTGACTATATGAATTGTGATATCATGTTAAAGGTATGTTGATACAAGATTGAATGTGAATCACTTGTGTTTTCCCTATTATTTGATTATGATGTGCTGATCTCACAAATGAATGGTTTTTATAAAAGAACACTCTCATGCAATAATAAATGAGATAATGATATGATATACATTAAGAGGTGTTGACTCCCCATAGAAGGGAGATTCACCAAATATTCTCATTAGATGAGGACTCCAATTGCTAATGGTCATGTAGAGGGTTCATGACATATCTCCTAGTTCCTTAACTATGTTTCCTCCATATGAATAATGGCTAGTGGATCCACCTATAATGTTATGTTCATGTTCTTTTTTTACCTTGGCAAGTAGACCACCTTCTTCTATTGTAGGGTTTCATTACACCACATTCTATGTTTAGCTCACATGGTCTATAATCGGTTAAGACGAGTGTTCCCGAAAGTAACATGAAAGTAATGAAGTGAACACTTACTAGTGTGACTTAAGGGGTTTTACTAAGTGATAGTAGGGGTATGAGACTCTACTTATACAAGGCATATTATGACCTTGAGGGAATTCCTAGGAGGTATATGTGATGCTTAGGAATTCTCACTTATTATTAATCTTGAAAATCGTGCCTTAACAGTGGTACTTCTATGTATCCTTTTTTCCTTATAATCCTTTTCTGGTGGATTTAAGAGATGACTACAAGAATAGAAAATGGAAGGAGAATGGAGGAAGATTTGGCTAATGCAGGAGTTCCTCCCAAAGAGAATTAAACCCCTCCACAAGGCAATCAAGTTCCTCCCAAGACCAAGTTCCGGTCAATCCTCCACCTATAATGGATGGAGAAATAAGGTCGGCTTTTATAAGTTTTGCCCAAGCTATGACTACCCAATCCCAATAGGTAGAAGCTCAAGTCATGTCAGCTCAAGTAAACCGAGAGGTTGGACTCCACGTTCAACAAAATGCAATACCATGGCTTCCCACTTTAGAGACTTCACAAGGATGAACCCCACTATGTTTTTTGGTTCTAAGGTTAATGAAGATCCCTAAGACTTTCTTTATAGGGTCTTAAATATCCTCTACTCTCTGTGTGTGAGTTCTAATGAGATGGTCGAGCTAGTCTCCTATCAACTCAAAGATGTGTCTCAAACTTCGTATACCGAATGGAGAGACAATAAGGCTTTGAGAGCTGGTCCTATGAGTTGGGAGGTATTTAGAATGTCTTTCCTTGGTACATTCTTTACAAGAGACAAAAAGGAGGATAAGGTGCAAGAATTCATCAACCTTCGTCAAGGAGGTATAAGTGTGAAAGAGTACTACTTGAAGTTTACCAAATTTTCCAAGTATGCTCCTTCCTTCGTATCCAATCTTAGAGATGATATGAGCATCTTTATGATGGGTGTTTTCGAAAATCTAGTTGATGAGTGTCATTCGGCGGTGCATAATTATAATATGGGTATTTTGGTTTGATTATTTATGCTCAACAAGTTGAGGAGACTAGACTCAAACAGAATAATGGGGAGTTTAAGAGGGCCATGTCTTATGAGTAATTTACTTCTAAGGGTAGGCTTGAAAATAAAGACAAGTCTAGGTTCAAGAAGAGGGTCTCCAACCATGTTCCTTCCTATTTTCCTACGGCTAAAAGGGATAGGGTGTCTAACCCTAAGTCCCAAAAAAGAAGAAGCAGAAATTCACCTAGTGAGAAACGTACCTGTGCCAAGTGTGGTTAGAAGCATAGAGGTGAATGTTTAGGGGGAACCGAAAATGGCTTTGGTTGTGGAAAAGAACCCATAGGGTTAGATATTTCCCTAATGTGAGGAGTCAAGAGAAAGGGAGTGGTCAAGCTCAAGCAAGCGGTCCTATTTCCGATGCTCCAAAGAGGAACCATTTTTATGCTTCTGCTCTAGGGGTAAGCAAGAGAAATCTCCCAATGTGGTCACCGGTATGTTACAAGTATTTTCTATTGATATTTATGCTTTACTATATACCAGTGTTATTTTATCGTTTTTAATTTCTCTAGTAGCTGGAAAGTTTGATGTTCTACCTGATGTGTTGATTGAACTTTTTATGGTTACTACCCTGGTGGGTGACTCTGTTGTTTCTAGAAGAGTCTTTAGGAGTGGTCCTATATCCTTTCCCAATAGAGTTACATGGGTGGATTTTGTAGCACTTGATATGGTTGATTTTTGTCATTTTGAGAATGGATTGGTTGCATGCTTGTTTTGCTTCCATTGATTGTAGAACAAGGGTAATGAAGTTCAATTTACCTAATGAACTCCTCATAGAGTGGAAGGGTGGTAACTCAATTCCTACAAGTCGTATTATCTCTTGTCTAAAAGCTTGTAAAATCATCTCTAAGTGGTGTCTTAACAATATTGTGAGGGTTAAAGATCTAGAGTCTGACATTACTCCTTTAGAGTAGGTATCTATAGTGAAGGATATTCCGAATGTCTTTCCTGATGACTTGCCCTAAATTCTTCCCAAATGGCAACTAGACTTTGGTATTGATTTATTACTGGATATGAATCCCATCTTAATTACTCCTTAGCGGGTGGCTCTGGTCGAATTGAAAGATTTGAATTCTTAACTTAAGGATTTATTATACAAAGGTTTAATCAAACCTGTTATTTTTCCGTGGGGTGTTCCGATATTATTTGTAAAGAAGAAGGATAGGTCCCTTAGGATGTGTACTGATTATCGTCAACTCAATAAGGTTACCATTAAGAACAAGTATCCTCTAAAATCCAAGTGGCAAGATACTTTTTTTAAATTGATTTGAGGTCGAGGTATCACCAATTTAGGGTGAGATATGACAATGTGCACATGGCCTTCCGAACTAGGTATGGTCACTATGAATTCCTAGTGATGTCTTTTGATCTCACTAATGCCCCGAGAGTGTTTATGGACCTTATGACTAGATGTTCCAGACTTAGCTTGATTAATTTGTAATTGTCTTGATAATGACATCTTGGTATATTCGAAGAAACAGGGTGAACATATGGACCATTTGAGGGTGGTATTGCAAGTCCTTAAGAAACACCTACATTTGTCAAGTATGGCAAGACTGAGTTTTGCGCTTGGTTGAGATTGGTGGCATTTCTTTGTCATATAATTTCAAGTTAGGTTATAGTGATCGATCCAAAGAAAACCAAAGCAGTTTAGAATTGGCCTAGACCATTATCTCCAACCGATATTAGAAGTTTCTTGGGATTAGCCGGGTACTATCGGAGGTTTGTTGGATGAGTTTGCATCCATTACTTCACCTTTGATTGCCTTGACCCAAAAGAATGCTAAATTTAAGTGGTCGGAGTCATGTAAATCAAGCTTCCGAATTTTTAAAGATAGGCTTACCTCCGCTCCGTTGTTGACTTTATCGGAGGGTACCAAGGGTTTCATGGTATATTGTGACGCATCCCGAGTGGGTTTAGGTTGTGTCCTTATGCAACACGGAAAGGTAGTAGCCTATGCCTCTAGACAACTCAAGGTGCATGAGAAGAAATCCAACTCAAAATCTTGAATTAGCGGTTGTAGTGTTTGCTTTGAAAATATGAAGGCATTAGTTATATGGTGTTCTTGTGTATGTGTATACCGGCCATAGGAGTCTTCCATATGTGCTCACTCAAAAGGGGTTGAATCTTTGACAAAGATGATGGTTGGAATTATTGAAAGATTACGACATGAGTGTTCTCTACTATCACATTTCGAGAGTACACCATAGAACATATGGCACTCTAGGAGTGCGCCACGGCATACTTGACCTTTTGGATGTCTTGTACAAACCCTTGACATCATTCATTTCATAACATGTATGAAAAGTAGTGTGGAATGAAAAATTTTCACATAATATATCTTAAAACATCTTTCATATAAAATCTATAGGAAAATACTAGGTCTCAACATATGTCAATCTTAAACACAAGAATATTTGAGAAACGGCTCATACAATACGAAATATAGTATTACATAGTGTATTACAATACTTGAATAAAAGAAATCTAAAGACGATTATCCCTCAAGTCAAGTGAGGACATACTTCAACTTTGCTTGAATGATTACTAGACTCCAAGCTTGCTCCAAGATACCTCTCACCTGTTTATCACACCTTTAGACATTAAAAAAGGTATGGAATTAGTACAAACACATGTATTATGTATGGCCTAATGCATAAAATCATAAGAAACGGACATTTATGAGAAATATGCTCTTTTTTTATTAAAACGTCACATTACAAATATAAGAACTACATTTAAGCACTAAATATCATATATCCAATTTATATCCATTTAGTAAACATTTAAGTGAGCTTACACTGAACTTCACAGTAACTTCACTTTAACTTCCAATGAAACTCACACCTCATATTATAACATCAATAACACCTATAAATGACATAGAACCATGAGATCCTCTTACCAAATGTGATTATAAGACTCACTTGAGTGAGTTATGATGCGACCCCCCATTTAATCCCTTCACACACACCTAAGATATCCTTTAGAGTTCCTAGGATAACAACATTCTCATTAAATAACATAACATATATATAAATGACATTATCCTCCCAAAGCTTCTCAGAAGACTTACTTAAGTAATTCAAGAAGAGAACGCCCATACACCCTCTCCAAGATTACCTAAATAATCCTTAAGACTTCCTAAGTGTAGATCATGTCTATTTTATGATCCAACTTTCCTATCTAGAGTCATTCTTAAGACTTCCTAGGTAAAACATGAAGAGACCATCCTTTATGCACCCTTCACACCTTAACTAGGCAAACCTTAAAATACTATAGATAAGTACTTATTCAATTTCATGATTTCTAACTTAAGTCATTATCATCATTAGTTCACTTAAGAGTCATTCAAAATATAAGGACAATTAAGTAATACTCTTGGAGAAGACCTAGGAACTTACTTAGTAACATTTTCAAAGCCTAATCGTGCAATGTGTAGATAGCATCTCGTACTTCCACCTAGACTTGAACTTCTCCAACACTAGTAAGTATACCATGTGGTGAGAATAGGCAACCGACATACATCATACTAGATATGCATGGAATCCGGATTCATGAACCTACTCCGATGGGGGTTTATTCTCCGAGCCAATGGTAGAACTAGGAAACATCCCATGTAGGCACTTGGTTAAGGAATATGAATTTTTTTTCTCTAATGTCATCTTATTTTAGAGCAACTCCCCTAGCCATACTCGCTAAGTGCTAGTCTTTGTTCTCATAGAGTAAATTACATAAAGGAGTACATGAAGAGGTTCCATATCTAGTTCACATTCCAATCACATTACACCTTACCAAAGAGGTTCCACTAGGACTACAAACAATGGTCAAGAGGATAGCTCAACGATTTTTCTAAGGATGACTTCATGCTGTTCTAGCCATCCAACATTAATTACACCATTCACAGAAAAAGGATACCATTACGACTTTCAAGTTTACAGATACCATAACCATACATCTAGGATGAATGTTTCACATAAGGACCTTCGTAGTTATGTTAAAGGTCACATGTCAATCACACATACAAGACTAAGAGGCTTTATCATACTAATTCAAGAAGTCATATTCACAATATACATGTATCATGTAAGGGACACAAGTCTATTAAAACAAGAGACACACATACTTCACCATTCGATACACATAGCATACTGTTCTAGAGTACCTAGGGATAACCAAGTCAACTATAGGTCACCCTATACACAACTTTAGAAGCATCAATATAACAATCATAATACTCATATAACCAAGTAGGAAGAATCATGCATCAACCCTAAGACAACAACCTAATGTCAATAGAAGAACACATACTTTCACTTAACTCACAATTATATAAATATGATCATATTTCACATATATCAACTATACAAAGCATCATAATACATCAAGTAATGCCAACAAGTACATAATCATTATAATTCATAAAGCAACGCCGACGAGTCCACATAATTCACAAGTAAAGCACATAGCACCGACACTATAAGTGGACCATACCAATCATAAACACAATTCAAGACCTAGATTACAGAATATAAAGAGAATTAGGGCAGCGTACCACCAATCAACTCTCACCACTTCAATCCATAGCTAAATCATGCAAAACAATATCCAATGCCCTTACCCATAGCCCTTATAACCAATTCAATCCAATACTTACAATAGATAATGAATCATAGGTAATTCAACATATATTTATGACTTTAGTGCATCATACTAATAATTCTAACATGATTCTATCATAATTCAGTAGCCCTAATCATACTACATAAGAATTCAATAGCATTAAGACATAATCAAGTCACTCACAAAATGGTAAAAAACTACGGTTCATGAATTACATGGGTTCATAGAGTAATTAGTTTAAAACCATAAAATTAACATCAATTCAATCAATATATAATGATTCAAAACGTTTTATGCAACAACCCATGGATAGATACAAACATTGGACAAGTTCATCTTTGAAAGACTTTGAGAATAACTTTAAAGTTTGGCTCCTTGAAGAAAATAGATTCAAGGATGAAGAACAATACCTGAATTGATGCTAGACCATAATTTTGATGAAGAATCAACAATAGTTCTTCAATCCAAGCTCTATCTTGAGTTTTGACTTCAATGGTGTTCTAGAGAGTTTCTTAGAGATTTTAGACTTTTGATTTAGAATAATAAATTCATCTAGGTGTTCAGGTCTTATAAAACCACTTGAAATCCCCAAAACACCACTAGGAAACCGCATAAACATTTATTTGGTCGTGGGGTAAATTTACCAATTCATCCCCTTCACTTTACCGATACAACAAATTCGATTATTAGTGACATTTAATTTTGTCACTAAATACTCTTATTTTGTAACAAAAGAACATTCGTGAGGAGCAATAATTCGTCCATCTTCTGTCCCCAAAGCATGGGTCACACTAAATATATACAAAGACGATTAAGTGTTTCGTCACTAAAAAGAGTTGCATTAACTATGATAGTACTTTTCATCCCCAAATGGATTGCATTGATGACGAACATATTTATCATAAAATAATAATATTTTGTAGGTAACAATATATTTTGGTCACTAAAGAGGTTATTATGGCCGAAAAAACTAATGTGTCACAAATTATTTAGTTCCATCAGTGACGACTTCGTTTGTCTTTAATGTTATATGTATATCGTAGTTGGACAAATATTATTTCGTCACTAAAAATTACCTTTTACATACAAATTCTTCTTCTTTTTTTCACTAAATGCATAAATAAATGACAAATTTCCTTTTTAAAAATTTTGTAGCTAAAAACAATCTTTTCGTCTAAAAAAAATTATTTATCCAATAAAATAAAGTTTTCACTACAAGACGTCGTAATTAGCGACAATTACACTTGTCATATACTACAAAGTTAATTTGTAGGTAATAATTAGCAATTTTAAGCATAACATTATTTTTGTCACTAAATATCATACTTCTATGACGAAAATGTGAGTGTCTTAAAAAATTTAATATAATCATCATAAAAAATTAAGCTTTTGAAAATGTAACGTAGTCATCACTAAAAGATAAGCTTTTGAAGATAAAAATTTTTTCACTAATCACCAGAAAGAACCAACCAAAGATAACTGTTCTAAAGGGGTTTTCGGTCAACCTTATTTTAATAGCCTTTGTATTATCTTTCAAATCCGTGTAACATCATAAAAAATATACCATCTGTTTTATCAAAAAAAAAAAAAATACAATACGTCACTTAGCCTCAAATATGCCTGAATTGTCCAAAGATCCAACGGTTTTTCTCAAAATGCAGCAGCAAGTGGTTCCAAAATGTAGAAGATCATGGCAAAAATGCAGCTATAAATGGTCAAAACTTCAATGACAAATGTCCTAAAATTCAACAACAAAATGGCCTTTAATCGTGACAACAAATAGTCCCAAAACATAGTGGAAATTGCTGCAACAAATATTCTCAAAATATAGCAGACATTAGCCTCAAATGCAATAACTATTTGCAATAAAGTACAGTAATTGCGAGCAATACCTATCAACTGTCCATCGTAACTCAAAAGTGCAGCAACTCTGAAGATACGAGCTCATGTGATGCTAAAGAATTTTCTCATGTTATATAAAAAAAGAGCAATATAGTCTAGAAATAATTAGCTATTAACAACATGAAAATAAACGACAGTATAAAGTATTTTCCTTATTGAATAATTATCATAACTGAGGTGAGGTTCCGAATTCAAATAGAAATTGAACTTACAAAGATTATTACAAACAAATAATACCAACATCAAACTTAACAAATATCGGTAACGCAAGGCTAAATTTCTATCATCACACAAGTTCATAAGTTTCTCTAGAAATTAGGCATGGTAGGACCAAGTAGCAAAAGATAACCAGCAAGATAGAGCATTTAAAAAACATTCCGTACATCGAAAAATATGATAAGAACTCAGTAAAGAACAGAACAAATAAAAACAAAACTAATCGGAACATAACTTATACAAACATAGAAAATCCTTTTAATTTGGAAACTAACACTAATCAAGAAGAAAAAAAAGACTAATTCATTTTTCCATTTTGGCCCCTTTTGTTGTGAAGGAATAAAACCTACATGACAACCTTTTAATGCTCTTTTGTAATAAAATGAAATCAGAATTATATGGCCGATCAGGACACTAAAATAAATCAGAGTCTAGACGATTGACGAAGGCTTATTTTTCCAAAAAATGATGTTAAACAATCAGCAATTAAAATTAACCAATTTTTCCCTAGTAGAAACTATTCTATAATCAAACGTGCACCATATAGTGACAGGTTTTTGTAGCTTTGCCATAGTACGGAAGATCCCAGAGTTCCTAGTTGACTTAATTTAAAAGATTTTAGTTAAATCTGGGGGAACACACATTCTAATTGTTTTCACAAAAAGTATTCAGAAGCAAAGCTACGAGTACTACAGTAGTCTTTAGAAAACTCAAGTCATAAGCAACAACAATTAGTGTTGGCTTATTATAATGACATTTAAATACTGCATCGCTAAAAGAGTTTGAGATCAGGCTTGTAACGTATTTCTTGAAATAGAAAATCATTTTTTCCTCAAATAAACAAGTAATCATCTGCATAGTTTTGTTCTAAAAATTACAGGAATAAATGTTGTTTCTTTAATTTTTTTAGTATTTAGAGTTTTCATTCTCCTATTTATAACAATCTTAAATTTCTCAAAAGAAAGGGAAATGTTTGTCAAAGAGTGCTCATGAACATGTACAAACTCATTCCAAAATCATAGCCATAATAATTATTGAATAAAAAACAAATTAAAAGGCTCAAAATGATATTTTCTTATTGTTTATGCAGTAATGTGTTTCTTCCAGCATAACAACTGGATGTTTGCTGTCTACAAATCCACGGAAAATAAAGTAAAGCTAGTTATCTCCAAGACTCATTGATAAGGTTGTGTTTATTGTCATGTTAAAGAATCCTACTCATGGATTAAAATATCAACTACCTATTGCTAAAAAATATTTACAATTATTTCAGAACTAAAATACTATTAGCTTTATATATATATATATAAATTCATCATAAAAATTATCTCGAATACCTAATTCAGTCCAACCTTGAGTTTTTACTTCTATTACCTCATATGTTACTAATATATCATAAATTCAAAAATCAGAAATAAGTGATACATGTGAGACATACACAGAAATTCTAGAACAGGTAAATAAATCGAAAAAATTAGAAATAAACACAGGAGATATGAATTGATCTAGTACGTCAAGAGTTAAAACTCCAGATAATAGTCCTAGATGGACACCACCAACTTATTATACAGAAAGTTATCAGTAATTAGATAGAACTAACGCAATATGGAATAGTAGATTAAATAAAAATTGCACACCAAAACCAATACACGAACAATATAATTTCTTAGATCTAGATTGTGTTACACATATAAATAAAGCAATATTACTATGGATATGAAATATATCTAAGCAATTAATAGATAACAAAATAAAAACAACAGAAACACCAAGGTATATAGAAAGAACATTTGTAGGAACAACAGGATTATGGATAAAAAATCTACCCTTAGAAAGTTTAGAAGTACTTAGAAGTGAAAAGAAAATGGATGGATCTCCATCAGCAACAAATATAGATATACTAGATAAATATGAATCAGCAATAAGAAATAAATTTGGAGGTATGACCACATATATAAGAGAACAAAACAGAGAAAAAATAATAAATAGGCAACTTATGACAAAATTAGCTATATCTAAAATGTGTTATATAGAAGAATACACTTGTGCATTTAAGGAATACTATTACAAAGCAAAATACAATTTAAATGAAGCAAAAGAAATATGACAACAATATTTTACAAAATTACCAGAACTATTTAGCACAAAAATAATTAAAGATTGGAATGATGAAGGATTAGTAGATATTTTAGGAGCTAGAATAAAATTTTTACATCAATGGTTCATACAACTATGTAAAAACCAAAAAGAAAAATTAAAAATGGAAAAAGTACTAAACAAGAATTTAGCCTGTTGTAAAAATAATATAGCACCACAGTTTGGATGTACAAATAAAAAGCAAAAGCCTAAAAGGTGTAAAAATTATAGAAAAACTAAAACCAAGTATAAATATAAGAAACCAAGACGAAGATATTATATAAAAAATTATAAAATGAAAAGACCATATAGACCAAAAAGAAAAATATCTCAATGTACTTGTTATAATTGCGGAAAGATAGGACATTTAGCTAGAGATTGTAAACTACCTAAAGATCCGAAAAGGAAGCAAATTGCAGAAGTAATTATAGATAATGACAAATATATGCAAATAGAATACATAGACTATGAATTAAGTGAAAACGATAGTATATATGAAGTATCAGATATAAAAACTGAAAATGAAGAAGAAAATATTAATCTAGATAATAATGAAACAGATGAAGAAATATAATGTCTGAAGATGGGATAAAAATAATATTTAAAGAAGATTATCAAAATGAAGAATTATCAGACCAAAAAAATTATATTTGATAATACAATTTTTGAACAAATAAGAGGAAAAGAATTAGACTTAAGTGTTGAAAAAGTACTTGAAATACCTACTTTAAAAAATTAGTTTAAAAGACAAAAAGAAGAATACTATATAGTTAGTCAAAAAGAACATATTATAGACTGTAAATATGCAAGAGGAACAACATATATACCTATACTAAGTAAACGAATAATAAATAAAGAAATACAAGATATAAAAGCTAAAACACCAGTAAAATATGTACATTTAGGAGGAACAGAAATATTAATAAAAGCTTGGTTTAGAGAAGGAATAGATACACCTATTGAAATATACTAAGCAGATGATAGAATTATACACCCTATAGAAAAAAGTGTAATTAGTGCAGTAAAAGGAAACTTAATATATCAAAAATTTAAATCATATATTACTAAAAGCATGAACCAAAAAAAGTTAAAAGTTGAATTACTATTTTACTCCTTCTATAAATTAAATTGTTATAAAATATTTAAATATTTGATTGTATAAATTTAATTAAAATGTTAATGACTTTTAGATTTCTTAAGATTAATTTCTAATTAAATATTTAATTAATTAATATTTATCATTTATAATCTATATGTATATAATAATTATAATTTTTTTAAAAATAGTTTCTACCTAAATTGCTATATTTTTCCTCTTCTCATAATTTTTTCCTTAACCCCTCTCATGAATAATATAATTCATGTGGATAAAGTATTATCCTTAATGATAAATAACGAAATTCAATAATTTAAAGGTTGTAAATCTGCTAAATGGAGACACACATTGATACTATCCTCTTGACTATTATTAAAGAATGACTCTATCTTCACAAATTTAAATTCATTAACGGTTATTACGTGATAAGAACTTTAGTTGTTCTTCCTACATGGTTTGCTAATTTTAATTTTCTTTTTCATACTCTTCATTTATTTATTATTATTTGTTAATTACTTATCCACTTTTATACTCTTAATATTCATAACTATCCTTTTTTCATATTCATAACCTTCAAATATTTAAACTAAAACTTTAAGATTTCTTTTGATAATCCTTCTATTTTATCTATATAAATTCAACATCTTTATCTCATGAAACTCCTACCAAGATTATTAGGCTGTCATTTTTATTCTATAGTTAAAGTAGATGAAGAAGCCTCTTGAAATTTGATAGGATATGGAAGAAGTCGATAAGAACTCAGAGAGTTATGTACTGATTTTTTCATGTCTACGTTATATTTTTTCTTAAATCTGTTTCTTTTTATCTTTTTTTTCTCCTTTATACTTCTTTATTTAGTTTTCTATGAATGTTATATTGCGTAAGTTTTTATTGTTATTTTGTAATTGTTACATTTTATTATTCATTAAATTTACATATATATTTCCATTAAACTTTAGTCATTCAAAAGTATCTACAAAAATTCACATGGAACATACGTGAGAAGCACGTCCTCAGAAACTAGTTTATAATAAGTGTCAATTATACAGTAGCATTAACAGATAGAAATATAGATAAATCATTAGTATTATATTGGAAAATGTCTGGAATAGAGTTAGCACCAGGCAGTAAAATATTTACAGCAAGATGTAAAAACTTATATATATATTAACAGCAAAACATAAAATAACAGCAAAAAAAAATTGTTAAAATAAAGATAGAAAATCCTTTCGAAAAAATAATTGCTGTAATAGACAATAATGACTATAGCTATAAAGAAATTGACATAAAAGAAGATTTAGAAATTGTAAAAGAAAGATTAAGTACTTCAAGTGTACCAAATACATTAACAAGAGCTACCTCATCAAGAATGAGTACATCGAAAAGAAACTATGAAATCCCACAAACTTATTAGATAAGGAAGAAATAACACCATATCATTATTTCATAACAGGAATAATAGACCAAAGAAAATATAAAATTTTGATAAATACAGGACAAGAAGAAAATTACATAACACGAGAGTTAGTATTAGAAGAAGAAATTATAAAAACAGGACACATATGCCCTGGATTACCTAGTGAGATAGTAAACATAAATGAAGAAACAACGGAAAAAGAAATAACTATATGAGGAATACCCTTAATAATACCATTTAAAATATACCAAGGAAATCATAATATTACATTAGGTATAAAATGGTTAGAAAAAGTTAAACCGTACAATATAGAAAATGAACAATTAACAATAACTTGTCAAAATAAGAAAATAATTATAAAAAGAACAAAATGAATAATGAAAATATTTATACTTCCAAAAATGATATTAATACTCTATATACTAAAAGGTCTTAATACAGATATAAAAAGAAGAATTTATGATATATTAATAACGCACACCTAGAAATTCTTTTGACTCCATGAGACGATTACATTTTATTTATGATTGATTGTCTTTGTTTACCTGATATCATTTATAAAAAGACAATATATACATATAAAAATAAATTAAATAATGATAAATTAAATAGAATATAGTTATTTGAATATAGATCACCATATGAGCCGGAGTGGACTTCAAGTCACAAACTTTCTAGGTATGATTAAAAAGAAGCACTGAATGATCAAGTACAAAGAGTATAAAGAATAGAAGCACTAAATGATCAAGTACAAAAGAGTATAAAGACAACGTGTTGCTTCCATGCTCTTGTGACATACCGAGCATAAGAGCGATCTTCCTTGTACCAGGCCGACAAACATGCAGTAAAGCTTGACCAACCATTTTTTTTTTATCTATACACATGAACCATAAGCTCTGCAGATCCTCTGATTGCTGCATGACCAACAAACCCAACTGACACTCGTAGTGGTATATATGATATAACACTACATAGTCACATTTCTTCCATCTATGTTGACTAACTTTCCTCTGATAATTTCTTAGTTAAACTACCCTTGGTCACTTGTGTTTACACTATTATCAAAAAATGAAAGAACTGTATCCACCTAGATTTTATGTTGGTGTATTCATTGAGAATCAATTCAATATAAAGAAATTTATCGATGTAACACTAATAAAACAAACTATTGATGATGACAACAATATGGTTGACTTCTGTTTACATTATATGTTTTACGAAACATTATTTTCATGAAATTTGTAATGTTCAGATCTTACCACTGCCTCCCATGGGAGGTAGGGAGGATGTTTCTACATTTCAGAAATGAGAAACATATTTTATCCTCATTAATATTGATATCTATAAGTAAAAAAATAATAACAGATAAAACAAAAAATATATACGGCACAAAAGTTATAAATTTCACCATACATAGCATTCTCAAGTTCAAAACAAAACAATAAGATTTCTAGAATTAAGCAAAAGTAATCACAAACTTGGTTGTTTTGGTTCTCAATCATTTGTGAACCACAAAAAAAAAAATTAAGAAAATGTGTTTAAAATAATAAAGTACATAGACGTATTTGCAATTAATAACCAAAAAACAACAAGGGCAGAAAGAAAATTACTTGAGAAAGAAAGCTACAGAGGTTAGAAGACAAAGAGAATGATATGGGGTTGAGTGATTACAACAAAGAACAAGAATAGTGAGTTCATGTGGATCTTGAACCATTTCCCGGTGATATTGTAAAGAGGATGAAGAAGACACGGTAATACTAGTCATTTGGTGAGATCTGATACATATGCACCTACAAGATACATAATCATTCCCTGTAACCTACCACACATGAATATTTTCATCCCAAATGAAATATTTACCTTGCCAACCCTTTATTTTTGGAGGGAACAAAGAAACTAGCAAAAGAACTCACTTAAGTCAAGCAGTTAAAACATTGAATGGAAAACCCTACAGAAAACTAGAAGAGGGGAAATTGTGGAAGAAACATGAGGATATTTTGACATCTTTGCATTTTGTGCAAAATGTAAATAATACTCTAATATTCCTGCAACATTTTTCCATAAGAATCGTAAGTAGGACGGTTCATGGTTCGGGTTTGATTGATTATTGATACATATCTTATTAGAGACAAATATCTATAATAAAAAAAATCCACAAGAAATTTATGTCCATTTAATGAAGCAATTAAATAATTTTTAAAGTTATTATTACATGAATAAAATGATCAATTAAGAGAAAATGTGACTATTCAATTTTATTTATCAATAATATATAAATGATTATAAAATTTAAATATCTTATATTTCGGTTAAGTTTGGTTATTTTTTTTGGGTCTTTAGTAAAACGAAAAAAACCAATTAAATATTATCAGTTTAAAATTTTTAAAACTAAACACAACCAAAAAAAACCAAATATTTTTTTAAAAAAATTATATTGATTCGAATTGCAGTTCGATTTGACTTTTAACCACGTGTGTGAACAACCCTAATTGTAAATATTTAAAACAATAGTTTTTCCATAAAGTGAAAAATAATATTTAAAAATTGGAGTTGTATATGTCGATGAATATAAATTAGAGTTCTTTTTTAATTTTTTTGAGTGACATGCTCCATCAAAAAATCATAAAACATTGCACATTTTTACGAAATGTAATATCTGTCACAAAAAATGTTTAATTGGAGAAAATTTTTTAATCGTAGCTATACTTTTCGTGCTAAACTTTAGATTTGTTGTAGTGTACTGTAAACCTGCGTAGGTTGCAGACCATAATGACGCCTACCCATCGACGGGGCATAGTTCCACAAATGGACCGTCCTGGCTGCCCGTCGATTGGGATAGAGCCTAGAAAAAAGACGAGTTTAGCTCCCTTGGCTAAGTCATCATCGACGCCACCACCTACGGGGCGTCGACCATCCTACTGGGCGTCGATTGTCGTCCGTAGGTGGGACTGC
The DNA here is from genome assembly GCF_036512215.1 of Solanum lycopersicum. Classification (NCBI taxonomy): domain Eukaryota; kingdom Viridiplantae; phylum Streptophyta; class Magnoliopsida; order Solanales; family Solanaceae; genus Solanum; species Solanum lycopersicum. The sequence continues at coordinate 29,519,254 of NC_090809.1, forward strand.
CTTAGGCAGTTTCGGCAATCAAGATGTGTCCTTCTTCAAGGACCCTAAGTTGGTCCTAAGGGACTTTTGCCCAGACGTTTTCAACCCAAATATGTTCGTATACGAGTTTAGGTCCTCTCAATTCAATTTCATCCAAAACGAACACGTAAAACTCGACAAAGCAGTATGACACACAAGGTAATTTCAAGGCAAACCTTTCGAACGTCATGGACGTTCTTGGACGTTTGACCTCTTAAATTCATGAAACTTTAACCACTACCTCTTAAACTCATTATAACCCATTTTTGGACCTCAAAACATTAAGACACAAGCGTTAAACTCTAGTTTCACCTAAATCATTTTAAGAGGTGTTACATCTACCACCCCTGCGACGCCAATGTGGTCGCAGATGATTTAAGTCATATGAGCATGGGTAGTGTGTCTCACGTGGAAGAAGGTAAGAAAGACCTAGATAAAGAAGTTCATTGGTTGGCTCCATTGGGTGTTTGGTCAGATGGTTCCCCAAATGGTGGTTTTATAGTTCATAATAACTCCGAGTCATTCTTAGTTGTTGAGGTGAAGTCTAATCAACATTTTACCTGCTGTTGATGGAGTTCAAGAAATCGGTACTTAGCAAGTTGAATGAGTCATTATTCCAAGGGGGAATGGTGTACTTAGGTATAAAGGTAGATTATATGTACCAGATGTTGATGATTTGAGGGGAAAAATTTTGGAAGAAGCTCATGGTTCCCGCTATTCTATTCCTCGGCTGCCACCAAAATGTATCGTGATCTTAGAGAAGTATATTGCTGGGATGGCTTTAAAAGGGACATAGCGGAGTTTGTAGCTAAGTGTAAAAAATTCAAACAAGTTAAAGTTGAGTGATTTGACTCAAGTAATGGAAGGTCCTACTTGGAAGTGGGAAGAAATCAATATGGACTTTGTTATAGGGTTGCCTCAAACCCAGAGACAAAATGACTCAATGAGGGTTATAGTGGATAGATTGACAAAATTTGTTCATTTTATCCCCATCAAGTTAAATTATTCGGCAAAGGATTATGCAAGAATATACATTGATGATATAGTGAGCTTACATGGATCCCTGTCCATCATATTGGATAGAGGTGCTCAATTCACTTCTCCTTTTGGAGGTCTTTTCCAAAAGAGTTGAATGCTCAAGTGAAGCTAAGCACCAATTTTTATCCCTAAATAGATGGCACAACGGAGCATACTATTCAAAACCATAGAAGACATGTTAAGAGCTTGTGAGATATATTTCAATGGAAAATATGACAATCACCTACCGTTGATTGAGTTATCCTATAATAATAACTACCGTTCGAGTATTTCCATGGAACCTTTTGAAGCACTCTATGATAGGCGATGTAGGGCTCCAGTTGGGTGGTTTGAGGTTGGTGAGTATTTACTCCTTGGTTCCTAAATAATCTATAAAAATTTGGAGAAGGTTCAGGTGATAAAGATAGGTTTAAAACAGCATATAGTCGGCAAAAATCCTATGCTGACAATAAAGAAAATACCTTGAATTTGAAGTATGTGATATGATGTATTTGAAGATTTAACCTATAAAAGCGGTGATGAGATTCGGAAAAACAGGGAAGCTAATGTAACGACCCGAGAGTACCTCCTAGAATCTACGGAGAACCCTTGGATCATCATATGGCGTACTTGACCCTTTGGGGTCTTATACAAGCCTTTTTACTATCGTTCATTAAATAAGACAAGAAAAGTAGTGCGAAATTAAAAATTTTCACGACATTTAATATAAAAAAGAATTATTTCATAAGTACTAAGAAAATCTCATCGTCAAGAGTCAAACTTAAAGACACAACATAATATCTTAGAGACACGGCACTTTACATTTGAAAAAAAATAAATAACCTGTCTTAAATAACGAAACTAAGAAATAGAACTATGCCCTTGAATATACGAGGACATACTTATTCTTGAGAGAATCTTTTCCAAGCTTCGCCTTCTACACTTCAACCTTGTTTGCAAAACCTATATTTATTAGGTATAGAAAAGTATGGGATTAGTACAAAATAAAGTACTAAGTGTGGAATAGGCAAAAACATACAAAAGGGGACATTTCAGTATAAATATATTGTCATGCCAATTAAGTAAAACCTTCATGAATATAGGAGTAAAACAACATAAGAATCTTCATTTAACATTTAGAGAAGAATTTCAATAATTTTAACAAAAAGAACGATTTTACAGTAAGTTACCAAATTGCTACAGTGAATTCATTTTAATCCTAAAACAGTGAACTCCCAAAGTCAAGCCAAGAGGAAGTGAACTCATTTCCGTCGAAGTTTCCCTAGCTAAGGTTATCCTAATTCACCAAGGTAAGACATGAAAACTCCCATACACCTTCTTCAATACACACCTAGGTGATTCCCAAGACTACTCATTCTAGGCTTACTCAGCTCGGGAGAACAAGTCCCTACTAAATGACAAAACGTTAGAAGAAAACTAAAATAAGACACACCAAGACATCCCTTTAGGAATGCCTACTTAGTGCAATGAGTAGATGGCGTCCCATTCCACCACCTACCCTTAATAGTGCACTTTTATAGAAGACTTAGCTCATTCAATTCATATAAGACACACCAAGACTCCCCTTTCAGAAGATCTACTTAGTGCAATGTATAGATAGTGTCCCATACCACTACCTACCCTAAATAGTACGTTCTTTTAGGAGACTTAGTTCATACACTTTATATAAAGAACACCAAGACTCCCCTTTTGGAAGGTCTACTTAGTGAAATGGATCAATAGCGTCCCATACCACCACCTACCCTAATTAGTACACTCTTTTAGGAGACTTAGTTCTTTCATTGTTTTCTGGGGGTTAGATTAACCGACATAGACTATGAGAGCCAGACATGGAATTTTGATACTACCCTTATCGGATGAGTAATCCCCACATGCCTAGGGTAGGGTCATTCTCTTAGCTTTTACATGGGTTTTCCAATAGCTACACCTATGCGGGCACATAATTAAGGGATAAGGAGATTACTAATATGTAACTCAATCTCTACTAACGAGGAGTACTAATATCAATAGGTACATTGGAATGCAGCATCTTAACTCCCGAAGTGTAATCACCCCTTTATCATATCATCTCGGTGCTCGGCATAACTCCCCACAAATTCTCAACATTTTATACCATAGGTTGAGGATAACTAGTGGACACCACATCTCAACTCACGAAGGGTATCCATCCTCGTACCTATCTTAGAAAGCTCTTGGAAGATAATGAGGTTACTTCTGAACATTTCATCTCAACTCATGAAGAGTGTTCACCAATAACTCCCCTGTTCATTCACATTCTGTAACATTATGCATTCATTTATTAAAAGTGTGAGTATGTGTACATGTTAGCACATCTTGAATATAAGCATCATTTTGTTTACATTAGCTTCTATGAATTATTAGACCTTCATTTAACACATTACACACTTTAACAAGTTCAACATATACACTTACTTCAATTAGGCAAAACCTAAGCAAAACATGCAATTGAAGCTTCATAATACACCTTACAAGAACCATATTCATTATCACTTCATTTCACACATTAGGCCTTCAAATCCACACTTACAATGCATACAAAATATATCCAAATTCATCAAGTAAACGTTGTCACCAAGAAGGTGGACCATGCCACTCAAGAGCATTTCATAAAGAGAGTTAACAATGAAACTAACTTACCACTCTTCCATTGCTTTCACACCTATCTAAAATTTACTCAACAATTCATCATAAAATATCCCTTATAGTAGTAGCTAAACAACAATATCAACACAAAGGAAACCAAAGGTCAGACTACAAAAACATGCTCATTTAATCCATTCTTTAAGTCAAAATTTTGTTTAACACTTTAACATGTTTTCATTAGAGTTTTAGCATTAAATCACCAACTTATATTAGAAACATCGTGTTTGAATCATTTAAAATGTTTTAATGCAAGACCCATATTTAGAGATAAAGATAGAAAAAGTTAAGGCTGAAAACCTTTTTTGAAAAATCTATTAGAAAGAACTCCTTGAATGGAAGATAGTTCAAGGATGACTACCATACCTCAAATAGAAGAAACAACTCTGATTTTTTGCTGAAATAATCGACCATCAACATCCCCTCCTAGCTCATTCTTGACTTCTAGCTTCTATGGAGACTTAGAAAGAGTTTTTCTTGAGAGAGGGTTTTTGGTTTTATGAAATTAACTCTAAAATTAGGTCTTAGGGTTTGAAACTCCATAATATACCTAAAAGACCCTAAAAGTATCATCCAAGGTTCCTAAAAGTCTTGGGGTGAATTTACAAAACACCCTAAGCTAAGGAAGTTTTTTTCCATCTTTTGCAGGCAGCACCAACGGCTCCCCACAAATGGACCGTTTCTCAATTGATGCCCCGTTGGTGGGGTCTGTCGATTGGGACTGAGAATCCTTCATGTGAAGGCTTTTCTATCCTTGAAGGGCCAATAAACTCCCAAGGTTTAAGGACCGTTTGTTTACCAACGGAACGTCACTTGTGGTCGTCGATGGTCACTGCTTGGCAGCATCCTACCAAAAGGATGGGGTCCTCCTCTAGGGCCCCTCGTGGGTTCTAGGTGGGATCGTACCCGGACGTTAAATCCCTAAAAACTTTAGTGTAGATTTTAGGAACATTCCACATCAATTTTGATTAAAACTAACAACTATAACTCACTTAAACACATCAACACACATGAGCACTTTCTATGACACACCTTCCGAACGTCATGGACGTTTGACCTCCAAACGTCACAAAAATTCACACACTACCTAATAACATCAATATAACTCATTTTAAAAAAACTAACTCATGAAACATTCACGAATCTATAGTTCACCTTAGTTATTTTTAGGGTGTTACATTCTCCCCCACTTGGAATAACATTCTTCCTCGAATGACACTAAACTCCTTAAGACCATCAAGGACTCAATAAGCAGAACACAATTCATTACAACCAAGCTCGAACATTCATAATCAATGCACTAAACTCACAAGGAACACCAACTACACATTGGCAAGCATCTTGCTAGGAAACACATGCAAGTCTTGGAAAATAATTTCCACACTTCAAAACACATTTTCATTCTTTATTATTGAGGAACTACCTTATCTAACATTAAGCATGCTCAAAAACATAATTTCTAATCACATTGAAACCATTACTCATGAAGAATGTAGTTTCTCTAATTTTTGAAGTTCTTTACAGTGAATCAAAAATCTTGCACTGAAACATGCTAAAAATCCCTTTAGTCTATCTTTCAAGCAATTCCAACATTAAGGCATGACCACATGAGAGAAAACATCATACTAATTTACAATATAACATAATAAAATAATTTCGAACCAATTAAGCAACATCATTAGCTACACCTTATCATGGGAAATTTTTAGTTAACAACCAATTTTCCTAATGTAATCATGATATGATCAAGAGCTTGTAAAACATCATACTATCAAAGGCACTCATAACATAAAGAAAAATTCAACTCATACTAATATGAAAGACTCTTAACCATTACAAAACTATCAAGGATTTTGGTCTCAAGCGTGAATACGGAGAAGGAAGATAAGGACATAAACTACGTTTCTACTCAACTCATTTTACACCTGTTAGGGTAAAACCGTCTTCAAGATCTCATACTTCAAAGTACCATTATATCTCTCACAAGGTAGGAACTCATACTACCGTCAACATGTGAATCATCAAGACTTAGCATCAACCTTACAAGTCAAGCATTACACTCTCCTCTTAGGATTCAACCTTAAATAAACTCTCTTAAACATAACCTCATTCAATCCTTAGGCACATCATATCTCTACTCATGGAATGGAAACTCCTTCTTTCTCACAACATTACCACATTCTTTCAATAATTCTCAAATTTACACCTTCGTTCTTCTAATATCATTGTACTTAACTATAAGATATCTCATGATGAACAAAAATGACTTTATTGAATCATTCTAACTCTTACCTTTCTTAGAACTACATTACCATACAATTTCACATCATAATGCTTCCAACCACATAACTCACACATAGCCATAAATGGCATCAGATCCCAATCCTCAATACTGACCTTCACATCTACTCTTGTATCCACAAAACCATCATAAGCATAAAAACTCACCTTTCTCTCCATAAAACATAGAAACTCTCCCTTTCCAAGCAATCACACCTATAAAACCATCGGACAAATGATAAGAAGAGAGAAATCTTATGGAGTTAAGTTCTATGGTGCGATACAAGAGTAACAAAGAAAGTGAAACTCTATCATCCTATATCTTCTCGTCCATGGATGTGTCGTGACTCACACAAATGAACAATACTACTAGATGTGACTTGTGAGAATCGGACCCTTAACTATTTCCCATAAACCTTTGCTCTGATACCAAGTTTGTCACGATCTGATAGTACCCCCTAGAAGCTACGGAGAACCCTTGGATTGTCAAAAAGTGTACTTGACCCTTTGGGGTCTTGTAAAAGCCTTTCAAATATCGTTCATTACCTAAGACATGAAAAGTAATGTGGAATTAAAAATTTTCATGACATTTAAAATAAACAGGAATTCTTTCATGAATACTAAGAAAATCACATCGTCACAAGTAAAAATTAAAGACACCACATAATATCTTAGGGACACGACCCTTTACATTTAAAGAAAAGTACATAATAAGTACTAAATAACGAAACTAAATAATAGAACTATGCCCTCGAATATATGAGGAAATACATAGTCTTGAGATAATCTTTCCCAAGCTTCGCCTTCTAGACTTCAACCTTGCTTCCAAACGTATACTTATTAGGCATAGAAATGTATGGGAATAGTACAAAACAATGTAATAGGTATGACATATGCAAAAAAATACAAAAAGGTACATTTTAGTGTAAATACATTTTCATGCCAATTCAGTAAAACCTTCGTGAATATAGGAGTAAAAAAATATAAGAATCATCATTTAACATTTAGAGAAGGATTACCACAATTTTAGCAAAAAGAACCATTTTACAGTAAGTTGCCAAATTGTTACAGTGAACCCCTTAGCATTACAATGAATTTAATCCCAAAATTGTAAACTTGCAAAGTGAAGCCAAGAGGAAGTGAACTCATTTCCGTAGGAGTTTCCCTGGATAAGATTATCCTAGAAAAGAAATGCCCATACACAACCTTCAATAAACACCTAGGTGATCCCCAATACTACCCATTCTGGGGTTACTCGTTTCAAAAGAACAAATCCCCACTCAATGACAAGACATTAGAAAAACACTCAACTAAGTCACACCAAGAATTCCCTTTCAGAATGCCTACTTAGTGTAATGAGTAGATGGCGTGCTATTCCACCACCTACCCTAAATAGTGGACTTATTTGGAAGAGTTAGATCATTCAATTTATATATGACACACCAAGACTCCCCTTTCGGAAGCTCTTCTTAGTGCAATGGATACATAGCGTCCCATACCACCACCTACTTTAAGTAGTATGCTTTTTTAGGAGACTTAGTTCATATACTTCATATAAACACACCAAGACTCCTCTTTCAGAAGGTCTACTTATGCAATGGATTGATAGCGTCACATACCACCACCTACCCTAAGTAGTACGTTCTTTTAGGAGACTTACTTCATTCTTTTATTTTGTGGGGGTTAGCATAACCGACATAGACCATGATATATAGACATGGAATGCCTATACTAAGCTTATCGTACGAGGTATCCCCACTTGCCTAGGGTAGGGTCATTTTCTTAGCTTTTACATGGATTTTCCAATAGCTATTCCTATGAGGGCACATATTGAAGGAATAGGAAGGTTGCTTCTTAGTATGTAATTCTCTACTAACGAGGAGTACTCATCTCAATAGGTACATTGGAATAAAACATCTCAACTAACGTACTGTAAGCACCCCTTCATCATATCCTCTCGTTGGTAGGCATAACTCACCATATATTCTCAAAATTTTATACTATAGGTTAAAGATAACTAGTTGACACCACATCTAAACTCACAAAGAATATTCATCCTATTATCTATCTTATAAAGCTCTTGTATGATAATGAGACTGCTATTAAACACTTCATCTCAAATTACAAAGAGTGTTCACCCCAAAACTCTTCTTCTCATTCACATTCATTAACTTCATTTATTCGAAGTGTGAGTGTGAGTGTACTTGTGAGATCACCTTGATTTAACTTCTATGCATTCTTAGACCTTTATTCATCATATTACACACTTTAACATGCCCAACAAATGTCACACACCGAGCTACCCCGAGACGCATACACGCAACCTAGGATCACAAGAGATCCCTAGCTAACTTTGCTAGGATGATCATGATCATACTAAAGATAATAAACTGAATGCGGAAGCTAAATCACAATTTAAACTGAAAATATGGGGAATACCCATATTTTGTAACTGAAATAAATGAAATACTTATGAGTTTAATAAAAAGACACTATTAACTCAACATTATACTCAAACTAACTATGTATGAAAATAACCTATAAACTAATTAGAAATGCTGGGACAGGGCCCAACTAAGTCTAGGAAAAACTCAAACTAAATGACTAAAAGACTGAAATGAACTCATTACTATTGTCCTCAGAGATTGAGGACTCCTTACTTATTCTATTGAACTTGAGATCGAGAATTTACCTAAGCCTGATCTAGATGATTAGATCTTCAATCTACATCAAGAGAAGATGTAGTACATGTATGTGTAAATACTTGAAGGTATTGACCATGTAGGATAGAGTAAAGCTGAAATAAAACATAACTGAACAAGCACTAAAGCAAGTATAGTAATCTAAACATGATATACTGAATTCTGAGCTAGTTAGACACATTAACCAAATTATAACATGCTGAGACGGAATACTAACTGATCTATAAATATGGTCAATACAAGAGAGTCAGACTTAACTGTGGGAGCTACTAATAACCGATAATAAAACCACATGAGCTAAATGTGGAGTCTAATGTATACGCCCATCGAGAGGATCCAATATACCCTCCCCGAGGTATAAAGGCATGCTTGTGTGATCACTAAACTGATACCCAAAGAGGGGACTTACAACCTACTTGGCTAGTTGTTTTGGGACTAATTAGGTACACTGAACCCTAGTCCAACTCGGTATTATGCTAGTCCCGATGAAATATGTAATTAACTGATTATGACTAAGTTTTTGTAATTAATGGATAGCTTAAAATGGAACATGCAAACTGGGAATTTAACAATTAATCTGGTAATTATGAATTTGTTATTGAGGCATGTATATCTCAAGTAACTGAAATATCTGACCTAACATGTGTAATTCAAGAACTAAACAATACATAGATAGGGCTTTAAAATTCATGTAATAATCTTAGTAATCTGATTTGGAACATATAACTAATTAATTAATGAAGTTCTATTAAGTTTCTAGAAATCCTAGGTCTAATCATGATATGGGAATCAAGAATCTAACTAAAAAATAAGGACCCAATGGGTGAAAGGAGCCCACTAGTAAAATACCACAAACCTGGTGACGAATTGAGTTTTGAGAACATGCAAATTAACACTGAAAATGAAAGTACAAACTTTGGGAACATGATTCTAAGACTGAATTCATGCATGAATGACTGGAAAACTTAAGAGCAACTATTACCTCAAGCTTGAGTGGAATTGGAAGGAAAGAGGTGAAGATACTTGGCTTTCATGGCTGCTTCTACTTCCCAAGTAGCTTCCTTTATGGACTGACTCTTCCACAAAACCTTGACTTAAGGGTTTTTTTGTTTATGAACCTTCTAACCTAACAGTGAAGAATATCAAATGGTACATCCTCATTAAAAAGACTATATTTTACCACAACACTCTCTAATGGCACTATAGAGGCTGGGTCACCCGCACACTTCTTCAAGAGCGAGATGTTGAACACCGGACACACTACTGCTAAGTCTGCTGGTAACTCTAACTCATATTCCACCTTTCTAATCATTTAAAGATATTGTAAGGGGCTACATATCTAGTACTGAGCTTTCCCTTCTTGCCAAATCTCATCAACCCTTTCATAGGTGATACTTTCAGGAAAACTCAATCATCAACTTGGAACTCTAGTTCCATTCTCCTAAAATTTGCATATGATTTTTACGACTTTCGGCTGTCTTAAGTATATCTCTAACGAGTTGAACTTTCTCCATATCATAAAGGACTGAATCTGTCCCTATCAAAGTTGTTTCACCTAGTTCGAACCAGTCGACAAGAGATCTGCATCTACCCCCACACAAAGCCTCATAAAGGTCTATCTGAATAGTAGAATGGTAGCTATTGTTGTAGGCGTAGTCAATTAGAGAAAGGTAATCATCCCAACTTCATTTTAAATCGATCACACAAGATCTCAACATATCTTCTAGTGTCTTGAATGGTAGGCTCTACCTGTCCATCTGTCTGTGGATGAAATGTTGTGCTAAGGTTAACTTGAGTACCATGACCCTTCTGAAATGACCTCTAGAAGTGAAAGGTAAACTGAGGAGCTCTATCTAAGATGATAGACAAAGGAACCCCATGCAACCTAATAATTTCATTAATGTAAAGCTTGGCATATTCCTCTACTAAATATGTAGTCTTGATTGCTAAAAAGCGAGAAGACTCAGTCATCCTATAAACTATCACCCAAATGGAGACATGTTATCTATGAGTACAAGGTAACTCTGTGATGAAATCCATACTGATAACATCCCACTTCCAAGTTGGAATATCGATCTCTTGAGTCATACCGCCTGGTTTCTAATGTTCTACCTTGACTTGCTGGCAATTGGGGCACTTACCATAAAGTCTTCTATATCTCTCTTCCATTCCACTAATAGGCTTCCTGTAGATCGCGGTATATCTTAGTGGCACCTGGATGAATAGAATATCTAGAGTTATGAGCTTCTGTAAGGATATGCTTTCTCAACTCACCCACATCAGGAACACACAACCTACCCTGGTAGTGAAGTTCACCATCTCCCTCTTGGGAGAAAACCTCCACACTCTGATTGTGGACTGCACCCTTAAGTTCAAGCAATATTGGATCATTTACTTGCTTTTCCTTAACCTCCACGAGCAACATCCTTCAACTGGTATGATGCCAAAGATCTTCTTGATCTCATCCAAGAAATTGTGAGGATCCTCATTAGTTTATGATCCTAAGAACTTAGGCGGATTCATCCTAACAAGATCGTGGACCCTTGCTGCTGCTGATCCACATGTTACGTTCACATGAGCATGAATCCGATTGTTCTGGTTGGTCATATTCTAAGCCAACATATGTATGGCATTCCTGAACTCACCATTGGAGAGTTCTTGATTTGGAACTTGAAGAGCTTCGTTTGCATTCCTAGCATTCACATTTCTAGTGTTAGCTCTATGAGGAGGCATGATCTGAAACGTAGAACGTCAAGTTAGAATGGAATATGATCATACCTCACGCACGATAAGAGTAAGAAGTGAGTGACATTTTTTCTTAAACAATTCATAGTCTCCCTCTAATTAGATGTGGTGCACTTCACACACATGAAAAGGACCCTACTTAGTGCGACTTTTCAGACATCATAGGACTCTTAAACATATCACTCTGATACAATGTTTTATCATGCCCCAAGCTACCCCCGAAATGCGGACAAGGAACCTAGGACCACAAGCGATCCCAATCTAACCCCGCTGACATGATCAAGAGCATACTAAAGATAACGAACTGAATGGGGAAGATAAATTTTAATTTGAACCAAAAAGATAGGGAATACCCATATTTTAGAACTGAAATAAATGAAATAGTGATGAGTTTAATACAAAGAAGCTATTAACTGTTAACTATTAACTGAAATTAGACTCTAAACTAATTAAAAATGCTGGGACAGGCCCAACTTAGTCTAGCAACAATTGAAACTAAATGACTAAAAGACTGAAATGAGCTCATGACTATTGTCCTCAGAGAATGAGGACTCACCACTGATTCAGCTGAACTAGAGATCGGGAATTGATCTAAGCCAGATCTGGATGCTGAGAACATAAAACTACATCACAAGAAGATGTAACCCACATATGCGTTAGTATTTGAAGGTACTGAGCATGTTAGATAGAGTAAAGCTTAAATAAAACATAATGGAAGAAGCATAAAAGCACGTATAGTAATCTAAACATGATATACTAAATTCTAAGCTAGTTAGATGCATTAACCAAATTATAACACGCTAAGACGGAATACTAACTGATCTATGAATATGGTCAGTGCAAGAGAGTCAGACTGAACTGTGGGAGCTACTAATAACCGATAATAAAACCACATGAGCTAAATGTGGAGTCTAATGTCTACTCCCCATCGAGAGGATCCAATATACCCTGCCAAAGGTATAAAAGCATGCTGGCCTGATCACTAAACTGATGCCCACATAGGGGACTTACAACTTACTTGGCTAGTAGTTCTAGGATTGATTGGGTACGTTGAACCCTAATCAAACTCGGTTGTGTGATAACCCAATGAAGTGTGTAATTAACTAATTATGACTAAGTTTATGTAAATAATGGATTGCCTCAAACTGAACATGCAAACTGAGAATGCAACAATTAATCAGATAATTATGCATTTAAAACTGAGGTATGTATATATGAATTTACTGAAATATTTGACCTAGCATATGTAATTCAAGAACTAAAGAAATACATATATAGGGTTCTGAAAATCATGTAATAATAAGAGTAATAACATGGAAATCTGATTTGGAACATATAACAAATTAATTCATGAAGTTTTGTTGAAGTTCTAGAAACCCTAGGTCTAATCATGATATGGGAATCAAGAATCTGATTGAAAAACTAGGGACCCAGTTAGTAAAATGAACCCACTAGTGAAATCTCACATACAGGTGATGAAATTCACAGTAAAACACATAGATTTCGAGGTTGGAACTGCTAGAAACTTTCTGTGTTCTTGAACTAGGGGTCTTGACTTTTTTGCCAATTCTTGTTTTTCTATGTTTTGATTAATTACTTGACTTAGGTAAGTTTTTGTTACGTTTATAGGCTTAAAATGACTAAAATATGATGATTTAGGGTCAAACATATGTATCTTAGGGTTGTAACAACGGGGAAAGAGATAAAAAGATCTCTGAGTTAATTGTTGTCGGACCAAACAACAACCTGGAGTGACGGTCCATCAATAAATCGATGGTCCATAGGTTGGGTTTATTCGACAAACCTTTACTAAAATGGGCATAACTTTTTACTCGGATGTTTGCTTTTTGCAAAATTGGTGGCTAAGTAAAGATAATTCAATTATCTATATTATGGTATATCGTGGGACACCTTACTCATTTTGTGCTAAGATTTATGATCATTTGAAGTTGACCAAACATTAGCCTCCCTTACTGACTGCTAACTTCTACCTACAGTCAGACCTATGGACCGTAGATCAAACGACAGTCCGTGCTGGTCAATCCTAGTTCATGTTTGAGAGTTGGTAAATAGGGGTATTTATCGATGGACACATACTACCGGCCATAGTGTGACCTACGGACCCTAGGTCCGTTCGTCGTTCGACACTTAGTAAAATTTTGTCGGTTGAGTTTTTGGGGTCTTTAGACTTAAATGACGGTAGTACAAGCCATAGATAAGACTATTGTCCACTGATGGTAATCGTTGATTGAACCTACAAATTTCTAAAAAGCTGATTTTGGTCTGTCTTGGATACGGGGTGTTACAACATATACACTTGCTTCATTTAGATATAATCTAAGCACAAAATGCAATTAAAGCTACATAATACAAATTACAAGAATCATTTTCATTATCACTTCTTTTCACACATTAGTCCTTCATAACCACACTTACAATAAATACCATGTATATCCAAAATCATTAAGTAGACACCGCCACCAAGACGGTGGACCATACCACTCAATAGCATTTCATAAAGATAGTTAGCAATCAAACCAACTTACCATTCTTCCAAAGATTTCTCACGTATCTACACTTTTCTCAACAATTCATCCTAAAATAGACCTCAGGGAAGTATCTAAACATTGATTTCAACACAACGATACGAAAGCTCAAAGACTACAAAACCATGCTCATTTAACCCATTACTGAAGTAGAAAATTGATGAAAAAGCTTTAGCATATTTTCATTGAAATTTTAGCATTAAAATAACCAAATAATATTTGAAACATCATATTTGAATCATTTAAGATGTTTTCATGCAAGACCCATATTTAGAGTTAAAGATAGAAGAAGTTAGGGTTGAAAACCCTTTTAAAATTCTATTAGAAAGGACTCCCTAAATTGAACAGATTTCAAGGATGACTACTATACCTAAAATAGAAAAACCCCAATAATTTTTTATGAAGAATCGGCCATCAGAGGCCTTTCTAGCTCCTTCTTGACTTTTAGCTTCTATGGAGTCGTAGAGAGAGTTTTTCTTGAGAGAGGGTTTTGGGTTTTAGGAAAGGAAGTCTAAAATCAGGCTTAGTGTTTGAAACAACTTAATATACCTAAAAGACCCTAAAATATCATCCAAGGTTCCTAAAATACTAGGGGTCAATTTACCAAACACCCCAAGCCATGTCAATTTCTTTTTGCAACTTTTGCATGTAGCACCAATGGCTACCCACAAATGGACCGTTTCCCAATCGATGCCCTATTGGTGGGATCCGTCTACTGGAACTGAGACTCCTTCATGTGAAGGCTTTTCTAGACCTGTAGAGCCAGTTGACACCCAAGGTTAACGGACCGTTTGTTTACCAACGAACTCCCCTTTGTGGTCGTCGATGGTCACGACTTGTCAAAATCCTGCTAAAGGGATAGGGTCCTAGGTGGGGCTGTACATAAATTTTTAACCCCTAAACATACTTGTCTAGGTCTTAGTAAAATACCACATCAATTTCGATTAAAATGAACACGTAAAACTAACGAAAACACATGAACACTTTCTCAGACACATATTCAGAACGTCATGGATTTTTGACCTCCAAATGGATCCAAACTTAATGTAGTGCCTAAGAACATCAATATTAGTCATTTTGACACTAAACTAGCTCATGAAACATTCACTAAGCTCTAGTTCACCTTAATATTTTTTAGGGTGTCACAGCTAAGTCCCCGGTATGTGGGTCCCTATAAGGTTTTACAACGGGTTAGAAAAAGTTGCATATAAATTGAAGTTACCTAGTGAAATAACTTAGATTCATAAAGTATTTCAGGTATCAATGCTTAAGAAGTGTATTGGCAACCCCATATTCATTCTCACTATTGAAGGGTTTGGTGTGGATGAGAGGCTTTCTTATGAAGATGTTCCGGTGGAAATATTAGATCTCCAAGTCAAGAAGTTGAGAAACAAAGAGGTATCCTCCATAAAATTCCTATGGAGAAACCACCTAGTTGAGGGAGCAACATTGGAGTTCTAGGCCGACATGAATTCTCGTTATCCTCAGCCTTTTCCTTAAAATTCTAGCCAACGCTAAGGTTATAATTATCTACTTAAAATAATGAATATGTTTGAATTAGTCTATTTTGCTAAAACGTGCATATTTATGGTAAAGGTTCATACAGAAATGAGTTTTCATGTGAAAACACTCTTAAATTTGTGTTTTGTGTATTGTTGCCTTCATGAAATAGTATTGACCATGTTAATGTCTTTTGAAAGAAGGTTGGCATAAGTGACTCTTGATGATCAGGTTGAGCTCATATTTTTATTGAGAAGGTAGTTCCTCATGTTGTGATGATGATGCTTTTACATGTGGTAGACTGTGATTTGACTTGCTATGTGTAATGCCATATTTATGTGTAGAGCGTAGTTGTGAATTACTCCTTAGAGTTGTAACCCATGTTGAGTATATGTTGTGGTTTGGCTTCTGGTATTGAGTATTCTAATTTCCCCTATAAAAGATTTTAATGTCATTCGAGGACGAATGATCCTTGGGGGGATAATGTAATACTCTGAAAGTCCATGACCTAATATAGATCCTGACATGATGAAGTAAGACTTTAAATAGTATTTATAGGCCTAAAATAATGTATTAAAACTAGTTAGTAAGAGTTAGTACCAAAACGTCAAGATAGGACTATGACGTCCACATAATTGTGAAATGTGTGCTAGTGTTTAATGAAGATTTCTAAAGAGGTTTTAAATAAATAGAAGAATTTGTTTAGGTTTGTAACGTCTTGATACAACTCCACAAGGATCACCCTAAGGGTCCTTGGAGAGGACCCTTTCAATTGGACCAAAAACCTTTCAATTGACAGTGTGCAGCACGAGCAAAAAAATGAGTTGTCGTTTGGTGGACGCTCAGTCGATGACTTCGTAGTTTCAAGCTTTGTCAATTTTCTAGGATGGCCAATTATACTTTCTTAAGTCCCAAATGTGCTCGTGCAAGACGGGACGTCGATGGGACAACAGATTGTGGTCGGAGTTTCGTTATTTGGGGGTCAAGTTTACTGTCAAAATTTTAGTTAAGGGAATTAATTAGGTAATTAGTTAGTGATTAGTAAAGGATTATGGAAGGGTTAATTAAGTTAGTTGAGGGACTATATAAGACCTAAACCTCATTAAACTGACCTAACACCCCATATTTTCCAAACCCGAATTTTTTCCAACTTCTCTCTGCTTACCCTCTCTATTAAAGACACAATTGAAGACCAAGCTTCAATGTGGAATAGGGATTCAAGACATCATATTTTCTCCTTAAAATTTTAAGGAATCCTTAGGTATGGAAGCTATTACCTCTTGGGATCTCTTTCCACAAGAGGCTCTTCAAAATTGATTCCCTACAATGTCTAAAAGTTGGGCTTTTTTCCAATTACGAACTTAATGATTAAAATTGATTTGATATTGGTTTATTTTGATTATTATTGATAGATTATGATTAGAAATTTTTTATCTGTTTTAATTCACAACATTTGACCTTGTTCCATGGAAGAAATCATGGTTTGACCCTTTTCCCCTAAACCTGAGTTATGAATTGAGGTTTAAGTGATTAATGATGGTACAATTGACATAATTCTTGTATATATTACTATTGTATGATGTTATTGAGTTGATTTATGCATGACTATTGTTGTATTGATGGTAAGATCTTGAAGGAGGCTTATGAGGGTGAATTGGTAAGACTTTGTGATCTTGAGTTCTTCACTTCATTGATTGTGTCTTATACTTGATAATGGTATTCATTTGAAGTAATATATGTGATTAGATAAGGAAAATGATAATATTATGATTATGATTAAATGTCTTTACTATATAAATTGTTAAATCATGTTAAGGGTATGTTGATACAAGGTTGAATGTGAATTACTTGTGTGCCTCACTATCATATGATTATGATTTTTTGATCTCACTAATGAAAGGATGTAATGAAAGAACATTCTCATGAAATTCCTATTGAGATAATGATATGATATAGAAGGGATTAGTCTCCTATGGCCTATATTAAGCTGTGATGATTAAGAATGACTTAAATACAATTAAAAAAGGGACTTTAGCTTAGCACCAAGTGAACATGACAATTAGAGGTGTTGACTCCCCAAAGAAGGGAGATTCACCAATTTTTCTCATGACATGATGGACACAATTTCTAATAGGCATGTAGAGGGTTAAATAGATATCTCCTAGTTCCTTAACAATATTGCCTCCATAGGAATACTAGCTAGTGGATCCAACCAGAATGCTATGTTCATATTCTGCTCCTACCATGGCAAGTAAAAATCATTCTTTTAGTGTAGGGTTTCATGACACCATGTTCCACGTTTAGATCACATGGTGTAATATTTGTTAAGGTGATTGTTCCCTAAATTAAAACTAAAGTAATGAAGTGAACACTATTTAGGGTGACTTAAGGGGTTTTACTATGTTTAGGTAGGGGTTTAGGACTCTACTAATACATGGCACAAGTTGACCTTGAGGGAAGCCCTAGGAGGTTGATCTAATGTACTAACGATATGAATGAATTGAATATGATGACTTTACATGTTTATGATCCTATATGATGTTAGTCGAACCTACATTGTTTGTGAAAAGGGAAAGAATATGGGTTAGTACAACCACATGTACTAAGTATAGAAATATATACACATGAAACCACTTAAATAATGCTTAAAAGGACAGTTAGTTCAAAACCATGCTAAGTCACTTTCAAAACCTTGACGTACAACTAAGAACATGTAAAAGCTTATACATAACATCGCTAAAAAAAAATTCATATTCAACACAAGACAAATATCATGATAATGTCAAGTCAACATAGATATTATCATCATAGGGTCATACTAACATGAAGGGCATATCAAAATCATATAAGCATACAACTCAACCATAATGTCATAACAATAATTAATGTACAAGAGTTCATAAAATCACATCACACAAGACCCGTACTCAAAACCCCTTCCCAACCCTATAAGTGAAATTCTTATGTGAAGACCCATAACCCCACATAATCAAGTACACCAAGTAAAGGATCATAAGCAATGTCTAACTTACATATATTCATATCATGCATTTTTATAATTATGTACATCAACATAGACCAATAACATGTTTGAGGTATCAAGGTCTCTTGCAAGAAGACTTGGACTTTTCTCCAAATTTTGGTAGGTGCTCGAGTTCAAGGATGGTGCCACGTGTTCTACCTTAGTAGTATTTCTATTGACTTTAACACATTTATTTCTTTCCTATTCTTGATGACATTCGTTGTAAGCCTTATATCACAAATATGAATTTGTATGAGAGTTATGCACGAATGTTCTACTTAATTTTAGATGTTTTAATGTGACATCATGTTCGTAGGCTAAATCCTTATATGTGGTTTATGTTGACTAAACGACAAGCCTATGTAAGCTTCATATGTGAGCAGTCTATGTAAACTCCATATGTAGTATGTTAGAGCTCTATGTATACCTCAATATGTAAAAAGTTTTAAGTTTCCACATTTTCAACCTATGATATGTTATGACGAATGCTATGAAGATTTTCTAAGTCCTCTACGAGGACAAAGATACCGGTTACATCAACGGGGTGCTCCCGAGTTGTGACATTGAGTGTTTACAATCGTCGTATTTTAATAATCTAACCAAGGATTGGGGTCGTACAATGGAGCGGTTATGACAAAATGTGATTAAATTAGAATTTCATTCTAATTAGTCGTAGCTAAGGAGATTTGGAAATAAAAACATGAAAAAAGGGCGACACGAAAGTGTTAAATATCGAATGGGTTTTTTTTTATCACAAATAAAGTAAGAAGTTTAAAAATAAGGAATATCAAGCATAGGGAGAAGTTCTTGGGGTGTGACCACAATACAAGTTGAGATAGATATTTGGGTACATGCTTTCGATAGGAAATTTGCAAGATAATAGTGACTAGGCTACACTTTAGATGAAAATACGTTCCCTTTTTGGAAACATACCCCATTTCAAATGTGTTCCTCTCGACACCCATTAGCCGCATGAAGGGTAGCCTACATCTTACATCACTCACTCTCTCGATATGCGTGTTAGGATATGAGACTAGGTCTCAACCTCATCTCGAACCACTTCTTAGGTTATAACTCTAGTTGTCTTGGTTTCACAACCTCCCTCTCGAGAACGCCGAAAACAGATGGGTGATTTTTTATTTTCAACTACAAACCCATTAAGTTAAACCACAACCACTAGATTAATTCACCATTAAAACACATTGAACATATTACAAAGCAAGACCCAACAATAATATCAACACATATTTCCTAAATCACACCCTAGGAATTGGGTTTTTAGCCACACACCAAGCAATAACAAATTACACCTAAAAGGATAATGAAATAAGATTATTATAAGAAATTAAACATTAATATTAGCGAAGGAAGAATAATAAAGAAGGCCCACTTCAAACTTGGGGATCATAAAACCCCTCCTTCTTCAAGTCTCCCACAAAATCCTCTAGAAACATGAGAAAAAAATACAAACACTAAATTTCTAAAAAGTGAAAATTAATAACAAAATTAGGTCCCTTCTAAAGTAACACCTACAACTAGTATTTATAGCTTTCAAATTAAATGATGTGCAGACCATTCGGTTAGTTTAGTCGAATTGACCAACTGACTCGACCATTCGCCCTACTTTGGGTTCATCACATTTTTTTATTTGCCTTCAACATGCTTCTGTCTTGGATCATTGGGCAGTATTTTGCTTCTCGAAACGGATTGGAAACACACCGAATTCTCCTTTCATCACCTTTTGATCCACTTCCTTCTGGGCTTCGCGCATTGGAACAAAGGTCGGAGTGCTTCCCTTCCGAGATTCACCAAGTCTGACTAGAAAAGCTTAGGATTCATCTTTTACATTCCTTTCAGCATTTCTGTTCCTTTTTGCACATAAGTGTCCATGGTTCCACTAATACTCCGAATACATGAAACTTAGAGTTTTCATCATATATTCAGACAAAATAAATATTTGAGGACAATATTTCTATCAAAATAAATCCAATGAGTCCAATGTGTGGACTCATCATTGACGATTATTAGTTGAATCTAAGGAAAAACATAATCAAAATACATTACTCCATTAAGACAAATCCATGAAATATTCTTGCATATTTGTATCACTATATGATAATAGTTTATTCTTTCACTTGGGATCTACTCGTAATTCAAATCAAAATCACTTAAAGATACTCTAATAAACTATCAACTTTAATAGAATCAATAGAGCATTAGATGTTATAAATGAATTACTAAAATTCATCGATCATTATGCTCTTGTTTTTATTACCCTATTGTTATTAATATTTAACTTTGTAGTGGTAAATTGATTTATTTAATAATTTAGCCTATAAACCTGGTTTATAACCACAACCAACTCTCTTTCTTTTATTGAACTGAATAATAGTTATCAAGATTTCATTGAATTGTTATGTACAAATTCCTGGGAGACGATTTTTATACTATACTATCTCTTGCTAGAGAAGTGCTAAACTTATACAGTGTTTGTGCTTGTCAAATTTTTATATAGTTGCCAAGAATTTACAACAAGTAGTTATTAATTATGGTTTGTGTATTTATTAGGATATTCTTTTCTATTTTGTTTTTATTCATAATCTTAAGTTCCCAGTATCACGGACAATATGTATTTGCCACAACTTCAATGTATGACACAATCAACCTCAAAAAAGTTATTGTACAATCTAGAATTGGAAAATATTTTACTCTTGCATAAGAAGTAACTTACTGAGAGGGTTCTATTCTTGTCTCGGAGGCAGAAACAATGATGGATGATGTTTGAAACATGATTTTGAATCTTGACAGATTTTAATGATATGGTAAGTCATTTTAGAAAAAATTCATGAATTTATAGTTTGTGCCTCCCAAATTTGACCTCGAGTTTTTGGTGTTTGAGTTTTGAAAGTTGGTTACGAACTTTGAGTTAAAATTAGGAATTTTGTAAGATTTGAGTTTGAAAGGCTAATGTTGTTAAGAATATAGTTTTTTGTGTCCTTTGGAGTTTCAAGTGTAAGAATGAAATGTTGGTGATTCCATCACTCCTACAGTGTGGAATATGGTCTATGAGAGTTGTCGTTTTCAAATTTTGAGACTTTTAGAGGTTTTGATTATAAAATGGAAAATAATGGAAATTTAGCCTTTAATTTGACTTTGATTCATGGTTTAGATTCACATTTTTAAATATGAGAATTCAATTGGATTAGAGGAATGAGTGGTTTTTAAAGATATATGGTAAATGAGACCTTAGGTTAGTGTTTCAACGGTTCAATTTAGTACATAATAAAAGTAGAATTGGATTGCATATTTGATTTTTGTGTACATGGTTCCAAATGTATCCCAAGAATCCTTTCGATCTTTTGAGTATTGGCTGACTTTGTGGTGTCTATGATCTAGAGCATCTTGTGAGCCATAGGGGGTGGCTTACTTTAGCGGGGCTCACGTTAGCGAGATCTTGACGCTTTCATGAAGGGTCAACTCCTATTGACCTTAGCATTCACAAAGAGCCTTCCATTCATGAGGGATGGGTTCACAGTCGGGAAAGTGTTGACTTTTGTGGGTCTTGCTTCTTCGAATCCAAGGTAGCTTTTGAACATCATATAAGGGTTTATGTCTGAATATTTTGGAGTTTTAGCTCAATTTTCTATTTTTTTATCTTGGCAAAACACTTGGAGGAGATTATAAAAGGATTTCTGATGCTAAATCATTTGGGTAAGCTTTGTGATCCTAAATTTCATTTCCCTTTGTTTATTTATGGATTTTAATATAAAAATGAGGGATTTTTATTTGCAAATGTAAAGGTTTTTCAACCACTCAAGTTATAAACTAAAATGAATTATTGTAGACTGATTTTAAGTACTTTTTCAAAATGATTTTCACCAATTTAAGTTGATTGACCCATCTTTCAAAGAAATTGATGTGGAAATTGTTGTTTTCAATTTATTGTGAATACTTGATTGATATACATTGTGTTTTTTTGGATATTGGAAGGGGAAGACTAAACTTTTTAAGTGACTAGTTGGTTGAATTAAGACAAGTGATCTCCTAAACATTGTAATTTTGTAGAATTCATCTATTTTCCTTGTTGTTTGTGTGTTGGGGTGATGGAATTGAGGTGAGATATTCAATTTTCCACTTCATTAAGCTTAATGAATATAAAAGGATTAATTGTAAACGTTATGTGTTTGTATTGATTACTAGTGAATTTCCTTGTTGTGACCTCTATTTAATTAATTGATAAAGTTCTTTATGAATGACAGTGAACTTGAATTGTTGTACATTATTTATTGTGTAAACTTTTTTTACGTGCATTGATTATTATTCACCATAATTAGATATATGAGATAAATTCATTGGGGAAAAAATTCAGCTAGTGAAATGATATAAATTCGACGGAAAGCGGTTCCGACTAGTGAGTTGATATAAACCCAATGAAAGTTGGTTACCACTTGTAAAATTATATAAGGGTGATGGAAAATGGTTTCAGGTAGTGATTTGATATACATTTGAAGGAAAATTTTTACAACTAGTTAAATGATATAAAGCTGATGGAAATGGTTTCGACTAGTAATATTATGCCGATCGGAAATTGTTTTGGCAAGATATTGCTTATGGTGGTTTAATGCATTTTGATGACTATGTTTGACTCTTTTGTTAATTGTGGTTGAAGCTTGTGTTACTTGGTATTGAACAACTTGACATCGAGATTGATTTACTTTATTTGTGTTGGCTTGTCATATTGTAACTATTGAACTGTGATTATAGAGCCTTATGAGTTGTGTAGTGTAGAACTGTTAGGCTTAGTGGTGTGCATCTGTTGGTTCGGTACAATTTTATATATTATTGATTCTATTTATTGATTTTCGGTTTTTAAATATGCTAACCAATAAAAAATCAATAAGATTTTTTCAATCATTTTTTGGTTTAACGGTTTTTGATCATTATCGATTTGATTTTTGAATTACCCAATAAGAAAATGTGTTTATAATATTAAATGACTTATCACTTATTTAAATGTTTTGATATAGTGAAATGAGAAATATAAGGAGAAATTGTTTCAATATGAGAAATACAGTTCAAAAGGAAAACAACTTATCCACTCTATGTGTGTATGCCAAGACAATGCAATTTTCATTATTACGTGATTTAGTAAAGTAGAATGTACCATAAATTTATATACATAAAATTCAATAACCTATAAGCCACAAATTACAATTACAAACTAAAACTAAAATCAAATAGTCTAATAACCCAATAGTAAAAATCGATGTCGAATCAATAACCCAATATTTTTTTATAAACTCATCAAAAACCTGATAATCCAATAATAATAACCCAATAACATTTTTTGATTCAATTTATTGGTCGATTCAGGATTCGCACGCACCCTAGTTAGGATGGATTAATTTATGTGAAAGTTATAGTTTGAGGAGTTTCGGTTTGGCTGAAAGGAGTTTTCAATTTCTATTTAGGCTTCCTTGTTTATAAGGTTGCTTGTTGGTATTGTGTTGTTGGTACTCACTCCTTGACTTTGCACGGTGTAGGTGTTATTTTAAGTTTTGATGATCTGATAACCAACGAGATCTTGTACGGGGACTTAATCCTTTTTTTCAACGCGGAAAAATGATAGTTGGAAAAAAGTACAAAAGTTTGGTGCAAGATTCTCGGGCATGACAATTTTCTTGGACAATTGAAGGCCTCCAAGATTGTGGCTATTATATTAGAAGGTATCTTCCAAGATACAACCTTAATGTTTGCATTCCTCAAGTTCTCAAGAATTCAAGCAAAAACCACACAATTTAGAAATAGTTTCCTCAAGAGCAACAGGGACCTGAGAGAGCTGCATATGTCTTAGTTTTCTTAGGATTTATACTTCAGCAGTTATCTTGTAAATATATTCTTTTTGTATAAAGGAAATAGATCTTATTTCTTTCTAACAAAAGTCTAAATTAGGCCGGGTTAACTAGGTTAGTGGGCAACATTGTTGTTAGTAGTCAAAGTCTAAATCATCTAGAGTTAGGTGGTTTAGTGGGAAACCTTGTTGTTTCTTAGTTGAAGTCTAAGTCCTCTAGATTTTGGTGACTTAGTGGGCAATAGAGTTATTGCTTAGTTGTTTTCTTTGTAGTAGAGTTGCAATATTAACGCGGGAGGGATTTTGAGGTAAATTCCAAGGTTGCAAGAAGTTGTAATATGAAACGTTCCTCTATTTGAGTGAAATGGAGTTGGGTTGAAATCTTGTTAGAACGGGTCGTAATTTTCACTCCCTTTGAGCAAGTAGGTTTTCATGTAAACTAATTCTGTTGTTTATTTTATCGATTGGGCGTGCATTACTATTCTTCATATGTCAAGGGGCCTAGACCATTGACTAATAGAGGATGCAAACATCTTTACAATTGGTATCAGAGGAGGGGCTCTCTAGCTTGTTAACACCAAAAAAGATTCTTGTGGAAGAATGGTTGCTCCACTTAACATGGAAGAAGGACAATCATCAGCCATACCACCTCCTTTGAATAAACAATTCTATAGTTAGTGGAAAACAATGATGCATGACTTTTTAATGGTAAAGGACATTGAGTTGTGGGACATAGTTTTGGATGGTCCCTTTTTTCCTACTATAATAATGAAAGATAGAGATATCAGAAGAGTTATTCTTTTAATATACTCTTTTTTTAAAAAAAATGTCTGAAACATTTAATTTGTTTAACATTAATTTATTCATAATTACATTAATTAACAAATAAAAATATAGGAAATAAATTGAGAAATTATCCCCTTCGTTACTATTTTTTCCATTACGTCTCAATGGTATATGTGAGACTCCGTGGTTCTTTTGCATAACATCTGTATCGTTGCATGAGTGTGTGAGACTTACATGACTTGGTGTATCATTGCAGGATAATAAGGTTGCAAAGGAGAGGTAAAAAAAATTGAATTGGACTAACTTATATTTAAAGGAGGCTCTTAAACAAGTTCGACTTAAAGAATGTCTCTTCTAACACTCTGTCTGTTCGGGAATGTTCAAGTTACTTTGTACCTTTCAGGTAAGATAATGTCCTATATGCTAAGAAGGTTATTTTATAAGGTTATATAGTCCTAATCCTAACAGCAAAATATAAATTGATAAGGTAGTCAACATTTTTAAGTGTTTTTGCGCAAAAGGAATCTGGCAGCTTAGCATCTGAAAGCATACATCTAAACCTCTCAACAAGAGTTCTGTTCATCTCGCCGCTAAACAATTTAGCTGCAGAGTTGTTGGAGGAGTTTTCTAATGTCGAATACCCTTCTCTCTATAATACGTATCAAAAGGACCAATATAATTACCACTATTATCAGAATGGATGTATTGCAATATCTTCATGGTTTGTCTCTCAACCAAAGCCTGAAAGTTCTTGAATATATCAAGAACCTGATCCTTGGAGTTCAAAGAGAATACCAGAGTTCGTGAATGATTATCAATAAAATTCACAAAGTAAAGTGCAACACCATGATACTTTACCTAAAAAGGACCACATAAATCAAAATGTACCAACTTTAAGAGAACAAGCGTTTTGAAGGCGGATAACAATAAAAATAAACTCTTTTATGTTTACTAGCTAGACATTGAACACACTTGTTCAACTTTGCTTGCTTTACTCCGGAAAGCAAAATTTTCTTAACAAATTGTCCATCCCTTTCTCGCTTATATGACTCAGTGTTCTATGCCACAATAATGATGAATTATCATTCTCCACCATGTTTATAGTGCCTCTGAGAATGGAGCCTTGAAAAATATACAAGTTAGACGACTTGTAACCCCGGGCTATCACCGTTGAACCTCTTGTAAGCTTCCACTATCCAGTACCAAAGTTATTAAGTTAACCCTAGTCATCAAGGCAACCAACATAAATAAAATTCACGTGAACATCTGGAGCATGCTTGACATTATTGAAAACTTGTTTGGAACTATTATTACTTTTTCAAAATCTGTTCCAATATTAAGAACCTCAACCTCATTGTTATAACCCATTTTAAACATCCCAAAATTAACTCGAGTATAAGATGAAAATAATTCATTCCTTGGCATGACATGAGAAGTAGCACCAGAATACACAAACTAGCTAGACTCATCAAAAACAATATTGACGACATTTTCATCACAAGAAACAAGAAGGTCATAGTTAGCAACAACAACAACATGATTTTCATTATCACCTAGTTTGCTTTGTTTTTTCATATCTATCATGTACTTTTTAACAAAATTTTATGATATTCCCATTCTTGTGGTAATAGTCGAATATAACATTCTTGAATCTAGACTGTCTTTCCTCTACTTTTATCTCTATCATTCTGACCTCTAGACTTGCTTTTCCCTCTGTATACAGTAACCAAAGTGTCGGAGTATGAAGTTAAAGATGATGATCCTTGAGATGTTTTTCTCATCTCTTCATTCAAGACAACACTCTTAGCATATTCTATGGTCACAATACAAATTTTCGAAAAATTAGACAAAAAAACTCTAAGAGATTCAAAAGAGTCTTGGCAGAGTATTAAAAAGACACAATCCCTGAATTTCCTCATGAAATTTTGCACCCATTCTAGACAGCTAGTCAACAACACCCTGAAAATCATTAATATGATTAGAGATAGTAGTGCCCTCTTTATACCTGATGTTCATCAATTGCATCAGAAGAAACAATTAATTGTTGTCAGTCTTTTAAGCATAGTGTCTCGAACATGTCCCACAAACATCTGATATGTGTATCATTCACAATGTGATTCTTAACATATCTTCAACCCGTTGTGTGATAGATCCACAAACATGTAAATGCTCAAATTCCATTCCTTATCATTCATATACTCGGGTTTGTTAGAAGCAACACAGGTAGATGCATTTTCTTAACGAATAAAAGATCTTTCATCTTGCCTATCCAAGTATAATAATTACTACCATTTAAACAAATCATCTTGCTCATATTTGGCTCCATCTTTCAAATAGATATCAACAATAAATCAATACTCTGATACCACATTGTTGAGAAAGGAAATCACAAAAAAAATGTACACGACAAGGCGATAGCAGAAGAAACCCAAATCGAAACTCTCTCATATCTAAACAAAGAGAGGACAAAATAATTTATAATAAATTAATTTGGGTAACAAACTAATCAATAAATAAAGAAAATAAATCAACACAATATAGCACCAAAACTAGTGAAATAAGAGAAGCATGAACACCAAACCGCAACTACTATTAACGAGCTACAAGCTCAGAGCTACAGGACTCCAAATCACCCTCTCTCTCTCTCTCTTAGTTCGTAATTAAATAATAAGTTTAAAGGAAAGCATTGTCTACAAATCAGCTCAATCAGACAAATAATGAAGTGGGGATCGCGACTTTAAAATGGATGTGTGGGATTGTGTGAAAATCTGCACTCTCACTTTTCTCTCTATATGGATGCTCTAAAACTCTTACGATTCATCTAAAACAAGACCTGAAATAAAGTCTTACATATGCACCATAAAATTGGCTTATAGAAAAAAGTGGGCTACTCAAATTTGGGTTAAGTTTATCCACAAAGGAAATGATGGAAGACCCAAAACCTTGAAATTTTATTCATCCACATAGGAAGGGGGAAAAAGGATTAAAACCTACCAACATCCTTTTGTCCTGTTTGATGTATTTTCTAATGTTGTGTTTGCTGAATATTTTTGGAATGCTTTCTATATATGTTTTTCTTGTTTATATGAGACTGGAAGATAACAAGAAGTATAGATGAGTGTTTAATTGTAATATAAATTAGTGTAACATTAATTCTATTGTGGCATTGGAATTTTCAAATAGTTTCTTCTTGGTTCAACGTCTTTTGTTTGATGAGATTTTTTGTAATTGATGCGACATGCTAAAAATACTATATGGTCCGTCAAGTTTAAGTTATGTTTATGCCAATTTAACTTCTTATTGCTTATTAAGAGAAAGACAAAATTCCAAATGTAACTATTGGATAAACTCACGGATGGTGATTGGAAGCGGTGAAGTGGTGAGTTCGAGTCATTATGGTTATATTGAAAAATTATTAGATAGTATTACACATATTTTTCAAGAAATAATGGTAAGAAGACTCGTGGTTGAGATTTTGTTGAGGCTATTTTGGTGTTTGAAAAGAGGGGTGTGGCGATACTATGAGTTTTTATTGTTGTGCGGACATACTTTATTTGGTTATTGTTGACTTTTGCGTAGTCCTCCACTTGTAAAAAGCTGTTACAAAAAAGTATGTTATGTCATTAATTTGGAGTTGTAACTTGGAGAAAAAAATGTAATTAAGCATACATTTTAAAACGGTCCGTCGAGCTAATCACTCTGCTGCTGATCTCTGAATTGCTACTTTGACCCTAACCTGTTAAAATTCTATCGGTAAGTTGTGTTACATGATTTCATGTAGATTATACTGTAAGAAATGGTTAAAATCCATATTGATACAACAAGACCAAGAATGGAGGTATATTAACACTAAGCGGTGTACTTCATTTGACCACGAGTTTTGGTATTCGAAATCACAAAATATTATTTTACTACTTTATTGATAGAAACACATGTTCTAAAAGACGTTGAGATTGAAACTGGTGTATTTTTTACTCCATCATGTTGCGATTCAACTAATTCTGATAGATAGGATATTCGGCGTTTTTATATAATTTTGTTGATTCTCTCGACTATATGTCAGTGTGTACGAATTCTTATTCTTATTTAGTTGTAGTAACTTAAAAGGATAAGGGATGAGCAATATCAACTTGAAATTAGTCCTCCTTCCTTGCTAGTCTATATTTTAGATATCTTAAAAAAAATGTGTTGATCTCCAAAACATTTAAATGTAAATGGTATGTATAAGCTACTAAATGTCATATTTTTCTGAAATACTCTCTTTTGCAAACTATTAAAAACATATATAGATACTAAGCGAAGATTTTTAGCTCTATATTTTTGGATCTAAGTTACGTTTCTTATTTTTGCTATATGTTTTCTATTTTAATCTACGAGTATATGGTTATACGAGATACTTACATTTGATACAAAAGTGATTACGAGATTGTGATGACAAGAGTACCAATGATCTAAGATTGGAAACATTATTAAGGTAGAACAAATGTGTTACGAATCCATGACATTTCATGTTATGCATTCTACTTCTGAGCTATAATCGGAATGTATGTGGCCTATTGCCTATATTTATATGTATGAGACACTGATGGCCAGAAGTTGGTGAATATGATGTAGGTTCTCTATCGGAAGGCACCACCATTGCTAGCTCTTTGTTGGGCATGACATGCATTTGTATCTATTTATATGTATTCACGACCTACAATTATGTGTGCATACCTTGCATATTTAATTTATATAAGGTAGGATGTCAGCCATGGAGCCTATTAATGTTTTTGTTTCTTCTAAAATATTTACTATCATTTTTATAGTAGTTATTCATGATTTTATTTTCTACCTTGCATACCAGTACATTTTTATCCGCACTGACGTTCCATTTCCTAGGGATGCTGCAATTTTTTGTGTATGCAGGTCCATGCAGGGCTTCTTGTTGAGCCCTTCACTAGGATTAGAAATTCACCAGTGAGTTGGTAAACTACACCTCTTCTTGCAGCTTTTATGGGATGTTTTCTTTTGTTGTACAATTTGGGTATTTTCGGGGTCTTGTCTCGACTAGTGCTATTTACACTCGTAGAGGTTATTGTGCACACAATATTCTGGTTTCTTTCTACAACTTCATGTTTTCAGCTACATAGGCTTGGCATGTATATGTATGTATGTATGTATGTGTGTATGATCTTAATAACGACCTCGTTTGCAAGCTAGTACTTAATTTTTTTTGGCTTGTGTACGTTCCTCTATATTAGTTGTTATTCAAGTTATGACCCTAATAGTTGAGTCAATTGGTATGTTTCACTTGCTTACATAATTTCATAAGGTATCGAGTATCAATTATGTCTCCCATATTTTGGGGCATGACAATACAGTTGATGTATCTCATGTGTATAAATGAATATGAGAGGGTTATATATATATATATATATATATATGATTAATTTATTCCTATATTTATTTATTAAATCATTGATACACTAATTATTTTCGCAATCTAAGTTAAATTATTTTTAACCATGAAGATATGAATTATTTTGTTAATATTCCTTCCGGATTTTCTTAGTTTTTTCATCATTTAATATGTTTTTTCAGAAAAAGTAAATTTAATTCTTGTGTTGTCGTTGAGAGATGTGAACAATTATTTCAATTTCAAGAATACCTCAATAACTAATTAATCTTATATTTCATCATGTATTAATGAATTTTCTTAATCAATAGGTAGAGAAGTAACATAATACATGTATTCAAAATAAGGAAGGGAATGTATATGAGACGAGAGAATATCTTAAATCATTTTAAATCTTACTATATGTATTCAATAATAAGAAATCTAACTTAATTAATGAAATATTGTAGTGAATAGATTTTGCAAGAAAGCAATTTAGGCAATGCCTTGGTTAGACTGTCAGCGATTTGATCGGCACCATGGACATGAACAACCTAAACCTGTATTATTTCTACATGGTGGTGAATAAAGTGAAAACCAAATGCGGCATGCTTCAAAGGGATATGAAAGACAACATATTTGCTTTGGAATGTGGCTCCATGATTATCACAGTAAATGGTAGGAAACTGGTGCATTGGAAAGCATAGTTAAGTGAGAAGATAGGTCACCCACGAGTTTTTCGAAAAAGTAGTTACCACTTCCCTATACTTAAGATTCAATATAGGAGAGAGACAATATTTTGCTTCTTCGAGGACCAACTGATCGGATTGGTACCAAGTAATAGGATGTAACCAGATTTCAAAACTCTATCATATCCCCACCTCTATCTGTATCAGAGTATAAATGCAAATTGAAGTCCTCAAGAGAGGTTACACGGAGGAGAAGCTTGATAAATCCACGTAAGTAATGGAGAACACGCCTCACAACTTTCCAACAATGTTCTGATGGTGCTTTTAGAAATTGGGATAACTTATTCACCGCATAGGAGATGTCTGGTCTAGTGAAAGACAAGTATTAAAGTTTTCGTAAGATCCGACAATATAGTGTTGCATCAGTCAGGTGAGTGACATAAAATAATGTGAGTAGATCAAATGCACCAATTGGTGTGTGGACACTTTTGCAATCGGTCATTAGCTCATCATTCCAAATGTCATTCACATAATTCGATTGGGTGAGAATTAGGCCATCAGAGCTGCATATAACTTCAACACGTAGAATTTAGTCAAGATTTCCCAAATCCTTATTAGAGAATTGAGAAGGAAGTGAAGTAATAACCTGATCGACACTGAAGTGTTGCTGCTAGTGACAGTAAAACCATTGACATAGACAAGGACTAACCTTGTATCACCTAGACCTTGTCTAAAGAGTATTTCATCATAACAAAGCCTATGGATGAAAGGTAAGTCGTGAGGGCATTGTACCACGCCCGATGGGCTTGCTTCAATCAATAGATCCTTGAGCAATCGACATATGTGAGTTTGTTTGTCATAATAAGGAACCCTGGAGATTGTGCCATGTACACCTCCTCTTCCACGTTCCCCTAGAAGAACGTATTGTTTACATAAAGATGACAGAGATGCCAATTTTGAGAAGTGCTACAAAGAGGATAATCAAGACTATGTTAGGCTTGAAAATTGGGCTAAAGGTCGCATGGAAGTCAATGCTCTTCCTTTGAGTGAAGCCTTTTGCAACTAGTCATTCTTTGTATCTGTAAATAGACCTATCTGGTTTCCTTTTCATCCTGAAAAGACATTTGCAAGAGGCAACATTTTTAGTTGGTTCAGGAGGAAGAGGTTACAATGGCTTCTTTTTGATTAAAGCATCAAGTTTATGTTTCATTGCACCTCTTAACTAAGGATTGTTTTGTGCTTGATTGGCAGTAATAGGTGTGAGGATGGGCTTCATTTTGGCAAGGTAATCACAATTTATTTGGGTTTAGTGATGGTTTTGGGAGCAATATCTGACTAAAAGATAGGACAAGCTGGTTGAGGGGCCACGGGTGTTGGTGGAATGGTGTTTCTGTGTTTATAAACTAGGAGGGGATGCGGGCTGATATGTGTGTTCAAAGGTATATGGGTTGGTGAACGTGGAGGGAGGTATGGTTGTGTAGTGTGTTGGGCAGTATAGGGAGAAGATAGTTCCTGGAGATTGGGGATTGTAGAAGGTTAGGGAGATAGAAATTTACATTGAGTTGATAACATTGCAGGAGGTGATAACATCCCATCTATCTTTTCCAATTCAGACACCCTCTTCATCTTCCCTTCTCCTTTTAATCGTCAACATTCTTCTCCCCTCTGCGTATCTTGTCGCGTCTTCCCCTCTAATCTTCAAATTTTTCTATTAATGGCCTTTTAGAAAGAAATCCCCGCTTCTCCTTCTAAATCATTTGGAATAAACATTCTCTCTTCTAATTCTGCAAAATCTTTGTCTGTCGGTCCTTTTTCCTCAACTAAAAAGCATCCTTCTACTCCAAACAAGAAAGCATCCAACAAAGCACAACTTACTCTACCTTTCTCTTACACTGATGACGACTCTCTGTGATTTTTGCGGGCTAGAGCATAAAATCCAGTTTGTGTCATTCTCCAGGCGTCCAATTGTACTATGAAGGGTGGTCAATCTAGAGAAGTTAAAAACATCTCATTGCGCTGTAAGTGCCTTTTTAGTGGTAAGAATCTATCCGTATTACTTCGTCTTTGTTGCTTTGATTTCTTTGAAGAACCTGTTCGTCTAGTTTATGTTAACCTTTGGGTCTCTGCTTATAGTGGTGAATGGTAGGCTCTTGTGTTGGATAATCGCATTGTCTAAAATGATTCACTATTTAAGGATGGTTTTTGGATCTTATTTTTTTGGAGATATAACCCTTCTACATGAAAATTTGTTGCCAGCACACTTTGAAATTTCTTTGGAAAATGCAAAATTATTTGTGTGTTAAATTGGGAATGATATTACTAACTTTGTACCCTTGTCTTTTTGATTTGGCAATAGTATTATGGCTTATATAGTCGCTAGTACTCTAATACTGCAGAAGGTATCTCATAGATATATCTCCATCCGAGATGTGTACGTCGTTTATTGTTTATTTAAAAAACACTGCATCAACTTGGAGTTCCTATTAAGTTCATTTGGTTTTCAAATATGGATTTTAATCATTCAGATTAGCCTATTAAGTATATTTTTTTTAAAAAAAAGATCCTCATAATGGAACTAAATAGAGCTAACCGAATCAGATTTGTAGGAGAGTTTTTTTAATATCGCTCAGAGTTTTATAATTTTCTTCAAAATAATAACTCCCTTTTTTTTTATGTGTGATTTTGTTTTCTCTCCCTAAAAACTTTCTTCCTCTCTTTTCTTATGAACCCCCAATTTTTTTCCCTTTAATGTGGGTTTGTTTTCATAATATTTACAAGTATTTTCTTATATTTAACAACTTTGGGAGTGTATTGGTTTTCGAAAGAACTCTTCACTTCTACATGTTCAAGATTTATGTACAACTTTTTGTAGGGTCTACTACAACAAGAGTTCATGGTTTGAGTCGTAGTGGTACCTATCTTCATCCTTGTATATCTTTTGTATCTATTGACCTGATAGAGTT
This sequence comes from Solanum lycopersicum, assembly GCF_036512215.1. Lineage (NCBI taxonomy): Eukaryota > Viridiplantae > Streptophyta > Magnoliopsida > Solanales > Solanaceae > Solanum > Solanum lycopersicum. The sequence goes on from NC_090809.1 coordinate 29,553,432, forward strand.
GAGGATCGAGTTGATGACAAAAATGATGGATGTCTAATAATTCTCTACCCGATTTTTATGTTCAACTGAAAGACTAATCTATGATGAAAAGACCAATCTGTTCATCAAAATTGGAAAATGATGAGAACACGAGTACAAGTTTAGAGTTACTGACGAAAAAGTAGTGTACAAAATTTAGAATAATGAAAGAAAAATTTGATGACATTAGATGAGAAGAAATACTATATACCACAACTATTATTATATTTATAAATTGAAATCTACAAAACCATATGGATGATGTTAGAGGTTTACAAGTTGGGGAATTGTATTAATGTCATTGGTAAAAATATGAATTATTCAATCTAAGTAATGCCTACACTATTTATTTTTTATGTTGATGTAATAATAATTTTTATACTAATATATAGTATTTATTTTCATTTCATATAAATTAATTTTTAAATCTATTATTAACATTTAAAATATTTTTTTCATAGAAAATAAATTTTGTTAAGGAATTTAATTGATTTAATTTTTTATTCATATTATATTAAAATTCATAAGCACATTCAGATAATAAAAACGAACAATACTAATTATTCAAACACATGTGGAGAGTATATCATAATATTGAGATGTTATTCACAAATAGACATCCATATCTTATTTCCCTACTTAATAATCAAATGTTAATTGAGATTTACACATCAAAATCTTAATGGAAAAGATGAGGCCTAAGAGACCCATTGTCACTACCTAAAAACACATGTTATGGCTACAAGTCAGTATCAACTCAACAAACACAAAAGAATAGAGAAAAACTTATTCATTATAAATAACCTCCAAAATCTGATTGTCACGTGTACAATACACTAAATAAATTAAGTATGAATTTGAAATATTTTACAAGTCTTATCCTTTTTTTCTATGTATAACAAAAGGATAAAAAAAAGACCCCCCCCCCCCCCCGAGATGACAAAAAACTATATTAAATTCTTTGACAAGTCTGAGAAAATAAGAAAAGTAGGCGATCAAACATTACGAGACTCGCAACCTACAAACCTGCTGATGCAAAGAGTGAGTACCAGAAAGACATGACCCAACAAGAAATGTAACAAACAAATAATCTAGGTAGAAGTGAAAAACCCCTTACCCTCTAGTCGAACCTCCTAAAATTAAAACCAACACAAAAATCATCAAAAATTAGTCGTCCTACAATACATGATTCAAAAGGATTAATATTAAAACTCCAAATGTTCAATAGTCATTATCAAAAATCCTATGAATCAAGTATGTAAATCTGAATACTAAGAAAATCAATTACATATAACAATTTACCAGTAAAAATTAACACATAAATCAAACATAAATCTAGAAATGCATTAAATCACTATGATCAATCTCCCACAAGAAATGACCTCGTCTTCACAAACATTTTATGCAAATGACCTTGACATAATAATACTAACCGACAAAGATCTTAGCATCATAAAAACTTTCGTGAAATAAACTCGGCCTAATAACGCATCTCGACAAGACATAAACATTATAATCATCACCTGTCCCATCATTTTTTCTAACGATCAATGCACATAAAGAAGATCACATAATTCACATAATTCAAGATCACATTCATGGTGTCAAAATTTTCATCATTCAATAATTGTAACAAAAAGGTAATTCACATAATGTTGAACTTTCATTTCATCCCCTTTTTATTCATTTAGCTTTATCAAGTTTACAATTGAACCATTCACCTCATCCATAACTCTCAATACAAAAACAAGGAAGGACATATACAAATTCTACTAGAATACAATATTTAAGAAATCACTTGCCTCAAATAACTCAGAAAGTTAGGTCTCCCCCTTCCAAATAACTTCAAAGAAAGAGATTCTATGCACAAGCAAATATTCTAAAATGAATTTGTGGAATTAACAAGGCTGATATAAAATTTCTTGTAAATGGGTTAATAAAATCATATTTCAACAAGAAGGATTAAATCCGAAATTTAATACTTGAAAACATTAACCCAAGGTTTTTGGAACTAATTGTTGATAAGTATTTCAAAAAAGGGACTCAACATCATTTCACAATTACCATTTTACTAAGTTTTTTGTTTCATGAAGATAACCCCTCAATTTCTGATTTCAAAAGATTGATTTTAACACTTAAATCAATAATTAATAATTGGAAATAGAATATTTTAAAGGTAATAAATGTTACCTCAATGTTTTTCCGCAAAAACCTTATTCTAATAACCACCTGAAACTACAAAAACTATAAAATGGTGAAATAAGAACGAAAACCTTATTTTTAGAAACACTCGGGCCTGGATCAGATTCACATAATCATTACGACCTAGAGTAACACAATCATAATAAGTTAGAAAATCGACTAACTAAAGTTGACCATCTCGAACGCAGCAGGACCCACGTTATCATGATCCGCCCCAAGATAATGCTACGCAATCGCGATGATGGAGGTTCGCAATTTTGAAAACTAGAATGGTCATGCACCGAAATCAAATATATTGGAATTATAGAATAAATTAAATCATCCAAACACCAATAAGAGATCTCCTTAAAATATGTGAAAATCACAAGAAACAAAAGCATGCCTAAATAAGCTATAACAATCTCGAGATCTCTTAAAAAAATTCAAGATCTCAGCTAAGCCTTAATTAGAATCCAACGGAACTCTCAAAATGTTGTTCAAGAATAAGCACCATAAATGTTTGAGAAATTAAATCAAAAGGCTAATTTTCAAAGTTTTACCTTTTAGAACCTCAAATCCTCAAAAGTACTTAAAATTTGAAACAAACAACTATTATAGCTTGGATTTCCTATTCTAAGAGTGATGCAATTGATTGAATTCAATTCTCATAATCAAGAATAAAAAAGACTTCAAAACCACTTTTTTAACAATATTAGCCTTTAATACTAAAATCATACAAAATTCTCAACTTTCAACATCAAGTTCACGGCCAAATTTTCAAATACCCATAGAAAGAATCACGGTTAGTATCCATAGAGGCATATGATAAATTTCCTTGACTTACATAAAATGAACAATTGGGTCAGTACAATATACACCACACATAATGCGAAATACAGTACTTGAATCTCAAAAGCTGAGGATACATGACACGCATATCGGACTTTTAATTCGCCTATTCAGGATCAGCTCCTCGCTTATGTAAGAAGAACTATAGGTCTTGCCGGGGCTCTGCGCATTTTCTTTCTATGAGGGATGATATCCTCCGAAAAATAAATTATTCACTTTGATTGTCCATTTGTTTGCGGATTAAAAATTGTACTCATATGTGATCGACTACCCAAATCATGTGTCAATGACTTCCAAAAATGGGAAGTAAACAAGGAACCTCATAAGAGACAATAGAAACAGGGAATTATTGTAGTTGCATCATATGACATATATAACGCTTAATGAATTTCTCTATCGTATACTTCAAGTGAGTTGGGAAGAAATTTGCATAATTGGTAAACATATAAACCATCACATATCCATGGAGGTAGGTAATTCTACAAAAAGATCAAGAGTGATCTTTTCCATCTTCCAGTAGAAATAGAAATTTTCTAAAGTATTTCTCCAAGACTTTGGTGCTCTTATTAAAACCAATGGAAAGTCAAACACCCTGAAAAAAAATCTGTAGTATCTCTTCTCATACAACACCACCAATAATTTTCCAGGATTAGATCATGGTACATATTTTTCATACTCGGATGGATGATGTATTGGGAACAATAGGCCTCCTCAAGAAATAACCTAATCGACTCAACCATCTTGGAAACATAAATCCTACCCCCAATAGTCCAAAAATCATCCCAATGAAGCAAAAAATCTTTGGATCCCTTATTCACACCTTGTGTCCAAAGATACATAGCTTCTCATCATTTAAATCATGCTCACAAATTGTCTCAATTAAGTAAGAAAAAGACCCAATAAAAGAAATCAAAGCACATATTTCCGTATTAATATCCAAACAAAAGAGTCTATTGACTAGTGAAGTACGTGCTAGTGTGCCTTGGCATGTTTTATGGGGTCTCAAGAGTTGGAATTCCATGAAATTTGGTGATAAGGTGTTAAAAATGTACTAAAATATTTTTTTGATCGAAACTTCCTAGTACAAATCTCCAAGGGCCATCCTAAGGTTCCTTGAGGAAGGCCTTTCCTAAATGACCAAAAAGTATTCAAGAGATAGTTGCAATCATCGAGCCAAAATATGGGGCATCGATGGCTCTGTCGACCCAAACTTAGCCATTTTCCAAAAATGTCCAAAAACAGACTCTGTGAACTTAACGACATATGTGCAGCACGGAGGGCATGAAGGGCATCAAATGATATACAGACCGTAGGTCGTAGGTCAGGGCTTGATTTCACTGTCCAATTTTAAGTGGGTTTATTTAATTATTTATTTTGTTATTTAAGGGTTAAGTAAGGTCTAATAAAGATACTTAAGCAATAATATAAAGACCTTATCTTATTAAACTAACCCAAGACCCTAAATTCCCAACGCTCCAATTCTCTTCCTTCTCTCTACTTTCTCTCTTCCCAAAGAAGACTCCATTGAAGACCTAGGTCAAAAATCATAGGATTGCAATAAATTCACTCTCTATCCATAAATATTCAAGGATTAACAAGGTATGGTAGCTTTTTTCTTTTCGGACTCATTTCCCCATAGGGTTTTTTCAAATTGATTTCTAAAAAGTTTAGAAAAGATGGGTTTCATTCCTCATCGGAAATGGATGTTTCAAATTATATTGTTGATGATTTATTTTAATTATTTTGGAAATATTGTGATGAATTATTGGTGAATTAGGTTAGTTCTTGATGTTAGACTTATTTCTATGATAGAGATAATGAATTGACACTATTTCCCTAATCCTAGGCTTTGAATTGATGTTGAATTGACGAGTCTTGATGCAGTTGACTTAGTTCTTGTTTTAATTACTATTATGTGATGTTATCAAGTCTAGTATGGGATTAATATAGTTGGTTGATTGTAATACCATAGAAGAAGCCTTGTGAATGTGAATTGGTGAGACCGATTATCTTGAATCCTTACTTCAATGGTGCTGGCTTATGCATGATGATGATGTTGAATTGAAGTATTAATTGTGATTATATTAGGTAGGTGATGGTATGATGAATGTAATTGATATGTATTTATTATATGTATTGTGAGATTATGATTAAGGTGTAACGAATAAGGTTGATGATGAATCAGTATGTGCTCTACGATTATATGATGATGATAATGTGTTAATCTTACATATGAGGGTTGCAATGAAAGGACATTCTCATGTAATTCCCAATGATCTAATGATGATGATATATAAAGGGTTAGTCCTCTGTTTCCTATACTTAGCATTGATGATTAATAAAGTCCTAAAAACATTTCAAAAATCAACTTTATCTTAGCACAGAGTAAACTTGACAATGAGAGTTGTTGACTCCCCCATAGAAGAGAAATTCAAGGAGGGTTCTATTGAGATAAATACTAGAATGCCATTGTGTGTAAGTAGAGTAATAATATGTCTCCAAATCCTTGAAGTATGTTTCCCGTATCGGAATATTAGGCAGTGGATCCACCTAGAATTCTATGTTCATGTTTTAGTACTACCTTGGAAAGCAATCCACCTTATTTTGGTGTAGGGTTCAATGACAATTGATTACACATTTTGATCATGTTGTCAATGTAAGTTAAAACAATTGTTACCGATTGTAAAATGAAGTAATAAAGTGGAATCTAAGTAGGGTGACTTAAGGGGCTTAACATATTCTAGGTAGGGGTATGAGAATCTACCTATACATTGCACTATTGGCTTTGAGGGATGTCCTAGGAGGATGTTCTTATGTTCTTATATAGTAAATGATACATATATGTTGACTCTACATGTTTATGATCCTATATGATGTTGGTTTCACTTATGAATATGTTCTTAGTCTATATTGCTATATATGATGATGACTACTCATGATGATATGCTATATGAAGTTAGAACATCACTTTTTATCCTTTGTTTTTTTTACTTCGTTGAGTTGGGTTGTCGATCTTCACTTGGTCATTGCATTTGTAAGCATTATAATGGGTTATGAGTAAGGGCCTTGCATTTATTGAAATGTTATGAACTCTTTTAAATGCGTTGTTGTTATGACATGGTGTTGGAGTTTCTTTGATTATGAGTTCTAATATGCTACTACACATGTTGAATTGATCTATTTGATGATGTTATTCTTGTGTGTATATGGTATTGTGTTAAGTAATATATGATTATTGTCTTATATGTAATCTTGGTTGTGCATAAGGCTTTTGAAAGTAACATTGCATGGTTTTGAACAAATGTCATTTTAAGCATGATTTCAAACATTATATGTGCATATGTTTCAATACTTAGTAAAAGTGAAAGTACTAACCCATTTTCTTTTTATTTCTATTATGTAGTTTCAGGTAATTGAGTACTTAGAAGGGCAGTAAAGATGAGTTGGGTCCTACTACCCTAGTTTTGGAGGTTCTCATGTTTGGGGATGTTACCTTGTTCCAAATTCTAGCTTTTAAGTTGTATTGTCATAAAGACATTGTTCATTCCTTTTATCATTAGGATAATGATATAAGACTATATTGGCATGTTGATGTTGTATTGACTATGTCTAGATTTATACTCGTTTAGATTGTTCAATATGTGATGAAGTACTAGACTAATTCTTATGTATCCATTACCTTATCAAAAATAGAAGACTATGTAAGCTTCCTATATGAGGAGTTTATGTAAACTCCATATGTCGTATGCGAGAGGTCTATTTAAACCTGTGTATATATATATGTAGATGAAAAGTTTTAATATCTCACATTTTTAGCCTATGAAGTGTAGTGACGAATGCTAAATGGCTAGTCTTAATCCTCTTCGAGGACGACGACGCCGGTCACATCTATGCGGTTATCCATGGTCGTTACAATCTCTTTAACCTTTTTCAATTTTGCTGGTGTCATTTTATATGGCGGAATATATGTAGAACGAGTATCCGAGATATTTTCTATATAAAAGTCTATCTCTCTCTAAACAAGGACTCTGGGAAAATCATCAGGAGCGACTTCTAGAGATTCTTTTACAATAGAAAAAAACCAAATATTATGTAACACTACACTATAGTCATTTGCTAAGACTAAGTGATAGGCACACCCTTTAGAAACTATCTTCTTTGCCTTAACAGATAAAACTAAACGACGCTTAGGGAACTAGTGATCTTCTTTTTAAGTCGAAGACTCTCTCATTTGGAAACTGAAAGTTTACAACTCGATTCCTATAATCAACTAAGGCATAACATGGAGGGAGCTAGTAAATACAAAGAATGAAATAAAAATCTACAAGGTCTAACTCAATTAGATCATCCATGGTACTATTGTCATTGACGAAAACTGGACAATTACGATAGACTCTCTCTACTAGAATGATTCACAAACATGTGTAAAAATATGGAATGCTTCACCCAATTGATTAGGAATAACATTAGTATTTGTAGAAACAGAAGAAGTTACAAAATAAAAAATTTGCTCCCGGATCAAGAAAATCATAAATAGCAAAGACAAACAGTTTAATCATACTAGTGATAACATTTGGAGACTCGCTTTGCTATGGCTGACAATATAAATCATACAAGCGGTTTGTTCCCCTGCTAAAACTGGAAGTTGGCCCTTTATGTTAAGCTTTGTCCGGTTGAGAAACTACAAAAGAATAGGCTTCATGACCCGCATTACCATTTTCTTGCTCGTTTTTTGGACACTCTAATATTGAATTTCCATTTTGACCATATTTTAAACAACTAATAGATCGTTACACCAAGTACCTAAATGGTTCCTACCACACATGGTGCATTCATGAGTCTTACTACCACCTTGTGGCATACTACCTTGACAATAATCATGTTTAGCTTTTAGGTCCTTATTATTGTACTCACATTTGTTCATAGGTGCAGGTGCACTCACAAATGATGAAGCAGGTGCACTCACAAATGATGAATGTGATTGAAAGGTCTTGATTAAATGGATTGTGAGATTATTATTAAGGGGTAATGATATATGATTGATGATGAATCACTTATATGTCTTACTATGACAGGATGATTATAAATTTTTAATATCGTATAGAAGGGTTGCAATTGAACGACATTTTCATGATATGCCTAAAGAGATAATGATGATGATATATAAGGGGTTATTACTCCATGACCTATACTAATATATGATTATTAATAAAGGATTAAAGACATTTCAAAAAGGGAGTTTAGCTTAGAACCTAGTAAACATGACAATGATAGGTGTTGACTCCCTCATAGAAGGGAGATTCACAAAGGGTTCTCATGTGATAGTGTCTAGAATGCAATTGTGCATAAAGAGAGTCCAACATATGTCTCCTTGTTCTTGAAATATGTTTCCTCCATAGGAATACTAGCTAGTGGATCCACCTAGAATGATGTGTTCATGTTTTAATACTAACTTGGCAACTAGATCTTCTTCTTTCAATGTAGGGTTTAATGACACATGATTCCACATTTAGCTCATGTGTCTATGTCACTAAGGCAATTGTTCCCGAAAGTAAAACTCTTAAAGTGGACTCTAATTAGGGTGACTTAAAGATTTCCACTTAGTCTAGGTAGGGTATGATACTTTACATATAAATTTCACTAGTTGTCCATGAGGAAAGTAATAGGAGGATGTTCTTATGTTCATAGAAATTAAATGATATATATGTTGACTTTACATGTTGAGGATCATATATGATGTTGATGTGACTTATGAATATGTTGTTGGTTTATATTTCTATCTATGATGGAGACTACTCATGATGCTATGTTAGGTTAGGTTAGGCATTACTTGTGATCCTTTGTCTGATTTACTTGGTTGATTGGGTTTATGGGGATTCACTTGAATATGTTGAAAAGTTATGAACTCTTTTACATGCTTTGTTGTTATAATATCATGTTGGAGTTTCCTTGATTATGGGTTTTAATGTGATACTACACATGTTTACATGATCTATTTGATGATTTTTGTCTTGTCTTGTATATGTTATTGTGTTAAGGGATATATGGTATTGTCTTATATATATTCTTTGTTGTGAATAAGGCTTTTGAAAGTAACTTGGTATGGTTTTGAAAAAATTTGCCTTTAAGCATGATTTCAAACATTATATGTGCATATGTTTCCATAGGACTTTGATAGTACTGCAGGTGTTAAAATATTTGCATGTGCAATTTGGATAGAGCCAATCGCCTGGAGGAAGCATCTACAGAAAAAAGAAACATGTGATCCCGATGCTTAGAGAGACTAGATGTCATCTTCTAGGCTGGATTTGAATAAGCACATAAATAATATCATAAAGTACAAAATTTCAAAATCCCAGTCTGCATATGTTGCATCGGTTGAGATGCCTAGGTAGAGTATGATGTTCAAAAAATAAATATCCTAATCAATGTTCATTTTAATGTTAGACAATCAGTTTTGGTGATATTTGTGAACTTATCTTTCTTTCCATTCTTTGATCAAGCTGCACTTCTTGAAACTGCGGGACTCATGTTCACAACAATTGTCATAGTTAGATGTTTTCATCTGGAATAAAAATGAATGTGAAAGTACAAGCTTATATGCTAGCTATACTAACAGACCTACTTGTTTACATGTGTAAGAAAGTCATGTCAACATCTTCAGTTGCTCAACATTTTGAGAGTTTTGGTACTCTTGAAGAACTCAAGTGTAGGCCAGTAAGATTTTCCTGTGTGATCACTGATAAGGTTACTTTAGGTCTAGATATATCTCCTATGAACATTTAACTCATCATTTTAAAAGTTCACTATTATAAGATAATCAAGAAGTAGTCTAACTCTGCCATTGTTTAAAAATACAATTACTGAAGTATGCTACTTACTACCTTTAAGCTTACCGCCATATTGAGTACATTGATCATGTTTGTTATTGATTGTTTTGATCATTTTATTGGATATTTTGAAAGTCCCTTTTGATAGGTAAACCTTACTTTCATTCTCTAGGTTGCATATATCTCATTGTCCAATTATTCCTTGCAAGTTCATTTTCTAATTCGTTTCGCAAATTAGTTTCCCAAACTTTGTTCATGTCAAAGACTATGCCCGAAATTCTCATTTGTCCTTAGTGTTCGAGTATCACGGTGAAGATCGTCTCCCTGCTGTTCCCGTTCAAGTTCACTTCCCGAAGAAAGGGAATGTCCTTCTTCCAAATCTAAAAAGCATCCTTCTACTCCAAACAAGAAAGCATCCAACAAAACACAACTTACTCTCCCTTAATCTTACACTGATGACGACTCTCTGTGATTTTTGGGGGCTAGAGCATAAAATCCAGTTTGTGCCATTCTCCAGGCATCTAATTGTTTAATGAACGGTTGTCAATCTAGAGAAGTGAAAAGCATATCATTGCGCTGTAAGTACCTTTTTAGTGGTAAGAATCTGTCCCTATTAGCTCGTTTTTGTGGCCTTGATTTCTTTGAAGCACCTGTTCGTCTATTTTATGTTAACCATTGGGTCTCTTCTTATAGTGGTGAATGGTAGACTCTTGTGTTGGATAATCGCATTGTGTAAAATGATTCACTATTTAAGGATGGTTTTTTTATCTTATTTTTTTTGGCGATATCAACCTTATACATGACAATTTGTGGCCGGCACACTTTGAAATTTCTTTGGAAAATGCAAATTATTTGGGTGTTTAATTGGGAATGATATTACTAACTTTGTACCCTTGTCTATTGGATTTGGCAATAGTATTATGGCTTATTTAGTCGCTACTACTCTAATACTGCAGAAGGTATCTCTTAGATATATCTCCAACCGAGATGTGTACGTTGTTTATTGTTTGTTTAAAAAACACTGAATCAACTTGGAGTTCCTATTAAGTTCATTTGGTTTTCAAATATGGATCTTAATCATTTAGATTTAGCCTATTAAGTAGAATTTTTTTTTTAAAAAGATGCTCATAATGGAACTAAATAGAGCTAACCGAATCAGATTTGTAGGAGAGTTTTTTTAATATCGCACAGAGTTTTATAATTTTCTTTAAAATAATCACTCCCTTTTTTTAATCTCTGTGTGATTTTGTTTTCTCTCCCTAAAAACTTTCTTCCTCTATTTTCTTATGAACCCCCAATTTTTTCCCCTTTCAAGTGGGTTTTTTTCATAATATTTACAAGTATTTTGTCATTGTTAACAACTTTGGGAGTGTATTGGTTTTCAAAAGAAATCTTCACCTATACATGTTCAAGATTTATGTACAACTTTTTGTAGGGTCTATTACAACAAGAGTTCATGGTTTGAGTCGTAGTGGTACCTATCTTCAACCTTGTATATCTTTTGTATCCATTGACCTTATGGAGTTGAAGATCGATTTGATGACAAAAATGATGGATGTATAATAATTCTCTGCCCAACTTTTATGTTCAACTGAAAGACTAATCTATGATGAAATGACCAATCTGTTCATCAGAATTGGAAAATGATGAGAACATGAGTACTAGTTTAGAGTTACTGACGAAAAAGTAGTATACCTAGTTTTGAATAATGAAAGAAAAATTTGATGACATTTGATGAGAAGAACTACTATATACCACAACTATAATTATATTTTAAAATAGACACCTATAAAACCATATGGATGATACTAGAGGTTTACAAGTTGGGGAATTGTATTAATGTCATTGGTAAAAATACGAATTCTTCTATCAAAGTAATAGCTACACTATTTATGCTTGGTATTGATGTAATAATATTTTTTATAGTAATATATAATATTTAATTTCATGTCATATAATTTAATTTTTAAATCTATTATTAACATTTAAAATATTTTTTCATAAAAAAGAAATTTTGTTAAGGAACAAAATTGATTTAATTGTTTATTCATATAATATTAAAATTCAAAAGCGCATTCAGATAATAAAAACGAACAATACTAATCATTAAAACACATCGGGAGACTATATCTTAATTTTGAGATGTTATTCAGAAATAGACATCCATATCTTATTTCCCTACTTAATAATCAAATGTTAATTGAGTTTTATACATGAAAATCTTAATGTTAAATATGAGGCCTAAGAGACCCATTGTCACTACCTAAAAATACATGCTATGGCTACAAGTCAGTATCAACTCAACAAACACAAAAGAATAGCAAAAAACTTATTCATTATAAATAACCTCCAAAATCTTATGGTCACGTGTACAATACACTAAATAAGTGAAGTGTGATTTGAAATATTTTACAAGTCTTATCCTTGTTTTCTATGTATAACAAAAGGATAAAAAAAAGAGCCCCCCCTCCCCCCTCCCCCCCGAGATGACAAAAAACTATCTTCCTTAAATTCTTTGACAAGCCTGAGAAAATAAGAAAAGTAGGCAATCAAACCATATGAGACTTGCAACCTTCAAACCTGATGATGCAAAGAGTGAATAGCAGCAACACATTACCCATCAAGAAACCTAATAAACAAAAAATCTAGGTAGAAGTGAAAAACCCCTTACCCTCAAGTTGAACCTCCTTAAATTAAAACCAACACAAAAATCATCCCAAATTAGTCGTCCTACAATACATGATTCAAAAGTATTAATATTAAAACTCCTAATGTTCAATAGTCATTATGAAAAATCCTATGAATCAAGTAAGTATATCCGAATATCAAGAAAATCAATTACATATAACAATGCACCAGTCAAAATTAACACATAAGTCAAACATAAATCTAGAAATGCATTAAATCACTATGATCAATCTCTCACCATAAATGACCTCGACTTAACAAATATTTTTTGCAAATGACCTTGACATAACAATACTAACCGACAAATATCGTAGCATCATAAAAACTTTCTTGAAATAACCTCGGCCTAATAACACATCTCGACAAAGACATAAAAATTATAATCATCACTTGTCCCATCATTTTTTTAACGATCAATGCACATAAAGAAAATCACATAATTCACATTATTCAAGTTCACATTCATGGTGTAAAAATTTTCATCAATCAAAAAGTAAGTGTCACAAAAAGGTAATTCACATGATGTTGACTTTTCATTTCGTCCCCTTTTTATTCATTTAGCTTTATCAAGTTTACAATTGAACCCTTCACCTCATCCATAATTCTCAATGCAAAAACAAAGAAGGACATATACAAATTCTACTAGAATACAATAATTAGGAAATAACTTGCCTCAATTTACTCAAAAACTTAGGTCTCCCCCTTCCATATCACTTCAAAGAAACAGATTCTATGCACAAGCAAATAATCTAAAATGAATTTGTGGAATTGACAAGGCTGATATAAAATTTCTTGGAAATGGGTTAATCAACTCAAATTTCAAAAATAGGATTAAATCCGAAATTTAATACTTGAAAATAATAACTCAGGGTTTTTGGAACTAATTGTTGATAAATATTTCAAAAAAGGGACTTAACATCGTTTGACAATTACTATTTTACTAAGTTCTTTGTTTCATGAAGATAACCCCCCCATTTCGGATTTCAAAAGCTTATTTCAACACTTAAATAATAATGAATAATAGGCAATAGAATATTTTAAAGTTAATAAATGTTACCTCAATGTTTTTCCGCAAAAACCTTATTCTAATAGCCACCTTAAACTCCAAAAACTATAAAATGGTGAAATAGGAACGAAAACCTTTTTTTAGAAACACTCTGGCCTGGATCAGATTCACATAATCATTACGACCTAGAGTAACAGAATCATAATAAGTAAGACAATTGACTAACTAAAGTTGACCATCTCGAACGCAGCAGGACCCACGTTATCATGATCCGCCACAAGATAATGCTACGCAATCGCGATGATGGAGGTTCACAATTATGAAAACTAGAATGGTCATGTACTGAACTCAAAATAGAGGAAAGCACATTCAGGATTTGATTGGAACCCCGTATACACAAAACTCCTATACAATTCAAATATATTGGAATTATAGAATAAAATAAATCATCCAAACACCAATAAAAGGTCTCCTTAAAATATGTGAAAATCACAAGAAACAAAAGCATGCCTAAATAAGCTAAAACAATCTCGATATCTCTTAAAAATAATTCAAGATCTCAGCTAAGCGTCAACGAGAATCCAACGGAACTCTCAAAATGTTATTCAAGAATCAGAACCCTTAATGCTTGACAAAATAAACCCAAAGGCTAAATTTCCAAAGTTTTAGTTCTTAGAACCTCAAATCCTCAAAAGTTATTGAAATTTGAAACAAACAACTATTTTAGCTTGGATTTCATGTTCTAATAGTGATGAGAAACAAACAACTATTATAGCTTGGATTTGATGTTCTAATAGTGATGCAATTGATTGAATTCCACTCTCATAATCAAAAATAAAAAAGACTTCAAAACCACTTTGTTAACAATCTAAGCCGTTAATACTAAAATCATACAAAATTCTTAACTTTCAACATCAAGTTCATGGCCAAATTTTCAAATACCCTTAGAAAGAATCATGGTTAGTATCTCAAAAGCTGAGGTTACATAAAACACATATCGGATTTTTAATTTGCCTATTTAGGCTCAGCTCCTCGCTTATGTAAGAAGAACTTTAGGTCTTGTCGAGGCTCTGCGCATTTTCTTTCTATGTGGGATGATATGCTCTGAAAAATAAATTATTCACTCTGATTGTCCATCTATTTGAGGATTAAAAATTGTACTCATCTGATTGTTTTGATCATTTTATTGGATATTTTGAAAGTCTCTTTTGATAGGTAAATTTTATTTCATTCTCTAGGTTGCATATAGCTCATTATCCAATTTTTCCTTGCAAGTTCATTTTCTAATTTGTTTCGCAAATTAGTTTTCCCAAACTTTGTTCATGTCAGAGATTATGCCCGAAATTCTCATTTGTCCTTAGTGTTCGAGTATCACGATGAAGATCGTCTCCATGCTCTTCCCGTTCAAGTTCACTGCCCGAAGAAAGGTAATGATGTTTTCCTCATATTACTCTTTTCGCCTCTTCTTCCATTTTATGAGTGATATTTTGACTGTTTGAAAGTTGTTCGAACAAAACATCATGTTTCCACTAAATGAGAAACACAATGATTCCATCGTCATATAAACATTAAATTTACACGAAATTTAGTTTTATCCGTCTAAGTGTATAAAATATCATCTTCAATTTCTAGATTCCATCTTACAATATTATTTTCCAAATATGTTTCAGTATGATTGTTAACCTTTTATATTATTTTTTATGCAATGAGTTATATATTGCACTGTTCTTGTTGTTTCAGTATAATTTTGATTACATCATTTTGTACACCATGGTGTTCAGATAGGTTGAAGGAAGATTTCTGGAAAAAGACGTGAATGTGCAGAGTAAGTATTGGTGTTGATTGTGCAGTGATACAAGCTTTTGCATTCTTAGCTCTTATTATAGTGAATTATTGGTGTTATTTTAAGGTTAACTGATACAAACCGTTACAATTGATTTGTTTGTCTGTTTTTATTGTGAATTATAATTTATTTTAAATGTGTATAGAGAAATAGAGGTGCTCAAATTTGAAGGGTTCCCACAGGTAAACTTGATCTCATTGAAGTGAAAGCGGATGATTAATGAAGTGTTTTTGAACAATTACAAAAGTTTAAATATTTTTTTAACTATTCACATGTAAACATATATTTAGAATATTTCTCTATAAGTATGTGTGTGTACAAAGACTAACTTTTGAAGTTTACTGCAATTTTATATATTTGAGATAGTTATTTATTAATTTGATGTTTGAGATTATTTATTGCAAAACCATATTGGTGTTTTAAATTAAAAATTGTGGAATATAAATATTTTATAGCCAAAATAGTGTTACTACACTTAGAAGTGTGGCCAAAGGAGTGTAAATTTAAAGACATGCATATAAGAAAGTACTGCACTGAAAAATGTTATCATACATAAGATAGAAAAGGCAACACTTTCAAATTGTGGGCAATATGGAAGAAAGGGCCACACATGAAAGTGTTAGATGATATACTTTCAATCGTAGCTGCAAAGCGTGGTCTTTTTTCCTTTTCGGCAAAGCTTTTAAGTGTAGTTGATAAGGTAACACTTCTAAGCGTAGCTGCAAAAGTGTATAAGTGTACACATCACTATTAAGTGTATCTACAAATGTGTAGCCATTTTGCCTTTTAGTCTATATTTTAAGTGTAGCTTAGAAGGAAACACTTCTAACAGTAGCTAAAAAAGCATGTCCTTTTTGTATTTTAGGTTACGCTTTTAACTACAGATAATAAGGCAACCCGTGAAAAGTGTTGCCTAAACTCTAAGTTAACACTTCTTTCGGTCACCCCCAAAAACGCGTGGCCTAAAGTAAAAAAGTGTGCCCTTTTATTAAATCAACACTTTTTCATAGTTTAGGAAAAAATTTTCTAGGGTGGTTAGAAGTCTAATATATTTTTGTGTGGCGACATGGTTTATGGGGGTTGTGAGTTGAGTGATCTGTCATCTTATCGGTGCTCAATACTACTCCAAAAATGTTATTATTTAAGATCTTATGATTTAGAAACATGTTTCCTTCTGTTATTTGATATTAGTCGTAAAAACATAACTCAAAGGATACCTTGGAAATCGAATTTTCCTATCTTGATTTATTAGGAAAACATACCCTCTTTTCTAAAAACTAGTCTCATATCCGGGGAGCACCCCCTAGACGTAATGGCGGCGGCGTCCTCTTTGATAACTATAACTAGCCTCTTAGCTTACATCATTAAATTTATAGGTGAAAATGCGGAAAAATAAAAAAGTTCATTACTTCTACATTGAGGTTTACATAGACCTCTACATACATATAACATTTATATATCGAGTATGGATAGACCCTTCATGTAGAAGATTACTTAGTCTGGTACTTTTATTGCAAATAGATATATATATAATATAACATAGTCTCAAAGTACTCATCTCATAACCATCTAATAATATTATATCAAAGTGGGCCTACCCCATACATCAATACAATAAGCCCACATATAGTTCATACAACGTTTAGTATCCAAATGAAAAGGAATGAAGAAAAGAGTCTTAATACTAAAAACAACTCCATAGCTTGATAGTGGCATTTCCCTTAAAAAGTGAGGACCTACCCAACATGTATGATTAAGAACCCCAACTCTTCTTCATAGTCGACTCGAAAAGTCCTTAAACAACCGGAACCTAAAATATTGTGTAAAAGGAAGAAATTGGGTTAGTACACCACTTGTACATGTATGATACCATATGCAAACATATCTTTAAATCGTTCAAAGAAAGGGACATTTCATAAAGGTATGAAATCTACTTTGAAAAGCTTTATGCACATTCAATAAGGCCATACTAATCAATTATAAACATTTGTTAAGTTCAAAGAATGTACAGCACAAGAACAACAATACTAAGTTTAGTCGAGTCAACATGCATAGAACATAATTGGACAAATAGTCAAACAACTCTATATCAAGTTATAATGGTCACAAGCCTTACTAGGAGTACATTTTAACATAACCAGAGCAAGACAATTACCATGAACCCTTATCAAGTCAACAAGTATAATGACCACGCAATGCCTTATTACCTTACTCAATCAAGTAACCCTTTAAGAATCATGACCAATATCCCACTTCACATAACATGTCATTAAAGAATCCATATCATCATACTTTAACAATGTAGGCCAACACATATTCATAGGTGAAACTAATCAACAGATAGTATCAACTAGCAAGTTCATCATATACATATCATAATCGAGTATAATCATATTCCTACATAAGAAAATCCTCCTAAGACTTCCCTCAAGGCTAACTAGTGCAATATTTAGGTAGAGTCCCATACCCCTACCTTGACTAAGCTAAAACCCTTAGGTTATCTTTGTTAGAGTTCATCTCTTTAAATTATTTTACCATTGGGAACATCTTGCCTTCACCGACATAGACCATATGATCGAATATGGAAACCGTTGTCATGGAACCCTACAACGAAAAAAGGCGGACTACTTGCCAAGGTAGTACCAAAACATGAACATAGCAACCACCTAGATCTAGTAGCTAGTAATCCTATGGGGGAAACATAGTTCATGAACTAGGAGATAAAGTTGGAACCTTCTTTATGATACATGAATTATAGTCTCCAATCTCAAGAGTACATTAGTGATCCTACCTGCCTATGTGGGAAGGGACATGACTCCTCATTCTAGTTTACTTGGTGCTATGATAGAGTCCCTTTTGTATTGTTTTTGATATCTTTATTAATCATTATAGATAAATGTAGGTCATACGGTCTATACCTTGTATAATAATAATAATAATAATCATCATGTTAGCTCTATATGAATTGCATAAGTATAATCCTTTTTTTAACATTCATATGAGTGAGGTTAGCATATTACCTATCACTTCATAATAAGACACATTGGAAAATCATAACCATCCTTATAGCTTTTATATCTTAACCAACACCTCAAAAACCATAAAGAAGACATTTCAATTCAATATCGTACCACCGTATGAATACAAATACAAGGTATACTCCAATACAACAACATGACTTAATCACAATTAACCATAATTTGAAATAAAGGATAGGGACAAGAAGAGTTTCCAAGTCTCCTCTATAATTCATCATCAAGGTCTTAACATAAACCCTTAATTCAACCCAATTAGGATGTAACATCATCATAAATGAATAACCAACATGATTTTAATACAAGTTCATAACTTAGGACAAGATACTCAGGTCAAACTTACAACATACTTTATAACATATATCACTTTGAAGAACTAGAACGATAGGACTATAATTCAACCTAATTCATTAATGATTGATTCAATATAATCATCTTGTATTTAAAAACCAATAACAAACTCAGTTGAATCAAAATTACTCAATTCACATCAATAATCACAACCTAGAGCCAAGGGGTAAATGTTATCTTCTACAAACTAGACCAAATCATCAAGATATATCATAATTAAATTAGAATAAATGTTAATATATTCATAATAACCAAAATAAACCATTAAAAAATCTATTCATAACATCAAATTCGTATTGGATGAAAACCAACTTCTGAAATCAATTTGATGGAACCCTTAGAGGAAAGAGGTCTCAAAGGTGAAAGAAATCTCATACCTTATTTATTGATGAATATTTATGGAGAAACTTGTTATTTTTGATCCCTTAAACCCTCCCCTGTCTTGGTCTTCAATGGAGTTCTTCACTAGAGAGAGAAAGAAGAGAAAAGGAAGAGAGTTTTGGGTTTGGGTATTATTAGAGTTTTAGTTAGACTTATTAGGTTAGGAATTTATGTAGACGGTTAAATAACTTAGTTAGACCTCACCTAACCCCTAATTAAATTAAAAACTAAGCCAATTAATTAACTAAATTAAGTAAAAACATGTAGTAAAATCCAGTCATCACAAGCAACACCACTACCTAAGCATCCTGGGTCAATTGAACGACCACTGCCCCCTTCCGTGCTGCCCATCTGTCGCTAAGTTAAGAGAGTTGTAAAAATGAACTTTCCAAGATTTTTGCTACATGACCAACGACAGTAGACATCAACGCTGCGCCAATTGTCACACGCCCCGTCGATTGAACTTGTCTATGCACATTGGCTTGTGCAGTCCTTTGACCCCAAAATGCAAGGGTCCTGCTCAAGGGCCCATGGTTCGACCTTAGCGAGTCGTGCCCCGACATTTCAACTATGAATTCACTCTAATAGATGTTAGGCACCCTTCCAGCAATTTTCATTGTTTTCCGACTCCTAAAAGTTAGTCAAATAGGCTAAGGCACGTTAGTACCTACTTGAGTAGTTTCTGGATATCATGGACGTTCTAGGATGTTTTTGTTTCCATACTTCCAAGATGACTTATATTCATTAATGTAGACCTTAAAACAATGTCTTAACCTTATAAAAAAAATGTTAGACTCTAGAACACATTTTGGATTTTTGAAGTGTTACATAATCCCTAACACATATTCGGTCTTTGAAGTGTTACATAACCCCCCCCCTCCCCAAGCACATTTGTCCCGGAGTGACACTAAAATCTTAGAATGGAAGGAATAGACTCAATACTATCAGAAAAACCAAAATATTACATAACAACATCAACACTATCATTTACAAAAGTAAATTTAAAAAATTTACGACACATAAGGCTCAACATTACATTATGAGAATATGATTCTCACAACAACATGAGCTCAACATACCTTACATGGGTCAATTTTGTTAAAGTTTAACTTACCAACATGCTACATATGATTTCATAAAGTCACAAAGTATAAAAATTCATAACATGACTCAAACAAGAAGAATTACTATTTTCAAGTCAATGTGCAAAATTTCACTGTAACTTCACTGTAATGACATACGAAAATACACATTTTGCAAGACTTAACCAAAAATAAAAAAAACATCAATTTTCTCATTATTTTTTATTATTAGTAAGAACAACTAAACTTAATTATCAAATAGATGAGGTTAAATGACTTCATGTCGGCCTCAGCTTCCCATGCACCCTCAACTTGGTGATTCATCCTTAACACCTTTACGGAAGCCACCTCTTTGTTCCTCTATTTTATTACTTTCCTATCAAGGATTTGAACTCGAACTTTCTCATAAGAGAGGTTATCACTTATATCAAGACACTCAATAGAAAGAATAGACTTAGGATCATTGATACACTTCTTAAGCATGGAAACAGGGAATGCCTCATGAACCGTAGTCAATTCACTAGGAAACTTCAACTCATATGCAACCTTACTAATCATTTGAAACATTTAATAGGGTCCCACATAACGAGGACTTAACATCTCTTTCTTTTAAAATATAGCCACCCCTTTCATTGGAGAACTCTTCAAATACACATTATCACCTTCTTGAAACTCTAAATTTTTTCTCGTATGATCGGCATAAGATTTTTGGCGACTATAGTCTGTTTCCACGCGATTTCTTATGATATGAACCTTCTCCAAAGTCTTATAAATAAAATAGGGACTCAAAAGTGAACACTTACCCACTCCAGACCACCCAATAGGATACCTTCAACTCGTACCATATAAGTCTTCATATGGAGTCATGGATATAGATGAATGGAAACTATTGTTGTAAGCAAACTCCACCAAAGGAAAATGCTTATGCCAATTTCCCTTGAAATATACGATACTAGCCTTATGCATATTCTTAAGGGTTCGAATTGTACCTCTGCTTGAACATTTGTTTGGGGATAAATAGAAATGCTTAATTTCACCTTAGTACCTAATGCTTCTTGGAATGACATCAAATACAAAAATGTGAATTGTGAACCCCGATTCAATATGACGGATAATGGAACGCCATGGCGACACACAATATCATATATGAAGATCCTTGCATAATTCTCCACTGCATAAGTAGACTTTATGGTAATGAAATAAGCAGATTGTTCAGCTTATCTAGAACAACCCGTAAAGAGTCATATTGCTTTTGCGTCTGCGGCAAACCTACCACAAAATCCATATTGATGTGTTCCTATTTGTAAGTAGGAAGTTGGATTTCTTATAGTAAACCACCCGAATTTTAATGATCAACTTTCACTTTTGGCAATTTGGACACTTAGAAACAAATTTGATATGTCCTTATTCACACTTCCGACCAAAATACTTCCCTAAGGTCATCGTGCATTTTTGTCAAGCCTAAATGAATGGAGTAACAGGACCGGTGAGCTTTCTCAGGGATCCTGTTCCTCAAATCATCTACATTGGGAACACACAACCTTCCTTGATACCTCAAGACACCATACCCTCTAAGGAGAATGACTCATTAAGCTTACCAAGAACCGATTCGTTCAACTCCATCATTGTTGATCACGGTGTTGTTTGGACTTCACCTCAACCACTAAAGATGAACCCACATTATGATGGACCATAAAGCCACTATTCGGAGAATCCTCCAATCTAAAAACCAATCTAGCCAACCTATGAACATCTTTCAGTAGGTCTTTTTTTATCTTCCTCTACATAAGACACACTACCCTTGGTCATACGACTTAGATCATTCGCAACCACATTGGCCTTTCCGAGGTGATAAACAATATTCTTGTCATAATTTGTCAACAATTCCAACCACCTTCTTTGTCAAATATTCAACTCCTTTTGAGTAAATACATATTGGAGATATTACGGTCGGTATACCCATTAACATGGACACTTTACCGTTAATGCCTCCGTATTTAAAAGGCAAATACCATGGCCGCTAACTCAAGATGATGAGTTGGATAATTTCTCTCATGCACCGTAAGTTGTCTAGAAGCGTAGAATATATATTTCCCATGTTGCATAAGAACACACCCTAAACCCACTCGGGATGCATCATAATACACAACAAAGCGCTTTATACCGTACGATAAAGTCAGCACAAGAGCGGAAGTAAGCCTATCTCTCATTATTTGGGTGCTACTCTCACTTGCCTCTTACCAGTCAAGTTTCATACTCTTCAACCGAGATATAATGGAAGCAAAACCATCTACAAACCTCCGATAATAACCTGCTAGAATATAGAAACTCCTAATGTTGGTTGGAGTCAATGGTCTAGGCAAGATGTTGACCGCCTTGGTTTTCCTTGGATGAACCTCAACTCCCTCCATAGAGATGATATGACCAAGAAACACCACCGACCTCAACAAAAACTGACATTTAATATATTTAGCAAATAATTAGTTCTGCTTAAGCACTTGAAACACCACCTTAACAAATGGTCCATGTGATCACCCTCATTTTTTGAATATATCAAGATATCGTCAATGAAAATAAAGTCAAACGAATCTAGGTAACTTTGAAAGAACCTATTAAAGATATCCATAAACATAGCTGAGGCATTAGTTAACCAAAAAAACATTACTAAGAACTCATAGTTACCATATCTATTTTGAAATGTCGTCTTTGGTATATCCTTACCCCTCACCCTATGATGGTGCTACCCTGATCTCAACTCAATGTTAGAAAATTAGCTTGCCCCTTGGAGTTGATCAAACAAGTCCTCAATACGAGGGAGAGGATACTTTGTCTTAATAGTGACATGATTGTGTTGGCAATAAATGATACACATTCTAAGGGAACCATCCTTCTTCACAAATAATATCGGAGCACCCTACGGAGAAATACTATGTCTAATGAACGATTTATCTAGTAAATCTTTGAGTTGAGTCTTCAACTCATTTAATTAAGCCGGAGCAATCCGATAAGGAAGAATTGAAATAAGATTTGTAGTCGGTAACAAGTCAATACCAAAATCAATTTCCCGTTCGAGAAGAACATGAGGAACATCATTAGGAAAGACCTTTTGAAATTATATGGGGACTAACTCAATGGGAGGAATTTCGGAGTCTAAATCTTGAACTCTTACTATATGGTATAAACACCCTTTAAACACGAGAATATATGAAGTATACGAAAAGAATTTGCCCCCTTCCACTCTAAAATGAAATCATTTGGGAAGTTATATTTCACCACCCTTGTTCAACAATTTGTAATGGCAAAGCAACCATGCAACTAATCCAAACCTAATATGGCATCAAAATCGAACATATCAATTTCTGATACTTTAAGATAAGTAACTTTATTGTGAAACATTATAGTATAATTTCTATAGACCTTCTTTGCAACAACCGATTGATCCACGGGTTAGACACAATAAAATGTTCATTTAAAATATCGGGTAAGACATGAAATTTCTTAGCTACAAAGGGAGTAACATAAGATAATGTAGCTCCCGGGTCAAGTAAAAAATATACATCAATGGAAAAGAGTTTCAACATAGCGGTCACCATGTCGATGGAAATCTCTAGCTCACCCTTTGAGCGAAATGCATAAAAGTGATTCTTCTTCGGAGTTCACTCTCCTTGTCTTGACTAGTCAAATATCGGCAATCTTGAACCTTTTTCCCAATTTTAACACAATCAAAACAATTATCCATTCCATTAAGACAATCATAATAGTGCTTCTGGCCACACTTTCCACATGTCGGCTTTTTTGCTGGTGAAATATTATCTCTTCTCTTTTTTAGGCTTAGGGTTAGACACCCTATCATCCATAGCCTTTGGGAACTTGGAAGGAACTATATTAGAAATCCTCTTCTTAAGCCTTGGCTTGACTTGAATCTCAAGACTTCCTTTAGGAGAACAACAATCTAATGATCTTGTTCTCTTGGCATCTCTATTATTCCTTTTAGCACTTTCCTCTTCCACTTGTTGAGCGTGAATAATGAGATGAGAAATGTTCTTATTGTCACGTAGCATATCCGAATGATATTCCTCTTGTAAGTTATCCGACACTCCTGTCACCAAGCGTTTCATTTAAGTTCTAGGATTGAAAACCAATAAAGGATCATATTTTGACAATTGAGTGAATTTCAAAGAGTATTCAAGCATACTCATACCTCATTGACGAAGTTTGATGAAAACTCCACCACTTTAGCTTCCGCCTTCTCCCTAGGAAAGAATCTACCAAGAAAAGCCTACTTTGACACTTCTCCAAGTCACCGGTCCACCCCTTAATGGCCTATTATCCCTCCATTGGCCATTCCATGTTTGGGCCACACCATTGAGTTGATAAGTGGCTAACATAGCATTTTCAATAGTAGTCAACCCCTTAGCATAGTCAACTCATGGGGGTCATTTTAAACCTTGGACCTATAGAACGTAAAGGGATTCATCATAGTGAAGTGCCTTAGATGAGAGTCCACGGAAGCAACTAGTTGGTTTACTCGAGGTACAACCTGCTTATTAGCTTAGGCCGTCATGGCTTGAGCTTGAGTAGTGGCGGCTTGTTCTTGGGTAGTAATGGCTGGGGCAATTTGGAAAAAAAGTGGCCCTTATGGTACCATCAAAGGAGGATCAACCGGAGCTTTGTCATCATTAACTTTTTCCTCAAGAGGAGGAACTTGATCACCACGGGGAGGAACTCCCAAACTGGAAATCTCTTCTTCAAGTCTTCATGCCGCATTCCTTCGAGTATTCATTTCCTATAATCAAAATAAGAGGATTAGATGCAAAAAAAACAAGGATCTAACACTCTAGAGGCACGATATTGGACTTCCAACAAAGTTAAAGTTTCCTAAGCATCACGTAGGTTCCTATTCATAAGTGTGGCACACTTCAAAATTATTAGTATGGATTGACATAGATGTGGTTGATAGAAACATCTGCTCAAATATATTAAACCTCATGCTTTGATACCAAGTTTTTCACATCGGGGGAGCACTCCCTAGACGTAACCAGCGTCGTCGTCCTCTTTTAGGAGTAAAAGTAGTCTCTTAGCCTACATCATCACATTCATAGGTAAAAAAGGTGGAAAAATTAAAACTTTTCATTACTTCTAGACTTAGGTTTAAATAGACCTGTAAATACACATAATAGGTTTATATCGAGTGTACATAGACCCTTCGTAAAGGAAGCTTACCTAGTGTTCAAATTTGATTGCACATAAATATATAGAATATAACATAGTCTCAAAATAGTACCATCTATAAAGAGTATATCAAATTGGTCCTATCCCATACATCAATACAATAAGACCACATATAGGTCGTACAATGTTTCGTATCAAAAAGAAAAGGTAAGAAACATAAGAGTTCTAACATTAAAAACAACTTCATATATTGTTAGTGGCGTTGCCCTTGGAAAGTGAGGACCTACCCAACTTGGATGATTGAGAATAACAAGTCTTTTTAAAAGTCATCTCCAAAAGTTCTTCAACGATTGGAACCTAAAATGTTACGGAAAAGGAAGAAATGGGTTTAGTCCGAAACTTATACTAAGTATGAGGCATATGCACACATATATTGAAATAATGTTAAGAAAAGGGATATTTCATAAATGTATGCAACTTACTTTGAAATGTTTTATAAACATTAAATAAGGCTATACCAATCAATTAGAAACATTGATTAATTCCAAAGAATGTACACCACAAGACAAACAATATTAAGTCTAGTCAAGACAATATGCATAGTAAATAATTGGACACATAGTCAAGCAACTCTATCGTCACATTATTATAGTCACAAGCATGAATAATAGTACATTTTAACATATCCAATGCAAGACAACTACCCATGAACCCCTATAAAGTCAATAAGTGCAATGACCAAGCAAAGCCCCATAACCTTACTCAATCATGTAACCCAACAAGAATTATGACCAACATCCCACTTCACATAACATGGAATTTAAGACTACATATCATCATACTTTAACAATGTAGAAAAACAAATATTCATAGGTGAAACTAATCATCATATATTATAAACAATGTACAAGTTCATCATATCCATTTAATATACGATTATAAGCATATCTAAACATAAGAACATCCTCCTAATACTTCCTTTAAGGCTAACTAGTGCAACTTTTAAGTAGTCCCATACCCCTACCTAGACTAAGCTAAACCAATTCAGTTATATCAGATAGAGTCCATTTAATTAATTCATTTTACAGTTTGGGAACATCTTTCTTTAACCGAAAAGAAGGCGGAGACTTGCCAAGGTAGTACCAAAATATCTACACAGCAACTATCTGGATCCAATAGCTAGTATTTATAAGGGGAAACATAGTTCAAGAACTAGGATGTATAGTTGTGACTCTCTTTATGGTACATACATTATAGTCTCCAATTTCAAGAGTACATTAGTAATCCTACCTTTCCTATGTGGGAAGCGACACTCCTCACTCTAGTTCACTCGGTTCTAATTTGGAGTCCCTTTTGAAATGCTTTTAATATCTTTATTAATTATCATTGATTAATGTAGGTCATAGGGTCTATCCGTTGTATAATTATAATAATAATCATCATAATAGCTCAATAGAACTGCATGAGTATAATACCTTCATTAAAATTCATATAAGTGAGGTTAGCACATTTACGTATCACATAATAATAAGGCACATTGGTAAATTATCACCATCCTTGTAACATTTACATCTTAGAAAACTCCTCACAAACCATAGTAAAGACATTTAAATTCAACATCATACCCCCTGTGAACCCTAATAAAAGGCATACTCCAATACAACATCATAATATAATCACAATTACCCATAATTTGAAGTAAAGGATAGTGACCACAAGACTTACCGATTCTGCTTCATAATTCATCATCAATGTCTTACCATCAACCCTTAATTCAACCCAGTTAGGGTGTAACATAATTATAAAGCAATAACCAACATGATAACAAGGATAAATGAATCACAACATCACAATTAAATACTAGTTTATCGCTTAGGATAAGATAGTTAGGTCAAACTCTCAACATACTTCATAACCTAGATCACTTATCAAGAACTAGCATGATAAGACTATAATTCACCCTAATTCATTCAATATTGATACAATAACATCATCTATTAGTAATCAAACCTATAAGAAACTCAACTGAACTACCATTACTCAATTCACATCATGATCACAACCCAGGGCTAAGGGTAAAAGGTCATCTTCTACAAATTATACAAATTCTTAAAGACATATCATAATTAAATTATAATACATGTTAATATCTTTATAATATCCAAAATAATCCTTAAAAAATCAATTCGTACCATCGAATTTGT
Source organism: Solanum lycopersicum (assembly GCF_036512215.1). Taxonomy (NCBI): domain Eukaryota; kingdom Viridiplantae; phylum Streptophyta; class Magnoliopsida; order Solanales; family Solanaceae; genus Solanum; species Solanum lycopersicum. The sequence goes on from NC_090809.1 coordinate 29,581,072, forward strand.
ATTGGATTAACACCCACTTGAAAACTTATCTTTTGAGATCAATTTGATGGAACTCTTTGAGGAACGAGGTATTATAGGTGAAATCGATCCCATACCTTACTAAATGAAGAATATTTATGGAGAAACTTAAATTTTTTCAAAACATAAAACCTCACCTATCTTGATCTTCAATGGAGTTCTTCACTATAGAGAGAAAGGAGAGAGTAGGAAGAGGGTTTTTGGTTTGGGAATTATGAGATTTTTAGTAAGTCTAATTAGGTTAGGACTTGATATAGATTGTTAACTAACATAAATAGACCTTTACTTAATTAATTTACTTAAGTGAAAATGTGCAGTAAAAGGAGGTCATCACATGAGACACCACGATCGGCGAATCGTGGGTAAATCGACCACTTCCCCCTTAGGTAGTGCACATACGTCGTTTAGTTTAGAGAGTTGTCAAAATGAAACTTCCAAAATATTGGATAAATAACCATCGACGGTGGACACTGACGCCTCATTGATTGGCACAGGACCCGTCGATGGCACTCGTTTTTGCACATTGCCTTAGGCATTCCTTTGACCCCAAAATGCACAAGTCCTCCTCAAGGGATCTTTGTTTGTCCTTGGGGAGTAGTTCCTTGATTTTTAGTAAATAAAATAACTCTAATACATGGTAAACATCCATTCACCAATTTTCATCATTTTACGACTCCTAAAAGCTTATCAAATAGGGTAGACACATTAGTACCTCCTTGAACTAGTTTTCGGACGTTATGGAAGTTCTTGGACGTTTTGGTTTCTAGACTTCATAAATGACTTATATTCATTATAATAGACCTTAAAAAGTGTCTAAACCTTATGGCACTTATTTTATGCTCTACAACACGTGTTGGATTTTTGAAGTGTTGCAACTAGCTTAAAGGATATTTGGAGATCTTAGTTTCCATTCTTATTTAATTGTGGAATACTTTAAAAAACATGGGAATACTTAGTTACCATATACTTATTTGAAGAAATGAACTTAAAATCTGAACTCGTTACTTTACTTTGAAACTTATGTCTTAAAACAACGTTAAAACATTTGTGAAAGACTTTTGAAAACATTAAGAACTTATATTGACTTCTCTTTAACTGACTCTTAACATCTCTTGAATTTAATCTGAACTTATTCATGAATTTACTTGTCTATTAACGTATCGTGATTTGTAATAGAAATGATCTCATGATGTTTCAGAATGATTTTAGATGGCAAATAATGAGAAAATCCTAACATCATTATTTATGTATGGAACTAAGAAGCAGAGAGATGTTTATGAACTGGTTTTTATAACGAATTTTGATTTAGAACACTTAATGATTTGTTTGGGATGCAAAACAATATGATCCTAAGATGGGGAATTTCTCCCCAACGCGCCACCACTGCCTGATTTTGTTTAATGAAATTTCTTCTTTGTTTTTCATCTCTGAACCCTCTATACTCCATGTGTTCGGTTTCAATACAATTATAATTGACTAAATTTTTTATATACATCAGATTCTACTAAAATATAACTAAAGTCATGGATTCGAATCAAACAACACCCCACCAATTTCAACGAATCAATTATTTAACATGACTTCAACAAATACATCAAGAACTTAATTTCTAGGCTTTCACGAACTTAAATTTGTTGAAATGAATTATGATTGGCGCATGGGATAACTAGCCTAACGCTATGTAAACTCACATAATTTTGTATAGATCATACATGAAGAAATATACAAGTTAATCTCAATTAAGTTTTAATTATTTTTGAACATGCATTCCCTTCCTTCTCTTCTCTCCTTTGTCCAAGTGCTATCGTGAAATTTACTTTTGTAAAACAAAGCAAAATCTAGATTTACCCCAACAAACTCATAAAAATGAAATAGGATAAATAGATATTGAAAAAACTAAATTACCCTTCTAAAATATGGATTTAGACTTTCCGTAATCTAACAACCCAATTCCAAAGAGCATAACTTACCCACATGAACTCGGAATCATGCAAACTCAGAAGTGTTGAAAGATCATTCGAAGATCTATCCAATCATCTATGGAAGTTCTCTTATCTAATTCTTTTACCGATGTTATGAACGTTTGATGTTTACCAAACTTCACTTTTTTAACTTAAGTAAATTACCATATTTTAAATTATTTAAAAAAATGACTATTTACAGTTCCTAGCTTCTTCCTAACTATTTCAAATTGCGAGATGTTACAATAAAATATTTAACAATAAATCAAAAATAAAGTTGAATCTTTATATGTTTGAAATAAACCTCTAACTTACTAGCGATGTTGGGACATGACACAATTAACTATAGCAAATACTGAAAACTGAAATGAAAAGACTAAACATAGAAACATGTGTATCGTCCTGGAAATATGAGGACTCACCATTGAAGATGCTAAAATTGAGATTAGTAGCTGTCTATGCGTGATCTGGATGTTGAGTAACTGAACCAATATCATGAGAAGATGAAGCACAATATATGCGTAAGTACATGAAAACTATTACAAATGAAAGAACATATAAGTTAAAAATGCATAGTAAAAAATAATAATATTTGAACATCATAAAAGATATTGAGATACGTTTGATATGAACTAAAATAAATGCAATGATAAAGTACATAATTTGATTCAACTAAATAGTGAAATATATTTGTAATATCGTGATTGCACTAAATTCTAAATGTGCGAGCTACTAATAAAGGATATAAGTCCATAAGAGCTAAACGTTGAGTCTAATATATATGCCCCATATAGTGGACCAAATATTCCTTACTGAGGGTCTAAAGGAAATAATAGCTTGATCAGTGAATATAATGCCCACAAAGGGGACTTACAAACCTACAGGGGCAGGTAGTTTTTGGACTATGAGGATGATTGATCCTAGTCCAAATCAATATTAAGTCTACTACTAACTGAATATATGTAGAATACTACATAACTGAAATCATAATTGATAACTTACTGGTTTGACATGCTAACTTAAAATGAAACATTAAATACAATTAATGAAACTTTGAAAATTGAGGCATGTATATATGCTTTTCTTTCCAATTTATTGTAATTGATGGACTAAACGAATCTATACAAATAGAGCATCGATTTTCGTGCAATAAACTATGAAACATCATTACAACAACATAAGAATCATATTAGAATATTCTAACAACTAATTCACAACAATTTCTAACACTCAAGAAATATTAGGTCTAGATATTAAGAAGAAAATAAAATGATCAAACATCTTAAACTGAATTCGAGCGACCTAATGGGAGAAAGGAAAAAACTATGGAAATATCACATACATAGGGATGAATTTCAAGAAGAAATTTTTTTATTTCGCATCTAAATCTGAGTGAAACATGCTGCATTCTTAAAAGGGGTTTTGTCACTCTTTTCGCTTTTTTTTGGTTGCTTGAACGATATCTTTTTGGAAGAATTGTTAGGGTATATTTAGATTAAGTTGTTGTAATGACCCGCAAGTACACCCTCGATGTTAGGGCATTATAAAAATTGTACTATGGCATTATGCAAATGCAAAAAGGGACAATTTAGTTAAAACATGCAAGTCATGCTATTTTTTTAAAAGCTTCATGAATTAAGTTAAAAAAAAGTCATATAGTATCATCATTTATCACATAAGGTAAAACATTAAATTTTTCTTAACATAGGAGTATAGTTAAGTAAAGAAAAAATGACACATGAACTACTCCTATCCTATGTTTTACTAAGGCTCCCCTAAGTAAGACCTAAAGAGATTGCCCATACAATCTCCTCAATATGTACTTAATAGTTCGTTAAGACTTGTAAGGATAAGCATACTTCATTTCATATATACAAGTCACCATTCAATATCAAAGACACTATAGAGACATACTAAACTTTGGAAGTTCACCTAAGAACCATCCTCCTGGGCAACCCCCAATTTACACTCGGTGCAACGTGAAAGTAGCATCCAATACTACCACTCCCACAGAGTGTTCCTTAGGAATAACTCTAGAATACGCACACCACATTAATCACATACTAAGCTTTCATCAAACAAGTTACAACATAAACATGCTTCGTTAACAATAAACATAAAATCACATTACTTTCATTTACATCATATCATCACCCATTCGTACATTTCATATAAGGACACACCAAAACTACCTTTGAATATCTACTTGTGAAATGGATATGTATTGTCCTAATCCACTATCTACCCTATGTAGTGCACCCATAGGAAGATATAGTTCATTTACATACATTTTTGGCGTCTATAGTTAACAAACATAGACCATGAGAGCTAGACATGGAATCCCTATATTAACCCCTAGCGGATGAAGGATCCATACTTTTCTAAGGTAGGGTCATATCCTTTAGCCTTTACATTATATGGATTTGACAATAGCTACACCTACGCGGGTGGATACTTCAGGGCTAAGGAGATTTCTACTAAGTAACTCATTATCTGATAACAAGGAGCACCCATCTCAAGAGGTAAATTGGATACAACGTCTCTACTCACAAAGTGTACCCACCATTTTTTCAAATCACCTTCGTGGTAAGTATAACTTCCCACGGAGTCTTAAACATTCATTGACTATAGGTTAAGAGGTAACTATTGAACACCACATCTCAACACATAAAGGATATCCAACCTCCAACCTATCTCTGGAAAACTCATCGAGAGTATTATGGTTGCTACTAAACACTTCATCTAATCTCACGAAGAGTCTTCAACCTGAAATCCCCTTTTTCATAGTTAGGAAAAATAGGTATGGTAGAGACACTTCATATCTACTCACGAAGAGTGTCCACCCTAAAATCCCCAATTTTTATTCATTAACTTCATTCATGCATTCAAGTGTGTTTGTCAGTACATGTGAGCACACCTTTCACACAATAGTCATTGTTCATAACATTTACTTCTAGACATGCTCATGCCCACATATATAACGATTTACACATTGTCATACTTCACATATCAAATACATATTTCATTTATACGTAAACCCTTCAAGATAATTATTTCAACCTTGTAACACATACCATACATATAAATATAAAAATCATCACTTCACTTCACATATCATGCCTTCAAGGCCACTGCACAATAGATATATAACTTTATATACTTCAAGTAAACACCGCCACAAAAGGTGAACCATACCACTAAAGAGTTACTTTAATATAATTAACGAAGATAGAACAACTTACCCTTAAACTATTTCATTACCTCCTTTCCTCAATATTTCACCAAAAATATCATATTGCATTCACCAAAACGTTTTCACGAAAGACCAATGCTCAGAGTTCAAAAATAGAAGAATTTGGAGCTCGAAAACCCCTTTAGAAAAGTCTTTAAATGGGATCCTTATTTGAAAGAAGAGTCAAGGATCAACTACCATATCTCAATATGAAGTGATTCACTAAATTTGATGAAACTACAAAAAAAATGATCATTAGCGGCAATATATTTTTAATTGATGCTAAATATTTATTTGTAAGCGGCATTCGTCACTCTTTGTATATGTCCCTAATACCTTTAGCGACATTGGTTCTAATACAACTTCAAAAATACCAGTAAAGAATTTAGAAATCTTTATTAATGAAATCTTTAATGCGAATGAAATTTCTTTTTGTTGTTTTGTGAAGAAACATGAAAGATTTTGTCTTCTTCCTATGTTCTTGAAGCTTTTTGAAAATGGATGTTTTTGTGATGAAGAGTTTCATAGAGATTTTTATTTCATATTTAGGGTTTTAATGGATGGGTGAAATGGAGTTTAATGTGACCTAAAATAGTCCACAAATGATCCCCAAATTTCCCAAGGACCCCTAAACTATTTGGACCCTTTTCCAAATTCTAATTTGGCATAAAACTGACACTGCCAATACTAGGACATGGTTGTGCGTCGTGGGGGGAGTTGCTGATTGTTGAGATGAAGTACTTTGAGGAAGTTAGACTCGTTCTACTCATTCCATGCACATGCAACTTCAGTGTCAGGTGCGTGAAGTGAGGCAGGCTTCCAATCCAGGCCCTTCACACTGTCTTCGACAGCTCCTTTGTCTGATGTTTGGGTGTTCCTTTCGGACCCTTAGGGTGTTCCCCGAATAATCATACTCAAATGTTTTCAACCTTGCTACATTTATATAGGTTATAAGGTCATCCATAATGGTTTTAGACACCTAACAACACCTAAAAATAAATATTAACTCATGGAACATATGTGAATCTATAGTTTGAACAATTTCATTTATTAGGGTTGTTACAATCTCCCCCACTTAGAATAACATTCATTCTCAAATGACACTAAACACTTTCAAGGACATCAACGACTCCACTAGCATAATACGACACATATAATAAAGGTCACACGTTAATAGTTGATTCACCAAACTTACAAGGAACACTAAATTCATATCATTAAGACTTTAAAGCAACATATGCAAATTTGGAAATTTTCCAGAAATCAAAGCACACACTTGCTTCTTCACTTTCATTTCATTTATGGAGGAACTAACTTCTCCAAAATTATACATGCCTATCACACCATTTAAAAGCTAAACATGTAATAACATTAAAGTCACACATTTACAAATTCCATAAAAACCTTGAAGAAATTACTAGCTACACATTATAAAGGAAAGATAGATTAACTACCAATCTACTAATATAAATATGGTAACATTAAGAGCATGCAAAACATCACATTATCAATGAAACTCATAACATAAGGAGACATGAAACTCATACACATATGCAAGACACAAAACACAAAAAAAACTACTAAGGATTTTGGTCTCAAGCTTGAGTAAGAATACAAAGAAGGATAAGTATATCAACAACCTTCCTAGTAAATTCATTCTCCCCCACATAGGCTAAACTTATCTAATGCAAATCAAAACAACTCTAAGGAACTTATGACTTACCAAGGCATTCACTCAAGATTAGCTCCCTTGTATGCTTGAAGTGCATCGAAACTAATTTTCATTGGAGCATTGGGACCCGAACCATCTTGATGAGATTGGTTGATCTCTTTCCCTTTTTCCTTGAGGTTAGGGAAATCTCTAATCTTACGACCCCTTTTACTACATTTAAAGAATCCGTCTATGACGGCATGACACCTACCCAAATGTTGCTTCCCACAACTATTATACCTATGCCTCTCAAAAGCATAACCACTTGATAGAGAATTTTGGCTGGAAATCCTATCCTTGTTCCCCATGGGAGAGTCTTGATTAAAAAACCTCTTATTAGGCATAGGTTGACTTGATTCATCCGACCTAGGGATTTTTCCATCTCTAGTAATCTCCCTATGCTTGGACTTCTCAATTTGTTAAGCGTACACCATGGTCCTAGAGATATCCATATCATTCAGGAGCATTGACGTACGACATTCATTCTCAACCATACTAGATTCCCTTATCATGAACTTATTCATCACAGCCCTATAGATGGCTACCAATGTTGGGGCATATTTAAAGAGTTAGATGAACTTGGGAGATACTGCTTCACACTCATTCCCCCTTGACCTTCTAAATTCCACTAACTTCCTCTCCCTCAACTCTACGGGAAAGATCCTATCAATAAATGTCATTTTCAACACTTCTTAATCTGCTAGACCTTCCATTAAGGGTCTCTGATCACTTCATTTTTAAAAAAGCACTTAAGACACATTCTTTAGTTGATAAGAGGCTAATTCTGCTATCTCTATAGGAGTCACACCCATAGCATCCACAACCTTGAATACCTCATCTATGATGCGTTGTGGATCTACATTAACCTTAGTGTCATGGAAAGTATGAGGGTTCATCCTCATGAAATAAAGGATTTTAGAAGCGGGAGTACTTGCATTTTGTTGAGGACCAAATCCTAAGTTAAATTAGGAAAGCACGTGATTAGTGACGACATGAGCTTGACTCGAAATGAGTTGAGTCAAAGCCCTAAGGTCAACCCTTATCTTTGCATTAGTCATATCCCCTTCAACATAGGGAGCTTGAGGACCTTGGCTTATTGTAGGCATTTGGGCCACTTGATGTCCTTTAGGTTCCAGGGGGAGAAATGCCTCATTCACATCCTCTTGGTAAACTATTAGAACTTTCTTATGACGAGGAGGGATTCTTTCGTTATCTACTTCTCCCTCCTCACTTCTAGAGGGTGTCTTCCTCTTATTAATGTCCTATAAACACAAGATAAGAGGTTGACAATAGAAACAAACAGAACTCAATTGTATGGCACGACACTAGAGTAGTGAAGAAAGTGACACTTCTATCGCCTTATAACCTCCCACTCATGGATGTGCCATACTCACACCGATGAAAAAGACTCTACTAGACGTGGCTTGTGAGATTTTAGACCCTAAATGAATTCTTAAAACTTTATTCTGTGATACCAGGCTTTTAACGACTTGGAAGTAAACCGTAGAAGTTAGGGTAACCTAACCCTTAGGTCGGAACAAGGCGTGACCTCTCGAAGGTCTTGGACTAGCCTCTTAGCTATACTTTATCACATAAGACATGAAAAGTAGTTAAAAATTAAAACTTTTCACGATTATATAATAATAAGAATAATATCTTTTATACAAACTAAAGGATATTCTCATCGTCGCAAGACAACATTAATACACAACATAATTATCTTAGGGACACGACCTTTTACATTGAAAGATATACATAAATAGTCTTTTACAAACAAGTATTAAAGAAGACTTTGAGTAACATAGACTATGCCCTCGAATATATGAGGACATACTTAGTCTTGAGAAAGACGATTTCAAAGCTTGACTACTAACATTCAAATTGCCTCCAAACTATACTTATAGAGTATTCAAAAGTATGGGGCTAGTACAAACATTGTACTAAGTATGACATTATGCCAAATCAGCAAAATTAGGCAATTTAGTTGAAACATACAAGTCATGCTATTTTGATAAAAAACATCATGAATTAGGTTACAAAATATCATAGAGTATCATCATTTAGCACATAAGGTAAAACTTCAGTTTTTCTTAACATAGGAGTACAGTTAGAGAAAACCTAAAATCACACATGAACTACTCCTATCCGAAGTTATCCTAAGGTTCCCCTAAGGAAGACCAAAGTACATTGCCCATACAATCTCCTTAATTTCTACTTATGAGATACTTAAGACAACCATAGGAATTTTACATAAGAACCATCCTCCAATGCAACCCCCATTTTACACGTGGTGTAATGTGAAAGTAGCATCCCATATTACCACTCCGACTAAGTGCTCTTCAGGAATAACCTTAGAATGGGCACATCACATTCATCACAGACTAAGCTTTTATCATACAAGTCACAATATACATATGCTTCTTTAGAATTAAACATAAAGTCACATAACTTTTATTTACATTATATTATGACCCCTTAATACATTTTGCATAAGAACACACCACAACTCCCTCAAAATATCTATTTGATGAATCGATAGGTAGCAACCCATTCCACCACTACCGTATTTAGTACATTCATAAGAAGACTTAGTTCATTGATCTACATTTGTCAGTGCTATATTTAAATGGCATAGACCATGAATGATAGAAATGGAATCCCAATATTAACCCCTACCGAATGACGGATGCCTACTTTCCTAAGGTAGAATCAGATTCTTTAGCGTTTACATGGATTCTCCAATAGCTACATCTACGTGGGCATATATTTAGAGGATAATGAGATCTCTACTACGTAGCTCACTTTCTACTAATGAGGAGCATCCATTCAAGAGGTAATTTGGATAAAACATCTTTGCTCACCAATTGTACCCACCCCTTCTTCAAATTCTCTCGGTGCTAAGCATAAATCAAACACGGTGTCTTAAACATTCATTGACAATAGGTTAAGAGACAACTATTGAATGCCACATTCAACTCATGAAGGATATCCAACCTCCAGCCTATCTTTGGAAAGCACATCAGGAGTTGTGAGGTTTCTATTAAACACATAATCTTAACTCGGGAAGAGTGTCCACCCCAAAATCCCCCATTTTCATACGTAGAAATAGTAAGAATGGTTTAGAAACTTCATCTTTACTCATGAAGAATTTCCACCCTCCAATCCCTCATTTTTATTCATTGAGTTCTTTTATGAATTCAAGTGTGTGTGTGAGTACATTCAGCACACCTTTCACATAATAACCATTAGTCATAACATTAACTTCTAGACATGCTCATACCAACATTTGTCATGATTTACACATTGTCATACTTCACATTTCAAATATTTACTTAATTTATGTATAAATCCTTTAAGATACTCATTTAAACCATGTAACACATAGCATGCATATAACTTCATATACTCCTAGTAAACATCGCCACCAAAAGTGGACCATACCACTCAAGTGTTACTTTAATATAACTTAACCATGATAGAAAAACTCATCCTTCATCAAAGATTTTACCACCTTTCATCAATATTTCACCAAAAACATCAATAATAAATCATAATAGGGCAGTAGCTAATCACAACGTAAAATAGAGAAAACCATAGTTATACCATTACAAAACCATGCACATTAACCCACTTCAAAAGCCAATAGTTGAGAAATTGGATTTATCATGGGTTCATTAAGTTTTTAACCTTAAAATAATCAACTAACATTGAAAAATATCATATTACATTCAATAAAACATTTTCATTCAAGAGCACTCTTGGATTTCAAAATAGAAGAATTTGAAGATTTTGAAACCCTTTAGTTGAAAAGTCTTTAAATGGGCTCCTGTAACGAAAGAAGAGTAAAGGATGAAATACCATACCTCAATATGAAGAAAACCTCGAAATTTGGTGACCAAACATGAAGGAATTTTTCTTCTTCCTTGGAGATTGATGTTTCCTCAAAATGGAGGTTTTTAGAGGAAGTGTTTTGGAGAGATTTTTAATTTGAGCTTTAGGGTTTGAACTGATAGGTGAAATGGGGTTTAAAGTTACCTAAAACAGTCCATAACGGATTCTCAAAGTTTCCAAAAGATCCCTACACTATTTGGACCCTTTTCCAAATTCTAGTTTGTCTTCAACATGACGCTGGCAAATCTAGGACTTGGCTGCTCGTCGTGGAGGGATCTTCTTGTTCTTGACTTTCAGCATTTTGAGGCAGTGAGCTTCATTCTACTCGCACGATGCACAGACAACTTTTGTGCGAAGCGTGTGACACAAGGAAGAATTCATATCCTTGACTTGCAGGCTGCCTTGGAAAGATCCTTTGCCTGACGTTTGGGTCATCTTTGGGGACCCTTAGGGTGGTCCCCTAAGAGTTGTACTTGAATGTTTTGAATCTTGGTACATCCGTCTACGTAATAAGGTCATGCCCACTGGTTGTAGACCTCAAAAAACACCTACAAAAATGCAACAAAGTCAAGGATACACTAGTACACACACAAGGTTAGTTTCCAAACGTCTTGGTCGTCCCTTGATGTTTGAGTCATAATCATCACAAACTAACATATAATGCTAAAATGCATCAAGTAAAAGAATTATTAGCTCATGGAACACCTGTGAAGCTCTATTTTGACCTATTTATTTTTTGGGGTTGTTATAGTTACTAGGCTAATCTTACAAAAACAATGTTATTTAGGATTTAAATGATATAAATTATGGGGTGCAATGCATAGGGAATAGGCTAAAAGACCCCTGACTTCAAATTTGATACAGATGACAATGACTCCTTATACAGATCGTCGAAGGAACCATGGACCTTAAAGATTGTTGTAGTCCTTGGTAAAAGGGCTACATGTTTTAAGATTGGCGTTTCACCGACACTACCAGTGTCTGTCGTCAGAGCCAAGCCTCATGAGCGGACCTATTGTTTGATGTTTAGGCTGAGTGAACTCTTCCAGGATCCAAAGAACACGAATAGGTACCCTATGGTGGTCCACGACCCTTAAAGGGTCTCTTGGTCTATCAATCTTTGTTTGGGGGGGGGGAGGATCCACGCGCAGGTTGATTAACCATTCTCCATTTCGCGGTCCATGAACCCTATCGTGGTTGACTTTTTCAATTGATTTTGTTTTGCAATTTTTGAGCATGGTTTACGACCTGTTACAATATATCATCTTCCTTCCGAACACTCGTCCTCAAAAAAAGCCTAAACTATTTGAGAATGGGGGAAATAATTTAAATTTCTACCGCTATGAATATAAACTTGATTTCTGACTGAATGAAGTTCAAACGAAATGTATTTACGCTCAAATGTGAAACTATAACTAAAGGAACAAGAAACTATGGCATAATTCATGCAAGATAAACTCAGAGGCTGGAGAGGAACTAGTACCTCAGATTGAAATGGGATCGGAAGGAAAGAGATGAGGATATTTTGTCTTTATTGTTGGTTTTTCTTCACATGTAGCTCTCTCTATGGACACACTCCTTCTTAATACCTTAACTAGTGCAACTTCATTGTTTCTCAACGTTCAAATATAAAGATCAAGGATTGCAATGGGCAACTCTTCATGAGGGATACTATTATTCAAAGCAGCACTTTTTAATGGCACTATAGATGATAGAACACCTAGACACTTCTTCAACAACAAAGTATGAATCACTAGATGGATTGTTTATACTTCTTATAGAAAATCTACATTATAAGCAACCTTACCAAAGATTTTCAAGATTTTACAAGGGCCTATATACGTGGAATTGAGGTTCCGTTTCTTGCAAAAGCTCATTTGCCGTTTTATAGGTAACATTTTTCCGAAAACCCAATTATCAATTTTGAAATTTTAGTCCCTCCTGCTCACTGCATCATAGGACTTATAGCTAATTAGGGTTGTCTTATGTTTGTCTATGATGAGCTGAACTTTTTCAATAGAATCATGAACCAAATATTCCCTATCAATGATGCTTTATCTTCCAAACCAACCACTGCTAGTTGTGCATCTAAACTGAAAGAATGCCTTAAAAAGGGTCATTTGAATATTGGAATGCTAACTACTATTGTAGGAAAATTTTATAAGAGGAAGCAGATTATCCCAACCGCCCTTCAAATTCATCACACAAGCTCTAAGATACCCTCTAAGGTTTGAATTGTACATTCTGCCTTACCTCTATCTACAGATGAAATGTTGTGCGGATATTTACCTTGGTACCAAGACCTTTCTAAAATGACTTCATGAAATGAGAGTTAGACTAAGGAACTTTCTCTAAAATGATAAACAAATGAAACTTATGCAACATGTTAATCTCATTAATGTAAATCTTGGAATAGTCTTCTACCAAATCTATATTTAACTTCCAAAAAGTGAGTGGACTGATTAACACTATATACTATCACAAAAAGGGTGTAATGTTGTCAAAGAGTATGAGGTATGCAGGTGATGAACAATACCATGTTTATCATTACTTACTTCCGTGTGAGAATGTTGGACTCTTGAGTCATACCTACTACATTATGATATTCCACCATAACTTTCTGATAAATGGGTCTCTTAGACTCAAAATCTATTATATCCCTTTTAATACACTAAATAACTTCCCATATTTCACGGTACATTTTAGTGGCACCTTGATTAATAAAATACATTTAGTTAACACATTCAATAAGGATGTGTTGTATCAACTCACCCAACATAGGAGCAGATAAACGACACTTGTAGCGAAGCACACCATGTCGCGTTTGGTAGAAAACCTCAACTTTCTAATTATGAATTGCATCCTTCAATTGAAGCAATATATTATCATTGTGTTGTTATTTCTTAACCATTCTAATAATAAAGTTTCTGACCCATTCTGAACTATTAGACCATAATTAATTTTTCATACGGAAAAATCCCAAGTGAGCAAGTCAAAATAACATATTTGATGATTCTCTCATTTCATCCTCAACATGTTCTACACTATCCATAGATATTAAGCTAAAAGTGTCAAGTACCATATTATATTTACTAGGACAGTAAAAAATATTCATATCATAATCCTTGAATAATTTAAGGCATCTCCTTTATTGAATATTAACATATTTATGGGTGAAAATATAATGAAATCTTTTATGGTATGTGAACATATTTACCTGAACACCATAAAAGTAATGTCTCCATAATTTTGGGTAAATACTACGACCTCATGATTAAGGTCATGATTCATATAATTTTTCTCATGCACCTTAAGTTGTCAAGAAGCATAAGCCAAAACCTTAACTCACTACATCAACATATAACCTAGGTTGACTTTGTCCAAAAGCCTTTTTGTGCTAATTTTTATATAAGTTTCTCTTTGTTTTGCAAGAAATATGTCCAAAGCTGAATGCGGAGATTTTGAGCGAAGAATTGTAGAAGAGACAACCTACGGAGCTTATGACGGTCCAGTGTACTTGTGACGGTCCGTGGGTGGCACCGTAGTGCAGCTGCTGAAGGAAGATGGGGAAGTCCAACCAAGTGTGGGATTATGAAGCTTGTGACGGTCCGTCGTGGCTATGATGGTCCGTCCTGTAGGTTCGTCGTGAAGTTCAGAGAAGTGATCCCAGTACCCAGATTCCAAGAGTTGAAGTTTTTTGGAACGAGACCATGATGGACCGTTGTGCCTATGACGGTCCGTCATACTTGCCGTCGAGGGGAATGAAGATAGCAGCAAAAGAAATTGCACAAGTATGGGACGACGGAGGCCATGACGGTCCGTCGTGATAAATGACGGTCCGTCGCATGGTCCGTCGACCCAGCTGCGTTTTGGCAGATTTCCTGCAATTAGAATCCTTGTTTAATTAGGTTTTTGTTTTTTTATAAATAGTTCGAAAAACCTCGTTTTAAGGGTTAGACTCTGTTAAGTTAGACTCTATGAGATTAGACATCAGATTTTTAGACTTTGTGTATTAGTGTTGGATTTTGAGATTCTTGCAAGTGATTTTGGGATATTAATCAAACAAACTTTGGATTTTATTCTTTCTCATTGAAGTAAATACATGAATATATATTTGAATATTGTGTTTATGGCTATGAGTAACTAAACTCCATAACTAGGGTTGTGGAAACCATAGGAAAATAATTAGATAACCCAAACTAAAATAACAATTCTAGATTAGTGTCTTGCATGTATTAATAATTCTTTCGCTTAAAAGACTTTTTAATGCATGGCCAACGTTAGAACTCGCCATAATGCTTCTTGCTGGAACAAGGAGGTATATAATAGGAAAAGAATTATTAACTTAGTCAAATATCGAATACGATGCTTAATATGAGGTAAGGATAAGGGTTAGCATAGCAACACACGTAGCCGGAACAAGGTACGGAGTGAGATTTTCTAGATGCCGGACTAACGATTTTGAAATGCATAACTTATCACTTTGCATGCAAGATACTAGGAAAGAATTGTTATAGTTGGAATTATCAAGTTATAAACCTGTAAGGAACACGTAAGCCCTAGTTACTTTGATTAATTGATTAAAACCCAACATTCAAAAGGTGTTAAGTGTCTCTGTCAAGTTCGTTATTTATTTTCATTCATTTAGAAATAGAAACCCCCTTTATTGTTTTGACTTTCCAAGGAAGTCATTGAACAAACAATAGTTATAACAGGTTAAAGTTAAGTCTAGACTATTTTCCTCGTGGGAATGATCCCAACCTCACTAGTTGGGTTATTTACTTGACACGACCATTTTACTTCTTATATGAGATGTTAGTTTGAGCGTATCAAATTTTGGCGCCGTTGCCGGGGATTTTAGGTTTTAGATTAACTTGAACCTATTACTATAGTTTAGAGATATTTTCTTGATTTCACTTTGTTTTATTGTTTTTGTTTTTTTTTCCAGAACTATCCTTCTTGTATGCCAAATACACAGAGAGGAAGAGAACCCTTGTTTCCCTACGATCACGAGCTAGAGCGTACACTGCGCCATATGAATCAAAACTTGGGAATAAATGATGAGGATCCGAACCAGAACATCCCAGCTCCAGTTAATGTTCATGGTCAGATGTTACCCGATGCTCACGGTGAACATCAACAGAGGGGACAAAATCCCGTTCCACGGCCCCAAGAATACAACAGAGGGTATGACAGCATAACAGACTCAGATGGGCCACTTGTCTTGCCCCCTCTATCCATAGGCCACACTTTTGTGGTAACTAGTAGCCTGATGCAAATGCTCACTGCCACAAGTTTGTTTTCAGGGCTACCTTCTGAGGATCCACATGCCCATATAGCTAAGGTAAGGGTAGTGTGTAAAAGATGTGTGGGGAGGCCTGATTTGGATCTAGATGTAATAGGTCTCAGAGTGTTTCCTCTCTCACTGACAGGAGAGGCTGCTATATGGTTCACTGAGCTCCCATACAACTCAATCTTCACTTGGAACCAATAAAGAGATGTCTTCTTTGCACGCTATTATCCGGTCTCCTAGAAACTAAACCACAAAGACAGAGTTAACAACTTTGTGGCACTACCAGGAGAGTCAGTTAGTAGTTCTTGGGATAGATTCAGCTCATTCTTGAGAAACGTTCCAAATCACTGTACAGATGATGAGTCACTGAAGGAATACTTTTATCGGGGACAGGATGGTAACAACAAAGCGGTGTTGGACACTATAGCAGGTGGATCTTATGGAGAATGCCCTAATTCTGAGATTGTTGAAAAATTAGAGAAAATCTCCAGAAATAACAAAGCTTGGAGTACTAGGAAGTATGGTACAGGGAGAAACACCTTTGCAGTGCACAACCCAGCCACAGATGAGATTCGGGAAAAAATGGCTCAGATGAGAACTGAGCTTGGGTTTGTACTAAAACATGTCACAGGGGGGTGTAGAAAAGATGAATGCTGTCATTTACTTTGCTAAACCACCACCTCCTAATGATGAGTGCTATTATGTGGAGGACACTTATGCCGTAAATGAGCAGATGAGGGGTTTCCGACCAAGTGCCCAAGGCTCAAATTATGATAATTGGAGCCAAGGTCAAGGGAACCAAGGTTGGAACTATGGTAACTACAACCGTGAGGGTCATTATGTCGGAGATGGAAACTAAAAAAGCGACAAAAACTTTAACAGGGGTAACTAGGCTAATAGAAACGACAGGAATGGGCCCTATGTCCCTCCTCAAAATCGTGAAGTTACTCTTAGGGATGGAGGAGATAGTATGGCCCGAGTTGATGATATGTTGCACAAAATGATGAGAAGGTTCAACACTAGTGATGAACACATTAAAGAGTTGAGGTGTGACTTAGCTAGTATTGGGCAAAAAGTGGATACACATGCAATTTAGATTAAACAGATCGAATTACAAGTGGCCCAACTATCTGCGACAGTGAACAAAAGGCAATCGGGCACTCTTCCCAGCAACATTGTACAAAATCCAAAGAATTATGTGCACTATATGTAAATCACTACTTGGGGTGGTAGGCAAAACATTGACCCACCTATGCCATCTACTGAGGAAAATGTGAGAAAGGATAATAATAATGTGGTAAAGGGTAGTGGTGAAGCAAAGGGAAGTGATGGAAAAGATGAAGAAGTACCTATTAAGGTAATTTCCATGCCTAGGCCACCACCACCCTTCCCTCAGAGATTAGTGAAAAAGACCGAGGATGGTAAATATCGGCGCTTCATAACAATGTAGAAGAAGCTCTCTATCAATGTCCCTTTGGTAGAAGCTCTAGAACAAATGCCCGGTTATGCAAAATTTATGAAAGATTTGGTCACCAAGAAAAGATCGGTCACTTTTGAGGATGATGATAGACTACAGCATTTTAGTGCTATTGCTACAAGATCCCTTGTACAAAAGAAAGAAGATCCTGGTGCATTCACTATTCCTTGTACAGTTGGGTCATTACATTTTGCGAAAGCATTATGTGATATGGGGGCAAGCATAAATCCCATGCTCCTCTGAATGTACAAGAAGTTGGGTTTGGGGGATCCAAAACCCACTGCGATGCGACTACTGATGGCTGATCGGACAGTGAAACGGCCTATAGGGATACTCCATGATGTGCTAGTAAAAGTGGAGTCATTTATCTTTTTGGCTGATTTTGTTATTCTTTATTGCGAGGTCGATTTTGAAGTACCTATTATTCTTGGGAGGCCATTCCTTGCTACAGGTAGAGCATTAGTTGATATGGAGAAGGGACAGATGACATTTCGGCTGAATAATGAAGAAGCGACCTTCAACATTTGTAGGACCATGAGGCAGAGTGGTGAGCTCCAATCGGTATCTGTCGTATCCCACAAAGAAAAGATGAAGAAAGAGACTGAACAGAAAAAAGCAAAACAAGAGTTTATGGTTGGGGATTTGGTGCTTGTAGACAGTTCTGGGGTGCCTTGTATTCCGTGCAAACTCAAGTCTAAATGGACTGGCCCCTACTTGATTACCTAAGTATTCCCTCATGGAGCAGTTGAGTTAAAAGCCAAGGAGGGAGTAAGGTTTAAGAGGAATAGGGATAGAATAAAACTCTATTTTGGGCATAATGCACCGGGGAATAAAGTGAAGAGGCATACCATCTTGATGAAGTCTGAGTAATCAAGGGTCCCCAGTCGTGCCGTGACATTAAATCACGCGCTTGTTGGGAGACAACCCAATACTTATAGTCTTTTTAGTAATAGTAGCATTTTTCTACTAATGGGTTTTAAATTTGCAGGCACATCACCAGGAAATTTTGCAGAAAATTATTCTTTAGTAGTCACTGACGGAGACATCGACGGACCGTCGTATGCATCCGTCATACCAGGTACATTTTTCTGTTATTTTGAAACTAGGGAACACGCAACGGAACAAACGACAGGCCGTCACAACTGCGACGGTCCGTCATCGGGGAACCGTCGCGTGATTAATGAGGTATACCCGACCCGACCTGGCGGAACCCATTTTCAAACTCCGAATGTTTAAACCCCCTAACTCCTGATTTCACCCCCGTTACTTCATCATTCCTCTCATCTCCCCTCTCTATTTAACATCCACACTTTATCAACCACCAATCATTGCCCTCTAACAATTCTCAAAAGCTCTAAAGTGGAAACTGCTGCTGTGAGTGTCTACCTTGAAACAAAGTACGTGTGCATTTGTTTTTTTCCATTTTTAAGGTATGTGTCTCTAAATTTATACTCATTTATCTTGCCCTGTTGTTTACTAGTTAGTATAATGCTTAGTTCCTCATCATATGTTGTTTACTTTAGACTATTTTCTCTAACCTAGGTCACAAATGTTCGAAATTGCCATGTTTCCCACCCTAGACATAGGTGCTTTTGGTTTGCTAGTTTCCTAGGTAGTTGGGTAAGTCACATGTAAGTCCAAAACACTACAAGGTTGATGTGGGTTCATCGGGGATGCTTAGGGTACCCTTAGTTCTGTCACAGTTATTCAGAATGAGACCCCGATGACAAACCATCGTACCTACGATGGACCGTCGTAGGGTCCGTTGCAAAAGCCCTAGCACCCCTGTCCCAACGTACATGTGACGGATCGTCGTACTCGCGACGGTCCGTCCTGCACAACCGTCATGCTAGACAGAGACCCTGTTTCTAAGGGTCTCTTATTTTTTCCCCAAAGTGTTCCCTGACACACCCATGTGACGGACCGTCAACTTCACAATGGTCCATCCTTCAGAACCGTTCTGGTTGTCAGAGACCCTGTTTCTAAGGGTCTCTCATTTTTTTCCAAGTGTCCTTCAACGGACACATGTGATGGACCGTCGTACCCATAACAGTCCGTCCTGTATGACCGTTACAACGGTCAGAGACCCCTCTCCTAAGGGTCTCCATATACGACAGACCGTCGTACCCGTGACGGTCCGTCCTGCACACACCGTCGTGCTAGTCAAAGACTCTCCTTCAGGGTTCTCTATATACATAGTCTAAGTAAAACATGACGGACCTCACGATGGTCCATCATAGTCACGACGAGCCGTCACCTGGCCTGTCGTGTGTCATTGCTTCTACAGCAATGACATACTATTTTTAATGTTTTATTTTGTATGGTTTCGCTTGTCTTGTTTGCCACTACTCGTACTGATATTGATCCTTTGCAGGTACTATCTACTATGGCGCACAAGCAAGACCAAAGCTACGCACGCGGGCGATCAAAGTCTGTCGCCTCGTCTGCACGCATGATCATCGGCTCTGATGATGAGCAGGACATTAAGTATGTGCCCCTTGTAACTTCCACACCTTCCCGTGCTGCACGTGCTCCCAGAGCCACACCCAAAAAGGTGGCGTCCGACGTAGTCACTGCCTCCCAGTCTGATGAGGAGCGCACACTGATCGGCACACCCTCTGAGTCAACCACAAATGAGGAAGGAGCGTCTTGCTCCTTGGGAGTATCGTGGTCCGAGGAAGCCTCTGACTCTGCTGAGGTTCCCTCCCCCGCCACTGTTGCAGCGTCGGCCTCGTCTGATGAGGCTGATAGTTCAGACTCTACATCTAGCTCACAAGCTCAGGTCCCCACTCCAGTCACTCACCAGCCCAACCGGTGGTGTGTCGACGGGCAGTTTCAAGTCTACACCGATGCCAAGTTCCTGACTGATAAAGTAGTGATGACTCAAACAGTCACCTTGGAGCAGCGGGTACTTACAGGGAGTCTCCTATCGATGCCGGAGATCCATAATCTCTTCACCAGGCATCACTTAAAGTGAACAGCACGTCCGTTGGGTCGATACAACGAGGAAATGGTCTGAGAGTTCTACGCATCCTACGTAGCAAATCTCCGATCACAGATCGATAGGCGGGCTACCCTCGCTAAACAGGCCCCACTTGAGCAGGTTCGAGTCCGGGGTATGCAGGTTAACATTTCCCTGCCAGCCATCCGCTGGTTTCTATACGGCGAGAGTGCAGATGCTACTCGGACCACCATCACTGTCGAGTTTTACTACCGCTGGCAGATAGTAAAGGATGTACAGTTGTTGCGGGAACCAGCTCTGAGAGAGACCACCAAGAGGTAGATGGCCCTGAACCTGTCAGTAGATGGAGAGGGTGCCGATTGGGTGACTGAGCCGAAGAGGGCTATCAAGAAGGCCAACCTCACATTCAAAGCAAAGTTCCTGTGGGTGCTTGTCCGTCACTGCCTTTCCCCCACAGCTGTTGATAACATAGTTACCTGGGATCGAGCAGTGTTGATGGTGGCGATGATAGCCGGATTCGAGGTGGACTTCGCATGGCTTCTCTAAGAAGTCATGCATGAGAGGGCATTCAAGGTCACTACTACCTACCCTTTCCTGTGCATGATCTTTGCTCTTTCCAGGTGTGCAGGTGTGCCTATATGGCACATAGATTAGCTTACGACCCCGCAAGGCACTGTAGACGTCGGCCTTCTCTGAGACGAGGTCAATTAGTTGGCTTAGGACCCCGTCCAGAGCTGCCCCCATTTGCTGATGATCTTGTTGATACGGTAGCCCAGGCCCGCACAGCTACACAGGCATCCACTGACACTACCCCGGTCGAGTCTATCCCGGGTAGTAGCACAACCCCGAGCTCCTCTCGCACAGCCCCTCTACCGACACTGGTCACGCTTGCAAGGGTCCAAAAACTAGAGGCAAAAATGGCCACTCTTTTGCATCATATCCAGCCGTGGATGCAGAGGTCGATTACTGAGTTCGAAGAGCTTCTAGAGAGAAAGATGATGCAGTTTACAGAGCGGAAGATCGCTGAGGTTAACCAGCGTCTGGACGCCTTAGATTTGAGAGTGCTAGCCCGACCAGCACCTTCGGTGGATTTGTCGACTCTTCAGGTTGCAGACGATAGTCTTCGTGCAAACATTGACACAATCTTAGAGGCTAGGGTGCCGGAGCCTGAGGACCCTTCTGTCGAGCCTGCTAAGGACACCGTGTTAGCAACCCTTTTTTGCTACTTCAGAAGTTCCACCACCTCCCCCTCGAGAGAGTGGCAAGAGTCGTAGGGGTCAAGAAGAGGACGAGGCGCGAGCAAGGAAGAAGGAGTGCCGAGAGATGGAGGCTGCGCGGAGAGCCTCCCTTGCTGAGGAGGAGGCAAATCGCATGAGAGCATCTAAGTTAGCGACTGTGGTGTCTAGCTCCCACACTGTGGAAATAGTAGGAGGCACTACCGATGGTGCGGTTGTTGCTGAAGACACCACTGAGGGTGTCCAGATTGCAGAGGACGTGGGTTCCAGGGAACCGGACCCACCATCTTGCTGATCGACGGCACTTTGCGCCCTAGGTTTGCTTTACCAAACACTCTTGTATTTAGATTTTTATTCATTGTGGACAATTGCATGCCTTTTTGTTGGGGGTGGGGTAAATGGATAGTGAGTCTTAGGGTGAAAGTCAGAGTAGCCCAATTCACTATCCTCTTTTGGGTTTTTCTTGCCTGTTTTCTTTTTTCCCAAAAGACTGATTACTTTTTCTTTTGAACCGGCATGTTCATATCTTTTGTACATTGTTTAAGTCTGAAGAATGATGGCTAAAATGATATCCTGATAAACAGGAAAATAATGCAGTACTAGGCATAGTAACTTATAATTGTGTGGCTCTAAGCATGAAACAGAGTTACACCATTGCATTACCCTAAGTCTTAAATTCGTAGTATGTGTCTGATAATCTGGTATAGTGATGAGATGTCAAGTGAGTGTGAGGAAATTTGAATAGTCCACTATTGGTTCTAAGCTAGAACTTGCCTGGTTAGTCCTGCTAAAAGTAAGCTGTAATAGACAATTAGGAAAGGATCATAGGCCCTTATTCAATATAGCCCATTTCTAGCCTAAAGAAAAGAAACCACATGAAATTTATCCTTCTTTGATCCAAATAATCTGAGCTTAAAATTTAACCTTTCTTTTTCACCACAACTGATCTTTTCTGGAAACAATGTGTTGGCCCTGGTCCCTCCTTGGACATGTGCACCTCAGCTTACGCCAATAGCATAAATTGAGGGTGGCTAATAAATAAACAACCTTCGTTATTGCCCTGACCCGACTTTGGGTATTGTGTACCTTGACTCATTGCAAAGACATGAGTTGAGGGTGGCTACTATGAGGAATGCTTTGGAAAGTGGGCTTGAAAGAACAAAGAGAGAAAAAGAACAAAATTAAAGTTACTCAAGAATTAGATGAAAACAAAAGTAAAGAAAAATAAAAATACACAAGAAATACAAGCAAGAAAAGATGAGAGTCACTTATACAAATGAAGAAAGAAGAGAAAATAGCAAGGTGAAAGAATATGACAAACTGCAATCCCTAAAGCGAATTCGGAAACTATGGAAGAACCAATCTCGAGAGGAGATGCTTCATACAGGTGTGGAAGGGCTTCACATCGAACGAGTTAGAGCCGATGTTCCTTTTAGAAGGGCAGAATCGAAGTATAGTGTTGAACAAGTAGGTGTAACTGGGCAAGATGAAATAGATAGTGGAAGGTTTAGCCGATATGTCAAGGAGGGAAGAACGTCACTAAAGTATATTAAAATCTACCTTACCTGACCCCGAGCCTATGTTACTAGCTAAAAAGTCATATCGTGATCCTAAGTGTTGTATAGCGAAGTTAAGGCAGTCAAAATAAGGGCAAGCTTATAGAAAAAGGTATGAATGAGTGTGACTTTGTTCTGAGAGTGAGTGTTGAAAAGTAATCCTTATACTCAAATTGAAATCATTGTGTGAAAAAGGAAGATTTTGTTTTAAAGTGAGGAGACTAGTTACAATACCAAAATTGTTAGCTCCTCGGTGAAGAGGATAGGTGTTAGTGCGTGGTGAGTCTGTGTCATGTTCTTATCCCACAAAATTCAAGCCTAACAGTGATAGCATGCATAGATGTGATGAGATTAATCGGGATTGATAGCCAAATGATTGCAAAAGATAAAACATCGATACTATTGTACATTGATTGTGTAGTGAGTCATAGTGCGTCGCTTGAGGACAAACAATGAATTTAAGTTGAGGGTGTTGATACACCGTGGTTTCACCGTATTATTAATACTTTTTCCTTAAGTTTAGTGTGTCCAAAAGCCTTTTTGTGCTAATTTTTTTATAAGTTTCTCTTTGTTTTGCATGAAAT
Source organism: Solanum lycopersicum (assembly GCF_036512215.1). Taxonomy (NCBI): domain Eukaryota; kingdom Viridiplantae; phylum Streptophyta; class Magnoliopsida; order Solanales; family Solanaceae; genus Solanum; species Solanum lycopersicum. The sequence goes on from NC_090809.1 coordinate 29,604,992, forward strand.
CTGTCCAAAGCTGAATGCGGAGATTTTGAGCGAAGAACTGCAGAAGAGACCACCTACGGAGCTTATGACGGTCCGTCGTACTTGTGACGCTCCGTGAGTGGCAGCGTAGTGCAGCTGTTGAAGGAAGATAGGGAATTCTGACCAAGTGTGGGATTACGAAACTTGTGACGGTCCGTCATGGCTATGACGGTCCATCTTGCAGGTTCGTCGTGAAGTTCATAGAAGTGATCCCAGTACCTAGAGTCCAAGAGTTGAATTGTTTTGGAATGAGACCCTTGATAGACCGTTGTGCCTATGACGGTCCATCATACTTGCCGCGAGGGGGATGAAGATAGTAGTATAACAAATTGCACAAGTATGGGACAACGAACGCCATGACGGTCCGTCATGACCATGACGGTCCGTCGCATGGTCAGTCGACCCAGCCGCGTCTTGGCAGATTTCCAGCAATTAGAATCCTTGTTTAATAAGGTTTTTGGTTTTTTTTATAAATAGTTCGAAAAACAACATTTTTGGGGTTAGACTCTGTTAGGTTAGACTCTGTTAGGTTAGACTCTATGAGATTAGACATCAGATTTTTAGACTTTGTGTATTAGTGTTGGATTTTGAGATTCTTGCAAGTGATTTTTGGATATTAATCAACCAAACTTTGGATTTTATTCTTTCTCATTGAATTAAGTACATGAATTCATACTTAATATATTTGAATATTATGTTTATGAGTAACTAAACTCCATAACTAGGGTTGTGGGAACAATGGGCAAATAATGAGATAAACCCAAACTAAAATAAAAATTCTAGATTAGTGTCTTGAATGTATTAATAATTCTTTCCCTTAAAAGTCTTTTTAACGGATGGCCAATGATAGAACTCCCCTTAATGCTACTTGCCGGACCAAGGAGGTAGATAATAGGAAAAAAATTATTAACATAGATTTAGTGTATACTATCTAATAGGCTAGTATTGATTGGTACGCGGTAATAACTTAATCAAATATCAAATATGATGCTTAATATGAGGTAAGGATAAGGGTTAGGATAGCAACACACGTAGCCGGACCAAGGTGCGGAGTGAGATTTTCTAGATGTCGGAAAAAGGATTTAGAAATACATAACATATCACTTTGCATGCAAGATACTAGGAAAGAATTGTTATAGTTGGAATTATCATGTTATGAACCTGTGGGGAACACGTAAACCCTAGTTACTTTGATTAATTGATTAAAACCCAAAATTCAAAACTGTTAAGTGTCTCTATCAAGTTCGTTTTTTATTTTCGCTCATTTAGAAAGAGAAACTCCCCTTTATTGTTTTTACTTTCCAAGGAAGTCATTGACCAAACAATAGTAATAACAGGTTGAAGTTAAGTATAGAATGTTTTCCTCGTGGGAACTATCCCAACCTCACTAGTTGTCTTATTTACTTGACACGACCGCTTTACTTCTTATTTGAGAAGTAAGTTCGAGCGTATCATTGACCCTAGATGCACCACAATAAATCAAACAACTGTCAGAACCCTATTGTAGAGTAAAATCAGGATCTTTTGTCAACCTAGTTTTAAATTTTACAAAGCTTTTCTCACACTCATTTCAAAATTAGAACATAACCTTATTCCTGAGTCAACATACATAATGGAGAATTTTTTGATGTAATTATTCTGATTACCTTCTATATGAACCAGCCAAGCATTATAATCTAATTATATCTATAGGATAAGTAGGTCTGGGCCATTATTTCACTGCCTCTATTTTCTTTGAATTTATTGCGATCCCTTAGTTAGATACTATATGTCCATAAAGTATGTAATTGTAATAAAAGCTAGAATTTTCTAAACTTAATTAATAATTTGTGAACTTTAAGAGTTCGCATGACAAACCTAAAATTAGTCACATGTTCATCAACATTCCAAGAGTAAATAAGGATATAATAAATAATGATAATACCAAACAATTCTACACATTCCTTAAACACCTTGTTCATCAAATCCGTAAAGGGTGCAGGAGCGTTGGTTAATATAAATGACATAAAAACAGATTTGTAATGACCACACTGAGTTGCAGATGCTATTTTTGTGATGTCACTATCTCTAAGTTAAAGGTGATGATAAACATATATAAGGTCTATCTTAAAAAAATGATTAGCACCCTGAATTTTGTCAAACAAGTCATCAATCTTGGAGTTAGGGTACTTATTTTTTATAGTGATTCAGCTCAACTGCCGATAATCAATGTACATTCTACAAGAACCATTAATTTTTCCATAACTAACACTTACACCCCATGGGGAAATAATGTGTCTGATGAAGCTCTTACCTAGAAGGGCTTTTTAAAACTCTTTCACTTCCTTAACCATATGTGGAGCCATTTTGTAGGAAGAAACAAAAATAGGTAGGGTATCTTGTAAAGATAGATTCCGAAGTTAGTTTCACCATAGGGAGGAACTCAAGAAAGATCTTTTAGAAACACTATGGGTAATTAACTTACTCAGTGAGCTGTCTCACAAGTTAGGGTTTCTGAGCTTGATTCTTTAAGCTTAACCAGATAATAGATATACCCATATGAAATCATATTTCTAGCCTTATAATAAAAAATAAATAGACCCTAATGCACTAAGATACTACCCTTCCATTCTAAGACTGGTTCATCATCGTTATTGTACAATTGACTACGGCATAGAAGAATGTAAGTAATACATACCTATAATGATATCAAAGTCTACTATTTCTATCTCTAGAACATTTGCTCAGCACACTTGCTGTGAGACACTGATTAGGTAATTTCTTTATACCCTTCTAGCTATAATTGGATCACCAACCAGAGTATAGACTGATAAGTGCTCTAAGAAAATTTCTTGACTGGCACCAAAGTTCTATGGTATATATTGGATTATAAAGAAAAGACTATCCCTTTAATCAAACAAATCTTAACCATATAAATTAAAGACTCATATTTTACGAGTTACAACATTACAAAAATCTTCCTGATCCTTGAGAGCTTGAAGAGCATACTACCTGTTTTTGCACTGACCGCCACATGTACAAGATAAAGCAACCTACTTAGTTTGTCGACTAGTATATGCTGTAGATTTAGCCGTAGTATATTTGCCTGACTTTCCTTTCCTTAAACAATGGCAACATTGACCAAATCTAAAACACCACTCATTCCCTTCAAGATTCTCGTCCTATGATTGTTGCCACAATTTGGACATGTTAGGTACGTTCTATAACCTGAAATACTATTCTGAGACTTAGAGATTGATTCCCCACCTTTATGATCATGTTTCCACTTGAAGGATTGATCACTACCAGATTAAGGTGCTAGAGCTTAAGATTTATGCTTAGAGTGAATTCCACAACGTGACTTCTGCTTCGAATACTCATAGTTACATGTCGTAGGCTTTTTATTATACTTATCTTGTTCCCTAAGTATATCTACGTTGACATGATAATCATGAGTCATAAGCACAAAGATATTCATATCATCAAGAAACATAGTGTGTCGACATTATTCATTAGGCGGGGTACTCTTAATAGAAACGTAGTCATTGGTTCCCTTAAATAAACAACCATATGTGGAGAATACCTAGAGCTTTAGATAAACTTTGATTCTATTCACTTATATTAACATTCTACCTTGCCTCGAATTCATTAACTCTTGAGCTTTTGCCTCTATAACATTCGAAAATCAAAGAGTTGTCTTAAATCCTAACAAAGGTGTCTTTAGGTATAGCCACTTTTTTAGGACTATAATAATTAATATATGTCATTTAGGAGGTATAGAAACCAAAACATCTATGAACGTGCACGAAGTTTTGAAATTTAGATCAAGGACACACTAGCGTGCCTTGGTCTATTTGACTAGCTTTTAGGAGTCAGAAATTCTTGAAATTAGTTGTGAGGGTGTATAACATGTGTCTATGATTATTTGTGGTTGAGAATCCGAGTATGACTTTCAAAGGAAAACCCAAGGGCCATTGAGGAGTACCCTAGCATGTAGGAGGTAACATGCTTAGGCAGTATGTAGCCACTGAAGGTAGAAGACGGATCATGTGTGGATCGAAGAGGCGTCGATGACAACCCTTCTCCCACACTTACCAAAAATGTTGGAGTAACTCATATGCACATTCTATGAATATAGAGACGGTTGTGCAGCATGGAAGGGAGGCCTAGCCATCGATTGATAACTGGCCCATTGGTCGAGGTCTAGTTGATGGGCCTGTAGCCTTTCTCCATTTTTTATTAAGTTGGGTTCATTTAATTAGTTAAAGGGTTAAGCGGTTTATTAGGGGTTTAAGGGAATAAAATAATGTTAATAAACCCCCCCATATAAAGACCCAAACCCTCATTAGTCTAAAACACAACTCAAACAATAAGCTCTCTTCCTTTCCTCTTCTTTCTCTCTCTATTGGAAGACACCATTAAAGACAAGCTCGGGGGAGGTTTTGCGGTCTTGAAAGGGACAATTTCACCATAAAATATTCATCAAACATTAAGGTATGGGATATAATTCACCTTTGAGACTTCTTTCCTCAAAAGGTTCCTCCAAAGTATTTCTAAAAGTTGAGTTTTTATATGGGTTCATTCAATTACAAGTTTGATGTTATGAATTGAGTTGTTTATGGTTTCTTTAAGATATATTGAATATATTAACAATTTTTGTAACTTTATTATGATGAATTGAGATGGTTTGGTCTAAATTGTAGAACACGATCCTAACTCTTAACACTAGGTTTGATATTGATGTGCATTAGGTTGGTATTCATTCAATTAACTTTATTATTAGTAAAATCACTATTTGATGATTTTATTACACTAATCATGAACAAATTAGGATCATGTGTACTATTTCGTACTAGTTCTTAAGAAGTGATCTACGGTATGAGGATTGACCTAAGTATCTTGTCTTATGCTTTGAGTTAGTATTTAGTTATGGTTTAGTGACTCTTCTAGCCTTATTATCATGTTTTTTATTGAATTATATTGATGCAATTACCTAATTGGGTTGATTTATGGGTTGATGGTAAGACCTTTATAATAAATTATGAAGGAGACATGGTAATGTTGTAATCCCTATTCTTTACTTCAACTTGTTGTTTAATGTGATTATGTCATGATGTTGTGTTGGAGTATACCTTGTTTAGGATTTAAAGGGTGGTATGATGTTTAAATGAATATCTTGATTATGGTTGTGAGGTCTATTAAGGTTTAAATGGTATATGGATGGTGATGCTTATAATTGTTTCTTTTTATGAAGTAATATATAGTGTGTTAACCACACTTGTATGAATTGTACTAAAAGGACTCTACACGTGCAATTCTTATTGATCGATGATGATGATGAATATACAAGGGCTATACCCTATGACCTAAACTATGTTATGATTGTTATTAAATACTTAAAGACATTTCAAAAAAGGACTAGCGTAGAAACGACTGATCATGTATGTGAGGGGGTAACACTTTCCCAAGTAGCAAAGGTGGGGTTCACTACATTCCTCACGGGGAGGATAGCCTCATGATACAAATAGGGTGTAGAGTGATGTTTCAAAGACAGATCCAATTTCTTTTAACTATGTTTGCCACCATAGGAATACTAGCTAATGGATCCACCAAGATGCTATGTTTATGATAGGTTTTACATTTGTCACTAGACCACCTTCCATCGGTGTAACATTTTACACAACCGGATTTCACACGTACCTCTTGTGGTCTATGTATGTTAAAGCATGTGTTCCCGAACTAAAATACAGTAAAGAAGTATTAACTAACTAAGGGGACTCTACTTATGCCTTGCACTAGTTTGAGTTCACGGAAGCTTTAGGAAGTTAATATTATGAAAATATATGACAATGATATGTATGAGGTTGATGTTTAATATGAATAGTGTCATATGATGATGATTTTCCTTTGGAGCAGGTAATTTTGATATTATTACTTAAATATGATATTATGCATCCTTACAAGTTGATTATGTCAAGTTGGATATTGGTTATGGTTTCTTGTTGAGGCTACTTGATTGAGTGTTATGTGGATTTTGTTGATAGTTGCACTTGTTGACATGATAAGGACTCATGAGTAATTGTTTTTCTTATTATGATATGGTTAATTATTATTCATGCTTGTGATGTTATTCCTTGATGATAGGGTTGTAGTAGATTATGAAATAAAGTGTGTTGCTATACATATTACTTGTTTGAGTTAGTAAGCATGTTTGGTTAATTGGTATGACTTGATTGATTATTCAGGAAACTTTTAAAAGGGTAAAAAATGTCATGTTTTGACTAAATGTTCTTTTTTATCATGTTATGATCTTACATGTGTATGTTGTCTCATACTTTCTACAAGTGGCATACTATCCCCATTTTCTCCCTTTCCCCAAAAATTGTAGGTTCCGGTCGTTGAAGGCTCAATTGAGATGAGTTGAAGAAGACTTGAATATTTTCTAACATCCTAGGGGTAGGTCCTCACTTTTCGAGGGCGATGCCAATATCAATCTTATGAAGTTGCTTGGTTTCTATGACTCTTATTTTGATTCTACTTTCATTTCAGTAAATTTTGTATGAGCCTATATGTGGCTTATTTACATTGATATGGGGATATGCCAAAATTTCAATGATCTTTTAGATGGTATGAGATGAGACAATCTTTGAGACTATATTATATTTTTATGTATATGTATGTGCAATAAAAGTATAAGGCGATGTAACCTTCATAAATAAAGGGTCTATGCATACTCGATACGAATATAATATGTGTATGTAGATGTCTATGTAAACCTCCAACTAGATATAATGATTTTTCCATATTTTCTACTTATGAATGCGAAGATGTAGGACTAAGTGGCTAGTCTTAGTCCTCCCAATCACGTCTAGGGATAATCCTAGATGTGAAAAACTAGATATCAGAGCATGAGGTTGAATATCGTTGAGTTATGTCTCTCTCTACCATGTCTATGTAAGTTTATATTAATAATCGTGAAGTGCTCCACACTTATAAATATGAAACAATGTGATGCTTAGGAATCACTCTCTTTCTTATAAATCCAACATCGTGCCTCTACACTGTACTTGTTATATGAATTAACTTAAACCTTGTATTTTGGTTATAGGAAATGAACAAAAGGAATGCCACTTGTAGTCATGAGGAAGAGATTGCCAATGGGGAAGATCTTCCCCGTGGTGATCAAATCCGTCCCATTGAACAGCATGTTGTTGATGATTAAGCTACAGAAAATCCTCTACTCTTAGTTGAGGGTTACATGAGGGATATCCTTGTCCAAATGTCCCAATCCATTACTACTCAAGCCCAAGCACCAACTGTTCATGCCCACGATATGACGACACAAGCTAATTAGGAGGTTGTACCCCTATTTCATCAACAAATTTCTACTACAGTTTCCTATCCAAGGGATTTCACTCAAATGAATCCTCCTATTTTCTATGGGTCCTGTAACAACCCTAAAAATAGATTAGCTAAGATATGCTTAATGTGTCTAGAATGCCTATTATTAGAATGTGTTCATAGGATTGATGCCCCTAGTAAAAGACCTCTGAACCCTTGTGACATCCAAGCAAAAAAACATGGGGAGTTAGTTGATCTAGGAAATTTTGGGTCCAGACATGTAGGGCTCCTGAATATGATTATTTATTCAGACAAGTCTTTAGCCGAGTTAAAAAGGGGAACTCTTATGTTTTGAGGGTCTATGGTAAATGGTATTTTTCCAAGCTAAGGATAGTATTATAATTATCCTAAATATGTAATTGACTACTAAATTAATAAGGTTGAGGGGTATTTTGCGTAGAGAGGGTAAAAATTTCCCTTTTGGCAAAATCTTGCTCCACCCGGGTTCGAACCTAGGTGGGAGCAATGATTTAATTTGTTTTATTTAAATTGGTAAATTAATTTAATTCAATTAATATTTAATAGCTGATTTAAGAAAAAGGAAAATCAGATTTTAACTATTAGTTAGTATTTATTTATTAAGATTTTTTATTTGACTAAGTCTTGCCTTAGAGTAAAAGTTGACTAAATCTAAACTACTTCACCTCTTTCAACTCTCTTTCATGTGTAACTCTCTCTCACGTCAATATCTCTCTCTTTATTCTGTCTTGGCCTAACCAAAACACAAGAACTTAAAATCAGCCAAAAGTTCTTCACACTTGAAGAACTTCCACGCTAAAAACATATACAAAACATTAACAATAATTGTAAGGCAAAAGGAATGTTTTTTCGTTGTCTTTTGTGTTGAGGTTTCAACACTTGGAGATGTGTTTGGAGAAGGTTTTTGGGAAGAAGGTTCAAGGGTTAAACGAAGTGAAATAAGGTATGGGTTTTATTACTGTTGGTCCCTTTCCCAAGAGACCGTTAAGTCTCAGATAAATCCACTCCGAAAACTAGGGTTGTTCCCCATTAAATGTTCCTTGACACTATCTCCCAATGATTTTAGGTTGGTATGTCTGCAGGTATATTAGGAGTGTAATGTGAAGTTTGTGATGCATATGTTCATGCAACTGTGCTCGGAATTGTATGACTGATAATTTATGTCTTTCAAAATTAAGTGAAAAATTATGTGTGTGCAATACGTAAGCCGTGACATATACTATTGGTATTATGTAGGAAAATGACATGTTTTATGATTGTATTTGATGTGCACAAACTGGTATAAATCATGTTCATATGAAGTGTAATATGGCTGATTGGAGTGGAAAAAATCTTAGTTAAATGTAACTACTAAACAACACCTAAAAACATAATAAATTATTCATGAATTACCCTAAGAGCTAATGTAAAAATGTTGATAAAAAGGAGTTGAAAGACATGAAAAAATTTCCATTATTTTCTAAGCTTGGTTTCGGCCAAACAAGGATTAAAAAATCTTAAATTCTAATTGAGTATGAAATAGGAGAGGTTACTAGGGATTGAACCCTAGATATGACAGAAAATAATGATTAATTAAATAAATGAGTAAATGGGGTTAAGGGGAATCGAACTTGGTGACCTTGAATGAAAAGGATAATGTCAATAAGGCATATTTTGATTAATTAACATAAAAAGGAGTGAGGCACACGATATTCGAACCCGAGTGTCGTTAGTCGACTCTCCTAAGCATAAAATGGAAATAAAAAAATCATAGGGTTGAGATTAGAACCCACCAACTCTTTGTTAAACAAGAGAGTATAGAGAAAAATAATGGAGAAAATAAATGTGGAGAGTGGGGATTGAACCCCCAACCTCTTGAATGGATGAGAGAGTTAGGAGAAAAATAAAGAAGAAAATAAATGTGGAGAGTGGGGATCAAATCCATAACCTCTTGGATAGGTGAGAAAGTTAAGAGATAATTACAAGAAAAATAATGAGCTTGTGGGCGATTGAACCCACAACCTCCTTGACTTATGCGAAAAAGGAGAGATAAAAAAGAAATGAAATATTATGGGGTTGATGGGGACTGAACTAGGGTCCCCAAATCTAAAATTGCAATTATCAAGTTTAAAATCAAATTAGGTATTGTCCAAGGGATTCAAAATTCGATTGTCTTTCCCAATTTCGTATTGAGACATAGTCATACGAAAGTAAATATTTAACGAATGCTTCCTCTAAAGATCAAAATCAATATCCTGGCATATCTACAAGATGCATGAGTCTTGTAATGGAACTTTATATTGAGCATCGATAGGCCTGCTATGAGCGGTGATGCCTTCCTTTGTGACGGTCGGAGGTTCACGTAACTCTTATGAGATGAGACTATCCGGCATACCGAGTATGGTTCTACTTATGTATCCTAGACTTTGAGCCTATACTGTGAATATTGGGATCTAGCAGTGTTCAATTCCATATATACACTAGCATTTTTTTTTTCACTTTGTCCATTGATTCCACCACTTTTCAGTGTGGGGATTACACACTGAATTTCATGATGCTCATATGATCTATGTCGGTTAAGGTTAAAGTTCCAAAAGGAAAAATGAGTCCAGCCTCAAAGAATGCATATAATGAAATGAACGATAACAAAGGTGGTAGGATATGATAATGAAGAGGTGAGATAGACATAAGTAATAACACTACGTTATTCTTGGTCATTACACATTGAACCCGATGAGAGTCTTAAACTACATCCTATGTATGTCCAGTGGTTGCACTAGTATATGAAAGAATGAAAATGAAGTACACACGAATGAATAAAGAAGACTCTATGTTTATTAAAAAAGGCTGCCTGGTTGAGCTCCCATATGTTAAGCCTTCATTTTGGGAAGTCCTAATGTCAAGTCTATGATTCAAAGGTTTTATGGCATATGAAATAATGATATGAACTACGTGATTTAATATATGCAATAGGCTATGTGCTTCTTGTATAATAATAAGTATGATGATGGATGTTACTCTCATGGAATGACTTTCCTAATCCAAATATGGCATTTTCACTTACTTTCGTAATCCAAATTTGGCAAGTTCACTGACTTACCTAATCCATGTTTGGCAAGTCTAGTGACTTCACTGTCTATTATTCATATCATTAGGAGAATTCTCTTCTTAATAGCTTATGACCTTAGTGTGTGCTTGAATATATACCTATTTAGTAAAAGTGTGTAATAATCCCATACAACTCTGTACTTTTAGGTGCAGGAACAAGCGGACGCTAGAGCTTACGATACGACGGTGCAGCTATCCGAATGTGTAGCATTCATATGGACTTCGTAGGCCCTCATGCTTTCGAGTATGCTTGAAATTATATTCTAGCTTAGATATAGGTTTTAGTAAGTGGATTATGTTCCTCTAATGTTTTATTTCCCAATTCCTTATAGACTTTGTATTTGTGCCATTTTTGCAAGGATACGTTTAATGTAATTATGAACTGCTTCTTTCATCTTATAATTTGTATATTAAATAGTTTATTTTTGAAAGCCTATGATGCTAAGTATAATGTATTTCATATGAAATAAGAAAAAAAAATTTCAAACTTTCTACTAAAAATAACCTAGATGAAGTAACGATGACGCATGTAGGCTTGTCTGCGACCTCTGAGAGGTCAAGGACGTTGGTCTCATCATGGGTATAGATTTTAGTAGAGACAAATTTTGTATCAGAGCTCTAAGTTAAATTCCGAGTATAGTAAGTTCACATCAACTACATTTAGTCTTTTGTAAGTCATGGTAGTGAAGTCCAACACTATCCTTAATTAGACACTGCATGATGCGTAGGAAAAAATTCCCTTCTTCTGATCTTATCGTGCCTTTTCAAATGTCTGATTTGTAGGTTTATGAGCGTGTCTAAAATGAATTAATATTTTCTACAAAAAATGAACGCATGAAGGAACGCTTGTCATAGTAGAAGAGGAGAAGTTAATGGGGGTCACCATGTTCCCACCCAGGCTCCAACAGAAGAAGTGGACATGCCAGTTAATCAAGCTGGGTTGACTAATGCAAAGGTGCGGACCGCACTAGCTCAGATGGATCCAGATATCACTATGTAGTCCTAGTCTATGACGGCCCAGGCCATCCGACAGGATGTTCAGTGGGATAACCCACCCGTACGTAGCATGGCAGACAGACTACGGGATTTTACGGGGATTAATCCTCCAATTTTCACATGTTCTACGAACTCATAGGATACCCAGGATTTTATGGATAAGGTACATAAGATATTGGTGTCCATGGTGGCCACAGATACTAAGAAGGATGATCTGGCTTTCTATCAGCTCAAGGATGTTGCACAGCCTGGGTGCAACATGTGGCAGGATAGCCGAGCTTTGGGCGTAGTTCCAGTCACTTGGAAGCTGTTTAAGACAGCCTTCATGGAGAGATTCTTCCCCAGGGAAAGAGAGGCCAAGGTTGAGAAATTTATCAACCTTAAGCAGGGATCTATGATAGTTAGCGAGTCTTCCTTGATGTTTGTTAAACTATCCAGGTATGCCACTTCACTTGTGTCTAACAATAGTGATGAGTTTAGCAGGTTCCTCACAGGAATCATCAGTGATGTGGAGAAGGAGTGTCGGGCTGCGATGCTCCACGACAACATGGACCTCTGAAGGTTAATGGTGCATGTCCAGCAGGTAGAGGATAATTGGAAGAAAAGGGGTGTCCGTGATTTTAGGAGGCCTAAGAATTTTTATCAGGCAGGTCCTAGTAATGCTTACAATAGGAATAACTTCTGCGTACATGAGCAGCCTAGATTCAAAAAAGGGTATCAGAGTTCAGGAAGCTCTAACTTACAGAGGAGTGCAGCACCTAGAGGAGGAAGATCTGAGCCCAAGAAGTATAATGGAGGTGATGTGCAGCGTCCCTGAATGGACTATGCCAAGTGTGGTCGTTCTCATAGTAGAGAGTGTACATAGGTCACTAATGCCTGCTTCGGTTGAGGAAAAAACAGGAACATTGTCAAGGACTGCCCACATAACAGGGGTCAAGATGGATAGAATGCTTAGTCTAGGCATAATCCATAGGGTGCAACAGCAGTCGAGCCTCCTAATATGAACAGGTTCTATGCCATAAAGGGTAGGGAGGAGCAGGAAAACTCTTGTTATGTGGTCACAGGGATGCTGATGCTCCAGGTATTCTCAACTACTGTTTATGCCTTCTTTGATCCAGTGTCTACGCTTTCCTTTGTAACCCTTTTGCCTGCTCTCACTTTTGAGATATTGCAAGATGTTTTGCATGATCCTGTAGTGGTTAGTACACCATTAGGAGATAATGCATGAACTGATAGAGTATACAAGAATTACACCATAGTTGCATGTGGTAAGACTATATGTGCAGACTTGGTTGAGTTACCAATGAACGATTTTGACGTTATTCTTGGCATGGACTTGCTTAATAGTTTTTATGTTTATATGGATTGTCATAGTAGGGTTGTGAAATTTTGTTTCCTTAATAAAATTGAGCTGGTCTGTGAGGAATGCAATTCAAGTCGTCTTAATGCCTTATTTTTGTACTGTAAGGACACTAAAATGATGTCCAAAGGATTATTATGTTATATTGTGAGTGCTTATGATTTAGATAATGACATTCTATCCATAGAATTTTTGCCTTCAGTGAATGAGTTCCTAGATGTGTTTCTTGATGATTTTCCTGAAGTGCCTCCCCCCCATGACATTGACTTTGGTATCGACTTAGAACCCGATACTTGACAAATTTCTATTCCTCCTTACAGAAAGTCTCCAGCTGAACTCAAAGAGTTGAAGCTTCAGTTAAAACATCTCTCTGATAAGCGTTTCATTCAACTAAGAATATCCCCTTGGAGCACTCAATGTTGTTTGTGAAAAAGAAAGATGGAACCCTTAGACTGTGCATCGATTATCGACAGCTCAACAATTTCACCATCAACAATAAGTATCTACTTCCCAAAATAGATGACTCGTTCGACCAACTAAAACTGTCTAGTTTCTGCTCAAAGAATGATCTTAGTTCAGGGTACCATAAGCTTAGGGTTAGGATGAAGATGTTCCAGAGACGACCTTTTATACCCATTACAATCATTAAGGGTTTCTAGTTATGTCAATTGGTCTCACTGATGCACCTACTACATTTATGGATCTCATGAATAGAGTCTTCCTTGAATACCTTGACTTTTTCGTCAAAATATTTTTTGATGACATTCTCATCTATTCTAAGACAAAGGAAGAGCATGAACAACATTTGAGACTAACCTTGCAGGTTCTTAGAAATCACAGGTTGTATGCCAAATTCAGCAAGTGTGAATTCGTGCTTAGATCAACGACCTTACTGGGACATGTTGTTTCTCACAAAGATGAAGAGGTAGACCCCAGGAAGAATGAGTCTGTTAAGAACAGGCCGAAACCATTTATTCCCAATGATATCCGATGCTTATTGGGTTTGGTTGGTTATTATCCAAGGCATGTGGAGGGTTTTTCTTCCATTGGTTCCCACCTCACAGCTTTGACAAAAAATAAAGTCATGTTTGAGTAGGCGGAGACTTGTGAGAAGCGTTTCCAAGAGCTCAAGGACAAACTAACTTCAACCCCAATTCTTACTTTGCCTAAGTATGGAGAGAATTACACTCTTTATTATGATTCTTCTAGGGTCTGTTTGGGTTGTTTTGCTATGAAGGTTGGTAAGGTGATAGCTTATGCGTCCAGACAACTTAAGGTTCATGAAAAGAATTATCCCACTCATGACATGGAATTGGAAGTTGTAGTGTTTGCACTGAAATTGTGGAGGCACTAATTGTATGGAGTGCATGTTTATATGTTCACAGACCACAAAAGTATCCAGCACGTGTTCACATAAAGGGAGTTGAATCTACGTTAGAGGAGGTTTTTGGAGCTGTTAAAGGACTATGACATGAATGTACACTACCGTGCGAGTAAGGCTAATTTTGTAGTTGCTGCTTTGAGTAGGATGATTAAGGGAAGTACAACCCACATTGAGGATGAGAAAATGGAGTTGGTGAATGATGTACAGAGAGTGTCCATACTAGGTGTACGGTTGGTTGACCTTACTAGTGGGGGTGTTTCAGTTCATCTTAGTTCAGAATCATCCTTGGTAGTTAAAATCAATAAGGTTCAACATCTTTATCCGATGTTGATGGAGTTTAATGACTCAGTGTAAGTAAATATGAATGAGTCTTTTTTTTAAGAGGTTACGACATACTTTGGTCCCAGGATAGGTTGTGTGTACCAGATGTGGATGATTAGCGGACCAAAATTATTGCAGAGCCCTATGGTTCCAAATATTCGATAATTCTACATTCCACCAAGATGCATCATGACCTTAGGAAAATCTATTGGTGGGATGGCATGAAGAAGGATATTGCTGAATATGTGGCCAAGTGTGCCAATTGTCAACAGCTTAAGGAAGAACATCTTAACCCTGGTGGTCTTACACAGAGATCAAGGTTCTGACTTGGAAGTGAGAGGCCATTAATAATGATTTCGTGGTTGGTCTTCCAAAAACTAGCAGATAACATCACTCCATATGGTTTATTGTTGATAGGATGACTAATTCTGCCTACTTTATCACTATAAAGTCTACTTACAGAGCTGAGGATTATACGAGACTCTACATTGATGAGATTGTGAGATGGCATGGGATTCCTTTGTCTATCATTTCATATAGTTGAGCTTATTTTAGTTCACATTTCTAGAGATCCTTCTAAAAGAGCTTAGGCACATAGGTGAAGCTTAGTACTCACTTTCATTCTCATGTTGATAGGCAGGAAAAGTGCACAATTAATACATTTGAGGATATGTTTTGCGCGTGTGTGATTGACTTCATAGGTAGCTGGGATAACCATCTGCCTTTAATAGAATACTCGTATAATAATAGCTATAACTCTAGCATTAGGATGGTACTATTTGAAGCGTCGTAGGGTAGAAGGTGTAGGTCTCACGTTTGGTGGTTCGAGGTTTGAGAGTCATCCATTTTATGTCCAGATATCATTCTGTTTATCCAGTCTTTCATGTTTCTATGTTAAAGAAGTGCCTAGGTGATCCAACATCGATTCTACATGTTGAATGTTGGGGGGTCAATGAAAACTTTTCCTATGAGGATGTACCTGTTGAGATTTTGGACAAACAGATCAAGCGGCTGAGGAACAATGAGATTGCCACAGTGATTGTCTAGAGGAATCATCTTGTTGAGGGTGCTAAGTTGGATGCCGACGCCGATATGAGATCCACTACCCTCATCTTTTCCACTCTTGAGGTTAGACTTCCTACTCTTAAGTCTAGGTTTCCTTATCACTCTATTCTTTGTTCTTATTGCTTGAAAATTTATAGTAACTATGTTGACTGGCATTACGATAGATAGTTAGTACTATTATTTTGGGGACGATTGTACCTAAGGGAAGGTTAATGTAACAAACCTAATAATTGATATGCTAAGTAATGCTGAATGTGTCTAGAATGCATACGATTTGACTGGGTTAACACGGATTGATTTGTTAGGAACTATACCTCTAACCCTTGCGACTTCCAAGACAACTTTGTTGGGGAGTTAGTTGAGCTATGGAAAGGTTGGATCCATCCATGTAGGGCTCAAGAATATGAAAATTTACTCGGATGAGTATATATCGGAATTAAAAAGGGAAAATCTTAAGTTTGGAGGGTCTAGGATAAAATTGTCTTGTTCCACGCTATGGGTAGTATCTTACTTTCCCTAAATATGTAATTAATTAGTAAATTAATAAGGTAGAGGGGTATTATCGATAGAGAGGGATGAAATTGCCCTTCTTGCAAAATCTTGCTCCACCCGGGTTCAAACTCAAATGGGAGCAATGATTTAATGTGTTTTATGTAATTGGTAAATTAATTTTATTAGTTAATATTTAATATCTGATTTAACAAAAAGGAAAATCAGATTTTAACGATTAATAATTATTTATTAATAAAGATATTTTATTTAACTATGTCTTGCCTAAGAGTCCTAGTTGACTAAGAGTAAACTACTTCACCTCTTTCAACTCTCTTTCACGTTTAACTCTCTCTCACGTCAATATCTCTCTCTTTATTTTCACGTTCTCTCTGCCTAACCAAAACACAAGAACTGAAAAGCAGCCAAAAGTTCTTCACATTTGAAGAACTTTAACGTTAAAAACATATACAAAACGTTAAGAAAATACGTAATATGTAAGCCGTGACATATACTGTTGGTTTGAAGTTTGAAAATGATATTTTTATGGTTGTATTTGTCATGCGCAAACTTGTGTAAATCATGTTCATATGAGGTGTAATATGGTTGATTGTAGTGGAAAACCTCTTAGCTAAATGTAACTACAGAACTACACCTAAAACATACTAAATGATCCATGAATTACCTGAAGAAATAATGCATTAATGTTGATAAAAAGGATTTGAAAGACATGACCATATTTCCAGCATTTTATAAGCATGGTTTCGGTCAAACAAGGATGAACAAATCTGAAATTTTAAATGAGTATGAAATACGTGAGGTCGCTAGGCATTGAACCCGAGACCTCAAACAAAAAATAATAATTTACCAAATAAATGAGGATGGTGTTAAGGGGAATTTAACTTGGGTGACCTTGAATGAAAATGATGATATTTCGCTAGGGCATATTTTAATTAATTAACATAAAAAGGAGTGATCCACACCGGATTCGAACATGAGTACCATTAGTCGTCTCTCGTAAGCCTAAATCGGAAAGAAAAAATGAGAGGGTTGGTATTCGAACACACAACCTCTCGATTAAACAAGATAGTGAAGGCAAAAATATTTGAGAAAATAAATGTGGAGACTGGGGATTGAATCTCCAACCTCTCTAATGGATAAGAGAGATAGGAGAAAATTAAAGGACAAAATAAATGTGGAGAGTGGGAATTGAAGCCACAACCTCTTGGATAGGTGAGAAAGTTAAGAGATAATTAAAAGCAAAATAATGAGGTTGTGGGGGATTGAACCCACAATTATTTTGACTTAGACGAAAAAGGAGATGAGAAAAATAAAGAAAATGTTGTGGGGTTGATGGGGATAGAACAAGGGTCTCCCAAATCTGAAAAATGGAATTATTAAGTTTAAAATAAGATTAAGTGTTGTCCAAGGAATGCGAAATCGGGTTCCTTTTAACTATAACTTATTGACACATAAGTCACACGTAAGTAAATATTTAATGAATTCTTCCTCGAAAGATCAAAATCAATATTTTTGCATATCTACAAGATGCATAAGTCTTCTACCACATAATTTTAGGTAAACATGAATCACTTAGACAAACAATGAATGAAGCCTCATGGATTGTATGTGTGTACTGATAAGACTAACATACATTTAAACGTAAGTGAGCCTAAGATGTATGTGATAAAATGATGTAACCCTAGAAGGGTCAAGTAAAAGTGTAAAACACACTAAAAGGACAAATGCATTGGCATATGATGAAATGAATATTCACGTGAAAGGGCGAGTAAATATGAAAAGTAAACGTGTTAAAGTGTTCAATTCCCTATATACACTAGCATATATTGTTTCACTTTGGCCAGTGATTCCACCTCTTTTCAGTGTGGGGATTACACATTGGAGTTCATGATGCTCATATGATCTATGTCGGTAAAGGTTAAAGTTCCCAAACAAGGAATGTGGCCAGCCTGAACGAATGCATATAATGAAATGAATGATAACAAAGGTATTAGGATAGGATAATCAAGAGGTGATCTAGACTTAAATAATAACACTATGTTATTTTTAGTCATTGCATAGAGAACCCGTTGAGAGTTTTAATCTACATCTTAGGTATTACTGGTGGCTGCACTAGTATATGAAATAATGAAAATGAAGTACGCGTGAATGAATAAAGCAGACTCTCTGTTTGTTAAAGAAGGCTCCCTAGTTGAGGTCCCATATGTTAAGCCCTCATTTTAGGAAGTCTTAATGTCAAGTACATTATTCCAATGTCTCATGGCATACGAAAGAATGATACGAACTACGTGATATAATATCTGCAATATGTTATGTGTTATTTTAAAATGATATGTATGATGATTCATGTTACTCTCATGGCATGACTCTTCTTATCCATATTTTGCAAGGCCAATGAATTTACTAATCCATATTTGGAAAGTCCACTGACTTTCCTAATCCAAATTTGGCAAGTACACTAACATTCCTAATCCATAATGGCAAGTCCACTAACATTCCTAATCCATAATGGCAAGACCACTGACCTAACTTTCCATAAATCATATTATTAGGAGAGAGCTATTCTGAATCATTCATGTCATTGGTGTGTCCTTGCATATACCCATACTTAGTACAAGTGTGTACTAATCCCATACAACTCTATACTTTTAGGTGTAGGCACAGGCAGACTCTAGAGCTTACGATACGACGCTTGAGCTATCCGGACATGGAGCATTAATCCGGAAATGGTATGCCTTCATGCTTTCGAAGAACCTTGCCAAATATATTCAAGTTTAGATATAGGTTTGAGTTAGTGGAGTATGTTCCACTAATGTTTCATTTCATGTTTAATTTCAGACATTGTATCGGTGCCATTTTGGCAAGGATACGTTTATTGATTCTATGAACTTCTTCTTTCATTTCATTATTTCTATTTTAGATTATTAATTTTTAACGCCTACTATGTTAAGTATAATGTGTTTCACCTGAAACAAGAGAACAAAAAGTTTGAATTTTCCAATAAAAAATTAACCTAGATGAAGTAAAGATGATGTATGTAGGCTTTTCTATGACCTCTAAGAGGTCAATGACGCCGGTCTCATCTGGGGTCTCAATTTCGATCATGACAGGTTCAAGGTTTATGAAGACCCCCAAGTGTTCATTGATCAAGTCTACAAGATACTCTTTTCTATGGGGTTGTCATCTAGTGAGAAGGCCAAGTAAGACACATACAAACTAAATGATAATGCTCAAACTTGTTATGTTCAATTGAGGGATAATAAGACTCTTAGGGGTGGTCCGGTGACTTAGGAGATCTTCAAGAAGGCATTTGTTAACCAGTTCATTCCTAGGGAGATGAGGGAGGCCAAGGTGGTGGAGTTCATCAACCTTTATCAAGGAGGTATGAGTGTGCATGACTACTCGTTAAAATTCATTCAATTTTCTAAATATGCTCCTTCTTTGGTTTCCAATCTCAAAGACGAAATGAGCTTCTTTGTGACGGGGGTGTCGGATGTCTTGCAAGAGGAGTGTCATTCGGCGATGCTTCACGACAACATGAATATTTCCCGTGTAATGGTACATTCTAGGAGAAATGAGGAGGCTAGGGCTATGAGGAAGGAGAGGTATGTTAAAAGGGAAAGATCTTTTGATGGTGATTCTACAAAGAAGAGGCTTGAAATCCAATACAAGTCTATATTAAAGAAAAGGTTCTCTAGTCAAGTTCAATGCAAGTTCGCTACGGCTTATTATTATAAGGTTGAAAATTCTAAGTCTCAAAAGGGAAGAGGTACTAGTTCCATAAGTATGAAGCCAACTTGTGGTGAGTTTGGAAAGAAACACTACGGTGTTTTCCTCATTGGGACAAAAAAGAGTTTTAGTTGTGGTAAGATTGGGCACAAGGTTTAAGATTGCCTTAATGTGAAGGGACAAGACAAGGGTGGTCAAGTTCAAGAAAGTTATTCTAGTGATACTCCTAAGAAGAACCGCTTCTAAGATCTTCGTACTAAGGGTGAGCAAGGGATCTCTCCCTACGTTTTGAGTGGCTAATTAAAATATTTACTATTGATATATATGATTTACCTGATCCGCGTGCTACCTTGTAATTTTTTACACCTCTTGTAGCAAGGAAATTTGAAATTTTACCTGATATCTAGCATGAACCTTTTTTAGTGTCGACACCTGTGGGTGACTCTATTGCTGCAAAAAGGGTGTATACAAATTTTCTAATAATGTGGCCTTTTAGAGTTACTCATGTTTATCTAGTAGAACGATATATGCTTGAATTTGATATTATTTTTAGTATGCATTGTTTTCATGCTTGCATTACAAATACTGATTGTAAGACAAGGGTAGTGAGGTTTAATTTCCCAAATGAACCCGTTGTATAGTTGAAGGGTGGGAAGTCTATTCCTAGATGTCGTATTATCTCTTGTATAACAGCATGCAAAATGATCTCAAAGGGTGGTCTATATTACATAATAAGAGGCAAAATATTTATACTCCGAAATTCCTCCATTGAGTCGGTCCCCGTAGTCAGTGAATTTCCGGAGGTCTTTCCTAATGACCTTCTCGGTATTCCTTCCGAACGAGCAATTGACTTTTATATCAATTTTCTATGGTGACAAATCTCATTTTCATTCCTGCTTAACGGATGGCTCCAGCCGAATTGAAGGAGTTGAAGGCTCAACTCCAAGATTTACTAGATAAGATCCTTATAAGGACAATTATTCTCCGTGGGGTGCTCCGGTGTTGTTTATATACAAGAAGGATGGATCCTTGGGAATGTGTATTTACTACCACCAACTCAACAAGGTCATTATTAAGAATAAGTACCCTCTCACTCCGATTGATGACTTGTTTGATCAACTTGAAGTGGCGAGCTACTTTTCTAAAATTTACTTTAGGTCGGGGTATCACAAACTTAGGGTGACAGATTTTATGGACCTAATGAATAGGGTGTTTCGAAGCTATTTTCTTCATTAAAGATATCTTGGTATATTCGAAGAATGAGCGTGATCACATGGGTTATGTGAGGGTAGTATTGCAAACCCTTAAGGAACATCAAAATGTTTGCCAAATATAAAAAGTTTGAATTTTGGTTAAGGTCAGTGGAATTTATTGGGAATATCATCTCTAGTGAAAGAGTTAATATAGATACAAGGAAAATAGAGATGGTGAATAATTATCCTAGACCATTAACTCTAACTGACATTTGGAGATTCTTGGGTCTAGCGAGTTATTATCAGTGCTTTGTGGATGGGCTTGCGTCGATTGCATCTCCCTTGAATAGTTTGATCCGAATGTTTATGAAATTCGAGTGGTCGGAGGCATGTTAGAAAAGCTTCCAATTGTTAAAAGATAGGCTTACTTCCACTGCGGTGTTGACTTTACCGGAGGGTACAAAGGGGTTTGTTGTGTATTGTGATGCATTCCATGTGGGTTTAGGGTGTTTTCTAATGCAAAATGTAAAGGTGACAACCAATGCTTCTTGGAAACTTAAGGTGTATAAGAGAAACTATCCGATTCATGACCATGACTTAGCGGCCATGGAGTTTTCTTTAAAAATATAGAGGAATTACTTGTATGGAGTGCATGTTGCTGTCTTTACAGACCATTAAAGTCTCCAATATGTGTTTACCCAAGAGGAGTTGAATCTACGACAATGAAGATGGTTAGAATTGTTGAACTATTACGATATGATGGTCCTTTATCACCCCGGCAAGGCGAATATGGTGTCGGATTCTAAGTCATATGAGTATGGATATTGTGTAACACATAGATGAATCCAAGAAAGACCTAGTGAAAGATATGCATAAGTTGTCTAGGTTGGGTGTGAGATTGAATGGATTTTTTAATGGCGGTTCAATGATTCATCATAACTCCAAGTCATCTTTGGTGGTTGAGGTGAAGTCCAAACAACACTTTGATCAACCATTGATGGAGTTTAAAGAATCGGTTCTTGGAAAGTTAAATGAGTTATTGTACCAAGGGAGACTGTATGTTCCCGATGTAGATGGGTTGAGAGATCGGATCCTTTAGGAAGCCCATGGGTCCTGCTACTCTATTCATCGGTAAGACAAAAATAAACCAGGACCTTAGGGATATATTTCGATAGGAAGGTTTGAAGAAGGACATAACAGAGTTTTGCTAGGTGTCAAAATTGCCAACAAGTAAAAGCCGAACATCAAAAGTCTGGTGGCTTTCTGCAAGATATCAAAATTCCTACTTGGATATGGAAGACATCAATAAGTCCGCCAATTTTATTCCCATCAAGTCTACTTATTCGGCAGAATATTATGTTAAGATCTTCATAGATTAGGTTATGCTTCGCATTGGTATTCTGTTATCCATCATATCGGATTGGGGTGCACAATTTGCATCTAGGTTTTGGAGGTCATTCCAAGAAGGCTTGGGTACTATGGTGTTATATGATGATGATTTTCCTTTGGAGCATGTAATTTGATTATATTACTAAAGTATGATATTATGCATCCTTAAAGGTTGATTATGTCATGTTGGACATTGGTTTTTGTTTCTTGTTGGGGCTACTCCATTGAGTGAGGTTATGTTCCTTTGATTGATCATTGCAATTTTTTACTTGATGAGGATTCACGAGTAATTGTTTTTCTTTTCTTATATGGTTAACTCTTATTCATGCTTGTGATGTTATTCCTTGATGATAGAGTTGTAGTAGATTATGGGTTCAAGTATATTGGTATACATATTACTTGTTTGAGTTAGTTAGCATGTTTGGTTGATTGATATGACTTGTTCGGTTATGCATGAGACTTTTAAAAGGGTAAAATTGCATGTTTTGACTAAATGTCCTCTTTTAGCATGTTTTGATCTTATATGTACGTATGGTCTCATACTTAGTACAAGTGGCGTACTAACCCTATTTCTCCCTTTTTCCAAATATTTTAGGTTCCTATCGTTGAAGGCTCATTTGAGACGACTTGAAGAAGACTCGGATATTCTCTACCATATAAGGGGTACGTCCTCACTTTCCGATGGCGATGTCAATATCTAGCTTATGGTGTTTCTCTGTTTCTATGACTCTTATGTTCATTCTACTTTCATTCGAGTACGATTTATATGAGCCTATATGTGGCTTCTTTACATTGATGTAGGGCTATGACCAAATTGTTATGATCTTTTAGATTGTATGAGATTATAAAATATTTGAGACTATATCCATTTTTATGTATATGTATGTGCATTAAAAGTAGAAGGCTATGTAACCTTCATATACAAAGGGTCTACGTATACTTGATATTAATAGATTATGTAGATGTAGAGGTCTATGTAAACCTCCAAGTAGATGTAATGAAATATTTTTAATTTATCTGTGTTTTTGACTTACGAATGCAATGATGTAAGTCTAAGAGGATAATCTTAGACCTCAAAAAGCACGAAGACGCCCGTTATGTCTAGGATTTATACCCAGATGTGACAGCCTCCCTCAACTCTCCATGGAAGAACTTGTCCAGAAAAGCGTTGCTAAAACACTCCCAACTGATAGGAACTGTATTTGTAACTCTGATTTTTTTCATTGAATAAACCAGATGTGAGCTTCATCGTTTATATTATAGTACGCCAACTAACCCTTTCACTTGCAATCAGTTGCATCACTCTAGAGATTTTCTTGACTACATTAATGATGTTTTGATGATCTTCTCCAACATGCGTCCCTAGAAGTTCTTGAGGATTTATACAAACATACTCTACAAATCATCTTGACCTCATCAATTATTGGTCATTCTCCGAGCCAAATGTTTAATAGCCTGATGAAACTCTGGATTCGAATCATCTTGGTATGGAATGGGAGGATGTATGTTAGAATTACGGGTGTTCACATTTGTTTGTTATGCTTTATCGGGAGGCAAAATCTGAAAAACATAACGATGAGTTAGAAGGTATATTGTAATCATGCACGATAAGGATAACAAGAAAGTGAAGTTTTAGTAAAACACTCTTCCCTCTCATTAAATGAGATACACTTCACACCCATGAATAGGACTCTACTTAATACTACTTCTCATATATCTTAGGACACTTAAAACTAATTCATTGATACCAACATGGTGAAACCATGAGGCTATCCATTTGACCTACACACGTGACATAAGATCACTCTTGAACCCAATCTAACAATGCGCTGGCATAACATATCCATACTTAAACAAATACCAAACGGAAGCTAAAATTGTCACGACCCAAAGTTCACCCTATTCTGTTTCATATTAGTTTAGGAGTCTCTAGTAAAACTATTTCATGTTGTTTGAAAAGGAAATATCATCTTAAGTCAATCATGTAATGAAAAGCAATCATAGTTACTACCCAAGATAAATATAGATATCCTAGGGGTCATGTCATAGGTAGCTTTGTGTCATATTTGTGGCATGTGTCCCACACAACCATGCATACTAAGTACTTCTCAAGACAAACCTAATCCAAAGAAAACTAAGGAATGAAATACCCTTCCTAATCATCATCCAACCAATTATGTAGATGCACGATAATCATACGGTAGCATGAATCATCAACCCTAAGCTTTCATGAGAAACTAATCTCAATATATTTCATAAAACTCACCTTGCATTTAAGTAAAACTATCATTAAATGTACCTTGAATGAAAGTTAATCTAACATTAAGATAGTATACTCCTTTCCCCTAAATCTTTCATGAAATGGTTTAGGCCAAACAAAGTAAAGCTATCATGAAGGCACTCTGGCCATGCTACTTCAAGCTATTCTTAGAATAGCTTTGTTACTCAATCCCAAGCTATCATTAGAACTATCATTCCCAAGATATCATGATCAAGAATCCTAGCAACACATGACTAAGCTAAACACGAGAGAGCTTACATCCTCAATCCCAAAATATCATGAGATTCATCACCTCATGCTATAATGATATTTTTAGTCTCAAAGTGTCGTGAGACCTACCATCTCAACCTAACTCATCTTGGTCTTATCTTACAAAGTCAACCAAAAAAGAAGAGACTTATTTAATACAACTTCAAGCTATTCTAATTCATCATGTTTTGATTTATTTTTGGTTATTACTTCACCCAATAATCCATCTATGTGAGAGAACTTGCTTCCCCTAAATTGTTCATGTCTAAGGCTAGAAGAGAAAGAAAACATCATCACAATCACTATATAATGACTTCACCCCAAAAACCTCGTATCAATGGAATATAATCCCTACAATCGATGATTTCTCTTAATTAATCATGATCCTTGTTCAATTAAAAGTTAATTCATTCAACTTGATAATTAGAAGGTAAGTCTAGGCATACATGATCACAAAGGTTCAATTCTAAATTTTCAAGTCACGATCACCATAGATAAATTATGCCTAGTTAGATTTATATCTAGGTGATTCAATCATGATCAATTAGCTTACAATACAATTGAACTAAAAAGATCAACTTTGAACCTTCATCTTGCCTCTAATTGCCTAAAATCACTATGATCACCTTTAACATTAAATACTACAATTCACCATGAAAACGTAATAAAAATAATAATAATTGTTATAGAGGAATGATTGAATGCTACCTACTAGATTTGGATAACAATCAAGCCTTACCCACAATGCAATCATAACCCTCACTAAAATGGGGTATTTTTATTTCTCAATCAAGTCTCCGGGTTGTCGTACTCTAACATGTTAACCCTTTTCAAATTATTATATGTGTAGGAATAATAAACACTCTATTTATCCTTCTTAATATACCCTAAATCACCACTACAAAACAATACAAGACACTAGATCAACTTAGATAAGCTTCGTGACGTCCGGGACGTTTCCCTTACAAATTCTTCCAAACTTTTCAATCTGATTTCTAACACTTATATCCATTATTGTAAGACCTTGTTATTTAATGACACTCATGTTAGGATCTAGATTTAAGTATTTCATTTTGGGCTTCTTTAAAAATATGAGAAAACTAAATTTCACAAACCACAAGTACCCCTAGAAGTGACAGCACTTACAAGACTATAGAAAGCTTTGTCCAAGACTCATAGAATAGCATACCTTTATATCATATTAAATTGTGCAGAAATTTAAATCTTTTCCTTTGCAATTAATTTCATTATAAGAACAAGTGGATGTCTATAACACGTTGTCTCAAACCATATATAACACTTTTTAAATCTTTGAAACATAGCCCATACAAAAGTGTAAAACATAAAAGAATGACTCAGAGTACATAATGGGGAACATCACTAAAGTTATGAGGATCACCAAACTACTACTTGATATACTATTATTTTAGCCGCAAGGGTACAAATCAATGACGCAAAACCGTACGCTTCGTGAAAAATGATAAAGAAATATGGGTTAGTACAAAAATGTGCCAAGTATGACAGCCATACATAAAACCTTAGAAAACATGAAAAAATGGAAATTTTAGATTAATGCATCCACTTTGCTAGTTTAAACCATCATTTAAAATTTCATGTGGAAACAAAAATCATAATAATAAAATACATCAGGATAAGGCATAGACTATTCATGGAATCCTATGTGTACCCCACCTCTAAATGGGGGTGTCCTACTTGACTAAGGTAGAAATTAAACTATTAGCATAAGTGGATCAATTACCTAAAGATATATGTGGGCACACAGTTTATGATATAAGGAGATCACTACCAAAAACTCTCCCTCTTCTAACAGAGGATCTTCCATTTCATCAGACATCTTCTAGAAACCTGCCCTCTAGAAATGGAAGAGCTTCAATCTCGTTGTCTATATTTTTTAGGTGCTAAGAATGATTCCCATTGATTTTATATTAAGTGTTGAATTAATTTGCCAATTATTTAATAATGGCTTGCACTCAATGAAATAAAGTAATGTTAAAGCTCATACATTCATTAGGTGAGACTAGTCTTCAAACCTCAGAATAACTACATATGACAAACCTTTCACATTAGATCATATTCATGCACAGTGCGTATATGAGTCTAACCATTCAACAACAGTACAACTAGGTAATGAGCATATTTTTTTCACCCTCAAAGTGTTTCTAATTAATTAACTAAACATCATAAAACATGCAAATTATCATAAATTTTCCCTTTCGAGGTTCAATGCTCATATTAAATAATCACATCTAGATTGAAAACATTAGACATTGATTTATTCATAATCATATCACATGACTATATATTGGACAAGGACATAATAATAGTTCAAGTAACTAAATCACTAAATGGATCATCTCAAACGCGAATAATATATGTCATGTTAGTTAAGTCTTTCCACAATAAAATCAAATAAGATTCTACACTCATGATAGCTTCCCTCTTAAAGACTTTGCATTATTAGCTCATTTATATTGGCTCTTACCACCAATACACTAGAAGTCATATTCATACTACAACTCATACTCTCAAGCAATACCTCACATGATCATCATGTATACCTAATTCTCAAAACAATCTAACCATATGCTTCATTCATAACCAATTGTAGTCATATTAGATCATATAACCCTTAATTTAATCAATTAATGTTTTCAAATTTTACTTTAAAGTAAATTATATTTAATTCCTCTAAGCTCAAGTAATTCATAAAGTAGTCCACTAATCTTAGAAGGTCACATCTAAGCCCTAAATTTCCTCTTCCATGGAACAAACAAAACTATATTAGTTTCTCCCTAAAATCTTATGTTAATCAAGTAATTAAGTCACTAAACGTACCCAACCCTCAAGCTATCTTAGAAAGCTTCTGGGGGATAGTGAGGTTGCTACTACACACTGTATCTCAACTAACAAAGAGTGTCCACCCTAAGACTCCCATTTTCATTCACATTCTTTGACTACGTTCATCATATTACACACTTTAACATGCTTAAAATAAACATATAAGTCTCTTAGACATATTCTCAAGCATACATCATATAACAATCATAAGGAACATCAATAAGAACAACATCATTATAATCTTATTTCACATTATATGCCTTCATGGACTTATTCACAATTCACGAGTAGATTCATATTCATATACTTCAACTAAACACTTCCACCTGAGGTGGACCATATTACTCAGGAACATTTCTTAATAAGAGTTAAACAATGTAACCAACATGCCATTTATCCAAGATTTCAACACCTATTCATAATTATCCAACAATTCATCATGAAATACCCTCTATGGGAATGGTTAAATCACAACATAATTGTAAACAAGACATAAACCTAACATTTACTAGTCATGCTCGTTACACACATTTCATAAGGTATAAGTTGATTAAAAGCATTAATGATTTCGCTGAAGTTTTAGCATTAAAATCTACAAGTTACCCTAGAAATAACATATTTAAATCCATTAAAGCATTTTCATGCAAGACCCATACTTAGGGTAAATGATAGAACAAGTTAGGGTTTTAAAACCATTTTTTAAATTCCTTTGAAATGTCTCTTTTAATGAAACAGAGTTCAACGATAACTATCATACCTCAAAAATAAGGTAACCAACAAAAATTTTATGAATAAACATCCATAACAAGCCCTCCTATCTCTTCCTTGAGTTGAAGCTTTTATGGTATTATGATAGAGTCTTTCTTTAGAGAGATTTTGAATATTTTAATGAGGGGTCTTTTCAAGGTGTAGGACTTAAAATAAATTTAGTATACTTTAAAAACCTAATTCATCATCCTAGATTCATTAAATACTTGGGGTGAATTTACAAAACACCCGGCAGAAAAATTATTGCAGTTTTACAATGTCTCCATCGACGGCCACTAACTACGGGTCGTCCTCTAGTTGATGTCCCATCATTCTAGTGCATCGAATTAAGTCTCCATCATTGAAGTTATTATTCCACCATTATGGTTGGAGATACGCCAACCAACAAAGTCCCCTCAATAGGATTACGGTCCATTGAGGCTAGGGTGTCGTTTGGCATATCTTCGCAGCTTTGATGTCATGTCTTCTGTCCAAGGTTAAGTCTTATCGGAACGTTAAACCCATAAATATAGTTATATAGGTCTTAGGAACATCCCCATCAATTTTGATCAAATTGAACACGTAAAACTAACTAAATCACATAAGGACGCACAAGCACTTTCTCTGCCAAATCTTCCGAATGTCATCGACGTTCTTGGTCGTTTGACATGCAAACGTCATAAAACTTTGGAATGTACTTAAAACATCATTATTAACAATTTTAACATAAAATGACCTCAATATACACAACTGTTGCTCTAGTTAACCTTAATTTTTTTTAGGGGGCTACATTCTAAACACTTATGGACATCAGGGACTTACTAGAAGCATATAACACACAAAATTAAGCTCAAAACATGCTTATTCAATGCACCACTTCACATTGAACACAACAACACATTGATGAGAATTTTAGCAACACAAACAACTTTTGCAACAATTTAAATAATTAAAAACTCACCCTCATTCTTCATTTATTGAGGAACTACATTATCAAACATTGAACATGCTCACACAGTTTGTTTATACACATATTGAAACAATTATTCATGATAATGTAAATTTTTCTTTAAACTTTGAGGTTTTTTTACGGTGAGTACCAAATCTCACAAAGATGATCATGCATGAAATTTCAACATTTTATCCTTTAAGAAACTTATCAAGAAGGAATGAACATAAGAAAGAAAAAACCATATAAACTCATATGACATCATTAACACAAAAATCATAAAGGGTTAAGACTCATTGTGACTATTAAATCTTGATTAGTTCTCTCTCCTAACTCCCATCGTATCGGGATAATTCTTATTTTGAGCATTAAGATCAAGATCACCTTGAATAGCTTGATTTACCTTGATGTTAGCCAGTCTCTCATATTGTTATTCTTACTACCACACGCAGAGAAAATATTCGTTCCGGTGGGACACTTATTCAAATGTTGCTTCTCACAAGTAACACAACTAGACCTCTAAAAAGTATGGCCACCTACATGGGGATTTTTATTCGGAGTCCTATCCTTGTTCCCATGGAAGACTCTTTGTGATAGAACCTCTTTTTAAGTTTTGGTTGAGCTTGTTCGTCCTATCTAGGTCTCTTACCCTCTCTCCTTACTTTACTAATTTTGGACTCGTCAATTTGTTGTGCATACACCTTGAGTCTATAATTATCCATGTCATAAAGGAGCATTGTCATATGACACTCTTTCTCCACCAAGCTAGACACTTCCATAAAATATTGTTCATCCTAGTGCTAGTGTTGGGTACTATGGTATGGGCATATAAAGAGAGTTGTGTGAATTTGAGAGAATACTCTTTCACCCTCATTCCCCGTAGACGAAGATTCATTAATTCCAACATCTTCTTCCCCCTCCACTCTAAGGGAAAGAACCTATATAGAAACTCATCTTTGAACACATCCCAATCTACAGGACCATTTATTAACAGTCTCTCATCCGTCCGTTTTGTCAAAATACAATTGAGATACATCTATGAGTTGGAAAGTGGATTGGTCCGCTCACTTCCTAAGGGTCACACCCATATCATCCACCACATTGAATATCTCATCTATGAATATTTGTGGAATTACATCCACCTTAGTTCCATGCAAAGTACGAGGTTTCATCCTTCTAAAATCCAGAATTATAGAAGCAGGGGTATTTTCATTATGTACCAGTCCACCTCCTTGGTTAGCTTAGGCAACCAAACGATTAGTGAGAACTTGACATTGAGTAGCCATGAGTTGGGTAAAAATTATAAGAGCATCCCTTAAATCCGCATTAGTCATATCCCCTTCAACAAAAGGAACTTTTGGAGCTTGGGTCATAGGGGGGCATTTGAAGTCCTTGAGGTTCAGGAGGAGGAACCGCCTCATTCACATCCTCTAGGAGAACTATTGGGACTTGCTCATCACGGGGAAGGATCCTGTCATTTTCTAATCCTTCTTCCTCTCTTCTAGCGGTTTATTTTCTTATATTCATGACCTATAAAGACAAGAAAATAAATTGAGAAAGACATATTATAGAACTCAACTAAAAGGAACGAATTGGAAAAATGAAGAAAGTGAAACTCCTATCTCCTTATTGCCTCTCACTCATGTATGTGTCGTGACTCACACCAATAAAAAAGACTCAGCTACACGTGGCTTGTGAGACTTTAGGCCCTAGAATACATTCCATAAACTTACTCTCTGATACTAAGTTTGTCACGACGCATAAGTACCCCTAAGAAATTAGGGCAATTCTTAGGTCAGACAATTGCGTACTTGACCTTTCTTAGGTCTTTTACTAGCTATTTGCTATCGTTCATTATAAAAAAGATGAACAGTAGAATCTAATTGATAATTACATTTATAATAATAAAAAATTATCTTTCATAAATACTAAAGATTCACGTCTTGACAAGACATCTTAATGACATAACTTAAATATCTTAGGTACACACCCTTTACATCGAACGAAAGTACATAATAAGTCTTAATAATAGAAACAAAGAAAAATAGATTATGTCCTTGAATATATGATGACATACAGAGTCTTGAGAGAGTCTATTCCCAAGATTTGCCTTATAGACTTCTTCTTGTCTACAACTTTTACTTATAGAGTATAGAAAAGTATCCGATTAGTATAAAGAATGTACTAAGTATGGTATATGCAAAAACATACGAAAAGGTGCATTTTAGTAGAAACAAGCCTTCATGGTAATTAAGTAAAACATTCATGATTATAGAAGTAAAATAGAATATAGATCATCATTTAGCACATAAATAAGGACTTCTATAATTTTAACATAAAAGTCCCTTTACAAAGAATTCTAATATCTCACACTAAACTCATCTTTAGAGTGAAGACATTCTTATCATAACACAGTGGACTCCTTTCCCCTGAGGTTTCCTAACCAATTTATCCTAAAACTCACTAAGGTAAGACATGAAAGAACTGCCCATAAACCCCTCTTAATACACACCGAAGTGATCCTTATAATTACCAACCATAGGATTACCTCTCACGAAAAACAAGACCATACACTTTAACTAGACATTAGAAGAACATTCATGAATTAAGGTCTTCCCATAAGTTCCCTTCCCTGTGTGGAATTAAAAGTTACACAATTCGCATCCCATACTATTGCTCCTACATTGTGCCCCTTGAGGATTCCATGAGGATAGGTACACCACATTCACCATTCATATTATTATGCAAGACATAATTTCAACATGATTTCCTAAAATTAGACATTAAGTGACATAACTTCCTTTCATTCCATAATAACACATTTATGCACTTCATATAAAAAAACACCAAGACACCCCTTTTGGAAGGTCTAATTGTGAAATGGATAAATAGCGTCTCATACCACCACACACCCTAAGTTGTGTACCCTTTTAGGAGACTTAGTTAATTATATTCTTTTTTTGGGAGTTAGATTTAACTGATATAGACCGTGAGATCTAGACATTGAATCGCGACATTAACCCCTACCGAATAATAGATGCCCAGTTGCCTAGGGTATGGTCATTCTCTTAGACATTACATGGATTCTCCAATAGCTACACCTATGTGGCCACATTGTTAATGTATAAGGAGATTGCTACTAATTACCTCACTCTCTGCTATCAAGGAGTACTCATTTCAAGAGGTACATTAGATAAAAAATCTAAACTCATGAAGTGTAACCACCTTTTTTACATATTCTCTCGATACTAAGCATAACTCCCCCACAGAGTCTTAAACATCATTACTAAAGGGTAAGGGATAACTTATTGGACACCACATCTCAACTCACAAAGGATACCCATTCCTTAACATATCTTAGTAAGCTTTTGGGAGATAGTTAGGTTGCTACTAAACACTTAATCTCAACAAACGAAGAGTGTCCACCCGAAGACTCCGCTTTTCATTCACATTATTTAACTTCATTCATCATATTACACACTTTTACACGCTTCCTATAGACATGTTTGGTCTCTTAGACATAATCTCAAGCATACTTCACATAACAACCTTCATAAGGCACATCAACAAGAACAACATCATTATAATCTTTTTTCACATAATACGCCTTCATGCCCTTATTCACAATTCACAAGTACATTCACATTCATATACTTTAGGTAAACACCTCCAACAAAGGTGGACAATACCACTCAAAAACATTTCATAATAAGAGTTAAAGAATCTAACAAACTTACCATTTGTCCAAGCTCTTCATTTATCTTTACAATTCATCATATAATAGCCTCTAGCATAGTAGCTAAATCATAAGATTATTATAACAAATACATAATCCTAACCATTACTAATCACGCCAATTACACCCATTTCATAGCCCAAAGTTTATTAAAAGGAATAACATGTTGTCATTTAAATTTTAGAATTAAAATCTCCAAGTAACATTAAAAAAAACATATTTGAACCCTTTAGAACATTTTCATGCAAGACCCATATTTAGAGTCAAAGATAGATGATATGGTTTGGAACCCCTTTTTAAAATTCCTTAGAAATGGATCCTTGAATGAAAGAGAGCTCAAGGATGACTACCGTACCTCAAAAATAAGGAAACCCACGAAATTTTTATAAGGAAATGTCAACAACCATCCCTTTGAGCTCTTCCTTGAGTTCTATCTTCTATGGAGTTATGAGAGAGGCTTTATTTAGAGATAGAGTTTGAATATTTGAAATGAGGGGTGTTGTCTAGGTATAGTACATATAATCAATTTAATATAATTTAAAACCCTAAAAACATAATCCTAGGTTCCTAAAAGACAAGGGGTGAATTTATAAAACACCTCAAGCCTTGGCAGAAAAATAGTTGCAGCTTTACAGTATCTCCATCTACGGCACTAGCTACGAGATGTTGTCTAGTAAAAACCCCATACTGCTAGGGAATCGATTGGGACTGAGGTGCCATCTTGGAGATTAAGCTCCCACCACTAAGGGTAAAGCTACGCTAACTAACGACATCTTGTCAACAGATATGCAGTCCGTTGATACTTGGGCGTGGTTTGGGCCTGTGTTTGCAGCTTTGATGTCATTTCTTGGGTACTCCTCTAATAAACCTTGTGGGTCCTATGTGGTGTCGTACCTTGATGTTTAACCTATAAAAATAGTTATCCATGTCTTAGGAACATCACATATCAACTTCAATTAAGACAAACCCGCAAAACTCACCATAACTCATAATGACACACAATAACATTCTAAGAAAATGTCACAACCGGAATCTATACCCAAGATGAGAGTGGCGTCGTTGACCTCTCAGAGTTTACAGACAAGCCTACATACGTCATACTAACTTCATCTAGTTTATTTCAGCGGAAAATATGAACGTTTTGTTTTCTTTTCATGCAAAGAATATTATACATAACATCATAGGGGTTCACAAATCAACCATCTAATATAGAGATAATCAAATGAAAGAAGCAGTTCATACTTGCATTAAACGTATTCTTGCAAAAATGGCACCAATACAAACTCTGAAATGAAATGGGAAATGAGACACAAGTGGAACATGCTCCACTAGCTAATGCCTACATCTAAGATGGATAATAATGGTAGACATCATCTAAAGCATGAGGGCCTACTATGTCCGTATGTAAGCTCCACGTATTGATAGCTGCAACGTTTAACAGTAAAATCAAACAGCGACATGTGCTTGCACCAAAAAATAGATATTTTATGGGATTAGTACACACTTGTACTAAGTATGGGTATATGCAAGCACACACCAAGGACATACATGAGTAAGAATAGCTCTTTCCTAAAACATGATGTATGAAAAGTCAAGTAGTAGACTTGCCAAATTTGGATAAGGAATGTTAGTGGACCTGCCAAATTTGGATTAGGAAAGTCCTTGCATGAGAGTAATATACAACATCATACATATCATATTGCACAAAGCACATAACATCTTACACATAGCACATAATATTTTTTATATCATTCGTTCATATGCCATGAAACTTTGGAATCATGTACTTGACATCAAGACTTCCCAAAAATTAGGCCTCAACCAATGGGACCTTAACTAGGGAGACTTATTTAGCAAACACAGAGTTTGCTTCAATCAACCATACGTACTTCACTTCATACATTCATAAGCTAGTGTACACCAGCTATACCTAGTATGTAGTTTAAGGTATTCATCGGGTTCGTTGTGCAATGATCAAGAATGACCTAGTGTCATTTCATAGGTATAGCTCACCTATTGATTATCCTATCCTAACACCTTTGGTATCATTCATTTCACTATGTGCATCATTTGAGGCTGGCCTCATTCATTCATGGAAACTTTAAATTTAACCGACATAGATCATGTGAGCATCATGAAATCTAGTGTCTTCCCCACACTAAAAAGAGGTTGAACCGGCAAAAGTGACCCAAAACATGCTAGCATGCATGGGAATTGGACCCCGCCAGATCCTTATATTGGATGAATAGGTTCGAAGACTAGGAGATATAAGGACACCCATACCTGACAAGCCAGATAGTCTCATCTCATGAGAGATACGTGAACCTCCGCCCTTCACGAAAGAAGGCATCACCGCTCATATCTAGTCTATCGTTGCTTAGTATAAAGTTTCATTACATTCAAATCATACGTCATGGAAGTTGGCTTATAGTATGAGGACATTATATCTCAATAGATCATTTACCATCTAATCATGAGTATTAAGTGTCTATTAATCTCAATATTTTTATTAAAGTGTTCATAGAGACTGGTCTCTTCATTAACTAAACACTCACCTAGGTGAGTACGTTTCGGTAACATTTACTAGGCTCATTTGAGATTTCTCTCATCTTTTACATTAGTCTCTTATCATGTTGTCACCACATTCATTAACTTTAGCATATTTAATCTTCATAATTACTCACCCCCTATAACGTGAATGTTCATTTTATCATATGCCAATGCACTTGGACAATAAGTGTGTTTCACACTCTTACTTAAACCCCCTAGGTTTTCATCATTTCATTGCATACATCTTAGGTTCACTTAATTTTAAACGTATGCTAGACTTATGGGTCTATATATACAAGCCATGAGACTTCATTCATAGTTCTTTTAAGTGATTCATATCTTCATAAGATTATGTGGTACAAGACTTATGCATGTTGTATGTATGACAAGATCTCGGTTTCGATCTATGTAGGCAACATTATTTATGAACATTTATTCACGTATGACTTATGTATCAATACAGAATTTGGGCAAGGGAACCCGGTTTTGAATCCCTTGGTTAACACTTACATCTTTTTCATTTATTCTATTTTGATCCATACGTCTTGGCGACCCGAGATTGATCCCCAACGCCTTCATTTCATTTTTCCTTATTTTTCTTTCTTTCTTATTTGCTTGTCTTGGGACCGAGGGGTTGTGGGATTGATCCCCCACACCCTCATTTCTTTGTTTTTCTTTTTATTGACTTTTCTGAAATGACCTTGAGGATACGGGATCGAATCCCCACAGCCTCACTTTATTTTTCTCTTTAATTCCCTTAATCGTCCTACAGGTCGTAGGTTTGATTCCAACACCCCTCAACCTTTATTTTTTGTTAATTCGTTTAAGTGTGACCAAGAGGTAGTCGTATCGAATGCCACTCCTCTCAATTATATTTTCATAGATTCATTTTCCAGCCAAGGTCACGATTCGAATCCCCTTACCACATTCTCTTAACATACATTATTTTTTGACTTTTTAACAAGGTGAGGTCACGGGTTCGATCCTATGTGACCCCACTTATTTTTCTTCATTTTTTCATAACATGTTAATTGACTTAACTTGAACGAAACTATTATCAAAGTGCTGGAATTTTGATCACATTTTTTGCAGCCTATTTTCTCAACTCTTTCAGGTTAAATATGTATACGTTTGGAGTAGTTTTTAGTGAGTTCTTTAGATGAATTTTCAAGATCACATTCTATAAAGAGTTTGCACTGAAATCAGCGTTTTTACATCACATATCTTGGCTGAAAATAATCAACATGATGCTGGAAATTCTGTACGTTTTTCAGCTCATTTTCATCAACGTTTACATGTTAGTTTTTTGGGTACTTCATGGATCATTTAGTACATTTTCAGGTGCATTTTCATGGATTCATTTAGCTAATAATTTCCATTAAAATCAGCTCTGTTATACTTCATATGAACATCACGATTTACACAAGTTTGTAAGTGTAAGAATACAACCATAACATGTCCTTTTCGAACTTTAAACCAAGAGTATATGTCACTGCTACACATTGCACACACATAAAACATAATTTTGGACAGCATGCTTAATATTTACATTACTACAAACATACATACAAGAACATAATCAACATGAAAACACATTACATCCATAATATCTACAAGAAAAGATACCAAACCTATAAATCGATGGGAGCTAAATACAGGGAACATGTAAAGGGGAACAACTCTTTTTTTCGGAGTAGATTCTTCTGCGTCCTAAGGGTGTCTTGGGAAACGGACCAAGAGTAAGAAAACCCATATCTTTTTTTGTATTTCAAACCTTGACTTTCTGCCCAAAATTTTCTCAAAAATCATGTCCAAATTCCCTCTTCAACACCAATTCGACGGACTAAACCTCCCTCTTGCGTAACGTTTTTTATTAGTTTTCTGTTTGTAATTTTCATGGTCAGTTCTTAAAGTTTGAAGAAGTTTTGTTATGATTCTGTTCTTGTACATGGTTTAGGCAGAACGTGAGAATATTTTGATTGTCAGTGTTGAGGAGTGAGAGTTTTCCAAGTATTAGGAGTTTTAGTTTTGGAATTAGTCAAATTAGAAATCATTCAATTCTGTAATAAAAATATGATTTTCCTTTTTATTAAATTAGCTAATAAATATTAACTAATTAAGTTAATTTACCAATATAAATGAAAACAATTTAAATCATTGCTTCCACAAATGTTTGAACACGGGTGGAGCAAGACTTTACTCACAAAGCCAATTTTTAGTGTTGTCTCCCTAACATGCCCTTATACTTTATTAAATAAATAATTTATTATATATTTAGGGTAATTAAGATACTACTCTTAGGATTGAAAAATACCATTTAACCCCTAGACCATCCAAACTTAAGATTTCCCATTTTTTTGTTCGGTAAAGAGTCATCCAAGTAAATCTTCATATTCGGGGGCCCTAAATGGCCGGACCCAACCTTTCCTAGCTCAACTAACAACCCAAGTTAGTTGGCTTGGCTGTCGCAAGGGTTAAGAGGTCTGGTTGTACGCGCATCAATATGTGTGAACTAGGTCTAATCGTAGGCAATCTACACAAATTAAACATTACTTAGCATATCTATTTTTATGGTTGTTACAGGCAAGTCTTATGAACGTCATGGACGTTATTGGTCCTTTAACCTCCAAAAATCAATAAAATTTAGACAAAGCTTCAAAACATCATTATTAAACATTTTAACATAAAATTACCTCATGAGACACAAGCGAATGTCAAGTTCACCTTAGTTCATTTTAGGGTGTTACATTGTCCCCTACTTGTAACAACATTCATCCTTGAATGACACTAAATACTTTTAAGGACAGCGGAGATACAATATTAGAATAAAACACACTAAATTAAGGTCAAAACATGCCTATTCAATGCACCACCTAAAAAGGAACACAGATACATATTGATAAGCATTTTAGTAAAACAAGTACTTTTGCAACAATTTTCACAATTAAAAATTCACCCACATTCTTCATTTATAGAGGAACTACATTCTCCAACATTAAAAATGATAACAGACATCATTTCTACACACATTTAAACCATTATTTATGATAATGGAATTTTCTTTGAACTTTGAATTTTTTTTAAAGTGTGTACAAAACTCACACATTGAAACATGCATGAAATTTCATCAATTTATCATTTAAGCAATTTGTCAAGAAGACATGAACATAAGAAAGGCAAAATATATAAACTCATCTTACACCATAAACACAACAACTATAAAGAGTTAATACTTAACGGTACTATCTAATCAAGATTATTTCTCTCTCATATCTCTCATCCCATAAGGATTATTATTCTTTGGAGCATTAGGATCTAGACCACTTTGAGTAGATTTATTTACCTCTTTACCTTTTTCATTGATATTAGGGTAGTCCCTCATCATGTGATTCTTTCTACCACGCGCAATAAAACCATATGCTCCGGCATGTCACTTACCCAAATGTTTTTTCCCACAAGTAACACACCTAGACCTCAAAAAAGTATGGCCACCTCCTTGGGAATATTGCTTGGGAGCCCTATCCTTGTTCCCAATTAAATATTCTTGGTGATGAAACCTCTTATTAGTTTTTGGTTTACCTTGTTCATCCGATATAGGCCTCTTACCCTCTTGCCTTATCTCCTTAATTTTGGACTCCTCAATTTGTTCTGCATACACCATGAGTTTAGAGATATCCATGTCATTAAGGATCCTTTACCTATGACACTCTTTGTCATCCAAGCTAGACACTCCCATCAAAAAAACTCATCCTATCCCTAAGGTTGGTTACTATGTTAACGTCATACTTAGAGAGTTGGGTGAATTTTAGAGAGTACTCTTTCACATCATACCCTCTTCACGAAGAATTATGAATTCCACCATCATTTTATCCCTCCACTCTTAGGGAAAGAACCTATCTATAACAGCCTCTTTGAACACTTCTCAATATTTCGGACCATCTCTTAAGGGTCTCTTATCCCTCCATTGCACTAACACACTTGAGCCACATCTTTAAGTTGGTAAGAGGATATCTACACACTCTCCCTATGGGTCACACCCATAGCATCCAATACCTTAAATATCTAATCTATAAAGCTTTGTGGATCTTCATCCACCTTAGTGCCATGAAAGGTATGAGGATTCATTCTCATGAAATCATACATTCTAGAAGCGAGAGCATTAAAATAGGTTGAGGTTCACCTCCTTGATTAGCTTGGGCAACAAAATGATTAGCGATGACTTGATCTTGAGTTCTCATGATTTGGGTCAAATTCATATGGATATCCCTTAAATCCGCATCACGCATATCCTCTTAAACAGAGGGAAGTTGAGGATCTTGGGGCATAGGGGGCATTTGAGGTCCTTAAGGTCCTTGAGGTTCCGGAGGGGGAACCACCTCATTCAGATCCTCTAGGAAAACTATAGGGACTTACTCACCACGGGGAGAGATCCTCTCATCTGATACTCCTTCATCCTCCCTTCTAGTTGTTATACTCCTTGTATTCATGTCCTATAAACAAAATAGAAAAGGCTAGGAAAGACATCTTATAGAACTCAACTATGAGGCACAACATTTGAATATTGAAGAAAGTGAAACTTTTATCGCCTTATAGTCTCTCACTCATAGATGAGTCGCGTTTCACACCGATGAACAAGACTCTACTAGACGAAGATTGTGAAGTTAAGAAAGAGAATTAAAATCCCTTTAAATCTCTAGGTTATGGCTCACCTATTCGTTTTGATCAAAGATATGATCAATTTGAAGTTTACACCATATTTTAAGTCTAATGAAAATCCTTCATGGAGGATTTCACGACCTATTGTGATGCCTTATTCCCTTGACCAATACCATAGCTTTCAACCTCTTAACCTTAAGAATCTAACTCATCACCACGACCCGTCCCACGGCCCATGGTGGCATTCATGATCCATCTAGTGGATCGTGGATAGGGTCCCTATATTGGGAATCCTTGTGAAGTTAGTGAGTCATTTCTTAGAGTGGTCTCACGATCTATGGTGACCACCACTAGCCTTTTAGGATCTTATTGGATGTAGGCATTGTTTTTTAGCTATTTCCTAGTCGCCATGGGCACAACCAGGAGTCGTGGATACCTTTATGTTTTATGTGGGCTCTCGTGCCAAGACCCAATTATCATTTTCGTGTCGAGCACTTATCAAGTAGGTTACTGTACTAGATTTCGAGGTGTAAAATTGTTTCCCCTTGGTAA
This sequence comes from Solanum lycopersicum, assembly GCF_036512215.1. Taxonomy (NCBI): domain Eukaryota; kingdom Viridiplantae; phylum Streptophyta; class Magnoliopsida; order Solanales; family Solanaceae; genus Solanum; species Solanum lycopersicum. The sequence goes on from NC_090809.1 coordinate 29,645,982, forward strand.
AATTCATCCTCATATGGAATTCTAGGCACCTCATAATGGAAATGACAGAATAATACTAGCCCATCACTCATGAAACTCATATAAATGCACATAAAATGAGTACAAAAACATCAATTCAAAATTAAACATACGCAATGCTACATAAAAAAGTAGGAACTACATATAACAACCCAAAATGCATGAAATTTTATATCTACAAGTATTTAAGGAGGATCTACCATATCAAAACTAAAACATTGGCAACACACTCTCATGGAGCTTATATAAAATTTATTCTTAAAAGGCATTTATTCAAGGAGGAATCTTTCAACTTAGAACTAAGGACAACTCAACTATTCAGCTCATAAGGTAAAAATATGTAACTCGTACGGAATACGCAACAATATGACGAAAATTAAATCATGCAAACTCAAATTCTTTAAATCACAAGCTTTCATGAGCATCCATCATATAATGAAATAATGGAAACATATAATACACACATAACTCTACAAAATGAACAATTAAGAGCAACAATATCATCTCAAGACTTCTTACTAGCCCTTGACCTACCTAGTGGAACCCTAAACTAAATAGTCACTAAAAGACCCCTCCTTATTATTTTTATTGAAAATACTTCTTAGTTCTTCTATTTTGTAACTTTCTAGTCTAAGATCCCAATTGGTTCATCTAAATTAGAGGTTCTCAACAAGCAATTCTAGTTCGTAACAAACCGTACCAACATTACTCAAGATCTCATACGAGCCTACAAAATTTGGACTTAACCTCCCAAACACACTACGCTTCTCAAGGTGAGAATTTTAAGCCAATCCAAATCATGAACATCTAGAACACTCAATGGCCTTTCCATCTATGTATACTATCTCCCCCTTGGAAGTAAACTTATACAGACTTTTCTAAGGACCATTTATTTCAACTCTAAGGTTGTCCCAAGTTATCAGTAATCATTCACACAAAATGATTCTAAACCACGGATAATTATAATTCTACCCTCTTTTAAAGGGGTCTACTAACTTAACATCTATAGGCTTACTTAATAATTGTATTCATCAAATCCTATAACCCACCCTAAAATTCATCATAACTAAGTCTGGTTCTACCAACAAACACACATAACCAATTGAACCCATATATACCAAAGGATATAATCTAAATCTATCATATAAAGTCCCACCTAGTCACATAACCATAATTGGCATCACTATCAATAATTTTAGCCTCGATCCTTGTAGAATGAGCCCTTCAAGTGCTCATATACCTATGACCATCGTAAACGAATAAGAGAGAGACCTTATAGATTTAAACTCTATGGCACGACTTAGAGAACGAATAACTATGATTTTCCTTATATCCAATAGCCTCCTATTCATAAATTTGGTGCGCTTCAAACTTTAACTAGACTTTACTATTTTAGTTTGAAAAATCCTAAAACCATCCCAAAATTTTTCAGTCTTATACCATCTTTTTCATGACCTTGGAGTACCCCCTATATATGACATGACATACAAGATTGTGAAAAGAAGCTTACAATCCTTATATCATATCATCACTTAAGATAGTAGGAAATTTTGTAAAAATTTTAAAAACTTTTTATTTTACAATTTATGGCTTTTATAAAAACAAGCGGAAGTTTAAAAACTTTGTTTCAAACCATCTGTAACACGTTGAATAAATTTTTGGGACGTAACCCATAAAAAAGTCTACAACATACAAGAAACACTCAAAGGACAAAATGGTCAAGCCCACGAATATTATGAGGACTCATCCAACTTCTTTTCTCTGATCAGTTATGATCCTAGCAACGAAAGTGGAAGTCGATATCTCCAAACCCTACACTTAGTGACAAATATAGAAGAAATATAACTTAGTACAAAAATGCACTAATTACCACAGTCATGCATAAAACCCTTTAAAAACAAGCTAAAACGGACAGTTTAGGTAAATGCATGTATTTTGCTTATTTAAATTATCATTTAGAAGTTAGTGTGAAAACACAAGCCATAAGCATAAAATATATCATTATAAGTCATAGACTATAGTAAGGTATATAACAATCATAACTATTGATTATAAGGAACACCGTTAGGAACACAGACATAGTCAATACAATATTGTTTTAGTATAAAATGAAAAAAACACTTCATGAGCCACCTGAAGGAAAGCTTGTGTTATGCATAGGTAAGATCACATACCCCCACCAATACCAAGAAACTAATTTTGGATCCTCGTTCATTTTTACAATCTTTTAGTCTCATCATTATTCTATAAATCAAAAAAGGAAACACTTACATTTACTTAATCACCTTAAGGAATATATCCCATGACAATAATTCAAATATACTAAAACATTATAAGTAGAAGTAACATATAATGCAATTGTCATCTAGTCATAAACATACTATGTACATGAACAGTCATGGATAAAGAGAAATCTAAAATAACTACCCTTAAAACCTACTTGTGCAATGTATGAATAATGTTTCATTCCCCCAACCACACTATGTATTAATTCTTGAATGACCATAATCCATCCTAAGCTTGACCTTGTGGGAATTATCTTTAATCGACATACGCCATGAGAGTTAATTCATGGAAACCATGTATACCGCACACCAAATAGGGGTTTTCTTACTTTCCTAAGGTAGAAAATAAACTATTAGCTTATCTAGATCCATTATCTAAGGATCTAGTGGGGACATAGTTTATGGGATAAAGAGATTGCTTTGAGAAAATAGCCCTACTAATGGAGATACTTCCATCTTATGAGACTAATTCTCGAAATTTACCCTATGCTAACGGATTCATGGTAAAGCTCCTAGATTCATTAGGTGAGACGTGTATTTAAACCTTAGAGTCACTACATGTGACAAACCTTCCACAATATATCATATTCAACACAACTGTGTATATGCTGCTAACCTTTCAACAACACTACGAGTAGGTTATAAAAATATTCACTTCACTCACAATGTTTTTGTAAAGCATGTACTAAATTTCATAAAACATGCATACTATCATAACTTTGCCCTTTCAAGGTCCAATGCTCATATTAAATCATATCATACTCATATTAGACATGTATCTATTCATAATCATATCACATAAACATATATATAATGACTACATTAGACATGGATAAAATCATAGTTCAAGTAATTAATTAACTAAATATGAGATCTCGAATACTCATAATATAGGTCATGACCCATAATAGCTTTTTTCTGATGCCTTCAGATCATTAACTCGTTTATATTAGCTCTTACTACCAAATCCCAACAAGTTATCTTCATTCTACAAAACTTAATATCAAGCAATACCTTACATGATATTCATGTATACTTAAGTCTCAGGATAATCTAATCACATTAACCATTCTTAACCAGTTATAGTTAAATAACATCATTCAAACTCAATCTCAATATCACTAAACCATGATCCATCATTTAAGCCCTAATCTAATCAATTCATGTTTACAAGCTTTAATGCAAAGTAATTAATATTTAGTTCATCTAATCTCAAGTAATTCATAAAGTATTTCATCAATCTTACAAGGTCACACCTAATCCCTTAACGGACTCTTCCATGGAATAAGCCAAAGTAGATTAATTTGACCCTAAATCTTAGCTACTCTCTAGGAATCATGGGCTCCGCCATGAGCAATCTAGGCTCTCGTAGGCGGTAGGCATTCTTTCTTAGCTACTTTCTAGAAATTATGGTGTTAGCACTGATGGAGAATCACAACTAATGAGCACAACCACCACCACTCCCTCAGAAGTAAAATGGCGTACATGACCTTTCAGAGGTCTTATACAATCCCATAGACATCTTTCATCACATTGTAATAGAAATTTAGTGGAAAATTTAGATATTTTCATAAAATAACATAATTCTAGAACATCACTTTATAAAATCATGAGTACATAGTTTATACTCTAAGTCTAGTCTTGTAATCTTACACTCAACATGAATTTAATAGAACGGGGAAACGACCCTTAACAACATAAAAAAATAATCAATACTATTGCATCAACTTGAATAACATCTTAACACGAAATTCCTTGAATCATAAGGAACACTAGAACTTGGGAATATTTATCCAAGCTCTTCATTCAAGAAGAAATCCTCTAACTATCATCATCTACACTCTGTGTAAAAAGATGAAAAAAAAGAATGTATTACTACAATAATGCACTACGTATGAAAACAATGCAAAAGAATGAGCTAAAAAAGAGAGTTAGTTAGAAATCATGCATCATGTGTTTTTAGAAAAAAATCATGAAAATTGATACATTAAGCATACAATATAGTTCACATGCATTATATTAGACATGGACACCATTCCAAAAAACACATAAATTCATATATCACATTAAAAAAATATTCAATATCTTTATAGAATTATTTTTCTTTTTAAGTTAACTCATCCACCCAAAGAAATCGTAAGTAACACTTAATGAAATGCATGAATAATGTCCAATTGCACCATTCACACAAAGGATCACCTAAAGGTCACCAAAGTGAACATTCATTCAACCTTCATTAATTAAAGCATATACATTCATAGGAACATAAAATATCATGAGACACATACTTCACATAACAACCACCACCTAATAAAACCCCAAGTCACACTAGTGCAATGTGCATGTAGCATCCCATTCTACTAATCACATCAAGTGTCCCTATGAATTTACCTTAGACTTTGGCATATCAAGTTAAACAAAATACAATGCATAAGTTTAACCTTTGTCATAATAAAAACATACTTCATATACCTTATATAAGACCGATTTGCTTATCACATCATAGTCATAACCCGTTAAGTCTTTATGCATATCTCAAGACAACATACAAGTCAATACTACTAATATCATCATAATGATGAAATATAAAACATTGCATATAGAGAGAGTTACTTTCATTAACATAAAAAGTATAGCCAATAACATGCGTATTAAGCAAGACATTCATCATGTAGACAATAAGACCAATAGTATGCATATAATTACAACAAGTAAGTTAAAATCATCACGTCATGCATAAGACACATATGCATATGCATATACATATGGAACTCATTCGTAGAATTTCCTTCAAGAGATACATATGAAATGTATAGGTAAAGTCTAATTCCCTCACCTATACTGTGCAACATACTTTAGGTAGTCCTAGTTAGGTTTCATCATATTACTTTGATTGTTCATTTTACATTCGGGAAAATTGGCATTAACCTAAACTAGACCATGTGAGCTCAATATGAAAACCCCTTACCCCTAAAGGGGGTATCCTAATTGACAAGGTAGGAAATCAACATCATCATAGCATCTAGGTGGATCCACTTAATAGGTTCCTATGGGAGCAGTTAGTTAAGGAACTAGGAGGTTTTTACAAGAATCCTTCTTCATGTTAATTAACGTCGGAGTCTCCACCTTATGAGAACATCGGGTGAACCTACATTCCTTTTGGTAAGGGATACCATCTTGAAGAGCCTACCTCCCCTTTGGGAAGGGATACCATATTGGTAAACCTACCTCCCTTTTTGTATAGGACACCTCCCATTGTCAAGTTGATTCAGTGCTGGGCTAAATTTCCCTTTTTGAAAAACATTTAATTATTTATTAAACATTAGAAGATAATATAGGCTTTAGGATATTTACTCGTTATATAACATGTATGTATCTCTCAGTTTAATAATGAGAATGTCCTTTCATCAAAACTTACTTCACGTGAGAACATCCTTTCACATAATCATAACATGATCTAGTATAGAGTACAATTAAGGAAACCATCCATGAGAACTTCATTTAATAGATTGTCATTAACATGCTTTATTTATACATCATGTGTGTATGTGGTAATAAATAAAAAGCCTTCCACATAAACACATTTAGAATACACATGATCATACTTCATTAGTCATATACTTTACACATAATCGTAATAATAAGATGCATAAGAGAATAACTTCCAATCACTCATAATCAAACACTCATATTTATAACAAATTCATAATATTCATAGCTAATCATGCATTCATAAATTATGTATATAACTAAACAACCATATGAATTATCCCCTAAAGGTTCACGCGTGCAATTTATAGGGAAAGTTGTATTCCCTTACCTACCCTAAGACATCTCTCAAGTCATACTTGTTAAGATGCATCATTTTACTTTGATCTTGGGAAACACACACTTTAAGGATCACAACACCTATACCATACCCCTCAACTCATGAACAACCCACATATTCAGTACATAATAACTATAGACCACACAACCACATTACATCATAGGAGACAAAAACGTATTTGTAACCACCCAAGGGTATACCCTAGAAGTTTCATCGCGTCGTCGACTTGTCGTTGGTCTTAGACAAAAATCTTAGAATGCATTCATCGCATTGTCATAAAATTAGCAGAAAATTTAGAACTTTTTATGGCATAACATATTGCTAGAACATCACCTCATTTATAAAATTATAAGTGCATTATTGACACAATAAATCTCTTCTTTCCATCTTAGACTCAATATCAATTGAATAGAGTAGGTGCACAACCCTTAACAACATAAATGAATAATCTATACTATTATATGAACTTCAAAAACATCTTGACATGAAGGTCCATAAATCATAAGGACACACTTACACTTGCGAATAGCTATCCAACCTCTTCATTATAGGAAATATACTCTAGCCATCAACATCTACAATTTGTGTAAAAAATATTAAGAAAAAATATGACTTAAAGAGGATATTTAGTTAGAAATCATGCATCATGTTCTTTTTGTACAACTTCATGAACATTGATACAATAAGCACAATATAGTTCACATACCTCATATGGACATGGATATCACTCATAAATATACTTCAAGCCATTTTTCATATTAAAGGCACATTAAATAGAACACAATCTACACATAGGAACCATAACCTAAGAGAACCTCCAAATCTCACTAGTGCAATGTACAAGTAGCATCCCACACTACCACTCACACCATGTTATCCTAGGAAGTCTCGGTAGAGTTAGGAACATCACAATCAATAAGATAGGAAACATGCAGTTAATCCTAAGAATAAGACCACCATACTTCAATAATGGTCATACAAGACGCTTTCATTCATTACATCTTAATCATAACTCATTTAGTTATTATCGAAAGTAAACCACCCTCACAACCCCTTCACAGGCTTTCTTATGCATTGTACACATGGAATCTCATACCTACACATATACCAAGTAAAACTATTTAGAAGCCATAAGTGAAATTCACATGCATCATCATAATTCATGTCTTGACATAAGTAAAATTAACCTTAACATACAGTCCAATTAACATACATGAACCATTATTCTTTTTTTCATAAAGGAACCTAATAATAACTTCACTTAGTGTCCACTTGTGCAATGTATAAGTAGGCTCCATACTCCTATCTACATCCAATAGTTCTTCAAGGAATCATTATTATTATTCATAATCTTATCTTAGTTCATTCTTAACTTTAGGGAGACTTATCCATAATAGACATAGAGCATGTGAGCTACATTGAATCAAGTGTCATAACACTTACACCATACCCTCAAGTAATGAACAACTCACATATATAGTATTAGGGACTATAGACCAGACACCCACATTACATCATAGGAGACAACAACATATTCAACATTTTCATGAAAGACTCCTAGCATGGATAACAGCACATAATCATATAGGGTTACATATGTAAGGGTTAATTCAGTAATACATATCACAACTAAGCATGTAGACCATACCTAAACGTAACAACATCATTCACACAGACATAACATTACCAATACACCTTTATCATTATACTACAATTGGAGACTACAGAAATCCTTCATAATCATGATAGTCGTCATATCAATCCACTTTACATCTATTTCCCTCAAGTCCATGATCACAACATGTATAGATTGACAAAATGTAAACACCGCCACCATAAGAAGATAATACCATACAACACCAATTACAAGACAATAATTAGGAACTTATTCTAACATACCACTTCTCAAAGCTATGATCATCATATATCAATTCTTAAAAATTCATAATTAATTGACATATATAGAAATCGTATTAAATAATACATTACAAACTAATAGCAATTAAATCAACATCTAATAAAGATTGCAAGACCACATTATAGGCTAAATTGAGAGTTTATGGATATCATTGATTCTTCATGAAATTGTATTGAAACTTATCTCAAAACGTTGATTAATTAAAGATCCATCATTAGAATGACTTTAAAATAAGTTTGACAATGAACTTATGGCTAGATAAAAATATAAGAATTTGACCATAGAACCACATTGGAAAACCTGTTAAAGACCTCTTTAGTTGAAAGGTTAACCAAGAATCAAGGGTAGAAATACCTTAATAAAATAAAATCCTATGACAATTGGGAGAAGAAACAACTTCGAATCAACCCCTTAGCTTGATCTTTAGCTTTGTCTTCAATGAGGTTCTAGAGAAAGTTTATTTGAAGAGGGAAAGGTCTCATTGAATAATGAATTCTAAATTTTTGTTGTATGATTATAATAACTTAAAATATTCAAAAATAGGTAAAAAAATAAACGTCCATCTATTAATTGGGATGTAGGGTTAATTTGACTTTTTACCCCTTGGCTTGCAGTGTCTAGGCATTAAACTGTAGGTCCAAACGATGACCTCAATAACGTAGAGTGGATGGAGGGTAGGGACATTACACACTCCTTTTTTTGTGACAGTGAATCTCTCATTTGTGTGTAAACTCTCAAAACTCAGTTTGGAGTCATACCCCTATTTGACGGGGCGTTATTCCAACCACTGATCGTCAATCATTTGTGTGGTTTGAATCTACCTTGGCTGATTTTAACCAGCCATTGGGTCCTTCTCGATGAACCTTAGTGAGTTTCATGGGGAGTCTTTCATATACATTTGTACCTCTAACACAGCCTTTAACATTTCCCCGTGTCGTTTTATACTCCAAAAAACACTACATGATAAGGTAAACATAAAAAGTCATACTAGCACACAAACAACTAGTTTCCAGAAGACTTGGTCATCCTTTGGAATTAGCCTCTAACATCATAAAACCATAAATTTAAAGTTGTGACATACCTTATAAACAAGTTATAAACTCTTAAGGCACCTATGAGGCCCTAGATTATCCTAATTAATTTTGAGTGTTGTATCAATATTCAACATTTTTATAAGAGAATCCTAACACACAATGATCACAATACTATGATCAAAACATATATAGATAGACAAGAATGTAAAGACTGCCACAACAAGTGGACCATACCATACAAGCTATGTTCATCGTAGACCTATTCTGGATAAGTCATAATCAATTGATAAAGATAGAAATAGGATTACGCAATACATTAAAATCTAATAACAATTCAATCATTATCTAATAAACATCACAAGACCCTCATTATATCGTAATTTGAGAGATCATGGGTTATTCATTGAATTGTATTGAAAGTCATCTTAAAAGAGGTGATTAATCATAAGTCCGTCATTGTAATTACTTTGAACAATGAACCCATGACTAGTTTGAAACATAGTAATTTTATCTTATTTCCCATCAAAAAAAATCTTTGATAGAACTCCTTATATGAAAGGTTTACTCAGGATAAAGGGTTACCATAACTTAATACCAGAAAATCCCAAGAAATTTGGAGAAGAAAGCACTTGAAAATTCATCTCCTAGCTTGAGCTTGAGTTTTACCTCCAATGGAGGTTTAGGAAAACTTTTGAAGAGAAGAGAGTTTTGGATTTTTTTTTCCTGATTGGGTATTGGTTTTTGACTTGGGAATGGAGGTAAATATGACTTCAAAACGTTCATAGCTGACTCCCAAAGTTTCCAAAACATCCCCATACATAGTTGCTTTTAGTCATGTCCAACTTGACTTTCAAACGACGCAACCAAACCTGGGTCATGGCTGCATATCACAGAGAAAACTCCCAGTTTTGCTTCTCGAATGAATTTGAGGCAGTTAGCCTTTTGAAAGTCGCGTGATGCAAAAGGTGCGGAACATGGACTGAACTCCACATCATTGTTCTTCATGCTATCTTGGAAGTTTCTTGGCCAATGTTGTGGGTCATCATCCAGGACCCTTATTGTGGTCTTTGGGAAGTCATACCCAAACGTTTTGATCATGAACACGGTTATTAAGATACTAGGGTCACCTCCATTATTTTTTTTACTCAAAAAAACATATAAAACAAGGAGAACATACAAAGACATACTGGCACACAACAACTACTCTCTGGACGTCTTGGTCGTTCTTTGACGTTTGAACTCAAACTTCATCAAACCAACCATTACAAGTTTTGAAACACCTTATAAACAAGTTATAAACTCTTAAGGAACATGTGAGGCTCTATATTATCTTAGTTTGTTTTGAGGGTCCTATCATGGAGGATGCCAGTGCCAAGGCCTAATTCTTATTTCATGCCAATAACATAGCCCCTAGCTCAGTCTACTAGATTTTGTGGTTTAACACTATATGATGGGTCTAAATTTGAATATAGATAAATAATGATGATGATTTTATGTTACTGAAGTATAACTCAAATACTAAGTTGAACTTGTCGATGTATTGTATAAGACTCTACACACTAGAGATGACCAACTAAGTCTAGCAAATACTGAAAACTTAAATGAGAAGAAAACATATAGAAACATTTCTATTTTCCTTGAAATGTAATGACTCACAATTTAAGCAGCTAAAATGGAGATAGCGAGCAGATTTATGTGTGATTATGATGCTCAATACTTGAAACTAAATCATGAGAAGACATAGTGCAGCGTATGTACCATTTTGAATGTACTTAGCATGCGGATTAGAATAAAGTTTTACCAACATATAACAAAACAACGAATAGTGAGCAATGATATAATCCAAGTATAATAAAAGATACTGAAATATAAAGAATATGAACTAAACTTAATGCGGTGAAAAAGTACATAACATGCTTAAACTTAATATAGAAATATAACAGAACCTGGTCAATGTACTAGGGTCTTACGTTGGAAGGTACCAATAACCTATATAAAACCACATGTTATAACTGTGAAGTGTTATGTATACTCCTCATCGTGAGTATGAAATATACCGGTCAAAGGGTATAGACGCATGACTGGCTTGATCAATAAATATAATTCCCATAAAGAGACTTACAAACATACGAGACACGTATCTGGGACTCTGAGGATGACTTGCCCTTGTCCACTTCAATATTAAGTCTATTCCCAACTGAATATATCTACAATAAAACATAAAAAAAATATACTATATATCTCAATGTTTTGCAATGCTAACTAAAAATGCAACATTAGATACAGATAATAAAACATTAGAAAATTTAAGGCATGTATATCTGTTTTTCTATACAAGATATTGTAATCCAAATACTTAACGAATCTACACAACTAAACTAAGCAACAATATTACAACAACATGAAAATCTAATTAGGAATATTCTAACAACTAATTCACAAAGTTTTCTAACATTAAATTCACCCTACATCTAGATAAAATGAAGGAAATTAGGGATTTGAATATATTCTAGGAACCTAATAGGTGAAAGGAAGAAACTAGTCAAATCCCACATACTTGGTTATGAATTGCGAGTAGAAATCTTTTAATTTCTTGCTGAAACTGAGGGAAACATGCTACATTCTTGGAGAGGAATTTGGTCGCTGATTTCTCTCTTTTTTCTTGGCAGATCAATTTCATTCAAGTTGAAAAGTTTTGGGTAAGTTATAATGAATTAACTACAGCAAAACTTAAAAAAATACGTAGTTTAAGGGTAAAATGATGTTGTTTAGGGTTCTATTGTGAAAAAGTAAAAACATACCCTGAAAGTGTGACGCACCTACACACGTCCCCTTTCATGGGTTGTCCAAATGGTCGTGGTTATTTTTCCAGTGACCAATGGTTATTAGGGTGTCCTTATACAACCACTATCATAATCTTGAAGAGCCCTATGGTCTAACGTCTCGGCCTCGTGAACTCTGCCAGGCACCCATAAGGACTAGTACAACCCGTTAGGTGGTTCACGACCTGTGAAAGGTCTTGTGCTCTAAAGACCTAGATAGTGTGTAAATCCATGGTAATATAGAAAGATTATGGTCCCTTCCACGGTACGTGAACCCTATCATGGTTAACTTTCTCGTGTTCTTTTGATACATTTTCTATATCTTGTTTGCAAAGTGTACAATTATTATGGTCGATTGCTTATCTATTTTTTATCTTTATATTTTATTTAGTTATTTTCTTTAATCCTTCATAGAATACTTTTTTTGAGCTGTGGTTTTTTTGAAACAATAAGTGATCCACCATGGTTTCACGGTACTTGCAATGCTTTTACCTTAAGTTTAGTGTGTGTCTTGGGCCTTTTTGTAGTAATTTTAATGTTTCTTATGTGTTTTGCAAGAAAGTTGTCCAAAAGGGAAATGCATAAGGTTGTGTAGAAGTGACCCACGAAGCCATCGACGGCCCATCATTCCATCAACGGACCGTGGGTGGTGATCGTTGACAAGAAGTTCCAGCATTTGGAAGAAAATCAGGTATTTCTAACTAAGTGCGGGTTTACGGAAGGATCGACGATCAATCGACTGATCGATGGACTATCTTGGCAAATCATCGATCAGATCAGAGAGATGTGCAGTACCCATTGTTGAAGAAAAGCTAAGTATAGAGCGACGAGAAGCACCGACGGCCCGTAAGTGAATTGACGGACCGTGTTGTTGGTCCTTCGATTGTATAAGAGAAGATGCAAAACTGAAGGCTGAAGAAAAATCAATGTGAGGACAAACAAAGTCAGTCGACAGTCTGTCTTTTCATCGATAGAGCGTTTGTGGGGTAGTCGATTGAAGCCACATTTTTTTGGACAAACATTCGTTATGTGTTTTCCTTTTATTTATTGATAATATCTTTATACATATGGTGTAAAACTTCATTTTTGGGTATGGATCTTTTGTTATTTTTCATATTTTTTTCTTGTAGATTTGACTTTGCAACTTGGCAATTAATTCAAGTTTCCGAAATAGATTTTCAAGTGAATTTTTTTGTTTCAAGTATAATTTCTGAATTTTCTTCAAACTTGTGAAAGTAGGTTCATGATTTATCATTCAAAAAATATGAATTGTGTTCTTCTAAGAATGGGTAAATAAATCCACAACTAGGGTTGTGGGAATCGTGAGTGATTAAAAAAATAAGCCTAGCTAATTAACCATACTCAACTAGGTTATTACATGCATCGATAATTTTTTTGTTCACGTATTAGAAATTGCCTTATTACTATTTGCCGAACCCAGGGGATAGTTAATTTGAAAAGAATAATCGACATAGATTTAGCGGATACTATCAAATAGGCTAGTTTCGGTTGGTGCATGGTGTAACTAAGCTAAACATCGAATATGATGCTTAATATTAAGTAAAAGGTAAGGTTTAGTAATTTAAACACACGTAGTCGGACCAAGGTACAGGGTGAAATTTTATAAATGCAGGACCAAGGATTTATATATACATGACTTATCACTTTACCTACAAAAGCTTAGGAATGAATTGTTATAAGCAAGGGTTACGACATTATATAACCTTTGAGGAAAACTTACACCCTAGTTTCTCTCATAACTTGATAAACAACAACAATTTACTCTTGATACTTGTTTAATTTCATACTATTGCAATACTTTTATTTTACAAAACCCTCTCGTTTAACTACTAGTTTTCGAAAAATACTTGACTAAATAGATTTTATCGCACATTAAAGTTAAGTCTAAACCATTTTCCTCATTGTTTAACCCCAACCTAATAATTGGGTTCTTTACTTGATACGAACACATGTACTTCTTTTTGGAAGTATAATTTAAGCGTATCAAATTTTTGCTCCTCTACCGGGGAAAGAGGCTTTTGGATTAACTTTAAGAGCAATTACTGAATTTTAGTCAACAATTTCCTAATTTTACTTATTTTCTTTTTTTGTGTGTGTGACTTTTAGGTCTAGCTTTAGTGTATGCCTAATACACGAAGTCAAGGAGAACCAATTCTTCCATTTGATCAAGAACTGAACCGTACACTCTGCAGAATGAACGATTTACATAATCATGCTAATATTAGTGATGGTATCAACCATCAACTTCCTCCGCCGATTGATGCTCACAACCAATTGATTGTGGAGAACCCTAGTGATGTTGCTTTGAGGAGGCAACCTCTTACCCTCCAGAGTATTAAGGGGCAATATTAACATAACCAATTTCGATGGGCCTCTCATCCTACCTCCTCTACCACATGATTATATATATGTGGTAACTAGTAGTTTGATGCAGATGCTCACTGCCATAGGTTTGTTGTCGGGGCTGCCATATGAGGATCCACATGATCACATCGCCAAACTGAGGTCGGGTATAAGAGTAGTGTAGGGAGGCCTGAATTGGACAAAGATGTAATCGTATTAAGGGTGTTCCCTCTCTCACTGACGGGAGAAGCCATAATTTAGTTTACTGAGTTGTCCGATAATTTGATCTATACATGGGAGCAGTTGAGGGATGTGTTCCTTGCACGGTATTACCTGGTGTTCAAAAAACTCAACCACGAACATAGAGTGAACTACTTTGTGGCATTACTTGGGGAGTCGGTGAGTAGATCTTGGGATTAGTTCACCTCATTCATGACCAATGTCCCAAACCACCGCATTGATGATGAGTCATTGAAAGAGTACTTCTATAAAGGGCAAGATGATAATAACAAGGTAGTACTTGATACTATTTTGGGGGGTTCATATGGTGAGTGCACATATGAAGAGATCGCGGAAAAGTTGGAGAATATTTCTCGAAACAATAAGGCTTAGAGCACTAAGAAGTTGGACACTGGGAGAAAAATACTCGTAGTGCAAGCTACACATAACCTGGTCATAGATGAGATTCGTGAAGGCATGGCTCGAATGAGGATTGATCTTGGGTTAGTATTGAAACATGTAACTGGGGTGCAGAGAAACTAATGTGGTGAATTATTTTACTACACCACCACCGCCAACATGTGACTTCTACAATCAAGAAGATTATTATTAAGTAAATGAGTAGACGGGGATTTTTTACCGAACGCCCAAAGCTCCAATCAGGAGAATTAGAGACAAGGTAAAGGAAATCAAGATCGAAAATATGAGAATGATAAACAAGAGGGTCATTATGTTCACTATGGAAATTACAACAATGAAGAAAACGTCATTGGAGTAATTATGGTAATAGAAACGATCGAGTAGACCCTATGTTCCACCTCAAAATCAGGAAGTTGATCTTGAGGACATGTTGCAAAAGATGAGGAGGATATTTGATTCTAGTGATGAGCACACCAAAGAGTTGGGAGGTTATTATGCTAATATACGGCAAAAGGTTGATGCACATGCAATCTCAATCAAGCATCTTGAGTGGTAAATGTCCCAATTGTCTTATTCTATGAACCCATGTCAACGGGGCACTCTTCCTAACAATACTGTCCAAAATACAAAAAATAATGGACAGTGCTTGGAAGTCACTTAGAAGAGGTGATAAAATCATTGATCCACATATGCCGTCTGGCATAGAAGATGAGGTGAGAGGAGATGATGAGGTAGAGGAAGTTAGTGGTGAGTTGGTAGACAAATCGATGAAACAAGTAGAGATACCCCAAAAGGTGACCCTCGTTCCTAGACCACCACCACCATTCCCACAAATATTGATGATGAAGACCGAGGATGTTAAATACCGATGTTTTATTACTATGTTGAAACATCTTTCCATCAATCTCCCTTTGATAGAATCTCTTAAAAAGAATGCTCGATTATGCCAAGTTTATGAAATATATGGTTACTAATAAGAGATCAGTAAGTTTTAAGGATGATGACAGGATGCAACATTGTTGTGCTATTGCAACAAGGTCTCTTGTGCAAAAGAAATAAAATCTGGGTGCTTTCACTATGACGTGTACCATCCGGTTGTTACACTTTGATAAAGTACTATATGATGTTGGTGTAAGTATGAATATCATGCCTCTCTCTATTTACAAAATGTTGGGTTAGGGTGACCCAAAGACAATCATGATACAGTTACTGATGGTCGATAGAATGGTGAAGAGGCCTATTTGGATACCTCACAATGTGTTAGTGAATGTAGAGTCGTTTATATTTTTGAATGACTTTGTGATTCTAGACTGTGAAGTGGATTTTGAGGTGCCTATTATTCTTGGGAGGTCGTTCCTTGCTACTGGTCGTGCCTTGGTTGACATCGAAAAAGGGCAGATGATGTTTAGGTTAAACAATTAAGAAGAATCTCTCAATATTTGTAGGTCCACGAAGAAGAGTGGTGAGCTCCAAATGGTATATGGGATATCCTACCGGGTTGAGGTACGTGTGAGGTACAAATTGAAGAGTGCCTTTCTGTTGAGGCGCTTGCGGCGGTGATCATGAATTTTGAGAATGATTTTATTGAGGAGTATAGGTCATTGGATGTGGTACTTGATCGAGGTTACTTTCAATTCAAACAAAAGCAATTGGAGTTAGACATAAAGAATCGCGATTCTCCACCCGCGAAACCATCAAATGAGGAGGCCCAAAAATTAGAGCTTAAGACTCTACCACCTAATCGAGGTATGTATTCTTGGGAATAGATGACACTTTGCTGGTAATAATACAATCATATTTGAATGTGGAACAAATAGAGTGTTCGGTACAATTGTTAAAAAGGTTCAAATGATCCATTGGTTGGACTAGTGCAATCATATAGCGATCCCTCCCGATATTTGTTGACACAAAATCAACCTCATGCCTGATCAGAAGCCAAGTATTGAGCACCAAAGGCACTCAAATCCACCTACGCAAGAGGTAGTTAAGAAGGAGATTTATAAGTAGTTTAATACTGAAGTCATATATTCTATCGTAGATAATAGTTTGGTATGCCCGATTCAATGTGTTACAAAAAGGGGGGAATGAATGTGGTCCCTAATGCGAAGAATGAAGTTGTCCCAATGAGGCCGCTGATCAGGTGGAGAGTTTTTATGGATTAACAGAAGTTGAATTCATGGACTATGAAATACAATTTTCCTATGCCTTCATGGATCAGATGTAAGATAGGCTTGCAGGAAATGGGTGGTACTTTTTTCTTAATGGTTATTATGGTTACAATAAAATCTCTATTTCACCGGAGGATCAAGAGAAAACCACCTTTTACGTGCCCTTATGGGATTCAAAACACTAGAAGCCTAGACAATCAAATGAGAGTTAAGGAGCAAGAGGCGATGGGCCGAACGAGTTCGGTGAGCTCGCCTAATTTCATCAATTGAGTCACCTATTTGAATTTTTCCCCTAATTTTTGGAAATTATACCTATAATAAAGGAGAGAGAAATGAAATATCACATGACTTAGAATATATATTGTCATATCAAACTGTGTAAAGAGTTTAGAGAGAGAACACTTTTTCTTTGAAGAATACATTTCTTGTTTTAAGGGTTTTACAATTTTGTGCTTGAAATTGACAAATTAAAGTTGAATACAAAGTGAATTTACCTGTAACTGCTTAATTTCATGTTATCCATGGATTCTTTCATGGAAGATATAATCTCTTTACTTTTTCTGATAGGTGACTAAAATCCCATGATGTAGGGGTGAAATTATAGGGTTCGGTGTTGATTTAATGTACTGGGTATTGTGATATGCTCTGTTTTTTCTATTCTTCATGCACGAATTTTTTTTAATTAGCATAAGATTTATTTATTGGTTATGGTTGCAAACTTGATTTCTATTTTCGATCTCGAGTTGATGATCAAAAGAGGTTGATTGGAGTGGGTAATTATTATGATACTAGAAATTTAGATTGGACATCTCTAACTTGAATGAATACAGAGGCTATGGGTTGGATCTATTTCCCTTGTTCTTGAAAGAGAGAATATAGTAAGGTATTTTGGTGTTAAGGTTTGAATGAAGATGTGACCGAAAAGAAATTCAATGCATAGATGCTTTTAGATCGAAAGATACTTGGTGTAAACCAAGAAAACTTAGCGGATTCATGAATGTCCATTAGCAGCACAACTAGCACAATTTGTCACTGATTTTCTATCTTCCCACCCCTAAATTGCTTATTCCCCTTTAAATTATTTGATATTTTAGTTTTACTAATAATTAACCAGAAAAAAAGCTTTATTTAAAAAAGGTGTAAGTATCTACCCACTATCTCTTACCATTTAAAAAGAGTTAATTTAAAATCCAAATTTCTTGTAGGGATTATTTACGATATATCATTCTATGTTGGATTCAACCCCGACTATTCATTGGATTTTTTATTGACTACAATTATTGTCCCTCTTAATTAATTAGTTTTAAAATAATTTTTCCTACGATTAAATAACGCCCGTCATTTTGAAAACCTCTCCCACCTTTTTGAAAACCTCTCTGACCCGATAAAAAATAATTCTTACTAAGACCTAATTTAAAAAAATTTGATCTTATTTCCATGACAAGCTCACAACAGAGACTCTGCACAAACCTAATTGCGATATTCGGGTAAGTATACAATTTCTTTTCATGTTTTAGGCATAAATGTTTTCTCGTCTTTTTATATCTTTATATATATGTAGATTTTCATTGCAACATGTAACATTGTATAGGTTATTACATTTTTTCTTCTGTTTATCGAGTTTCTCTAAAAATCTATTTTAAGATTTTAACATTGTATGTTTCTTTCTATAAATGTTTGTTAATCTGGTGTTCTTTCAACAAATAAAAATACTCACTCAAGTATGTTTATAGTGTGAAATTATGTGAGGTCGTTTCATGGCTACTGCACCTATTCATAGTCACGCCTACACCATATTACTATGAGTGCCATTCTTTAGTAAAAAACATGATGTGTGTTTTAATTTTTTATTCATGAGTATGGGTAAGATTCAATTTGAAAATTTAATGGTTTACTGGTTTATGTATGAGTTCTATGATTTTTTTGTTTGTTTCCTATATTTTTTGGCTTTTTATTGTTCAATGTTATTTTTTATATATGAGTTGCTGCAATGTATGTGTTCTGTCCCATTCGTTTTATATAGTTTAAGGATATTGTACTGGAGAATAAGAACAAACTAATAGACTATTTTCTAAAAATTCGTTGTTGCAATTTTCCTCCTCCTAACCGTCCTCACCATCTCCGTCTTGCCTTTTCGTTTAGGTTGCAAGGCTGGTTCCAAATAAAATTCTTCTTCTTCACTTTCTTATCTTCATCAATAAATTATTGTGCTTCCTATGTATTCAACCACTTGAGGATAAGTGATTTATTCTATGTGATTTATGATGTCCGAACGATTTACGATTTTTAAAAGATATTTATTTAATTGTTTGCTAATTTTTGTTAAGTTATTTAATTTGAGATTTGTAAAAAAAAATTTAATTGTTTGCTAAGGTTTGCATATGATCTGTAGGTGCTATTTATTTAATTGCAATTGTTTCAATCATATACTCTCTTCGCCCCTACTATTTATGAATTAAGCTAATGCATCTGTTCGGTAATGGCATTGTTGACATATTCTGAATCCTATGTCATTTCTTACTGAATAGGATATGTTTTATTGATTGAAATAAATGGTATTACTTAGTACAGGAACCAACTAATTTACATAGTAGTAGAATTGAAAAACTTATCATTTAAAGAATATATTAAAGAATTAAATGGGTATTTTTTGTCTCAGTTAAGTCTAGGTTAAACTGAATCATAGTACAATTAGGTGGTGTAACATAAAGAATGAAGTATTGGCAATATTTGGTAGCGATTGTTTTGCTGTAATGCACTAAAATGTATGCCACATTGTTACTTTCTCATAGATTTGCTGAGAATTGGATCAAATAACTTGTCAAGAAGCTCCCCTATCCACCAAATTGAGAAGGTTTTCATTGATCTCAAGAATTGAGGGTCACATACGGATTTCTCGTTTATCAAAGAAAAAATACTTGTCAAGAAGGTCCATTTTGAATATGTCAAATATTACAAGAAAATTGTTGTTTAGTTTTGACTACAGTTGAGTTAAATTATAAGAAAATTTTATGTTTAGTGATTACTTAGTCCGTTCTAACTAATCCAATTAGGAAAATGATTTAAAAGGATATATTTAGAAACTATCCTCTTCTTGAATAGTTATCGATATGATTCCTACAATTTAAGGAACATTATCAAGTTCACGATTTCTATCACCTTATGAATAACCTCTCCTATGAAATCTTTTTTTATTGATATTGATGTTAATTACTTGAAATTTGATTATAAATTGATGAAAACACCAGTCAATCGATCCTCCATTTTAGGTTGATGTAACTATTCAGTTTGTTTACGTTTTTTATCTCTTTGTGTTAATTTTCCATTGTAATGTTGAATTCAATGTTTATATCTCTTGAATTTTCAAATCTATTTGATTTATTAGTTGATCCATTTCCATGTTTGGGGTCATAGGCTTTTCTTACTCTCCCTTATATACAATTCAATATTCAAGTACATGATTCAAAAGTAATGTAAGAGTTAATCTGTAATGTTATACTTGTCATAGTTGTAGTTAATAAAATAGTCACAGTACCTTGGACTTTGAGTATTACCGTTCTTTCATGAAAGACTCAAGCGATCAAGAACATTATAATCCTTTTATTTTATAGTTTAAGATCAACAAGTAATATTTGTGCAAGATTATATAGATCATCAAGAATTTTTCCCTAGGTTAATTAAACCTCTAGATGTTTTTTATATGGAAGAGGAAAATATTGTGCAGTGTAATTCATCACTGCAGTGATGATACCATCTTGTTTCTCTTTGTAAATTTGTATGCTCCTATGAAAGAGTGTAATTATTGGGGAAGAATTTGTATAGATGGAATTGTAGTTGATACAAACTTAATTTTCAAGATTCTCCAAATGACGGTGAACCTAATATTGAGTGAAGCAATGACATTTAAATTAAAGTGTTTCCAAGTGAGATAGGTAGTACTTCTAAATTAAAGTTAGTGCAAGTGTTATTTAATAAATACTACTGATTTTGTTATCTTTTAAATAGAAATTTTTTACAAAAATATTTTTTTGCTTCAGTTTTACTAATCTTATAGAAGACGCATTTTAGTAAGCTATGAATTTTTCATGTTTTTACTGGTTCATTATTGGATATATGAGTAAATTTGTGTGCTCACTTTTACTTGTATTAAGTTGATTTCAAATCATGGATTGTGTTGTTACAATATTATTATCACTGGAGAATTTTTTTGTTGGTGCACCAGTATCTCTCATTTTTAGAACTAGCTTCATCGCAATTTTTTATTTGTGCACAATATGTTATTTGTGTTTTTGACAGCTTGAGATGATGATTTTTCCTCTTGTCAAACGTATGACATTCTGATATGTTAGGCATTATCTAAACCTAATGCACCTAAATAATTACTTCACTTTAGAAAAGGAACTACGATAAGTAGAAGTTGCAATAGATTCTGATGTGCAACATTAAATTGAACATCTGATGGATGATCAAAATAACATTGTAGCCTAATATTATCTCGAACAGTTCATAGAAAATCCGCATGATATTTCCCGGAAATAAATGGTCAATCCAATGAGTTGAGTAGTTTCATTTGTAGCACTGAAGCTCAACATAGAGATGAATTCGGTAACACCACTTTTGTTTGTGTTATTTTCATGTCTTAGTTGTATTAAAATTTAAGTTAATCTAATGGTTTATGTAGTTTTATGGTCTAGTGTGTGGATTTCTTATTGATTTTGATCAATAATCTTTGCTTCCTTTTCCTTTGTGACTGTGTATTGATGTTTAAAGAGAAAGAGAATAATTATGAATACCTTTTAACCTATACAGTTCTAGGCTTCTCCTATGATTAGGCTAACCTCAATCAGCAAACTAACCACTACACTACTTAACGAAATAGTAGACAACACTAGAAAATAGTTTTATTTGAATCAATGTACATGAGCTGTGTTATAGTGTTGAACACATGAACTAAGCATCCATATGGATGAGTTCTCTTCCTTTAGCATTCAACGAGTTGTGTGTTGTAAAATTTGCTATGTCAGTATTACTTGCAAATTTCTCCTATCACAATAATCAGTATACAGTGAATTATTAGATTGATTTGCGTGTTAAAATGATCCAAAGTGATTTTGATAGAACTACATCACGAACCTGATAATCAATAGTCTTTAATGCACAATACAACTACCATTGCCTTCTAAGATCGAATATTTATAAGATTTTTTCTTTGAAGTATTTGTTGTCCCAATTTGACATTTAACGCATCAATAATATTAACTAAATAATTTTAAACTTCAATTGTAGTACTTTTTGCATCTATATTCTTTAATATTGACAACCTTTTTCCTAAGATGAAAATAACTTGATTGTAAGACTATATAAAAGAATAATATTTTTTATTACCAGATTACGTCTGCTGGTAATTGTTAGATTAGTCATACTACTTGTCATGTTTTAGTATATTAAATTTCGTCTTTTCCCACCTTTTGACATTTTTTCAAGTCATATAATCTGAAGCTCAAAAATTTGGCATGTAAGATTTTATTCTGAAGAAAAGATCGCAAATAATTTGAAGACATTATTAAATAAGATTGGTTGTATTATTACAAGTAGATTATTTTTAAAGTTGTGACATTAGTATTATGGATTAGTACATCTTTTTGTTTTTCTAGGTTTAATGAGAGATTTTGTTTTATGAATTAATAATATATGTTTTTAGCACTTGTCGAACTTTGTTGTTATCAAGTGACACTCTAGCAGTGCAAAGTAGTTATATATTGCTATTATTAATGCAGTTGAATAATTTTTTATAAATATTATGAATATTACCATCAATTTAATTTAATTTATTCTCACTAGAAGGGAAGCTAAAGGGGGACATTAAAAAGTTTTTAGAAAGGATATTATAGTCTATAGAAAACTGCACATCAAATTATTGCCATTAAAGATGTTGATTAATACTGGAAATTAAATTGAATTTATTTACCATTAAATGGACCTCAAAAGAAAATAAATTTGTTCTTGTAACAGATATTGTAGCCATTGTTTGCTACAAAATATTGTTGGTAAAATTACTAACTATTAGCGACACTTTATTTGAATTTATCGGCTTGAAAAATGGACAGTAAATGACCATAATTAGCGAATCGGAATTAGATTTAATGGAGAAAATAATTACCTTAAATAATTGCCATTAATACTAATGACTTTTAGCGGTAATTGGCAATTCCGTTTACTAGCATTTCCTAAATGGGTAGAAAAGCCTTTACCAATTCTAACATTGCCAGCTAAAAACCGCTGGTAAAGGTTAAATTGGTTATTTTTATTGCCACTAAAGTCATTTCTGTTGCCGCTAAAACTCCTTTTTGTAGTAGTGGACCGTTGTCCCAGTTAATTATTTTGAAGGACTTTTGATTTTTTTTTTCAAATCTATGAGGACAAGATTTTTCCTCTTTCCTCAATCCTTAAAATGAAGTAGACCCTCATATATTATGACACAAATTTCTGTAAAATTTTACGAAACTCCCAAGGATGTATCCAACTTTGAAAAACTATAGAGTTCCAACACTTAATCTGAAGTTTATGATTGTTCAATAAATTGTTATATAAAATTAAGTATGAAAACTATAATTGGAGTGCTGTATTTTTCATGATCACATGCCTAAGAGAAATACCTAAAACTTTCATTATTTAAAATAAAACTAAAATTAAAATATATTTTACATATATAAATTTAATTGGTGTGGTTTTATATTTCTATATTCATTTTTGTACATTTTAAAATGAAGTAAATAATTTTGTGTAGGTATAACTTGTCACGCGCCATTCTACAACACCCTTAACTGACACTCGATCTCTTATTTAAAATATCTAGCCATTAAAACATAATTAAAAGGAAACAATAAGTATGTACAAGTCCATATACAATAATGACAAAAGTATTATTTTTTGACAGGCGAGATCATAATTAAAGTAAGAATAGTGTAATTAAAGGGACATGAAGATAATATCCATTGGTAAAAGTTGCATTTCAACACATCCAGAGACATATAGACATACTAAGCTGACAAGGTACGCTACTTAAAGAACAAATAATCCAAAATTATTTCAACAAAGCCCTTAGGAATACTTTGCATCAATTAGTCAGAACCAACTCTCGCGCCGGTTCACCAAAAATTTGTAAGTGAGTATCATTAGAGAACTGGTTATGTACATTAGTAATTCAAGGATTGTAATTGGTAATATTCAACATGTTGTGACTGTTGATGTATAATATTCATGCATGTGTTGGCATATAGTACTATGTTGTAGTGTCATGAATGGAATATAGACCCCAGACAATACTGGCGTCGTTGACCTCTCAGAGGTCCCATACAAGCCTACAGACATCAATCTTACTTCATCTAGGTTAATTTAGGCAGAATATTTGAAACTTTTTGTTTCTTAACATGCTTACTAAACATTATACTAGATACATAATTGTTCACCATCAACCTTCTAACATTAAGATCATTAAATGAAAGAAATAGTTATTATAACGATAAAGATGTACTTGCAAAAATGGGACCAACAAAATGTATGACCCAAAACGGGAAAGAAATGCTAGTGGAATATACTTTACTAGCTCAATCCTACATATAAGCTAGAATATAAATGGTCAAGCATCCTCTAAAGCATTAGGGCCTACCAAGTCCAGATGAATGCTCGACGTCCGGCTAACTAGAGTCTTAACCTATATGCTCTAACGTCCACTTGTGCTTGCACCTAAAAATATAGACTTATATAGAATTAGTAAACGCTTGTACTAAGTATGGATAAATTCAAACACACACCAAGGACATGCATGTGAATAGATATCTCTTTCCTAAAAACCTAATTATGAAAAGTCAAGTCAGTGGACTTGCCAAATTGAGATTAGGAAAGTCATGCCATGAGAGTAACATGCATCATCATAATTATCATATTGAACACAACGCATAACATCGTACACATAGAACATATCATATAGCATATAGCACATAGCATCTTTTATAACACCCATTCATATGCCATATACCTTAGAATCATAGACTTGTCATTACGACTTTCAAAAATGAGGGCTCAACATATGGGACCTCAACTAGGGAGTCTTCATTAGCAAACACAGAGTCTGCTTTGTTCATTCATATATTCTTCATTTCATTTCGTTCATAGGCTAGTGTGAATACCAGCTATACCTAGGATGTAGTTTAAGACTTTCATAGGGTTTGCTGTGCAATGATCAAGAATAACCTAGTGTCATTACTTGAGTCTAGATCACCTCTTGATTATCCTATCCTAACACCTTTGTTATAATTCATTTCATTATGTGCAACATTTGAGGATGGCCTCATTTATTCTTTGGGAGTTATATCATTAACCCACACAAACGATGTGAGCATCATGAAATCTAGTGTCATGAAACCCCACATCGAAAAGTGGTTTAATCACCAGCCAAAGTTACCCAAAACATGTTAGTGTACATGAGAATTGAACCCCGCCCGATCCCTATATTGGAAGTATAGGTTGAAGACTAGGAGATATAAGGAGACCCATACCCGGCATGCCGGATAGTCTCATCTCATGAGAGTTACATGAACCTCCGTTCATCCCAAAAGAAGGTATCACTGTTCATGCCTAGTATATAGGTGCTCAGTATAAAGTTCCATTACATTCAATGCATGCATCGGGGAAGCTGACTTCTAGTATGAGGACATCATAGCTCAATAGATAATTTCTCATCTCATCATTACTATTAATTTTGTTAATCTCAATACTTTTATTAGAGTGTTCATAGAGACTGGTCTCTTCATTAACTTTACACTTTTATAGGGGAGTACGTTTTGGTAACATTTACTTAGACTTATTTGAGATTGCTCTAATCTTTTACATTAGCCTCATATCATGTTGTCACCTCATTCATTATCATTAGCACATTTGCTCTTCATAGTTACTCACCCCTTTTTATGTGAATGTTCGTTTTATCATATGCCAATGTACTTGGCCATTTGATGTGTTTCACACTCTTAACCCTTCTAGAGATTCATCATTTCATTGTTCATTTCATTATTTCATTGTTTATTCATCATATGCCAATGAACTTGGACATGTAGTGTATTTTACTCTCGTACTTAGCCTTTCTAGGGTTTCATCAGTTCATTATATAAATCTTAGGTTCACTAACTTTTAAAGGTATGCTAGACTTTTTGGTCTATACATACAAACCATGGTGCTTTATTTATAGTTTGTCTAAATAATTCATATTTACCAAAGATTATGTGGTACAAGACTTATGCATCTTGTATACATGCAAATATATTGATTTGAATCTTTAGAAGCACCATTCATTAAATATATACTTACGTATGACTTATGTGTCAATATGGAATTGGGCAAGGGAAACTGATTTCGAATCTCTTGGACAACACTAAATCTTATTTTAAACTTGATAATCGCATTTTTAAGATTTTGGGGACCCTAGTTAGATCCCCATCAACCCCATAATATATCCTTTATTTTTTCCCCTCTCCTTTTTCGTTTAAGTCAAGAAGGTTGTGGGTTCAATCCCCCACAATCTCATTATTTTTTTTAATTTTATCTGTTAACTTTCTAACCTATCCAACACGTTGTGGGTTCAATCCCCACTTTCCACATTTGTTTTCTCCTTTATTTTTCTCCTTACTCTCTCATCCATTCAAGAGATTGTGGATTTAATCCTCACTCACCACATAAATTTTTCTCACGAATTTTTTATTAAAAATATCATTTATTGAGGTCATGGTTTAAATCCCCAAGGACCTCAAATTTTTTAAAAAAATTAAACGAAACTCATGTTTTAATAGTTGGCCGGGACTACAATTTCCAGCAGGCTGGAAATTTATTCTATTCCAATCCATTTTTGTCTTTATCTTTTATTGATATTTTTTTTTGACGCTTTCATGTAATGATGTCTTGGGTTAAATCCTTAGTCATCTCACTTATTTTACATTGATTTTTCATTGCATTTTGTACCATTTTGTTTGGCCGAACCCAACCTACCAAATCCTTGAAATTTGTTCACTATTTTCAGCTTCTTTTTATCATCATTCATACATTAATTCTTAAGGCATTTCGTGGATATTTTGGTGCATCTTTAAGTGTAATGTTTTTACAATTATATTCTGCCAAGAATTACCATTTAATCTGGAAATATTACAAAACTTTTAGACCTCATGATTTACACAAACATTCGCACATAAAATTCACCCATAAAAACATTTTCACATACTTTCGATTGCCATAACTTAACATGCTTACAATTCCAAACATATAATCAAGAACACATTATCAAGAAAATCAAACATCATACTTAAAGTACCAGAAAAAATAACAAAAACATTATCTCAAACTTATTTCACATTAATATCAAAGTGATACTAGGGACATGGAGTTCGACAAGAACTGGAACAACCCTTGTTTTCGAGTAGATTCATCTGAGCCTTAAGGGTGTCTTGGGAAAGGGACTAGGATTAAGAAAAACAATACCTTTAATGATGTTGAAACCTCGACTTTCTTCCCTAAATATTCTCCAAAAATCACGTCCAAATACCCTGAAAGTTAACACCAATTGGACTGACAAACTTCTCTTTGCCTACGAGATTGATTTCATTTGTTTTCTTATATTTTCGTTGTTAGTTCTTCAAGTGTGCAGAACATTTGTTTACCTACTGTTTATTTTTTGAATTTTTTTGGCAAAAATAATCATGAGTATAGTGATAGAGACTTGAGAGACAGAGATGAGCGAGGGAGAGAAGAGTTTTCTTAGGATTAGAAGTCTAGTTTTGGATTTAGTCAAATAAGGTTTCTATTTAATTATTAAAAATCTGATTTCCTTTTATTTTAAATCATATAATAAAAAATAAATATAAATTAATTACATTAATTTACGAACTAAAATAAAAATAATTCTATTCATTGCATCCACCTAGGGTAAAACCCGGGTTGAGCAACACTTCACTTCAAGAGTCAATTTTTCAGTCTTCTATCCACAAAATGACCCTCCACCTTATTAATTAAATAATAAGTTATATATTCAGGGTAATTATGATATTAACCTTAGTCTAAAAAAGACCATTTTGCCCCTAGAACGTCCAAACCTAAGATTTGCCTTTTCTAAGTCCGGTAAAGACTCCTTCAACTAAATATTTGTATTCGAGAGCCCTACATGGTTGGACCCAACCTTTTCTAAATAAACTATCTCCACAAGTTAGTTGGCTTGGCTTTCACAATGGTTCAGAGGTCTGGTTCTACGCGCATCAATCCGTATGAACCCGGTAATAATCGTAGGCATTCTAGACACATTAAGCATTACTTAGAATATTCATTTTTTAGGGTTGTTATATTATCCCCTCCTTAGGAACAATTGTCCTCAAATTACACTACTCTTTACTAATAATAAGTAAGTCATCTATTGAATGTATTCCTATATAGGTAATTCAATACTCCCTACTCCACATTGGTGAATATCTGATTCACATATTAACATAATGGTGCACATCCTTGAAACCTACTAGTAGCTTCACATTAATGGACTAAGGAACTCTTTCCTACACTTGTCTCATAAAAGAATACAACATAAGTAAACATGTAAGTCATAAAAATCAGCAATTAATATGATGACTCAAACATATTAACCTCATATTAGTGCATACAAACCATACACAGTCAAATGCATGAAACACTAATTAAGGGTACGCATCCGAGACTTCACCAGAGGTGCCTTCCCCTGCACCCCTAGACTTGAGTGCCATGAATTGTTGCCTCCTTGGAGCCTCTTCACTTGGAAAATTTGGTTGAACTTTCTCCTTCCCTTGTTCTTGACTTCTTCTATTCAGACATTCCTTCATCATGTGACCCAGTTGGCCACAACTGTAACAAGAGTTAGACTCCATCATACATTCTCCCCCGTACAGTATGCCACACTTCCTACAATGTGGCCTCTCATGGGCTGTAAAGTGTTAGGAGCCTCAGGGAGTAATCCCTGACTTACATCGAGCCCGTCTTAAGGTTGATAAATTCCTCAACATTAGACTCCTTCATTTATCTAGGAAAGAACTGCCATAGAAAAGCCATCTTGAAAAGATCCCAAGTAATAGGACCCCCTCCTAAGTCTCTGCTATCCTGCCACACCTTATACCAGGATTGAGCTACATCATTTAGCTAGTGGGATACAAACTAATACTTCTCCATATCAATCAAACCTAGTAGCTTGAGCTTGTAAAGTTCTAGCTTGGGCCATCTATACCAAAATTGTCCTTAATTCTGGGTTAACAGGCATCTCTATTCCAGCAGCTGGAGCATGGGGTGGAACCTGATTATTCCCAACAGTTGCACTGCCTCTCCTCTGAGTAATATTTCTCCTAGAGTTGATTCTCGATTAAACAACGAGGATTTATGTTAGACACACTCATACTATCAAGAAACTCAAACATTAGAAAAGGCACGATAATATCAGAAGAAAGGAAATTTTTCTAGGCATCATGCAGTCTCTAATCCAGGATAGTCACTACCATGACTTAGAAACTACTTGATGCGAACTTATTATCTTCAGAATTTAACTAAGATCTATGATACAATCTTTGTCACAACTTGAATCTAGACCCTAGATGACACCGGCGTCGTTGACCTCTCATAGGTCACAAATAAACCTACATACGTCATTCTCACTTTATATAGTTTAATTTTAGTAGAAAATTTGAAACTTTTTGTTTTTAACATTCTTACTAAATATCATACTACATACGTATTTGTTCACCATCAACCATATAACATTAAGATCATCAAATGAAAGAAACAGTTTATTATAACGATAAAGATATACTTGCCTAAATGGAACCAATACAATGTATGAACAAAAATAGGAAAAAAACGCTAGTGGAACATGCTCCACTAGCTCAATCCTACAACTAAGCTAGAATATAAATGGAAAATCATCCATGAAAACATGAGGGCCTACAAAGTCTTGATAAATGCTCGGCGTCCAAATAACAACAGTGTTAACCTGTAAGCTCTAACGTCCACCTGTGCCTGCATCTAAAATTATAGAGTTGTATGGAATTAATACACAGTTGTACTACGTATGGGTATATGCAAACACACACAAAGGACATGAATGAGAAAGGATAGCTCTTTCCTAACAACATGATTATGGAAAGCCAAGTCAGTAGACTTGCCAAATTGAGATTAGGAAAGTGAGTGAACTTTAAAAATTTGGATTAGGAAAGTCATGCCATGAGAGTATTATGCATCATCATACTTATCCTATTGCACACAACACATAACATCTTACACATCGCACATATCATATAACATATGACACATAACATCTTTTATAACACTCATTCGTATGCCATGATACAATGGAATCATGGACTTGACATTAAGACTTTCTAAAATTAGGACTCAACATATGGACCTCAACTACGGAGTCTTCATTAGCTAGCACATAGTCTGCTTCATTTATTCATACGTACTACATTTCATTTTTTTAAAGCCTAGTGTGAATACCGGCTATACCTAGGATGTTGTTTAAGTCATTCATCGGGTTTGTTGTGCAATGATAAATAATAACCTAGTGTCATTACTTGAGTCTAGCTCACCTCTAGATTATCCTATCCTAACACCTTTAGTACCGTTCATTTCATTCGGTGCATCATTTGAGATTGGCCTCATTTATTCTTTTGATACTTTAACTTTAACTGACACAGATGATGTGAGCATCATGAAATATCGTGTCATGAAACCCGACACACAAAAGAGGTCGAATCACCGGTCAAATTGACCCAAAATATGCTAGCGTACATGGGAATTTAACCCCGCGAGGTCCCCATATTGGCAGTATAGGTTTGAAGACTCGGAGATATAAAGAGACCTATACCCGGTATGCTGGACTTTCTCATCTCATGAGAGTTACGTGAACCTCCGTCCATTCTAAAAGAAGGCATTACCGCTCAAAGCTAGTCTATCGGTGCTCAGTACAAAGTTACATTACATTTAACGCATACATAATGGAAGTTGACTTATAGTTTTAGGACATCATAGCTTAATAGATGATTTATAATATTATCATTAGTAATAGGTGTGTTAATCTCAATACTTTTATTAGAGTGTTCATAGAGACTGATATCTTCATTAACTTTACACTCTCGTAGGTGAGTACGTTTTCGTAACATTTACTTAGGCTCATTTGAGATCGCTCTCATCTTTTACATTTTCCTCATATCATGTTTTCACCACATTCATTATCATTAGCACATTTTCTCTTCATAGTTACTCACCCCTTTCAATGTGAATGTTCATTTCATCGTACGCCAATGCACTTGGCCATTTGGTGTGTTTCACACTCTTACTAAACCCTTCTAGGATTTCATCATTTCATTGTTCATTTCATCATATGCCAATGCACTTGGCCATTTAGTGTATTTTACACTGGTACTTATCCCTTCTAGGGTTTCACCATTTCATTACATACATATTTTTTTCACTTACTTTTAAAACATATGCTAGACTTCTAAGTCTATACATACAAGTCATGGGGCTTCATTCATAGTTTATCTAAGTGATTCATATTTACGCAAGATTATGTGGCACACGACATGCATTTTGTAAACATGCCAACATATTGGTTTGGATCTTTAGAGGCAGCATTCATTAAATATTTACTTACGTATGACTTATGTGTCAATACAAAATAGGTCAAGGAAATCCGATTTGGAATCCCATGGACAACACTCAATCTTATTAAACTTGAGAATCACTTTTTCCAGATTTGGGGGACCCTAGTTCGATCCCCATCAACCCCACAGTATTTCCTTTATTTTTCTCTTCTCCATTTCTATTTAAGTCAAGGAGGTTGTGGGTTTAATCCCCAACATTTTGAATCCCTTGGACAACACTCAATCTTATTATACTTGATAATTGCTTTTTTCATATATGGGGGATCCTAGTTCGATCCCCGTCAACCCCATAGTATTTCCTTTCTTTTTTTCCTCTTCTTTTTCATTTAAGTCAAGGAGGTTGTGGGTTTAATCCCCCACAAGCTCATTATTTTTCTTTTGTTTTGTATCTTAACTTTCTCATCTATCCAACAAGGTGTGGGTTTAATCCCCACTATCCATATTTATTTTCTCCTTTGTTTTTGTCCTAACTCTCTCATCCATTAAAGAGGTTGTGGGTTCAATCCACACTCACCACATCTATTTTTCTCACGAACTTTTTTATAAAATTTTCATTTTGTGAGGTGATGGTTTCAATACCCAATTACCACACATTTAAAAAAAATTAAACGAAGCTCATTATTTTAAAAGTTGGCCGAGACTACAATTTCCAGCAGGCTGGAAATTGTGTTTCTTCCAATACATTTTGTCTTATTGTTTTGTTCATTTTTGCTTTAGCTTCACTTTAATGATGTTTTGGGTTAAATACTTAGTCATGTCACTTATTTTATATTCATTTTTATTGAATTTTTTACCACATTGTTTGTCCGAACTCAATCTACCAAATGCTGGAAATTTGTTCACTATTTTCAGCTTCTTTTTATCATCAATTATACGTTAATTCTTAAGGTATTTCGTGGATCTTTTGGTGCATATTAAAGTGTAATCTTTTTATGATTATATTCAGTAAAGAATCATCATTTCATCCAGAAACCTTACAACACTTTTACACTGCATGATTTACACAAACATTCACACATAAAATTCAACCAAATCATTTTCATGTACTTTCGGTTGACATAAGTTAAATGCTTACAATTTCAAACATATAATCAAGAACACATTATCACGAAAATCAAACTTCATTCTTAAACATCAAGTAAAAATACATAAAAACATGATGTCTAACGTTTTTCACATTGAGATCAAAGGGATACAAGGGACAAGGAGTTCGACAACAATGGAACAACCATAGTTTTCGAGTAGATTCATCTTAGCCTTTAGGGTCTCTTGGGAAAGGGACCTAGAGTGAGAAAAACAATAACTTTTATAAAATTCAAACCTTGAATTTATTCAAAAATTCTTCTCCAAAAATAGTATACAAATCCCCTCAAAGTTAATACCAACTTGACGGACAAACTTCCCTTTGCCTATGTGATTGATTTCGTTTGTTTTTTTATTTTTCGCTGTGGGTTATTCAAGTGTGAAGAACTTTGGTTTACCTGCTATTTTTTTGAATATATTTGGCAGAGAGAATCGTGAGTGAGAGTTAGAGAGTCGTGAGAGAGAGGGAGAGATGAGCGTGGGAGAGAAGAGTTTTCTTAGGATTAGGAGTCTAGTTTTGGATTTAGCTAAATAAGGTTTTAATTAATTATTAAAATTGTTATCTACTTTTATTTTAAATAAGATAATAAATAAAAAATATAAATTAATTACATTAATTTACCAACATAAAATAAAAATAACTTAATTAACTGATTCAACCTAGGTTCGAACCCGGGTGGAGCATGACTTCACTTCAAGAGCCAATTTTCGGTCCTCTCTCACAAAAATGCCCCTCCACCTTATTAATTAAATAACTAATTATATATTTAGGGTAATTATGATACTACCCTTAGTGTGTAAAAAGATGATTTTACCCCTAGACCCTCCAAACCTAAGATTTTCCCTTTTTAAGTCTGGTAAAGACTTCTTCTAGTAAATCTTCGCATTCGAGAGCCCAACACGGTTGGGACCAACCTTTTCTTGACCAAATAACTCTAAAAATTAGTTGGTTTGTCTGTAGAAAGGGTTCAGAGGTTTTTTTCTGCGCGCATCAATTTGTGTGAACCCGGTCTAATCGTAGGCATTATAGACACATGAAGTATTACTTAGAATATTCATTTTTTTAGGGTTGTTACATGTAGTTTCTTATTTACATTCATGTTTTTGAATTGACTGTATGATTCTTCGTGACACTATTTTTTTTTGCTAATACTGCACTTGTTCTTTTCTTTTCTATTGGAAGATAAATTCAGGCATCTACTTTGAGATCTCAGTTAAGACACACAGTTAATTTTTTGAATCTAAGAATGAGCTAATCTTCAGGGTTACCAAGGATTCATCCTTGTTTCTTTGTCCATCTTTCCAGACACATACACTTTAGCACAATAGTTTTATTCTTTGTAGTTTTAAGGGTAGCACCTTCTTTAATGAATTTTGGGGCTTTTAGTACAATGAATTTCAAATTCTAAGGGGTTTAATTTCCAAAAATGATTTTTACAAGAGAATGAGTTTATGGAAACTCGATCCTTCTAATATTTTCAAATCATTAGTCGTTTTACTTTGTTATTTTCCTTCTTAAAATTGTTTGATGAGTTATGTTGGGTTAGTAATTGGCTCTCACATCAGAGGTTTACTATGGATGTCACTATCAATGGTATGGATTGTGTTACTCTATGAATTGAGACCCTTCTCCAAGTAGAACCATTGGTTTCATATGGTAAACCACACCAACATTGAATCTCATGCTATAACTAAGTCACGAAAGATTTTCCAACTTGTGATTTTCACCAGCACTTAACCCACAAGACCTATATAACAATATTATTATACGAATTATACCCAGAACAACATAATACATTGTTACAAGATTGAGAGGAGTGATAATAACTTCAAAATTTACATATGGCTGCAATTTAATTTTGGAATGCATATGATATTTTTCAAGATATTAATTGACATCTATTCTAAATAATTTATAAACCATTTCTAGGGAATAAAACCTATCCAATATATTTGCCCCAGAATTACCTATGTGAACTTAATAAAAAGAAATCTTGATAATTGGGATAAAAGGTATGTGGATAATATAGACTTGTGCTCATTCTATGATAGAAGTAAGGAGCTAGGATCCTTCTCTCTCCTTCATAATTTAGTGATATTAGTTTGTTATTGAATATAATCTTAACATTATACGCAGATTATTGGAATGCCAGGAGGCTACCTGCTTGACCATAAACACGGGATCTATAATCATTATTGACCCCAACCTATCCCTGAGCTAAAATAATATAATCTTTCTTTAGCAAATAGTACTTGAAAAGTACTGAAGATGTAGTGCAGAGTATGCATTAGTACTTGAAATGCACTGAAGATGCATGTTAAAATATATCTTAACATACAAATACCTGAAAAATCATAGTGAGCAATGATATTATCTTAACACGATAAAATATTCTAAGATATGTTTAATATGAACAAAACTGAATGTGATGACCAAGTACATAACATACTAAACTGAATTGTGAAATATAACTCAACCTTGTCAATCCACTAGAGTGTGACTGTGGGAGATACTAATAATCGACATAAAACCATATGAGCTAAATGTGAAGTTCGATCTAAACGCTCCATAAAGGTTACCCACTATAACTTGCCAAGGGTATAAAGTCATGGGTGACTTGATCAATATATGACCCATAAAGGGTAACAAATATTTCAATGTTTTGACATGGTAACTGAAAAATCAATACTTAATTATGTAACATCCCAGAAACTAGTGAACAAAAGTAGAGATTTCTAGAGTCTTGCATGATAGTTTTCATGTTTTGTGTGACGGTTTTAAATTTTAAAAATTATTCCTTTATATAGAATAGACATTTTAGGGTTAGGGCTTCAAGGTACAACCCACCAAGTACCACCAAGGGGTCCTTGCGTTTGACAATCAATATATCCCAAAAACTGCATATTTGCAGCCAACCACAATTGTCATCTACTGGACATGGATGGAACCAAACATCGTGGATTCGGGTATTAGGTCAAGGCCTTCCAATTCCTACAAAATTGCTCAAGTAATCCACCTAGGAAAGACCAGTATGGTTTGTTAACTCACCCATAGTGCGTGGGTGGAGGTCTCGTGGGTCGGGTAGATTTTAAGAATAGTAATTCAGGTTAGGGACTCAGGGATTCATTGATAATTAGTTAATGGTTAAGGGAGATCGGTTAGTGAGTTATTAAACTAAATTTATATTCTTAATCAACATCTAAAGTATGTTCTTAACTCAATCTTCAAAGAACCCGAATTCCCTCCAATAAATTCACTCTCTAGAAGAAGAAGAAGAAGAAGAAGAAGAAGAATGGAAGGTTTTCATCAATTTAGGTATGGTAGCATATTCATATACTAATTCTTCCACCCAAATAGCCCCATAGTCTTTCCCCTAATTCTGAAGTAAAAATCCAGTTGTAGCAAGGGTTTCTTCCTACATTGTTTGTAGTGTTTATGTATGAATCCAATCTAATGGAAAATACCTAATAATGATTATATATAAATTGAATTATTATATTACTATTATGATACTTTTTGGGTGTATGGAATTAGAGGTTAAATTTAAGGTTGAAAGGTGATCTTCTTAAATCAATGTCATGTGTACTAATTGTTAAAGATTAGGATCACATAATTATTAATTGAATTAGATCTTATTGAATATGAATTTTCATGACTTGCAAAGATGAAATTGAAACTTTACAATCAATTGTTACTAGAATCACCTAGTAATGAAGAATCTAATTAAACTACCTTTAAATCTAGTTATAAATGCGGCTGCAAAAAGTAAAACTTTAATTGAAGGCTTGTAGTCATGAATGTTAATCACTAAAGTTTTGAGAGTAAAGACAATGTGATGAAGTAGATGGGTTAAGGACTTGAGAGTAAAGTCTAAATAAGAATAGAAGATTTATGGATAGAGCTATGGTGGAAAATAATTACCTACCTAATCAGTGATGTACCCTTCAAAGCATATTTAAATCTACCATTCAAAGCATATATTTTGCGACTAGATTTACGTATTTGAACATTTAGTTTTGTATCAAATTTTAGTCTGAATATTCATCAGGGTAATTTTAAGTTACAACTTTTAGTATACATCGACATGTTTCCCTTTGCTTTGAAGAATTAAAAGTTTCTCAATTTCCATAAATTGGAAGTTGGTATTTCAGATTCTTCAATTTGGACCGTTGTAATGACGAAATTGTCTTACTTAGTTTATAGAAACTCAGTTTCGTAACGGTTTTTATATTTTTACTATGCCTAGATAAAACTCCAATTCTTGAGGCTTGATTATGTGATTATGAATGATTTAGTTTACGGTTATTTCTAATTGTCAGTTTAAATTTTTTTTAGGAGTGATTCCAATCATTAATATTTGTTTAATTTAATAAATAGTATTTGAAAATATTGTTCTACCTTCATAATTTTGGCTTTCTCGAGAGAGAGATTCTAAAATAAATATTATTTATTCATGGTCTTTGGGTATGGGGTTTCCATTGATTCAACTCGAGATAGTGATCCTAAACCTTTTCCACACATTAAGATAGAGAGAGTCAATGTACTAAAGCTTTGACTGTTCTTATTTATATGTTTGTCGATGTTAAAGAGAAATCGACTTGATTCAGGGTAAATTGATCTAGAGAACGTTTATCACCTCTTAAGTCTAGTTTATTCCCTAATTTACAACTATTTTCAATAACCAATCTATCTATAATAACCCATAATCGGATCACATACCAAGAATCCATCTCATTATTGTTATTTTCATATTGTTTTGTTTTTGTTGTAATTTATTATTAAAACCAAATTACGCTTTGTTTGACTTTTTTTTCACCCATTGATTTAAAAAATGTCTTTGTCCAATACTGTCTATTCCTATTGTTTAATTGAGCATGTTCAGACTTTTCTCTTGAATCTAAAACACCTACCACTCCCTCTGGGATTCGATCTGAACTCACTTAGTTATGTTATATAATGACTAATGAGCGCTGACTCTCAAAACATGATTGAGTGTCTTTAATAGAGTTATTCAATAAAATCAGTGCCGCTCCTGGGGAGTGGTTCTTGTTAAGATTCTTTATTTAAGTTGATGTTTTTTTGTTCGTAGTTATAGTTTAACTACTTATGTTTAGTTTAGGTTTGCTTGTTTATATTTTGAAAAAGTGAGTATGTGTGTGAATGAAATCAATGGTATCCAAGTGGTTCACCAAGATGACATCAACAACCTCAATGATGTCAATGAGCCGAATACTAATAACCCTCATCTTATGGGTAGAATTGGTGCCACATACTTGCCGTCTGTTTATTGAAACGTCGTGTCCTATATTACTAGCACTGTGCTACAACTCTTGCAATTGAAGGGGCCACTCACTTGCCATCAGTTTAAGGTAACGTTGTGCCCTACATTACTAGCACTGTGCTACAACTCTTTCAATTGAAGGGGCCATTTGGTAAGATTGTTCATGAGGATCCCCTTGGGAATATTAGAAACTATTTGATGTTTGCGGGCCATTCTCATTGAAGAATATATCCCAAGAGCCCGTCCGGTTTAGATTGCTTCCATTTTTTTTAAGGAAGAGGCAAGTAGGTTGTTGGATGAATTGCCACAAAACTCAATAGCTTCATGGGAAGAACTTTTCATTGCAATTCCACTGCAATTATTCCCTACATTGAAAATGATGACTCCTTGGGAAATCATCAAAAGCTTCAAACGTATGGAGGGTGAGCAAATTCATGAGAGTTTGCTACGATTCAAGAATTTGGTGTTGCAATTGCAACTCAAGGTATGCCTAAAAACCTTTGGTTGTAATATGTTTATGGACGCCTTGATTTCGGTAACAAAGGTATAGCTAACAAAAATTATGTGGGAGGTTTGATGCAACAACCTTTCGATATAGTTGCCCTACTTTTTGATTGCATGACATCTATTAGTCAGACCTGGCACACCTATGAAAATTAGTTCTCCTCTCTTATGTGTAAATTGACGAACGAATCGCTTGTGAAGGACATAGAGAGGGATTAGATCATGTCAAAAATCATGACCCAACTTTAGATTTTGTGCAAAAAATTTAATGCGAGTTTTTGCTAGAAGTATCAATGTTGTGGAAGTTGGGTGTGTAAACCCTGATGAGTCCAAGTTTCAAGCGTTGTATAATGAGGAGGTGAATTTCCTAGGGAACCAAGAAAGTTCTTATCATGCAAACTAGCCAAGGTAGGGTAGTAACCAATGTGGAATACGTAGAAATGATGGAGATACCGTGATAGAGAGTGGAGGGATCGGTAACCCCACTTAGAATGAAAAAGATGGGGAGAAGGACATGTACATTCCTCCCTAGGAGATTTCAAAACACAAAGGATTCCAGGTTCGGTCTAAGGATATGCTATATCGTATACTAAAAAAGAATGAGGGGTCCCACAAAAGATCTAAAGAATCAAAGACTATGTGTCGACCCTTAGCAAACGGTTCCTTCTCATTCGGTCTCTATTAATCAATTGTAGACCCAAATGGGTTAGATTTT
Source organism: Solanum lycopersicum (assembly GCF_036512215.1). Taxonomy (NCBI): domain Eukaryota; kingdom Viridiplantae; phylum Streptophyta; class Magnoliopsida; order Solanales; family Solanaceae; genus Solanum; species Solanum lycopersicum. The sequence goes on from NC_090809.1 coordinate 29,685,357, forward strand.
GTCTCATTTAAATATGAGACAACAAGGGGGTTTCCTAGTGACAGTATGTGCAACCAATAAGGTTTAAATGTGGATTTTAGTCGTGCCGCAACGTTAATGCAAGTGTTGCATGGGAGGCAACCCATGTTTTATTTGCTTTCTTTTAGTTTGTCAATAAACGTGTGGTGATTGTACATGTAAAAGTGTTGAATTTATTTGAAAAGTTAGATTGGCGAGTAAAATCTCCAGTCAGTTACTCGGGGAAGAGTTGGTGAGCCTTTCTTGGACCGCCATTGGACTCAAGACATTATGGAATATTAGTGTTTAAAATTTGGTGAGTCCATGAGCAGATTGTTAAATCATCGACTGGGTCGTCAATAACAATTTTAAGCCATTTCCACCCTCATATATACTGGAGGTCCTGTAAAACTCAGCGAGGTAGGTGCCCAATAGATGAATAGATGACGGGGTCAGGGAGCAAAACTTCTGTCGTTGAATGGGCAAGAACTGGATGGTTTTAATGGAGAAAAGTTTGAAAGCGTAAAATCAGTCACATTACCTAACTTTTCAACTTTGTAAACTCACAGTGGTACAATATTTTCCTACATTCTTATGTTTTTATCGCACATTAGTTGTCTATTGTGTGTGTGGAGTTGGATCTTTTGTCGCCTAGTTTTAAAACTTATTTATTTGACTTCTAAAATTTGTATTTCGAACCCCAAATTCAGTTTTTACGATTCTAGTCAGTTGCAATTCATTTTATTTTAGTGATGTGTCTTGAGATTCTCTAATCTAAACTGTATTCTTTATTGCCTATTTTATGTTTAATATCTCTCCTAAATTGCAATTATTGTTGATTTCCCAAATTTTGCATGGCTTTATTGTTCAAAATTGTTGGCTGTTGTTTTACTTATGTTTGATATAGTTGGGTGAAGTCAAATTAACCCATATTCATTCCACATGACAAACTTTACCAATTATGGAGCGTTTGATGTTATTGTTAAGCACAAACTCATCAATGACATATTTTAACAAAATTAGGTGAATTCAGCATATCCCGGGGGCATGGGTGTAACGAATCTATGTTTAATTGAATGAGTGCACGTTTTGATTTTGTTTTTTCTAGCTTTAGATTGAACATAGGTTGGGTTTGAAAATAGGCATGTTAGGCGGTTTGGCGATCTAGGTCAAGCTCTCTTAATGAGTCTCCACTTGAAAACATGCTTTATAGAGTTTAGGTTCAATAAATTTTGGTTACAAAGTCTGAGTTCGTTGAGTGCACCCGACGACATGCTTATTATCTCTCTTGATTTCCCGTTAAGGTCCCCTCGCCCTAAAATGCTTTGTGCTCTTTGTTGAGATTGTTATTTATTGCCAAATGTTATCACTTATTCATCGAAAGTCCCTACCAATTGAAGACATGCAAATTTTTCTCAGAAATTTTTAGCTAATCCTTTTGGTTAGCCCAATGTGGATATAAAAAGTGATCCGGCAACTAGATTAACTATTCAGCGAGTTTACCTGCAACAGGTTTTTCTGCAATTTTCCTTGAAGTATTTCTAACATTTTTGTATGTTTATTTGAAAAAATTTCTAGAAGAAACCTTTACATTCAACTCCTTAAGAGATCATAGGGCATTAGGATAGATGAAGGGGGAGCCACTCCTTTTAATAGAGAAAGAATATAACCTCCTAATGTAGGCAAGGGCAAAGGTAAGAGGCAAATATCTGAGATTTTGGAGCACATGTCTGGAAGCGAGGGAGAAGCCTGTAAACCCCAAGCTGTATTATCTGAGCTGGAGGATGACTAGAACTTTCAGTCTAGGCGAGTTGAGATTCGTGCTAGTTTTTACCTACACTCCTCTAGAGACCTAGAAGCATCTCTCTAGTAGGTATAGTGTCAACTCGTACACCCTTGTAGATCTGTTACTACTGGTGGTTCCTTTTACTTATTCACTTAATAGAGTAAAATTCGATGGGTTGCGGATGATCCTTGCGCAGATGCTGCCATCCATGGAGGGTTTAGTATAAAAATACTATGCAGTTAGGGACATTCTCTTCTTCCACTAGATAAAACAGTTCACCAGGCCCCGAGTCCCCAACATTTGTACATGGGTTCGTGCATTTTATGAAACATATGGATAGTTGGTGTCAAAGGGGAAGAAGAAGGCCAGGACTTTCAGACCGGTGAAGTCGGTCATGGTCTGGGGTTAGAATATAGGGTGCCTAGAGACCACATCAATACTGAACTAGACACAGTTCTAGGTGCTACACTGGTATAACAACCCAAATATGAACTAGGATTAACTTGAGATTCAGTGGTGTTTATGGGATTTTTAATATCTTAGTAAGTGGTCATGTTATTTTTGAAGTCATTCCGATTTAGTTTGAAGTCAAACATCAAGGGACGACCAAGACATTCAATGACTAGTCCTTATGTTCTTTCATGATATTATGTGAGTTTACTCAGGCTATGAGGTAGTTAAATGATGTTTTATGGTGTTTGTAGTAATATTTTGAAGTATGGAGGTCAAACACCTGAGACATTCAAAAATTACTCTTTGGATGTACTTGTGTATTTGTGTGTGCCTTAGCATGTTTTGTGACTTGTTTTTGTTGAAATTGATGGTGAAGGTTCATAATAGCTATACGTACCTTTTAAGGGGTTTAACATCAAGTATTTACTCAACCTAGGACCTATATGGGGACCTAGAGGATGACCCCAACTCAAAGGGGATGACTGCCTGGCAGTGGCAATCAACGACCCTAACGACGGCCAGTTATTCAAAAGGCGGTCGTCAACGGGTTATATCAATTGAGACCTATATCCTGCAGGTTTTTGAATTTAATATCATATCAATGGACCATAATCGAGGAGGCGTAGGCCAGTCGACGGTCCGTTGATGATGGGTTGTCGATGGCAGTGCCTGCAATTTTCTTCCATGCTTGGATGTTTTGCAAAATTCATCCAAAGTATTATAAATTGTATGGACGGTTTGTTTAGGATTGATTGGGTATTTTATGAGTATTAAAAAGGTTTGACCCTAATTTAGACCCTAACACCTAAGTCAAAACCCTTTCCCTCTCAAACATTCCCCAAAAACATCCATGAGAGATTAATATGAAGATGGATCTGGATGATGGATTTTCAATTAAGTTTCTTCTTCAATTCACTGTGGATCATTCTAATAAGGTATGGGAGTTCTTCACGTAAGGTTTGCTATCACCTTAGAGTCAATTTCAGAGATGATTTCAAAGATTATAAAAAAGATCAAAAAAGCCAATTTCTACTATAAGTCATGAGTTCATGAATGAAACATTTTTAAACATTAAGATATTATATTTATGATATACAATTGATGTATTAAAATTAAAATCTACCTAAACCCTTGACCTTTTCAAAGATCTATATTTGGCTATGCTATGAGTGAATTGATCATGACTTGATTAGTGAATTCATGTGTAGATTGCTTTCGGCTATTGATTTATGGAAAATCATATGAGAATGGTATATAGGGTGACATTAATTTATTATGTTCATATTATATATTAATTGATTGTTTGTTTAGAATTGTTTTCATGGTTATTTGTAAGATCCTTTGTAAGTTGAGTTGATTGAGCTGGCTAAGGAATGTTGATGATGATGATGGACATCTGGTAAGTTGTCTTGATATTTATATGTTATGTAGAATTGATGTATACTTATATATAATTTCTATTTATTGGTAGGGTCCACTTATGATGATGGTGCTTACGTGTTGATGATGTGATGAACAAGTCCTTGTCGACATTATTTATGTAAATTGTAAAAGTATCATGTTAGGTCTTAGATGAATGTATAATGTAAAGTTGTTTATGTTAACTAATGTTATCATGTTGACTATGCTATGGCTTATATCATTATCTAAAGTGAAGTATGGTGTGATATATGTGTTATTTGGTAGATATCTCAAAACTTAAGGGAGAAAAGGTGAGTTTAGGATGCTTACTTTGGTTTTTTGGGTTGATGAGTATGTATTAAGGTTAAAATGTATATGTATTGATGTGATCCCATTTATGTCTATATCTGTTTTATGAGAGTTGAGATCTTATGTTTAAAACTATTACATGATATATTTCTAACTTTTTAAGTGATGTTATAGTTGAATGGAGTTCCTTATCGAAGGTTGGATTGTATTATTGTAATGTATTATGATAGTGTATTATTATGAAATAGGATTGAAATTTTTGGGAGAAATAATGATATTGCCTTGTTATTTGATAAATGCCCCATGGTTACCCTTGTGTGGATTGGAGTCTTTAGTGTACACTTGCTCATAAGGAGGGAAGATAAGTGTTAAACCTTGTAAGGTGGTTGTGAAGTATGGTAGGCAATGAGAGAAACCTTATGATTAATTTATCATTTATCTTATACACCTATTCTAAGAGTGGTTAAAAAGGAAGAAAAGAGGGTTTTTATTCAATGAGTTAGGGTTACCTTTGCCCTAAAGTGATTTAGAGGGTAGTATGTACCTCCTAGTTCATAGGGACAAAGAGGTAATTGATGTTGACCTAATTGAAGTGGTTAGTTGACTTTTAAAATTGATTTTGAGTATGGCCATTTGAGGAAGTGCTTAGACTGAACCTAGAAATGTTTGTTTGGGAGTTCCACCAAAAAGGGAAGGACACATGTAGGTTGGTCTTGAATTTTTTTGACCTTCATGTATAAGGGACTGAGGTAAGTAATATGTGCTTAGGCTTACCCCAAGTAGGGGATAATATGCCTAGACGGTAAGATTATGAATGCACTTTATAGTCCTATTTTGAATACCCTTGAACTTCCCTATTTTAAGGATCACTCTGCGTGTAATTATGGAGTGAAGAAATTAGCTACTCAATTTTTGTCTTTTTAAATTCTCACCTTTTAAGTGTGAGTGAAGAGCTATCGAGAGATGGTTCCTCCTTGAGGGATGGGAGGAGGTGATGCTAAAAAGGGTCTAGAGCCTCACATTTTCCTTGAAAGTTAAATAACATATTAATAAAGTGTTTTAAAACATGTATAGTTTATTTGAAGTGGTTTTTGGGTCAAACATTGAAGAACAACAAACACGATCGAAACCTAGTCTTTAGTCGTGCTAGTGTGTCCTTGTATGTTTTTCTTGTTTTTATATGTTGTTCAGAGTTTAACAATAGTGAAGTTGAACCTAGTAACTTAATAAACATGTTTATTGTCAAAACGTTTAGGCCTGACTCTCAAGGACCTACCTAGGGGGTCCTTGATGAGGACCCAACCGTTAGCCAATAAGTTGCCCAAGGCAGAAAAATTTGCATATAAAAGGAACATATTCACGATGCAGACTTGGTCAACCTAATGAAAAATTCTGTCTCCACGTTGCTGTTGTTTGACGGACTCTATTGTCCCAAAATTAAATTCCAAAAATCTTGTAGGAATAGCTTTGTGAGGCATACTTGTTTCCCGATGATAATTCCTGAAATGAAAGTTAAGTTTGACATATCTAAAAGTCCAAATAAATCTAGGGATGGTTTTGGAACTCTGGTCGGTTATAAACTATTTTTATGACCTATTTAACCCTTTTTTTTAAAGCAAAACAGCAACAACCAATAGGATATCAAAATCCCAAAACCTTCTTCCCTTGCAAATTCTCTTAAACATCCATTGCAGAGCAAAATAAAGTTCAAGCTAGGGGCTATATTATATTATTTATTCTGCATTTTTTCATGGATCTTCAATTAATAAGCTATGCTAATAGTTGATCCTTAGTAAGCCTTCCATCTAAGGAGTTCAATCAATTATTTTTCAAAAGTAATTCAAAGAACAAAATCCATATTTTCAATCTAGCCATGGGTTCATTGTCAAATTGATTTCAAAGTTAATCTAATGATTGGTTTATGTTTAATAACTTATTTTAATATGAATTTCATTCCAAATCCATGAAGAACCCATGATCTCCTTAATCCTCAAAATTATGATATTTTATGGGTCTTGTGATCTTGATGATATGATGATTACATTATGGTTGGATTAAAGTAAATTGCTCAATTCTGTCAATTGATTATGAATGGTTGGGAATCGATCAAGATGATCTTTAGCTTGGAAATTTGGTAAGTTGACCTATTTCTTCTTATGTATTAAAATTTACATAGAATTGTGATGATTGGTATGGTTCACTTATAGTGGTGGTGTTTAGATTCTTGTACATCTATGTGTGTTATGATCATGTCCATGAAGGAAATTGATTCAATATGAATTGATATGATGATTTCCATGTTTATGAAGTTGAATTATGTATCCTTTATTGTAGTATCATGTTCTAAGTGAATATAGATTATGTGAAGTTATATGTATAGTCTTCCATGCTAGTTGTATGATCTAGATTTGTGGATGAGGTTGTGTTTATATGTGAGGATCATGTGTGGTTTATATGAGTAATGATGATGAATACTCTTGTTCCATGACCCCTACATATGAAATCCATATATGAATACACGATGAGAGTATGTTAGGAGTTTTATATTATAATGTTGAATATGTTCTTCCTCATTTGATGTAATGTTAGGTGTGTGTAGTCTATAGTCCATAACACTCTATGTATGTATGACTTAAGACTTGAGAAATGTTTCACATGTGTTTTTATATTTAGAGGGTGGCTTCCTAAAATTTATGTTATCGACATTATGTAATCATGTTTACCAATGTACACACACTTCATGCATTTTTATAAGTAGGATAGATTCATGATGACTAAGGAAATAATAGTTGTCCTCTACATCATTACCTATCAATCTGCATTCAAGTATATGATTTATGATGTTATGAAAATTTGTGCCTAGAGGTTTAAATGTGAAGGTAGGTATCACATTTTATTCTAATGCACATGATTGTCTGAACATGTGAAAGGACATTCTAACATGATTTATGGTCTATGATGAAAGGACATTCTCATATAAGAATGCTTTGAGTTATATGATGTATGACGGAGCAAGCTTCAAAAGCCTTCTTTATGAACTAATGTACTAAAGGCTTAAAATTTTTTAAAAAGTGAGTTTGAGCCTAGCACTGAGTGAACATGACAAATGAAAGTGGGGGCTTCGCTTTTAGTAAGTCCGACTTCTCACAAGAGAACCTTCACGTTTAGCAGTCAAGGTAACCAAAATAGATGTTGTCTCATGAGATGGAAACCTCCTAGTTAGCAAGTCCAGGTTTCTTGTAGGAATATCCATGTTCCATAACTACGTGCCCCCACAAGTTATAACTATTGGACTCCACTTATATTGCTATGTACGATTGGTTTCACCTTAGGCAAATGTTAACCTCTATTTTCGGTGTCGAAGGAGAACACCAGATTCCATGTAGATCACATGGTTTATGTCGGTTATGGGTATGTATCCTAAGTAAGAAATGATATATGATACGAATATAGACTCTAATCATAACTCCTAGAGTAGGTTACTTAGAATAGTTAAGACTATAGACCGTAACCATGCATTGCACAAGTGAACTTCAAGAAAGGATAATATTAGGACTTCTATAAATGTAAGACTTATGTTATATATGTAATAATTGTATGAATGCATGTTAAGTGAATTTTTTATTCAAGACATGAATTATGATTATGGATTTGAATTGTTGTTATGGCTTCTAATTTAGTATAATAGTATATCTGGGTGTATGGGACTCCATGTGTACATTGCACAAGTAATCTTGTGAAGGGGTTGTGAGGGTGGGTTACCTGTGATATGAACTAAATAGGTTATGCATAAAATGTAGTAAAGGAATTAATCCTTACATGACGTTATGAAGTATGTGACCTTATGTCTAGTAATTATTGAAGGTGTTATGACTTGTTGAGTATGTTATTCCTAGTCTAAGGTGAGTTTTTATGAACATCTGGTGTTAGTAGTATTGTAGGATTTTACTTTATAATTGCACTAGAGTGACATGGGGGTCGTCTTAGGTGATGGTTCTTCTGTAAAGCCTGTGTTTTATGATGGTCTTATAACCTTTTGATTACATGTGATTGTTTTGATGAAACATATTTATGATTGACTATCATAGGTGAACTTAAGATGATACATTGTAGTAAGTACACTAAAGGGTTGCTTTAGGGAAGAAGTTAAGACAATTTGTGGTAATGAGTTTAATGTAATGGATATGCCTCAAAATGTGTTAAGTGTCTTTATATGTTATTACCAATAGTGTACATATCTATATGATTGTCATATCCGGGGAGCACCACCTTGAAGTTACATGGCATACTTGACCTCTAGGGGGTCTTATACAAGCCCATAATTATCTTTCATCGCATTGTCATAGGTAAATTTAGTGGAAAATTTAAAACTTTTCATAGCACATCATATGCTAGAAACATTACCTTATATATACATTAAATATCATAAGTACATATTTAGAACTTAAGTCTCTTTGAAATCCTAGACACAAAATCTTCAGATTACAATATGGACCCAGCCCTTATAACATAATACATAACTATATATTTCATAAAACTATACAGTAAACTAAACATTAGGACATCCTTGGACATAAGGATTCCTTTACTTGAGTATGGGAATAATATATAAAGATCTTGACCATATAAGACATACTTAAAGAACATACACATTGTGTAAAAAGTAGAGAATAATGGGATGAGTACAAGAATATATTAAGTATTGCAACCATGCCAAAACATCCATTTAATGGAGACAGTTTTCTTGAAATCATACTTCATGCCTTTCTGAGTAAATCTTCAAATAACCTTATACAATAGTATTTATATCATTCACATATTTCATAAAGACATACTCAAAGGCCAAACATCATATGAAATCACATATAGAATGTAAGTCATTTTTGAGGTCACTTTACTGTGAGCTCCTTTTTGACTTTACAGCAAACTATATATTTTTTTACTCATTAACCTCCCATGTAACCCTCTAGTGATACTTGGTGCAATTCATCACCTTAGGACACAAATAAAGCACACATAAAACCTACACAAGTCATCACATATCATCATAAAAGTATGGGATATGATAGACCCATTTATGTTAAGACTTTAGGAATATTACAGTAAGCTACATCAACGTACACATATACTAACTTCACTTCACATCGATCCATTATAAAACCTTACTCATAATCCTATTCTAAGTCTACTAGTGAAATGTATGTGTAAAGCCCCATTACCTCAGACATACTTAGTTAACCTATCATAAGACCACAAGCCTTAACATTTGATTACATACATATAAAAGTAAGTGAAGACACCTGCATTCATGTCAACAATATTCATCATATAGTAATTAAGACTCACGTAGTGCATATAACAATAATACCACATCGCATATACTCATACCATACATATCTTCATGACAAATAGTCAAAGTCAAATACTTTCATGCCATGTACAAAGATATAATTATAATCATACACCTCAGGACACTTTCGTAGAACTTCTTAAGGAGCTACTTGTGCAATGTCTAGGCGAATTCATTTCTTCCACCTATCCTAAGTAAAATCCCTTAAGTCGTCCTTGTTAGGGTCCTAGTCATTTACTTCCATTGTCAATTTATCTTTACCAAAAGTATAGCCATAACTGACACAAAGACCATGTGTGCTAAATATCGAATTTGGTAATGCAGAGCCTTACACCAATGGAAGGTGTTCTTACCTAGCTAAGGTAGCACATTAACAAATGCTAGCATTTTACTTGATATTAAATTGTTAGTTCCTATTTGGCAACCATAGTTTATGGATCTTGTGGTCATAATTGAAACATCTCTCTACGCTTTTTTTTGGATCATGGTCTATCCACCCTATGAGGACTATGTTGAACCCTACCTTCCCTCGTTAGGAAGGTGCCACACCCTCATTTACAAGTTCACTCGGTGCTAAGATATGTTCCCTTTATTCAAAAGCCATTAATTTATTACTTTATAAAATAAAGGCTAAGGAGATTGACTCCCTATATGCTTAGAGAATAGGTCATTAATGAGATTTCATCAATCTAAATCATGTGAGAAACCCTTTCACAAGGACATAACATATATCATTAGGACTATTTTGTTTAGGATACACTTGAGCACACCTTTCAAGGATCCTCTATTAACTATATCATCATTCATGTGTTTGTGTATACATATATGTGATCAATCCTTTCACATAACACATTAAGGTCACACATGTTCATACATTCATATTCATGCACATAGAAAAAAACTAGAAAATATCCTATCAAACACACATGTGCAATGCATAGTCAAGGTCATATACCCTTGCCCATACTAGTACACTTATCAAGTCATCCTAGTTAAGGAAACACATATCATACTTTCATAGACATAATCTTAACATGCATAGTAGTAGACACTTGTGAATATGAGAACTACCTTTCATTTAAAACCATGACCTAAACTACTTGTAAGCATGCATGTAAAGTGAGGTGTGTGTACATTGGTCAATATGATCATATAATGGCTATCAATACTACATTAAGTCCTCAACCTTCTAAGACCATATTACACTATCAAGCATAGACCACACAACACAATTTAGCACAGGGCACAAACTAACTTTCGATTACACTATAAGACTCCTAACATTAGCTATTAACACCTTCACATGGGGTACATGGGTAAGGGTCATCAATCCTTTACACTTCATTAACGGCAGAACCTACACCTGATCTTAACATAACCATTTACATACTCATAACAATAATTACACAATCTAGATTCACAACTAGACAAGAAGACTAGGCAAAAGTTACATATAAGGTTATCATCATAGCCATTCATTCATATATTCATAAATTTGCCTTCAAGGACATCGTAAACTCATATATAATGACAATAAAGTAAACAACGCCACAAGAAGTGTACCATAACACATAATGCCATACAAGGCTTCATTAAGTTTACTGAAAAGAAGTAGAGGAATAGAATAGCAGATCAATTTTTACCAACCCTTTAGCCTTTGCTAATCATTGACCATTACTACTGTTACATCAATAATTCATGTATACGGCAGTATTAAAGTACCATAATCATAAAAGAAACCATGTACAAGGCGCTACAACATCACACTTCAATCTAATACAATATATCACATATATACTAGAAAGTAGAAGAACATGGATCTTTAACACAATTTGCTTGCATTAATCATCAATAACAATTTATCAATAATACAAATGTAGGGAAGTAGCTAAAAGGATCATTACTCAAACGAAATCGTGTTTCATATACCCTAACAATTACATCATGTCATGTATATAACATTATCAATCCATGAACTAGAAGAAACTAGATTAATTAATGTAATCCTTCTTTTATTTTATCATCAAGGATTTATACTAAAAATTCAATCATAATATTAACCTTAATGATGAAACAACTTTCTTTTCTATGAACTTTTGTACAAAATGCTTTAGTATTTGCAAAAGGGTAATTTTTGTGAGAGATAATTATCGCCTATGTAAACCTTGAAAAATCAATGACAATTACAAAAACATATATTTTACCTCCATTAGTAGCCGTTGGGGTAGGCACTAACAAATCCATATGAAGTAGTTGAAGAGGTTTAGAAGTACTTATGTTATACCTTAAAAGATTAATGAGTCTGCTTACCCAATCGGCATGCATCAGAAATGTGATCTTTCTTGAATTTTAATTTTTTGGTAAATCAATGACTACTTCAAGTGTAGACAGTTTCTCAAAAGCATGCATACTTGCGTGTCCAAGTTTCTGATGCCATAACCAAGGATCACTTGTAACTACAATTAGAAAGGTAAGATAAGGAAAATTAACATTAGTTAAAACATATGTGTTATTTACTCTATCACCAACGAGAGTAAGATTTTTCTCTTGATTATTGATAATGAAACTAGTTGTGTTAAAGGTGACTTGGAATCAAGCATCCCATAGTTGACTGATGTTAATAAAATTTTACTTTAAGTCCATCAACTAGATAGACTTCAATAAGATAACATGATTATCTTAGAGTAATAGCCTACTCGAGTTACTTCTCCTTAATCATTGTCCCCAAATCTCACATATCATCCATTGACCTTTTTTTTAGTTTTGAAATTTTTTTTCTTTGTGCACATATTCCTTGAGCATCCACTATCAAGTAACCACATTCCTTTTCGTACATTTTCTTGGACTACTTCAACAAAATAATTAGATTAGTTCCTCTCAGGTACGTAAGTATTTTTGGGATCTTAATGGCTAGAAGAATTTGGTCTCCAAATCCATTTTTGAGAAGTTTATTTTCTATAATTATAAAATATGTGACAATGATCACCACAAGTATAACATGTAATTTTAACATAGGTTTCATCACAGTAAGAATTAGAACTATACTTATTTGATTTGTAGGAACTATGATTCAAAGAGATTCTCATAAAATGTAAGACCGAACTGAATTGTGATTAGGAAATTTTTTGATGTTGTTCAGCTACATTTTTATTTCTTCTAGTTCTTCTGTAGGTAAATGATTTCAATTTGACTTGATTGGTGGAGAACATAACACTCTTTATTTTCATGAACAAGCTTATTATATTCGTCAATAACTTTATATAATACATCAATAACCATGTCTAAAGAGATTTGTAGGTTATTAGAATTAGTATAATTGAATAATATCAACTCACTTGTGTAACCTAGAACCGTGAAACATAGGTTGGCCATTTCATCATGATCATCATCAATTGTTTCTCATTGATCCCATGTTCTCAGAATTTCAGTATCTTCGTTTCTTTAATTTCTCTTCTTCCTTCGTTGAGGTTAGTTTTGTTTGATTTGTCCTGCTTTTCAACAATATTAGCATCGATCATCATTTCTTTTGAAGTAGTTTTTTGTGGTCTTTGTCTTCTTTTTCTAAGAATATGATTCTCTCCTCGTTTTATAAGAACCATTCCTTCTTTTTGATATGCATCAACATTTTCTCCAATTTTAGATGTCTCAACTATGAATGACGCCATCTTCTTTTAATCATAATTTTTGTATGAGTTAATATTATTTTATTCATAGGCAATTATGTTTCCTTGAAGCACATCATATTTAATTTTCTGTAGATCTCCATCTTCAACTATCAGAACTTTTGTTTCTCAAGGCTTGGGAAGACTTCTAAAACATTTCCTCATTTGTATGCATTTTATTACACCATTCCAAGATTTTTTAGTTCGTAGACAATTTTTCTGAATCTTGAAAACATAGATTCAACAATTTGATCTTTGTTCATTTTGAACAACTCATACTCATTAACAACTGAACTGATTAGAGCTTCGTTTACTTTGGTTGTTCCTTCATATTTAACTTCTTGTTTTTCTCACATTTCTTTGTCGATTTCAAATGTTGATATTTTGTCTTAATCTTATCCACTCACTGCACAATATAACAAACTTATTGATCTCATATTAGTATGGTGTAAGACACCGAAAATGACTTAGGTTAACTAGAGCGTAACATATCTGTCGATGGTCTAAGGTCCTTAATAGATCTAATATATTTCATAGAGGCATTAGCTAATGTATTAGGTGCATTGGGAGTCAAATGTAATAGGACGACAAAGACGTTCGACGACTAAGTCACCTATGTTCCTCATATGTGGTTCTATCTGTTTATGTGTGATTCATGAGGTTTTCAGGTCCTTAAATGCGTTATTATATCATGTATAGGTGTGTTTATTTTGTTGGACTTTTAAGGTCAAACGTCCATGATGTTCGAAAGATGTGGCTCGAAATGACCTTCTGTGTCTATGCATGTTTTGTCTAGTTTTACATGTTCGTTTTGGGTAAAATTCGTGTGAGAGGTGCTAAACTCATATACGATCATGTTTGAGTTGAAAATATCTGGTAAAACATCCCCACACACCAAATAAGGGTCCTTGAGGAAGGACTTATGGTAGTGGCCAAAACTGCCTGAACGCAGTCCACTACAGAGGGCAATCAATTCGTAGTGGCCTGGTCGACGCCACGTAGGTGGTGGGCATCATTGGAGCCTTATACTAGTAAGAGAATCTTCAATTTTTCAGGATTTGACCCAATAGACGGTGGACAGCACAGTCCGTAATTTGACTGGCGCCCCATCGATGTGTCAATTGTCTGTGAGCCTGTACTGCGTGCAACTCACTTTTAAGCTAAGGGGGGATGTTGTAATCTCAATCCACTTCCAAATAACAGTATTGAAAGTTTATTAAGGGTCTTTTTCAAGTATATAAGTGTTTAATACTTTAAACATTTCATTCTTCCAAATAAAAACCCCAAAATCCCTTAAGAATTGTCAAAGACTCCATTGAAGTCCAAAATCAAGGAAAAGGTTGGTGTGACGTTTTGAGTGGAAAATCTTTATGAAAGTGAAGAAATAGCTGCATCACGGTATGAATATTGATCCTTGAAACTTGTTTCATCAAGGAGCCCTAACTCTCAATATGTTTTCTAACGTTTTTAAGTTAAATTAACCAATTTCATGATTCTACCATGGGGTCTTGCATTACTGATTTCTAAAAAATGAATAATGATTTAATTGATGTTTTATTTATTATTTTAACCTAAATTACCTATGAACCAATGAATTGGATGAACCCTAGTTTTTACGAAGTTTTGGGTTACATCATAATGATCTAATGTTGATGAATTCTTATGTAGTTTTATATGGGCTATTCATTGATATAATAATTGTACTAATTGATACCTAGGTTTTATTAGATTTATGAATTTACATTTATTTGACCTTGTTAATTTATTATTGTTGTTTTTATGTTTAGTTGTTGGTTATGGCCTTGGGTAAGGGTCGTGTTTTATCGAATTGAGTAAGTTGACTTTGGAAGTGTTGAGGATGATGTAGGGGTATGCTTACCTATATCATTTATTTTTACATTATTTATACTTTGATTGTACTGTGATCCGTATGTTCCACTTATAATGGCGGTGTTATGTGCTTTACTTGCAATTGATGTGGCCTTGTCGGCGTTATTTTATGCAATAGGATGGTTTTGGAATTGTTGACAACTACTTTAAATAATATGAAAATTTGTATAGTTTGATTATGTGTAACATGACAATATCTAACTACATGTGAAGTCATATGTGTATTCTTTTATTCATGTTGTCTTCGGTGACCATGTTAAAGTATGCCTTTGACATTGTGTGTATAATGTTAAGGTTGAGTCTTGGTTATTCCTACATGGATAATAGATTCTATGCTGATTACATTTATGATGTTATCATAGTATATAAGATGACTAGAAGATGTTAAGATTTTTTTTAGGTGCTTCTAGAATGACTTGCATTATTAGTTAACAGTGAAGCATGTGGTCTCTTGTCTTGGTTGAGTTGTGTCTCTTGCTTTATGTATATATGATTAGTAATATGTAATGTATTTATTTATGGTGTTAGAACTATTAGTCTTGAATGTATGAAAGACATATGACCTGAAATGAACTTAAGAGAGTCTTTATGTAAAACCTTGACTTAGTGGCAACGTTGAGATTGTTGAAGTCGTAAGCCGTAATGGTATCCTTCAAAGTAAAGGAATTAAATACATAATGTTAATTAGCTAGAAATGCTTCATATGAACCCTTAGATAAGTCATCATGAGCTTCTTATCGCCATTCTGAGGTAGCCCTAGTGGACCTTCTTTGGTAGGGTAAATATGATCGGGTTTGAAGTTATTATGGAACCGTTTTATGTGAACCTAATGTGTGAATCACTCTATGTGAAAGAATTATAGTACCGAGTGAGTATTATAAGAGAAAAGTAGTTCTAGTTAATAAGTGAGAAAAGATTACAAAGTTTGCCCTTCATATTCCTTAACCATGTGCCTACATGGGATGTGTCGAAATTCTACCCTTGGAAAGTAGAACAACCTCATCGGAGTAGGATAGAAGTCTTGATTATATGTATTGCTATCATGGTCTATATAGGTTATTGCCGATTCTCATTATATGTAATACCTATTAGCATTAGAGAAGTTTATGAGGTTTCGGTGGTGGTATGGGACTCTATCTACACATTAAATAATAGAATTTGAAGGTGTTACTGGAGTGCCTTGGTGTTTTCCAAGACCATTTCATGAAGTCCTTTATGTGATGTATGAGTCTTAATGGATTAATGAACTAATGACCTATGTTAAGAAGTATGTATATGAATAAGTACCTAATCCAAAGTGACATAAGGATTCCTTAGCTAAAGTGTGAATAAGGCATAAAAGATGAACTCTTAATGTCTTATCTTTGGAAGTCTTGAAGATGACTCTAGTTAGGGAAGATGTTTGGGGTTGTTGACATGATCTAAGCCTTAGATAGTGTTAAGGACTATTTAGGTAATCTTGAAGAGGGTACTATGGACGTTATCTTCCTGATTTACTTAAGTAGGACTTTTGATACCGTTTGGAAGGAGAATGTCATATCATCTATGTGTTGGTGTGTTAAGTGAGAATGATTCTATTCTAGGGAGTGTATAGGATCTCATTAGTGTGTGTGTGAGGGATTGTACGGGAGGTCGCTTCACAACTCATTTAAGTGAGACTTAGAGTAACCTTTGGTAGATAAATCTTACCTCGATTTTTATTATGCTTGTAAGTGTGTATGTGACTCATTTTAAGTAATGTTAAGGATCGTTGGGCACATCAAGAGAGGGTGTATGGGCACTTTCTCCTTCCGTGATTTAAGTGAATCTTACGATATCTTTAAGGGAGGAGATTACATTCTTAAGGGTGTCTAAGTGAAGGATAAGTAACTTCACCGTACAGTGATGTAATTCAATGTAACACTGAATTTTACTTATTGTAAAGTGAGTTCGAAAATATTATTTTTAGTTTGAATTTTATCGTATGTGTTTATATGTTGTTAAATATTGTTCTTAAGATTATTAAATGATTTTTAAATTAAAAGATTCTTATCTATAATAAAAATTTGTTTGGTGACTTTTATGCATAATACCATACATAGTACTTGTAGTTGCACTAACTCCAAGATTTTATCTATCGATATAGTTCTTGGTAGGTAAGGATCTTTTGGAAAGTGATGACTTGGACCGTAGCATTGTTCAAAAGAATTTGAAGTATGTCCTCATTTGACTCGAAGGCATATGTCTTTTATTTTTTCTGTTTGAAGTATTGTAATAGACTAAGTATTTTTATATTTGTATTTTTGAAGTATGGGCCGGTCCAAAGTATTCTTGTGTCTTAAGATAATGAGATTAAGACTTAGTATTTCCTATTGGTTTATATGAAAAAGAGTTTTAATTAAGATAATTTAATTGATACTTAGTATTTCCTATTGCTTTATATGAAAGAGATTTTGCACTACTTTTCACTATATTTATGCAATGAATGATATGAAAGGGCTTGTAAAACACCTTCAAGAGGTCGAGTACGCCGGTTACATTCAGAGATTGTACCCTAACTTTTAAGGTGTGGTCTTGGGATGTGACATATGGATTACCTCTTCTTGTTCTTTAGTGATGTCAAATGATTCAGGATCGAATGACTTTTTAGTGACATCCTTTTCTATTAATCCAGGAATAGGCTTTAATCTCTTCTTTATCACTATCCATGTTTTACGATAATTTGACGAGATAGATTTTGAATTTGTTTTTTCTAGTAAGAGTTATATCTTCTATTGAAGTTGAGTGGTTGGTGTTACGAGTGCCCTTCTTCATGTAATGCTCCATGGACATTATAGTTTGCCATCTTAGATCATTGCTCACGTATGGTTGAACACTTAAATGGTGAGACCTGCTCTAATGCAAACTGAAATTCAAGAAGGGGTGAATTAACATTTCTCTTTGTTTAATTTCTATATTGACCTGTCAACTTACCTGCACGTTACTGAAATTGATAAATAACACTCAATAACATTATACGATGTGGTGCCTATTCCAATCTAGATGGATTTCAAGGTTTTCCTTTAGAGCTTTAAAGTGAACTTGATATGTATAGAGTTTGCTTGGTTTTATCTTGACTAATATGCAAATAAGAAATTCTATCTTTACACTTCCTCTACCGATAAACCTACAATCATAATATTTCTTTCTCTTTACTTTTCTATTTTTTCAGTCATATGAGTACAAAGCTTTATGAAAGATAAAATAATATTTCAATATAAACTCAAGTGAAGTATCGTACTTTTGTCATCTGACCAGCTCTTCTCTTTATATACTAAACGTTGAGTTGTCTTTTGATCTAATAGGAAAACCCAAGGGAGTTTCCTTCAATCAAGGATTTGTAATGGTTCCTTGATTGAGACATTTATTTGAGATACCAATTTTAGTTCTGACTTGAATTAGAAATTGCTTGGTGATTTGTGCAATGCTCCCTCGAATCTCAATTATCTTAGGTGATCATTGTATTGCTCTTTTGTTCATGTTCATTGCAATCTTGATTTGATGTCTATTTCGTATTTTCCATTATGGGTTTTTGTGATTGGTTATCTAATTTACTTAAATTAATTTTCTTCGTCATCTTGATTGTCATTTACTTTTTGGTATCACATAAATTGATATCTGACTTATCTAGTATCCATTAATCCTTCTTTACTAAAGGTTGTATGATCTCTAGATCTTTTGCGTGAATCCTTCTGTTGGATTATTTTATTTCCTTGTTTTGTCAACATCTGGCAATTTTATGGCCTTGATTTCCATTATTTATTAAAAATACATTAAGTTATCGAATATGAATTCATGTGACATTTAATCTCCACGTGAGATGTTCAATTGTGTGCAAAAAGTTTCAGACCATGAATAACCCTCATTAAATAGTGTTCAAGTTGACATAAATAGTTGATAGATTTATTAAGTCCACTCACTTCATGACTGTAAAGACTACACATTCAGGAGAGGAATATACCAAACTCTACATTCTTGAGATAATAAGGTTGCTTGGGGATCCCTTGTATATCATCATAAATAGTGGTTCTCGGTTTACCTATAAATTTTTCGAAATTGTTTCAGAAATGTCATGGTACTAATGTGAATCTCACTGTAGCATTTCATTAATCTATGTGTGGTCTAGAAGAACATGCCATTTAGACCATAAAGGAATTTTTTAGAGCTTGTGTGATCAATGTTAAGGAAAGTTGGGATGATCACCTACCTCTCACAAAGTTAACTTATAATAATATCTTCTATTCCATTATTCATATGGCCCGGTATGATGCAGGTATCCAATTAATTGGTTGGTAGTAGGTGAAGAAGACTTGATTGGGACAGATTCATTTCACGATGCTATGGAAAAAATTCAGCTCATCATAGATGGACTAAAGGTACTCTAGAGTAGTAAGAAGTCCTATGTAGATGTGAGGAGAAAGGCTTAAGCGTTTGAAATCAATGATTTGGTTTTCCTGAAGGTTTCAGCTATAAATGGGGTGATTATATTGGCAACAGAACAAAGATCACTGTTAGATACGTAGGTGCTTACAAAATCCTTAAAAGTGTTAGTAATCCGCCTTACAAGTTAAAGTTTCCGGAAGAACTAGTAGGGGTTCATATAGTTTTTTATATTTCTTTACTAAAGAAGTGTGCAAGCGATCAAACATTGATAATACAATTAGAGAGTGTGGTTATGAAGGATAGTCTCACTTTTGAAGAGGGGATAGTCGAGATTCTAAACCGTGAAGTTCTTTGGTTGAGAAATAAATAAGTAGCATTAGCGAAGGTTGTGTTGAGAGTCAGCTCGTAGAGGGGGATACATCGGAGATAGAAGAAGTCATAAAGGTCATGTATCCTCACCTCTTTTTTTATGATTTGGCTTCACCGTGAGGAAATAGTAACTCTCCATCCTCTTATCTAGCTATTATGTAATTTTAGTCTTAGTATTGTATTCCATTAGTTTTTCTTGTATTTCAGTATACTTATATGTTTTTTGCACTGAAGTCAGCTAGATAAAAGTGACAAGTATTCAGTTGTAGGGTTTTCAACTCCATCCCTCCATACATAGCTTATTTAAACTTCATTTGAGGATTAATGTTTTCAAGGGGGAGATATTAAAACACTTCAAACTTGAGAAATTAGAAAATACAACTATCTAAAATCTACAGTAAGAACAAACAGAACTAACCAAAAAACCATAGATGTAACAACAGACAATAGGTGGTGTCTAATGGTTCCATTCCTATCCTAGGAGAATTTAAAAATGTAAACATGATACCTAGTGTCGTGAACAAAAGTTCATTGATTCATTCAAGAAATATTGGCTTGTTGCATCGCTCAGTATGATTTTGATGGTCGTTGATCCCACACTCGATCGATCAGTAAGATTTGTGGTTGGACTTAGGGATTGTATATGAGGGCGAGTAGCCAATTGGCGGATTATAATTGTTCGGTAACTTCAAGGAGACATAACTTTTAGGACAAAGTGAATTAGGAGTCCCAAGTTCTATCAAATTAATGATAATTGAATTCCCTTTCCAACACAATGATTTTTCTAAAATCCACCTCGAAGTAAAAGGCAGGCTTGTTCAGTGATTCACTGTTATAAAGCCCACAAGAAACATACGAAGTCGATGGTTGGTAATCCAAAATATGGTCTGTAGGCCCCTCCATGGATGGCCTTAGTCAACTTTGAAGTTAAGGTCATTTAGGTCTTTTTCCTCGGTGTTGGGTCCCTTAAATTTTAAGTTATAGTCATTTAGGTTTTTTTCCTAGGTGTTGGTTCCCTTAAATTACGTCGGTCCATGCCTAAACTACGTCGTTTTATCAATATCTGACTAATAACTTAATTACTGAGCCATACCCAGAACCCTCATTCTCTAAATTCATCAGAACATGCAATAAAAAGAACAGGTAAAAGTCGACCAAACCTCCCAAGAACTAGCACCAATGTTCTACAAGGTTCAGCACTAAAATACAAAGTCTTTCCCTGTAGATTTTATCACCGAGTATGTGGGATTTCACTAGTGGGTTTTTATTTAATATACTAAGTCCCTAGAAATCAGTAAGCTTCTGAATATCCATATCTTGTTCAAACCTGTGGTTTTTAAAACCTTAGAGTTTTGTTGTGATTTAGCTTTTGTAGGATCCTTTATTGAATTGACTTGTTTTCTTAATTTCTTGTAAGACACTCAGTCTCCTAATTTAAATATGTTCTCTTAGTTCAAGAAATGTAGTTGTTAGGTTATTAAATGTACTATGTTTTGCATATGCAAAAACATGCGAAAAGAGGCATTTTAGTAAAAGGCATTTTCATGCTAATAAAGTAAAACATTAATGAATACGGAAGTAAAACAACATGAGAAACATCATTTAACACTTAAAAAAATTTCCATAATTTTAACAAAAGGATGTACTTTACAGTGATGTTACTAAAATATTACAATAAGTTCATTATGACTTTTACAGTAAACTATCCTATTCTAAAAGAGTGAATTTCCGAGGCCAAGCAAAGAGGATGTGAACTCATTTTTATAGGAGTTTCCCTAACTAAGTATATACTAAGACTCACCAAGTAAAGACATGAAGGAATTACGCGTATGCTTCCTTCAATACACACCAAAGAGATCCTCAAGACTACCCCTTTTTCACTTACTCACCTCGGGAGAACAAGCACCTACTCAATGACAACACATTGGAAGAACACCGAAGAAACCCACCAAGACATCCTTTTTGGATTACCTACTTAGTGCAATGAGTTGATGGCTTCCCCTACCACCACCTACGATGGCTTCCCTAACCACCACCTACCCTAAGTAGTACATTTTTTTAGAAGTCTTGGCACTAACACTTCCCGAAACATCTACCTACTGCAATAGATAGATAGCCTCCCATTCCACTACCTACCCTAAGTAGTACATTCTTTTAGGAGACTTAGTTCATTCAATTCATATAAGGCTAACCAAGATACCCCTTTCGGAATGCCTACGTAGTGCAATGTACAAATAACGTCAAATTCCACAACCTTCCCTAAGTAGGACACTCTTTTAAGGAGTCTTATAATTTTCATTACATTTGTGGGAGGTTAGCTTAAACGACATAGAACATGAGATCTAGACATGGAATATTGATATTAATTCCTATCGGATGAGAAATCCTCACATTCCTATAGTAAGGTCATTCTCTTAGATTTTACATGTTTGCCTAATAGCTACACCTATGCAGGCGCATAGAGAAGGGATAAGGAGATTGCTACTAAGTCACTTATTTTTCTATTAACAAGGAGTACTCATCTGCAGGGGTACATTGGAATACAACATCTCTGCTCACGAAGTGTAACCACCTCTTCTTGATATCCTCTCAGTACTAGGAATAACTTCCACGGATTCTCAATATTATAAAGTATAGGTTAAGGATAACTAGTGAACACCACATATCAAATTACGAAGGGTATTCATCCTCCAACCTATCTTAGGAAGTTCGTAGGATTAAGTGGTGTTGCTATTAAACATTTCCTCTCAACTCACGAAGAGTGTTCACCCCAAAACTCCCCTTTTTTACTTAACTTGGCTTCATTCATTCATTCATTCACGTGTGAGTGTGTGCCCATGTGAGCACACCTTGAACACAAGCATAATTAAATTTACATTTCATTCTACACATGACTAGACCTTCTTTCATCACATCACAAACTTTAACATGCTTCACATAATCATATAAGCCATTTAGAAATAATCCTTAGAATACTTGTCATAACAAGCTTCATAAACAAAATTAACAAGAATAAAATCATTTACATTTCATCCCATAATGTGCCTTCATCGCATCATTCACAATACACAAGTAACTACACATTTATGCATTTCAATTAAACACAACCACCAAGAAAGTGGACCATACCACTCAAGAGCATTTCATAATTAAAGCTAAACAACATAACCAACTTACCCTTTTTCCAAAGCTTACTATCACCCATAAAAATCTTCTCAACATTTTATCTTAATATATCCCTTAGGCCAGTAGCTAAACGACAATATGAACCATAAGAAACCAAAGCTCAATGTTTATCAATTCATGCTCATTAAACCCATTTCTTAAGTAAAAAATTGATGAAAATCTTTAACATGATTTCATTTGTAGTTTTTGAATTAAAATCACCAACTAACGTTAGAAACATCATATTTTAAACATTAGAAATGTTTTGATGCATGAGTCATATTTAGAGTCAAAGATAAAAGAAGTTAGGGTTGAAAAACGCCTTAAGGAATCTTTTATAAAAGGGTTCCTTGAATGAAAGAGAGTTAAGGATGGATACAATTCATCACATACAAGAAACCACAATAAGTTTTTTTAAGAAACGTCCACCAACATCCCTCCTAGTTGTTTCTTGAGTTCTACCATCCATGATGACTTAAGAGAGTCTTCTAAGAGGGAGGGGCTTTGGATTTTAGGAAATGGAGTCTAAAATTAGATCTTAGGGTTTTGAAATCATTATATATCTAAATAACCATAAAAATGACTCCCTAGGTTTATAAAACTCTTGGGTTAAATTTACCAAACACCCTAAGCCAAAATAGAAAAAGTAGTTTTATGGACAGCTTCAATTGACGGTTTACAACCAACGGACCATTTGTCCATCAACGGTACATTGGTGGGGTCTTATGGGTTGATACTTAGCCCCATTTGGGGACTTCACAGCCTAACTTGAATATGCAATTGAGGGGGCCAGTCGATGAGTCGTTCATTGGACCACTTACCGTCGTTTGCCCGCGTTGGAGGACATTGTCAAGGAAGTTTTTGGTCCTTCTCTTGGGCCCTTCTCTAAGACCCCTTGTGATCCATAGGTGAAGTTGTACAAAAATATTAAATACCTAAACTAAGTCATATAGGTTTTTGGATCATCCACACAAATTTCAAGCAAAACGAACATGTAAAACTCACTCAAAC
The DNA here is from genome assembly GCF_036512215.1 of Solanum lycopersicum. Taxonomy (NCBI): domain Eukaryota; kingdom Viridiplantae; phylum Streptophyta; class Magnoliopsida; order Solanales; family Solanaceae; genus Solanum; species Solanum lycopersicum. Next base: position 29,709,151 of record NC_090809.1, read on the forward strand.
ACATCATGACACATGAACACTCTCTAAGGAATACTTTGCGAACATCATGGATATTCAACCTAAAATATTAACAAAACGTCAGATACTGCATAAGAACATCAATATAACTCATTTTAAGTTAAAATTAACTTAAGAAGCTTTTATGAAGCTCTAGTTAACCTTAGTTCATTTTAGGGTATTGTACCATGAACTTTATTAAGTCAAAAAGTGCAACGACCAATCAAAGTCCCATAACCTTACTCAATAAAAAAACCTAACAATAATCATAACCAACATCCAACTTCTCATTGAATATCATTAAGATCACATATCATAAAACTTTGAAAATAACGACTAACACATATTCATAAGTGAAACTAATCACCATATAGTATCGACAATGTGCAAGATAATTATATACATATCATGTACCATTATAACCATATTCACATATAAGAACATCCTCCTAAGATATTTGTCAAGGCTAACTAGTGCAATGTTTAGGTAGAGTCCCTTACCCATACTTAGACTAAACTAAACCACTTATGTTATTCTAGTTAAACTTCTTTCCGTTTGTTCATTTTACTTTTGGGAACATCTTGCCTTAACCACATAGAACATATGAGCTACTGTGGAATCCTATGTCGTAAAACCCTACACCGAAGGAAGGCGTACTACTTGTAAAAGTAATACCACAACATGAACATATCAACTACGACGATCCACTATCTAGTATTCCTATGGGTGAAACATAGTTCAAGAACTAGGAGATATAGTTGGGACTCTCTTTATGCTACATGTATTATAGTCTCCAATCTCAAGAGTGCATTACTAATCCTACCTTCCCTATATTGGAAGGGAAACTCCTCACTCTATTTCACACAATGCTAAGCTAGAGCCCCTTTTGAAATCTCTCTAATGTTATTATTAATTATAATATGTTAATGTAGGTCATAAGGTCAAACCCTTTTTTAAGCATCATCGTCATAGCTTAATAAGAACTGTCTGATTATAGTCCTTTATTTACAATTCATTGAAGTGACGTTAGCACATTTACATATCACATCACAAGAAGGCACATTGGTAAATCATCACCATCCTTATAACATTTAGATCTTAGAAAACACCTCACAATATATAGTCAAGACATTCAATTTATCTTCATACCAACCCTATCAATCTTAATACAACATATACTTGAATCCAATATCATCACTTCATCACAATTTACCACAATTAAAGTAAAGAATAGGGGGTCACAAGACTTACTAAGTCTCCTTCATAATCCATCATCAATATCTTACCATAAACCATTAAATCAACCCTAAAACGGTATAAAATCATTAGAAATCAATAACAAAGATGATAGTAAAGCAAATTGAATCACTATATCATAATCCATCGTTAGTTCGTAGCTTATGATAAAAGAATTAGGTCAAACTCATAATCTAGATCAATTACTCAAGAATTAGAATGATAGGAGTAAAATTCCCCATATTATATTAACAATTGATACAATAACATCACGTAGTAGTAATTCAACAAAAAACCAATACAATTGAACAAATATTTCACAATTCATATCAAGATCACAATCTAGGTTTAAGAGGAATAGGTCATCTTGTACAAACTAGAACAATTCATCAAGAGATGACATAATTAAGTTAGAGTGCATGTTAATCTATTCATAATAATCAAAAAATTATATAAAAAGAAATTCACAAGATAAACTTCAAGATTGGAAAAGACTTACATGAAAACTCAACTTTTGGAATCAATTCGATTGAACCGTTTGAGGAAATAGGTACCAAAGGTGAAAGGAATCCCATAAGTTGTTTGATAAAAATTGATGGAAAAATATGGGTGATTACATCCGTAGAACCCCTTTTAATTTGACTTCCTATGGTGTTCTTCAACTTGAGAGAGAAAGAAAAGAGAAGGAAAAGAGTTAGGGTTTTCAAAATTATAAGAGCTTACGTTAGTCTAATAAGCTTAGGGGATTTATATAGGTTATTAATTAACTTAATTAAACCTCCCTGAACCCCTAATTATTTTTTTTAAATAAAAAAACTAATTAAATGAATTAGCTCAAAACGTGCAGCAACACAAAGAGCTCAGAGACGGAACCCAAACCCATGCCCCGTTAGTCAATCAACGGACCAAGGACTAACCGTCCTGTTGGTTCGTATTTATCTTCAGAGACTATGCAAAACAAGATATTCTTGTTTTTGGCTAAGTGTTAATCGACGGTGGCCATCAACTCTCCGTGGATTGACACACTCCTCGTTGATTGCATTCATCTGTGCACACTGCCTTTTGATAGCTTCTTTTCAAAATGCAAGGGTCCTTCTCATGGTCCCATAGTTGGTCAATGGGGAGTTGCACCCGGACCTTATAACTATGAACTAACTCTAATGTGTGTTAGACACCATTTCAAAAATTCTGATCTTTTTTCGATTTCTAAAAGCTAGTCAAATACGCTAAGGCACGCTAGTACCTCACTGAACTAGTTTCTGGACGTCATTGACGTTCTTTGACGTTTTGTTTTTTAAACATCCTAAATGACATACAACAATACCACATGAGTTACAAGATTAATCATAACCTTTACATAAGGCAATTCAAAACTCAAATTACCATTTATAATACTCAAACATCACATTATGAGGAATTTCCTTCTCGCAACAAAAACATGAGCTCAACACACCATACATGAGTCAATTATGCCACAGTTCAACTTACCAACTTGCTCCATATAATTTCATGAAGACTCGCCATATCAATATTCAAAACATGATTTAGAACAAGAAGAATTGCAAATTTTCAACTCAAAATGCATATTTCACTTTAATATTTACTTTGATGAAAACAAAAAAATCACTTATTTGCAAAATATTCAGTAAAAATCAAAGAAACTAAAAATTTAGTTATTATTTTCATTATTAAGAGGAATGAACAACCTTAGTTATATAATTGATGAGGGTAACGGAACTTCATGTCGACATCGGCCTCCCATGTTGCACCCTGAACTAGGTGATTCTACCATAACTCCTCACAAGAAAGGTTATCCGTAACCCCAGGACCCATAATAGGAAGAATAGACTCAGGATCACGGATAAACTTCTTAAGCATAGAAACATAGAAAATTGGATGAACAGGAGCCAATTACCTAGGACACCTTACCAACCCTTTGAATGATTTCATAGGGACCCAACCTACCTTTCTCCAAATGCACTTTATCACGTTCTTCAAACTTTAAATCTCTTATCCTATGATAGACATAAGATTTTTGCAAACTAAAGGATATTTGCAAGCAATTCCTTACTATATGAACCTTCTCCAAAGTTTGATAAATCAAATTGGGACCCAAAAGTGAAAATTCACCAACTTCAAACCACCTAATCGGAGACTTACACAACCTTCCATACAAGGCTTCATAAAAAGACATGGATATGGATGAATCTAAACTATTGATGTAAGCAAACTCCACTAAAGGGAAACGTTTGTGCCGATATCCTTTGAAATCAATGATACAAGACCTAAGCATATCCTCAAGGGTTTGAATAGTACGCTCCTCTTGACCATCCGTTTGGGGATGAAAATGGTGCATAACTTCACCTTGGTACCCAACCCTTCTTTGAAAGACCTTAAAAATTTAGATGTGAATTGTGCACCCCGGTCCTATATGATGGATAATGAAATACCATGGTGACACACAATATCAGCTGTGAAGATCCTTGCATAATCCTCCGCCAAATAAGTAGCTTGACGGGAATAAAATGAGAAGATTCAGTCAACCTATCCTAAACCATCCATATAGAGTTATATTGTTTTTGTGTCCAAGGCAAAACTACAACAAAATCAATATTGATGTCTTTCCACTTCCAAGTAGAAACATAGATTTCTTGAAGTAGGCCACTGACTTTTGGAGTTCGGCTTTCACTTGTTAGTAATTTAGATACTTATCCACAAGTTATGCTATGTCATTTTTCAAATCTTACCACAAAAACACTTCCCTAAGGTCATGGTACATTTTTGTCGAAACCATATGAATTGACTTATGGGACCCATGAGCTTCACCAAGGATCTGGTTTCGCAAACATTCTAAATTGGGAACACACAACCTTCTTTCATACCTCAAGACACCATCCCCACATCAATGAGAATGACTCATTAAGCTTGCCAAGAACCGGTTCCTTCAACTCAAAAAATGGTTGATCAAGCTATTATGTGAAGTTCACATCAGCCACCAAAGATGATTCAGAGTTATAGTGGACCAAAAAACCACCATTAAGAGAATATTTAAACCTCATACCCTATCTAGCTTACCTATGGACATCTTTCACTAGGTCTTTCTTGTATTCCTCTACATGAGACACAATATCCATGTCATACGACTTAGAATATGCACAACCACATTGGCCTTGCCAGGGTGATTGAGTACACTCGTGTCGTAATCTTTCAATAATTCCAACCACCTTCTTTGTCGGAGATTCAAATCCTTTTGAGTAAACATATATTGAAGACTTTTTTGGTCGGTATATACATCACCATGAATACAAAAGAATTAATGCCTCTATATTTCCAAGGAAAATACAACGACCGCTAAATCAAGATCATGAGTTGGATAGTTCCTCTCATGAACCTTATGTTTTCTAGAAGAATAGGTTATTAATTTCCCATGTTTCATAAGCACATTTCCTAAACCCACTCGGGATGCATCACAGTATCCAACGAAACCCTTTGTGCCCTCCGGAAAAGTCAATACCTGAATGGAGGTAAGCCTATCTTTCAATATTTGGAAGCTTTTATCACATGCCGTCAACCACTCAATTTTCTTATTCTTTTGGGTTAAAGTAGTCAAGTTAGATGCAATGAATGCAAAAAAATTTAATAAACCTCCAATAATAACCCAATAGACCTCAAGAAAATCCTAATGTCAGTAGGATTAAATTGTGTAGGAAAATTTTTCACCGCTAAGGTTTTCTTTGAATCAACCTCAACTCTTTCGCTATAGATAATATGACCAAGAAACACCGCCGACCTCAACCAAAACTCACATTTTCTATACTTGGAAACAGTTGGTTATCCTTAAAAACATGTAACATCACCCTTAAATGGTCCTTGTGTTCACCCTATTTTTTAAAATTTACCAAGATGTCGTCAATGAAGAAAAGGACATATGAATCTACGTAGCTTCGAAACAACATATTCATGAAATCCATAAATTTCGCGTGGAATTAGTGAGACCAAAGGACATTACTAAGAACTCGTAATGACCATATCTAGTCCAATATGATGTTTGTTTAAATATCATCACCTCTCACCCTAAGTTGGTGATATCCTGATCTCAAGTCAATCTTAGAAAGTAGCTTTCCCTTTTGAGCTGATCAAACAAGTCGTCAATCCAAGGGAGAGGATACTTGTTATGAATAATGACTTCATTGATTTGAAGATAACCGATACACATTCTAAAGTAACCGTCCTTGTTCTTCACAAACAAAACAGGAGCACTCCATTTAGAAATATTAGGTCTAATGAACCCTTTGTCTAGTAGATATTTGAGTTGAGACTTCAACTCTTTCAATTCGGTCAGATCCATTTGATAAGGAGGAATTGAAATGGTATTTATATCCGGTAACAAGTCGATACCAAAATCAATTTCCCGTTCGGGAGGAATACTTTTAAGATCACTAGGAAAGTTCTCTAGAAAATCCCTCACTACGGGGACTGGCTAAATGGGAGGAATTTTAGATTCTAAATTTTGGACTCCTACTATATGGTATAAAACCCTTTAAATATCATTTTACAAGCCTTAAGACAAGATATGATATGACCTCTAGGAATAGAGTTTCCCCCCCTTCCACTCTAAGATGGGCTTGTTTGGAAAGTTAAACTTGACCACCGTTGTTCTACAATCTATAGAGGCAAAGCAAGCATGCAAACAATATTTACAAAAAAATGACATCATAATCAAGAATATCAAGTTGTACTCGTTCAACATAACTAAATCTACTAGCAAAAATTATATGAAAATTTATATACATCGATTAACAACAACCGACTAACCCACCGGGGTAGACATCACAAAAGGTTCATGCAAGATATCAGGAAAAATGTGAAACTTTATATCTACTATAGGAGTAAAAAATAACAAGGTAGCACCGGGATTAAGGAAATCACATAGACCAATTGAGTAGACTTTAATCATACCGGTGACCACATCGGGGAAGTCTCTTGCTCACCCCTAGAGCGGATAGAATAAATTTATTCTTCATCAGAGCATCATTAGAACCACTATCTTGTCCATACTCATTGTATTGCCCTTTCATATTTGGGAAATATGGAACCTTTTGCCCACATTTACCACAACCAAAACAATTAATCATTCCCTTAGTAAAATCACCATAGTTTCTCTTGCCACACATTCTACAAGTTTGCTTCTTGATTAATGAACTAGTACCTCTTCCCTTTTGAGTCATAGGGTTAGACACCGTATCATCACGAGCCTTAGGGAACTTTGAAGGAACTTATTTAGATACCTCTTCTTGAACCTATACTTTTCTTTGATATCAAGCCTGACCTTTGACGAATCACCATCAAAAGATCTTGCACTCTTGGCATCTCTACTAGTTCTCTTAGACATTTCCTCTTCCACTTGTTGAGCATGAACTATGAGACGAGAAATGTTTATATTATAATGTAGCATAGCCAAATGACATTCTTCTTGCATGTCATCGGACAATCCCATCACAAAGTGGTTCATTTCATCCCTACGATCGAAAACCAAGGAAGAAGCATATTTTGAAAATTTAGTGAATTTAAAGGAGTATTCAAGCACGCTCATACCTCCATGACGAAGATTGATGAACTCCACCTCTTAAGATTTTCGCTTTTTACTAAGAAAGAATACATCAAGAAAAGCCTTTTTGAGCATATCCCAACTAGTGGGTCCACCTCTCAAAGGCCTATTGTCCCTCCATTGGACGTACCAAGCTTGAGCAACATCTTTGAGTTGGTAAGTGGCTAACTTGTCCTTCTCACTAGTAGTCAACCCAAAATCATAAAGAATATTGTAAACTTCATAGATGAACTCTAGGAGGTCTTCTTTAACTTTGGACCTATAGAATGTAGGGAGGTTTATCCTAGTGAAATCCCTCAAACGGGAGACCATGGTTCCAACATGTTGGTTTGCTTGGGATACAACCTTCCAATTAGATTCGGTTGTCATGTATTGATCTTGAGTAGTGACGGCATGTGCATGGGTAGAAATTAGTTGGGCCATGTGGAGAAGATCAGCCCTTATGTCACCATATCTCAAAGGAGGTGGAGGATTGACCTGAACATTGTCATCATTAACTTCTTCGTCAAGAGAAAGAACTTGATTGCATTGGGAAGGAGCTACCGCATTGGAAATCTCTTCTTTAAGTCTTCGTGTCGTGTTCCTTTGAGTATTCATTGACTATAAACACAATAAAAAGGATGATATGCTAAAAGCACGTAGATTCAAAACTCTTGAGGCACGATATTGGACTTCCAAGAAATTGAAAGTTTCCTAAGCATTGTATAGGTTCCTCTCTAGAAGTGTGGAGCGCTTCACAATTATGAATACGAATCTATATAGACTTGGTTGAGAGAAACATCAACTCAAAGATATTCAACCTCATGCTCTAATACAAAATTTGTCACATCCAAGGAGCACCCTCTAGACGTAACCGATGTCGTCATCCTCTTTGAAGATTAAGACTAGACTCTTAGCATACATCATTAGATTCATTGGTCAAAAACATGAAAAAGTCAAAACTTTTCATTACCTTTACATTGAAATTTACATAGACCTCTACGTACACATAATAGTTATATCGACTATACATAGACCCTTCGTAAAAGAAGATTTCATAGTCTTCTTCTTTTATTGTACATAAATGTATAAAATATAACATTTTCTCAAATGGATGTCTTATATCATAACCATCTAACAATCGTATAACAATTTGGGCCTAGCGCATACATCACTGTAATAAATCCACAAATAGTCTATACAAGTTTAGCACTTAAATGAAAAAGAAAGAACATAAAAGTCTTAAAACTAAAACAATTTCATATCTTGATTTTGTCATTGCCCTCGGGAAAGTGAGTACCTACCTAACTTGGATGAATAAAATTCCATGCCTTCCTTCAATGTCGTCACAAATACCTTAAACGATCGGAACCTAAAATGTTGGGGAAAAAGGGAGAATTGGGGTTTGTACACCACTTGTACTAAGTATAAGACCATAGGAACATAATGTATTAAATCATGCTAAAAAGGGACCTAATGAAAACATGCTATTTACCTTTCAAAAGACTTATGCACAAAAAAGAATACCATACCGATCAAAAATACATATTCATTAAGTCTTAAACATTTTCATTACAAGTCAAAAAAATACTATGTCTAGTCAAGTGAACATCCATATCACATATTTCGACACAGAGTAAAAGCAACACTATCATCAAGTTGTAATAACCACAGCCATAAATAAGAGTTCATTATAATGTACCCAAAGTAAGAAAATTACCTATGAGCCCTCATTAAGTCAAAATATACAACTACCAAGCAAAGCCCCATAATCTTACCAAATCAAGTAACCCAACAACATTTATGACCAACATAAAACTTCTCATAGAATATTTTTAAGAGCACATATCATAATACTTTAACAATGAAGACCAACACATATTCAAAAGTGAAACTAATCATCATAAAGTATCAACAATGTGCAAGATCATTATATACATATCATGTATAATTATAAGTATATTGACATATAAAAACATCCTCCATAGACTTCCCTCAAGGCTAAGTATTGCAATGTTTAGGTAGAGTCTCATACAACTATCTAGACTAAGCCAAACCCCTTAGGTTATCCTAGTTATAGTTCATTACTTTGGTTGATTTATCTATTTTGAACATCTTGGATTACCCGACCTATACCATATGAGATATTGTGGGATCCGATGTCATAGAACCCTTACACCGAAAGAAGGCGTACTACTTTCCAATGTAGTACCATAGCATGAACATAGAAACTACGTTAATCCACTAGCTAGTATTCCTATGGGGGAAACATAGTTTAACAACTATGAGATATATTTCGGACTTTCTTTATCCTACATACATTATAGTCTCTAATCTCAACAGTACATTAGTGATCCTCCGTCCCTATGTGTGAAGGGACACTCCTAACTCTAATTCACTCGATGATAAGTTAGAGTCCCTTTTGAAATTTCTTTAATGTAATTGTTAATCATCATAGATTAATGTAGGTTATAGGTTCTAACCCTTGTATAAGAATAATCATCATAGCTCAATAAGAATTGAATGAGTATAGCCCTTTCATTACAATTCATATAATAAGGCACATTGGTACATCATCACCATCTTCATAATATTTTTATCTTAGAAAACACCTCAAAATCTAAAGTCAAGAAAAATAAATAAAACATCATATCAACCCTATCAATCTTAATCCAAGATATACTTCAATGCAATATCATCATTTAATGAAAATTTACCACGATTAAAGTAAAGAATAGGGGGTCACAAGACTTACAAAGTATCCTTCATAATCCATCATCAATATATTACAATAAAACCTTAACTCAACCCCATAAGTGTATTACATTAGCATAAATCAATAACCAAGATTATAACAAAGACAATTGAATCACTACATCAAAATCCATTACTAGTTCATAGCATAAGATAAGAGAATCGGGTAAAAGTCATAATCTAGATCAATTACTCAAGAACTAGCATTTATAACTATAATTAATTCTAATCTATTCATAACTGACGCAATAACATCATCTACTAGTAACTCAAGTAGTAACCATTTCAATTTAACCAATATTTAACAATTTGTATGAAGATTACAACCTGGGATTAAGGGGAATAGGTCATTTTCTACAACCTAAAAATTTCATAAAGAAATAACAGAACTATGTTACACTACCGATTAATCTATTCATAATATACAAAATAATAATACGAAAATCAATTCACAAGATCAATTTCGAGATTGGAAAATACCCACATGAAAACTCAACGTTTGAAATCAATTTGATCGAACCCTTTGAGAAAAGAGGTCTCAAAGGTGAAAGGAATATCATACCTTTTTGTTTGAGGAATATTGATAGATAAATCTTTGTGATTAAATCCCTAGAACCACTTTAAAAATTAACCTCGTATGGTGTTCTTCAACTTGAAAGAGAAGGAAGACAATTTGTGTTCTAGAAATTATGAGAGCTTAGGATAGTGTAATTAGCTTAGGTACTCTATATAGGTTATTAATTAACTTTATTTATCCTCCCCTAACTCCTAATTATCCTCCTAAATAATCCAACTAATTAAATGAATAAGATTAAAACGTGCAGCAAAACACAGACCTTAGAGACAGAACTCTGTTGCATGCCCCGTTTGTCAATCGACGAACCAAGGACCAACTGTCCTATTGGTCCTTCGTTATATTCAGAGACTATTCAAAACAGGATCTAATTGAATTTGGCTAAACTTTCATCGACGGTGGCCATCGACGCTCCGTCGATTGACACACGCCTCGTCGATTGCAGGTGTCGGTGCACACTGCCATTTGACATTTTCTTGTGAAAATTTAAGGGTTCTCATTGAGAGCCCTTAGTTGATCATTAGGGAGTCTCACCTGGATGTTTTGACTATGAAATAACTCTAATGATAATTACACACCCTTCCACCCATTTTTATCATTTTCCTACTTTTAAAAGCTAGTCAAAATCGGCTAAGACACGCTTGTACCTCATTGAACTAGTTTCCAGACGTCATGGACGTTTTGCTTTCTAGACCTCCTAAATGACTTAGATACATTAAAATAGACGTTTCAAAAATGCATAAACCTTTAGACACCTATGATTTTTTCAAGAACAAAACTTAGATTTTTGAAGTGTTACAACCCACAATCGAACTCTTACTACATTTCATAAGGT